>NC_030680.2:46494360-47119360 GCF_000004195.4 Xenopus tropicalis
GCAGGCTGAATCCAGAACAAATTTGTTCCTTACTGGGCCTGTGTCTCAATACCTACTTCAAGCACAATGGAGTTTTCTATGGACAAAAACATGGTGGTGTTATGAGTTTGCCTGTGTCTCCAGTTGTAGTGATGTAGCAAACATCACCAAAAATGTTCGCGAACCCGTTCGCGGACTTTCGGCAAAACTCGCGAACCCGTTCGTGGACTTTCGGCAAAACTCGCGAATATTCGCGAACTTTGTGAACCCCATAGACTTCAATGGGAAGGCGAACTTTAAAACCTAGAAAAGCCATTTCTGGGCAGAAAACTGATTTTAAAGTTGTTTAAAGGGTGCCACGACCTGGACAGTGGCATGCAGGAGGGGGATCAAGGGCAAAAATTTCTCTGAAAAATACTTTGTAAAAAAAAGCCAAAAAATAACGCCAAAAAAACCCGCAAGCTATTCCTATGTATACGCAAAGGCGAAAAACCGAAGCAAAAAAATGCGGCGGAAAAAACCGAAGCAAAAAACGCAGCAAAAAAAAACGCGGCGAACCCAAAATGGCGAACATCGCCAAAAGTTCGCGAATTTGCGGACTTGCGAACACCTGATGTTCGCGCAAATTAGTTCGCCGGCGAACAGGTCGCTACATCTCTAACCAGTTGTAGTGAACTGTTACATGAAAGAAGTGGAAAAGAAAGCCCTGGGCACCTTCAAGGGAACTGAAAGAGCACTACTTGCTGTTTGATTCCCACCGCCCTTTGGAACATAAACTTGGCGTTATTAGGACTTGGCACCATTGGGCTGAAACTGTGGCACCCAATGCAGAGGCTGAAGAGAAGGAATACAAACCTCTAAAAGGAGCTCTGAGAACTTGTGGGCCCCAGACTGGGCCTTATGGAAACTAAATGAGAGACAGGTTGCGATGAGCAAGTTTTTTCGGCAGGCATGGATTCACAGCCATTGGCTCATCAATAAAGACAAGCAAAGAGACCAGGCCAACACACACCGAATAAGTTTAATGGAATCGTCGTGATTGGACGTCTGTGACTGTTCTGCTCCAGTCGTACTTTGAAGGATTAAAACCCGCATCAATGGGAATCATGGTACCACTGTGACTGGATCTCACCTTCTTACCCCTGTCAGTTTCAGCCAACCCCTAACTGGATACGTTCAATGGAACCATTGCGGTTGGATGTCTGTGACTGTTCTACCCTCAAGGGTTTAAGTGCCGGGGAATTCCCTACCTGCCATCTGAACTGAAGAAGCCACTCGGATGAGTTGGGGAAACGTTTCCAAGATAGACTCGGAAAAGTACAGTTGTTTTACACTTAATTCTGCTACAAGGCAGCCATCGGGGGGTGGGGTAGGGGCACAGGGGCCCATTTATCATCCTCGGGCCCCACAATAACATCTGGTCCCCGATGGCTAGCCTCTTCTGCAGCAAAGGAAAGAAATATGGAATTCAGAAAACACTTGCAAGCGTTTGTAAGTGCATCTGATGCTAAATCAAATAGAGCTTTGGAGGATACTCCGTTTGTTTTTACTCCTATACTACTACTGTACTGTAAGTAGCCTGCAGAGCGCAGGGCCTTTTATATTTATTAAACAGTTTTACACTATATTTGCCTCATTTTCCATTCTATATACATCGCTGAATTGGATCTCACTTCAATCAAAAGCCCAGCTGGGTGTGGTTTATATGCTCTTTTGATACGTTGTTCTGGTGAGCAGTTTGAACATATATATAGCTGGGGTCACATATATTGTGGTGTTCATCCAAAAGCACTCACCATATTTATTATTGTGTTCAGTATATTACTTTTTTGCACTATATATTTTATTTTTTATTTTCATGCGCTTCTATCAACATTCTGCACATAAATCAAATAGATGTTGCCCTTCAAACAGAGGACTGACAAAAATATTAAATCTTTTCTCTTTTTGTAAAGAGGCACATTTATACAATAAACGTTCCATTGTTGTGTGACATTGAGCGGCTCTGTTTGCTTATTAGAGAGACAGGGAAAGGTTGGGGGAACAGGGAGGGGGGACTGGAGTTTTGCTTTGCTGAGACACCCGAGAAACTATGGGGGGGCATTTACTAACCGGTGTTTTTGGAAACTCACATAAACTCCTGAAAGTTATTTGATTAAAAAAACAATCAATGATTTATTAAGAATCCTTAGTATTAATATCTAAAGAATAGCAGCAGTTTAAATGTAAACCAATGAAAGTCTGCAGTCTAGTGTCCAACTGTGAAAAGTTTGGGGACCCTGGGGTTAATACTGTGAGAATGGCAGCAGGTTGGATTTCCCCATTGAAAGTCATTAGGTAAAACCTGATTGGTTGTTCACAGCTCTGCCCACTTTTGGACATCCAACAATCATTATATTTTCATTCAGACGGACCCCATGACTATGTGATTCAAGTTTGTAGCTTCAAAGCTGTAAGTGTGGCAGCAGTTTAAAAATCTTCCCTGTCAGAGTCAATGGGATAATTGGGGGGTTCGGAGAGGCTCCCCAAGAAGACGGGGGCGGGATCCCTTAGAAACACACAAACAACCTGCTCTGCTATAGGGCGAAGAAGTGTGGGGAGTTTGGGTGTTGTACCCCTAAAACTGTAGGAGGAGTAGCGTTTAGAAAATAGGGGGCGCTAAGAATAGGAATCAGTGGAAGTGGGACAGTATTTGGGGGTTCCCAACCCAACACAATAAAAGGTTACATGGTTACAATTAGCCAGATAATTCCAACTTACATACTGGCAGGGTTCAGCTTGCCCTAGTGCCCCGTTGGACATTTGATTTGTAATGGAGAAAATGGCAGTTATATCTTACCCTTTACACACAGCACAGACACTGAGCCTCACCAGCCTGACACTCAACAGAAGTAAATCACACGATGAACACCTTCCATTGCCATAAACACCCCCTTTTTCCTTTCAAAGTTGCAGAGTTTTTTGAACTTTTTTCCTTTCAAATGCCAGGGGGGCTGCTGTAAGGTGCCATAGACAGTCACTATTTATTGGGCCTGGGGGGGTCTGTTTGGGCCTCTGTGTGCTTGAAATGCCAGGGGCTATTCTGAGTCTGGGCCTGGGTATTTATACAGTAGGCAGCCTGGTAGCCTTCCAAGGGCAGTGCCCTATAGTATCTCTCTATACAGGCTATGGGCACAGTTAGGGGGCTGTTCTTTCTGAAATAGACACACTGTCATGGTGTTAAGTGTGGGGAGTTTAGGTGTTGTACCCCTAAAACTGTAGGAGGAGTAGCGTTTAGAAAATAGGGGGCGCTAAGAATAGGAATCAGTGGAAGTGGGACAGTATTTGGGGGTTCCCAACCCAACACAATAAAAGGTTACATGGTTACAATTAGCCAGATAATTCCAACTTACATACTGGCAGGGTTCAGCTTGCCCTAGTGCCCCGTTGGACATTTGATTTGTAATGGAGAAAATGGCAGTTATATCTTACCCTTTACACACAGCACAGACACTGAGCCTCACCAGCCTGACACTCAACAGAAGTAAATCACACGATGAACACCTTCCATTGCCATAAACACCCCCTTTTTCCTTTCAAAGTTGCAGAGTTTTTTGAACTTTTTTCCTTTCAAATGCCAGGGGGGCTGCTGTAAGGTGCCATAGACAGTCACTATTTATTGGGCCTGGGGGGGTCTGTTTGGGCCCGTTGCATTGATTTGTATGGAGAAATGGCAGTTATATCTTACCCTTTACACACAGCACAGACACTGAGCCTCACCAGCCTGACACTCAACAGAAGTAAATCACACGATGAACACCTTCCATTGCCATAAACACCCCCTTTTCCTTTCAAAGTTGCAGAGTTTTTGAACTTTTTTCCTTTCAAATGCCAGGGGGGCTGCTGTAAGGTGCCATAGACAGTCACTATTTATTGGGCCTGGGGGGTCTGTTTGGGCCTCTGTGTGCTTGAAATGCCAGGGGCTATTCTGAGTCTGGGCCTGGGTATTTATACAGTAGGCAGCCTGGTAGCCTTCCAAGGGCAGTGCCCTATAGTATCTCTCTATACAGGCTATGGGCACAGTTAGGGGGCTGTTCTTTCTGAAATAGACACACTGTCATGGTGTTACTGTATCTCCCCCTATATACAGGCTATGAGCAAACACAGAGGGCTGTTCCTGCTGGCTAATGCTTAGTACCAAGGAATACCCATGCTGGTATAGTGTTATGGCATCTCTTTGTACAGGCCACACAAACTCCTCATATTAGAATTGGTATCAAATTTGGCCCAGTCTGGTGTTACTGGTGCCATGTGCCATGGATGTGACAGTCAAAGTGATATTAAAGGGGCAGTTAGGAGAGTCAGGAACTCACCCAGACTGGCATTATAGCTTTGCAACAGCGCAGAGTTACATACAGGTGTATGTGAGTGGGAATTGCCAGCATCAACATCAGTAACACAAGTGAGACAGCATCAGGTTGTTCTTTGGGGCAGGGATGTGTATGAACCTCTATGGTCCTGTAACCTCTATTTCAGCTCAATAGCTGCCTTCCCGGACTAGTACCAGTAGAACATGGGTTACACTCTCTTACCCAGAATGGGCCTTCGCTAAGTGGAAGAGGAAGGTGAGGGTGTTGTGCAACTACACCTCTCTTGCTGCTATGCAGAAAAATGAAAACAGAGGGCGCCAGAGGTTCTTGCAAATAACAAAGTAATAAGTGTTTATTGAACATCCACAGGGTTTACTCACAATACAGCTTCAGAGGCCAGTGGTACAGGCAACACATACCGAGTGTATATTCAGACTCACACTCTCCTGTGGGCAGACTGGCAGGAATCTCCCTTCACCTCTGTGACACACCCTGTAGTGGATCCCTCAGGGAATTCTCTATCCTGATTCCCTATTCACTTGGATCCCTACACTACAGGCAATGTGGCCTGGGAGACCTATCTCCAGAAAAACTGCAAATCCTATGCAGGAGCTCATGCTGCTCATTCTATCTCAGCCCTAACTGCCTTACACTCCTAGAGTGGTACTATAAAGGGAGCTACACCTGCCCCTATCCAATGCCTCATTCACGGGGCCCTGTTCCCCGACTTCACTGGGCCTGGGCCCCTGCCCTGGGCTCTCAGCACACACCCACCCTGTCCCTAAGGTGGAAGCAAACAACAGGAAGGTGCCACTCCTCTCCCAACACTATACCAAAGTCAGGCAGGATGTGGTCACTATACCATCTAGCCAATAGCACACATGTTAATGAACTCACTTAGATACATTCCCTTCTGCCCAGCAACTAAGGGAAATGAACCTGTAGGGATTTAAAGCCATAGGGACCATTTAACCCTATGGGTCCCTACAGTCCTATAGACTCCCATGACCCTTTACGCTTCTATAGACTCCCATGACCCTTTACGCTCCTATAGACTCCCATGACCCTTTACACTTCTATAGACTCCCATGACCCTTTACGCTCCTATAGACTCCCATGACCCTTTACGCTTCTATAGACTCCCATGACCCTTTACGCTCCTATAGACTCCCATGACCCTTTACGCTTCTATAGACTCCCATGACCCTTTACACTCCTATAGACTCCCATGACCCTTTATGCTCCTATAGACTCTCATGGCCCTCTACTCATCTATAGACTCCCATGAACCTCTGCGCTCCTATAGTCTCCCATGAACCTCTGCGCTCCTATAGTCTCCCATGAACCTCTGCGCTCCTATAGACTCCCATGATCTTCTGCGCTCCTACAGTCTCCCATGAACCTCTGGGCTCCTATAGACTCCCATGAACTCTGCGCTCCTATAGACTCCCATGAACCTCTGCGCTCCCTATAGTCTCCCATGAACCTCTGCGCTCCTATAGTCTCCCATGAACCTCTGCACTCCTATAGACTCCCATGAACCTCTGCGCTCCTATAGACTGCCTACCCCTTACTTATTGAATTTGAAATGCGGTGCGCATGTCATAATTGTCAAAAGTGGATTCAGCTGTGCGTCCGTGACTGCCCATGGTGGCAGGGCCGCCATCAGAAATCACAGGGCCCCTCCCATCAGTACAGGACACACAGACATAAAAAGTATTAGGGTCACCCTACCACAGTGCCCCTAACACTATGCTGGCCAGGCCCCCCTAACGCTATTCTGGCCACGGTCCCCCCATACAACTGCCCCGTAGACAGTACCCCCATACACAGTGCCCCCAATTGCCCCATACACAGTGCCCCCCACACACATTGCCTCCAATTGCCCATAGAAAGTGCCCCAATTTCCCCATAGACAGTGCCTCCAATTGCCCCATACACAGTGTCCCCATAGACAGCCCCCTCCACACAGTGCCCCCAATTGCCCTTAGACAGTGCCCCCAATAGGAAGTGCCCCCATACACAGTGCCCCAATTTCCCCATACACAGTTCCCCCATAGACAGTACCCCCCAAAGACCTTGCCCCCCCCACAGAAAGTGCCCCCATACACAGTGCCCCAATTGCCCATACACAGTTCCCCCAATAGAAAGTGCCCCCATACACAGTGCCCCATAACAGTGCCCCCAATTGCCCCATACAAAGTGCCCCCAATAGGAAGTGCCCCCATACACAGTGCCCCAATTGCCCCATACACAGTGTCCCCATAGACAATACCCCCCAAAGACCTTGCCCCCCAATAGAAAGTGCCCTCGTACACAGAGCCCCAATTGCCCCATACACAGTGCCCCCAATAGGAAGTGCCCCCATACACAATACCCCACAAAGACCTGGCCCCCCCATGGAAAGTGCCCCAATTTCCCCCATAGTACATACCCCCAACAGACCATCGGCGGCGGCTCCTTCTCTCTTACAGGCAACAGGCGCTTCTATAAGGTTGCGCCTCGTCGCTGACGTGTGACGTCATACGCACGGGCGCAACCTTATAAAAGCGCCTCTTAGAGAGAAGGACTCCTTACCCCATGACCCTTTACGCTCCTATAGACTCCCATGACCCTTTACGCTCCTATAGACTCCCATGACCCTTTACGCTCTTATAGACTCCCATGACCCTTTACGCTCCTATAGACTCCCATGACCCTTTACGCTCCTATAGATTCACATCTGTTCTAATATTTGCATTCCGCTACCCTATTGCGCCCGGCTATGCACTTGCACTATTCCGCCACTAGGTGTCTCCCTTCCCCAGATGTTCGGTGTCCTCACATTTTTCCTGCCTGCGACGTGATCCCTTTCTCAATGAAAAGCCGTCTCTAGGCTGCAATGACAGTTTCATCCCCAAAGCACAGGCAAACGGTGAGCGATCGATCCCACCTCCAGCCGGCCAAGCCAACCCTACCTGGGCCGACCTGTCCCCACCTGAGCCAGTGCCAAGCCGGCAGTATGTGCCCCTAACGCTGCAGCGGAGGATCTCCCGGGGGGCCGGCAACCTGACTGCCAATGAGTCGCAACGTTCCGGAGCTGTGACCCAGAGGGGTTGGATCCCCTGGGGTAGATGTGCGATCCCCCCACTGATGGCTCCGGCGGGGACTGTGGGAGATGAGGGGCGGTGCATTGGGTGCATAGGCAGAGGCTGGCAGGGGTGCCCGACAGCTGCAATGCCATGGGCAAGGTGGGCATCGCTGCTCCTCTTTGTGGCTGTGATGGCAGCTCTGCAGATGCCCGTACGGGCCATGGAAGGTAAGACTGGCACTAATGGGGGCCCTAATGTACCTGTGTAGTCTTGTCATATTGCAGCATTCCCCTATCTGCCCCATACACCGATACAGGCATATCCCAGTTACCCCCCTTAGCCTGGCTGCTGCCCCTCTACCCCCATCCAGGGGCTTCTGTTTCTCCCACCAAATGCTTTTGTCTCCTTATCCCCAATGGTGTGCTACCTCCTGATGTTAAACCACAACTCCCACCATAGGCTGATGGGGGATGCTGGGAATTGTAGTACAACAGCAGCTGGGAATTAGACACAGATTGGGCAGATCTGAATTGAATGGTGCAAGCTTGGGGGTTGTGCCTGCACTGTGCCCTTATTGTATGCCAGCCCTGGCACCACTGTGTTGTACCTTCTTAGTAGGCATTTATTTGCAAGCATGTGTAACCACTGCACAGCACTGATGGGGTTAAAAGTCAAACTGCACGTACAGAGTTAAATTTGACATTGTGTGTTGAATATATACAGTATGTGCCAGTGCAGGGCATGAGTGGCTATGTGCAGGGTGCCAGTGTGAGTATTGGCCCAATAGAATAGTCCCTTATATGATGAGAATGCCTGTCCCTAGGCTGTATATATGGGGCCTATTCACTATATGTGTAGCGTCTCCTGTGCGCAGTGTCTGTGCTGTGGGACCTTCCATGCTAAAACCCATTGCAGAGCAGAACCCCCCCAGGAGGGGCCTATAGGGCTTTATTGATGGGATCTATTCTTTATATATAGCAGGCATTATTCAGTGAGAGAATAAACTTATCAGAATTGGTTGTTTTATTCCTATTTGCTCCTAAACCTAAAGAATGGCAATATAAATACACATATAGGGGCTTGTGCCCCCCCCCTTTGCTTTGCTTGTGTATTGTATATTCTGGCACCTGATTTATTTAAGAGACTCACAGATACAATGATAAGAGCCGGCACTAATGGCTCTGTTTGTCCTGCTGCTGCCTGTAATTCCCATATCGGCCTCTGCCCAGAATGGAGAGACAAGGTTGGTTTTGGGGTAGGGCAGAAAGGAATTTCCTGGGGGGGTGTGGGGTTTTTTTTTCTTAATTGGCAGTAGTCATCTTTGGCCACTTACAATTCCACTGGTTAGCCACATTGGCTATTAGAGCCAGGCAGGTCTGAGCACAACTGTTTGAATGGATTAGTCCGTTTCCCATAGGCAATGATTGGTGCCACTGGCAGAACTGGCTCGGCCCATCCTATCAGATCTTGCTTTCATTGATAAAGGTGATAAGTGGAAAGAGTTAATGTCAGTGTAGAATATATTGACTCAAATTATTCAGAGAGTTAAGAGGGGAATTATTCTCCTTTTTGTTTATGGGACATTTTCCATTGGTTTCAACACAGTGGCGCTTTGTATTGTATTTGACTCTGTTACCATTTGTATCCTCACTATTCCAATGCTCTGATTGGCTACAGGTTGGTTCTGTACCGCTGTTTCAACACTTTGGGTTTTACACACTGACACAGAACAAAGTGATTACTTGACAGTTTAGGGGCACTTGTAAAACACGCAAGTTGCAGGGCGTCTGCATTGAATGCAAGATCTGTAGCTGAAGTTTTCCCATGAAACAGCACCTCTAGTGGTCAACAAATAATACTTAGCCATCCTGATGCAAACTATGGAGAATGTTAGTTGGAGCTGTGGCGCTGAGTAGTGACTGGGGGCAATGCTGGGGGTGCCAACTGGGTCCTAGGTGCAGTCCTGGTCCCTCCCGCCCCCTCACCTACGCATTCGGCACATATGCAGGGCACATAGGAGAGGGCTACTTACCCTCCACCTCCATAAACCCACCATGAATGAATAAATGAGATGAATGGTTCCGTATTTATCCAAAAGTGTGGCAGGCACAGGGATTTTTAAATATTGCATTTTTTTCTGTATATGCACCTTGGGTGCCTATATAAAATATATGGCCCTGGCTGGAGAAGACCTGTCTGAAGGTGAGATGTGGGTAGAATATCTAGTTGCTCATCTACTGTAGATACTCCTGGAAGCCCAGTTTGACGGTCACTTAGGGTAAGAACTGAAATGAACACTCACTTGCTGTTCTAGATAGTCTGGGAATTATGAGGGAATGACCCATACAGCAATGTCTTCCATTTAATGGGGACCTGACCATATTTTGGACCTCAAAGGTGGGCAGATTTCAGAAAATCACCAACCTAGATTGTAGAGTGGGCTAACAGGGAGCTTCTAACATTATTATTGTAGTCATACATGTCCTTTACAAAGACATCTGTCAGTCATTAGAAATAAATGGTATGTGGGTGGGGGTGCTGATGTTGTGGTGTTTCAGGTTCTCGACACGGCAATATCTCTTTCTGGGCATAGAAACGTTCTACTGGGATGGGTGCTTGTGTGTAGAAATAGTGCTGGGAGCTATCTCCTACACATAATAGTGTGCTACACATTGGTCATTGACAATGGCCACACACACTGGCAATGCACCCTATATAATATCTAATCAGTGGATAGGGCTGTGGCCCATTTGGTTCCATCGCTTGGTGTAAGAGCAGTAAGTACCGTCCCTACATGGCCAGTTTGGGCTCACTGGTTCTCACTATACTGCTCAGCCACCTGGGCATGTATCTTATTCCAGGGAGTCGGACACCTGCCATGAAGGGGACAACCACCATCTTCTCCCTGGCTCCCAGTTGTCTCCTGCTTGAGTTCACACATGGCATATGTTCTGTATTGCCCGTGATTGTGCCCTGGAAAGAGGACACCTGACAGCCAGGAACAAGATGGCGGTGGCCCACTCAGCAGAAGAGTAGTACCTTGGGATGGTGTTTCAGCCCTGACGGTGTGTGGCGGATCTGACGATGTTTCATGCGACCGATGGTCGCACGAAACATCGTCAGACCGCCACGTGTGTGGCCACCTTAAGCCTCCCCAAACCTTCATTGGCACCTTAAAAAAAAAAAACCTGGCTCCGTTTCTGCACTGCCCTGCAATCTTCTCCGGGTTCTGCAGAAATTAGCTGTGCTCTGATCTTTTGACTAATCAAGGCGCAGATGCAGACAGGGATCGGGAGATTTTGCAAACTGGAGGCAGTGCAGAATTGAAGACTAAAAAAGAAGAATCTGCAGGCTGTAAACTTTACCCAAGAACCAACTTTGAACTTTTGCTGCAGTTTTCATCCCACAGGTACTATACACAGGTACTATACTGTATATGTTCTAAAGACTGACCCACTAGCTGAAATTAAATTGTTTTTTGTCACCTGACATCTACAGTACCTAAGAGGCGGGGCATACAATGTATGATTGACATCTGGCATTTTTTAATGAAGTTATAATTTGTATGGATGTGTTAATAAAAAATCATAATTTGGCTTTCATGTTTAATTTGAAAAGTACTTTTATTGTACAGCTTTTTATATCTGGGTGAGGGGTCCCCTTTAAATGGCTAACGAAATGTTAGTCAAGGGTAGTTTTTAGCACTCAATAATAAGAAATCCAAGTCCGGCTTGGGACTCCTCCAGTTACATGGGAGTAGGAGAAACAATAGGTTAGCTGAAAGCAGTTCTAATGTGTAGCGCTGGCTCCTTCTGAAAGCTCAGACTCAGGCACAATGCACTGAGATGGCGGCTACACACCAATATTACAGCTACAAATACATTTGTTGGTTTAAGAATAAAATGTTAAATGGCAGAGTGAATTATTTGCTATAAAACAGTGTAATTTAGAAATAAAAAGTACCCCATAAAAATCATGGCAGTATCCCTTTAAGGATGTCTGTAGCATGGCTGTCATTGGGTTTATATAGAGCTCAATTAGAATGATGCATTTTGGGACCTCCCCTAATCTGTCAACTCGCTGCAGAGATTTGTAAGCTGTGCACCCATATAAGTTCCAAATATGAAAAGTAAAAAATCTAATGATGTCATTTTACAGAATTTAAAAAATAATCCAGACACCACCTTTTATTCTTTTTACCTGCACTTATTCCAAGCCCCACATTTTTATTTATATGATACCAGACAGGCCAGAAATACAGGGGAGCTTTGTGTAATACCATGTACAGAGCCGGCAGCATTACTCTACTTGGCTCTTTGTATTTCTTCCCTCCATCAGCCCAGTAATGTTGTGCAAAGGACTTATAGTAAGTATGGTGTAATATGCACAGTGTAAATGCAGTAAGAGCAGAAATACAGTGCAGTGACGTTTCCTAGACCAGCAAGAGGGACATTTCAGTAGACTGTATCTTATACCAGACAAGCCAGCAATACAGTGTAATGCAGTGTTCTCCCCAGGGAAAAAAGAGGGGCAGGAAAAAATTGGGCTTATTGGGGGAGAGAAATATGTGCCTCCCCAATCCCTCCAGCACTAAAATAATTTGCATCTATAGTCAAGGATATAACCTGCAAGCTCTTGAGGCAATGACCTTCAACTTCAGAGAGACCATGTGTTCAGGTGACAGTCACCACTTAAGGATTGTGCCTTCATATAGTTTTTTTTTTTTTTCTTTGTTGTTACATTATCTTTGAGTCTATTACTTCTATACCATCCTATTGTTATTGCCTACCTAAAACTTTATAGCTGGCTGACCAGAAATACTCATAATGCCGTAATGATTACATACTACTCAGGCATTACAGACATGTTTAGGGTGTTGTGTTTGGGTTTATAGAAGAGCCTTTCCCAGCGCTTCTCAATGTTGTATTGTTATTCCTAAATAAATGTCAGACTGGTGCCTGCTGGTTGGCTACACTTGCTTTCTGAGGTTTTATAATTAGTTGATTATTGCTCTGTGCACTCCTGGGTAAAACTGGGTCCCTTAAAAATTCATGGTGGGGGGCAATATCCAGCCTGCAGTCCTTCTCTTGGGCAGCCCTGACATTAAATAAAAGGTATTGGGTATGTTTGAGCAAAGCTGCTTACTGTATGCTTTCAGTTCACTGAAGGTTCTCTTTCATAAAGGTGCTGGATGTGTGAATGCCATATTACAATTACACATCCAGAGCGACTTAAACTATATAGTAGTTTTTATATAGTAAATTTTACGGAATGTGTTGAATGTTATTGCTGAATCGGTACAGGCAAAATGCATAAAAAACTGCTTGGTACACGGATAGCCAAATTACCTGTAATTCTGTTCATAATCCTGTTATCTGTTTTCTCCCCACAAGGCTGCTGAATATGTTCCGGAAAAAGGTGAAGAAAGCGGAAAAGAAATTGGAAGACAATCCGTATGACCTTGATGCATGGAGCATTCTCATTCGCGAGGCACAGGTTTAGTGACATAGGGTTACATTATGTATTCTCTTGAGTACCAAAGGTGGCTGTATTCAGGAGATTCTAAAATGTTCCCACACAGTCATAATATTGTAAATGCTGTTTATTTCAATTTTAGAATCAGCCTATAGACAAAGCACGGAAGACATATGAGCGACTTGTTGCCCAGTTCCCGAGCTCTGGCAGATTCTGGAAACTTTACGTTGAAGCAGAGGTTAATATTTTCATTTTTTTTTCTTACTAATTGATTTTTTTATTCACAAACATGTTCTAGGTCTGAGTTGAGAAATAACTGGTAGGACACTATATTAGTTAATGTTCCTTACCTTGTAATCTGGGGCTGAAATTGCAAGCGCTGACTTTTAAGGTGTTTTAACCGCAGCGATGATTGTTGCATAGTGTTTTTGCAACAACATTAAAACATTTTAATGGTATGGAGTGCTTTAGACTTTTATTTATTTGTCGCGTCAATTTATTGCCTCCTGTGTTGTTTATTTAGTACCGGTAATTCATTTCCTCTATATTTACCCCAACTGACTAATTTGAATGGTATCCTAAGTCTATTAGCCTTAACAATAAAATGGCATGATGTTCAAATGTTTCTGTGTGGGTTTTGTTTTAACATACTTTAATATTTTTAAGGTCTTAACATATAGAACATGCACTTACAAAAGAACAATTATAGGAAAGAAATGTTTATCGGCATAATTTATTATTTACAGCAACCATTCTTGGAACAGGACAAATGTGTGGCTTACGGTGCATAGAATTACACTGCAAATGTTGTATGCACAATATTGAAAACATGTTTGTATACTTGATTAATGCAGTTAACTATACGACTCATAATAAAACCACAGAGGCAGAAAATCTGGGAATTTGGTGTTCATCCTATGTTATTCTGTTATTCTGCTGCTTATGATGTCTGGTTAATCCTGTGTAGCGTAAATGGTTTTGTTCATAACTTTTAGGCACACTTTATATTTTCCATTATTTGAACAACATTATTGGGACCCTTTGGTTCTCATACTCTACCTTCCCACTCCACCCATGTGAATAGTATTTTCTTTGGGATGCTACATCTATTTTATATTTTTATACAATATTAAAAGAAACTGTGATTGTAGGCTATACATACATCATTTATGGGAACTGTACTTTCTTTACACAAATACCATTAAAATCTGGGGCTAATGCTTGTGCTTACCCTTATTATTTTACATAGTAATGAGCACAGCAGTGCGCAGTATTTATTGTGTTTTAAAACTCACAATTTACTTTATCTAGTAGGTTACATCTGAAATATGCTTGTGTTTTCTTTCTTTTTCACCTATAAAACTTAAGAACATTGGTAAGATATATTCATTTTTATATTAGTGGGATGCTGATGATTTTATAGTATCATTTTTATTACTGCTTAAGACTGCTAAAATTTCTCAAAGATTTGCATTAAAAACTGTGTTGGTGGAATGTCTCTTTACTTTAACGCTGCTAAATTGAGACGTATAAGGCTTACATATTCTCAATTGCTTTTGTTAATCTTTTAACTGACAAACTTAACTTCCATACAAAATAAAAACCTCGGTCTGAAGTGTAACCTATAATTTAGAGCAGTGTTGGCCAAGTTTTTGTCCTTGCCTCATAAAGCTGAGCCTTGTGAATTAGAGTCTTAAGGTGGCCATTTTTAGCTGCCGATTCAGCAGCTTATCTGCCCATGTTTGGCTCGAATGACAGGCCTGCCTGACCGACATCTGCCCTGAGATCAGCTAGATCTCGATTGGCAAGGTTTGGTTTTTCCGTTAGATTGGGGACCGCATTGGCTCGTTGATGTGGTCCCCGAACCGACGGCACCTATACCTGCCATTTCTATTCGGTCATTTTCGCCCCTAGGGCCAAACGTCCAAATTAGCCCGATATTGCCCATTGGTAGGCATATCAGGAGAAGATCCGCTCACTTGGCAACCTTGTGTCATTGGTAAAAGCACTTACCCAAGGAGTTCTGTGACCAGGTCACTGGCTGCATGCTTTTGTACAGGACATGAAACTCCAAGGGGACTTCTTTTATATTCATATTTTTTTATGTGGGATACTTTTATTTTTTATATGATACCATTACAAGCTTCTTAGGGGTCATTTGGGATGTCCCTCAACTGAAGTACAAGAGCCATTACCCTTAGTGCCCATGCGCAGAGCACTTCTGGATGGCGAGTAGCTGCACTCTGCACCTTATTCACACGTGCAAGTTGGGGGTAAGGAAAGGGGGAAGCTTACATCTGTACTCGAAAGAGCTCAGAGACCTGCAGCAATTCAAGGAGAGAGGAAGGAAATAAATATTCAGTGCTGTAACACTAAGGCAGATTATCCATTGTATTATAGATGTTATGTTTACACAGAAGCAATGGCTTTTTGACAGACAGGGATGCTAGTAAAACATTTGCATGCATGTTAGAGCCTATGGTACCATTACAAATATATAACTGTACATTTAAAAATCTTCCTGAAAATAACATTTTATATGCAACTGCATTCCTCCCATCCACCTCTTTTATTTTTTGAGGGGTTGCATTGTTTGCCAACTTGGTCTGAAGGGTCTGAGTTGCCCCCATTTTCACTATTACACTAAGATTGTACATTAGGCACATCAACCTCTATCATACACACACACACAAGTTTCTGTATGTATGAATGTTGGGGAACTTGCAAACTTTTTGCAGATTGTCCTCTAGTTGGATTTAAAAGCTGGACCCCAATGCTGCAAGGCAGACTAAAGTAGACCTAAAAGGTTTTTACACACACATTGCCAGTTGTTTTTACACTTGGGATGGAAAAACAGTGACACTTTAAAATCATGTTCCCAAATAAACCTGTAGCCCCCTGTCCATCTTTGTATTGTCTCTGCTTACATGGCCACTTGTGGACTTCTTTTCACTGCTCATTCTTACACTGGACTTATTCACTTGCCTAAAGCAATGTACATTACAAGATGTGGACAAAGTCATAGTGCAAAAGGAAAGGTAAGTGTTGAACTCTTTGCACTGCAGCAGCCTCCTTTATCCCCTGTCATGTACTGCACACTTAAGACAACAGTAAAACTAGTTTTACTGACCATTTTTATTTCTCCTTAATGCCTACTGGCAAGTAAGATGAGTGTGAGGAAATATTACATATATTATGTGCTTGCACTACTTTGCTCCAGTTTTGCAAAGGCCATGTTGTCTTTGTCAGACTTTTAGCTTTGTGGATTTTAGGTTAATAACATTAAGAAAATTAGTACAAAATTCACTCACAAGAGTCTGTTCAGTCCTCTAGCTTGTATTTTAAAGTCTATTATACAACTCGTTGCACAAGTAAACATTTCTAAATTGCTTAATAGGCAAAACAAACATTTAATTTTTTTTTTGTTTTTTGCAGACTGCTGTGAATAATGAAACTAAAAGTAGTAGAATATAATAAACGTATGATTTAGGCTGCTGACACATGAGATCCTCTACCGCGAGCGACTAATCTCCTGCAAATACTTTCCCGCTGTCAATTAATTCAATTGATGGTGGGAAAACCTACGCTGCGCTTTATTCCGAAGTTGCCTTGTGAGGAAACTATTGGCAACTTTGTAAAACTAAGCGATGCATATATTTTCCCACTGGCGATTCACTTTATTGCCGGTGGGATAGAATTTGCAGGAGATTACCTGATAGAGGAGATTTATCGCAATAAACTCGCCTATAATCTTAAAAAAACCAGAGATAGAGGAAGGAATGAGATCATTTATAAGAAAATTGTTCATTAGATTTAAACTAAAGGAGAGGGTAAAACTTTTTATTTAATTTATAATTATTTTGAGTACTTTGATTGTAGGTTGATATTGCCAACTAGTTAGTGATTTTAATTACTAACTTAGTACTCTGGGTCACGGCTCCTCCTCCTTGCAGATCATATGCAACTGTTTTAGACCAATGAATGTGCTCTCCTTAGCACATGCGCAGTACAGGAATATCTGTACTCCTGTACAAACCATTATTTTAGCTCAGGGGAACACTGGGCAGAAGAGTTGTAATGGCCGCATTATATTCTGCATGAGCCATTTAAACTCTTACTTTTTCCCAACTTAGTGATCAGTACCCCAGGGATTTTGGCTTTTATTGTCCTTTAAAGGGGAGCTCCGGCTTACGAACCAACATTTGTTAGAGCGCAACACAGAAACCCCTAATATACTTATCACTGTAACCTGTTACTTCAAAAAGTATGAATACCTAACATTTTTATATGCTGAAATCCAGGCGCAAAATCGTTCTCTTTCTGCATCATTTGCAATCCTGGCAGGGGAGGAGGGACTAAAACACTGATGTTACAAATTGTAACAACTTGTCCACAGCTTACAGACAGCATGCAGGGACTATGTAACCCACAATGCATTGCAATGTTCCTTCCTTATTAACATTGTGTGTGCAGGGATTGGGGGGGATGCGCGCAGAGGACAACCAGCTACTGTAACATTTTATTTGAGTCTCAAAGTAGTCAGCCAGATCAACAGGGGGCGGGGCTTAGCTAACTGTTCCAAAACTAGATTATTACATAAAAAAATTTCAGTCTTTTCATAATTTTTAAATTATGCTTATTGCAAAGGTGCTTGAAGTTACATTCTCTTTTCAAAAGACTAAATTCTGTTTGGGTGGAGTTTGCCTTTAAACTACTGTGCATAGAGTTTAGATTTTATTCTTCAGTTGTAGTTTATGGTGGATATCTGCTTCCCTTTTAATGTGATTTTTTTTTCTCTCTACAATGCAAAGTACTAAGCGACCTCTCGTATACTGGTTCTAAACCAATGTTTGTGTTGTAAAGCACATACCACAGCTTACTTGAGAAAACATTTAAGAAACACTGCTGTAGAATCTTCCTAATTATAGAAGGTTAGTCGTATATTTACAATAGAAGTTTATTCTGCAATAAAAAGCTTTAATTACCATTTTGCTTCTTCAAAGAAATACATGCTGATATTGGAAATAAAAAGGAAAACTATGACCCTAACTGATTACTGTCCTTTGTATGGAGTTATTGGATATTTTCAGCTAAACCTAAGTCTAGGCAGGATGCCTCCCTTGGAAAGGGGAATGTAAACATAATTGCCATAAGTGCTAATAGAATCACAGCTGCCTTGCCCTAACTGCTTATTATCGCTATAATCCTGCCATGTCAGTAATTAGTCATTATTAGGAAGCATCTTCCTAATACTGAGGGAAAGCCTTTATAGCAAATTGCTGTCGGTCAGAAAGCACCATCTATATATCGGGGTTACCCCTTGACGGTATGGCCTCAGTCAGTGAGCAGTACACTAATTTTAAGGGTCACTGCGGGGTGCACATATGTATCAGACCAACCTTAGTGAATTCTTGGATTTGCACTGCCTTTATGCAACCCCTGAGTTGGCAAATGCACACCTCATACTTCACCATTTCTGTGTCATGACTCCTTTCTGCTCACTTTGCTCTTAACCTCCATCATTGCTAAATAAGTGAATATTTGTTTATTCATTTATATGATTTAACTTTCCTAACCAAAGTGTTTTTCCACTGGCTTTAGTGGTCATCTTAACCTTTTTTGTATCATTCTATCAAAATGTTTCATCATCTTAAATGAGCCTGCTTTTTTAATTTCATTTTCTACTTTTTAAATGAGCTTAACCACAAATATAGGAATAATCAAAATCTGGTGTTTAACTTGCCATTGTAACAGACAGGGTCACCTTGTATTATTACCTAACCTGGATGCCACCTCCTTGTTGGTTTCAGTGGTTTATGATGTTTACATTATATCTGGAAGAGCAGATGAAAAGAACTGTACGCCACAAGAAGCTGTAAGGTAGCAAGGAGATCTGGACAGTGGATGCTTTGTGAACTATCCTGTCAAGAATAGTGGAATATGAAGGTGTTATTTTCACCAGAAGAAAAGGAAATCTAAGATGATTGATGAAAACATGCTACTTTACTCCTACCAAGTAGCTGGCAAAGAAACAATCCCTTCAGTGGATCCCAAGACTTGCTCTTTCTAGGATTTGCAGCATTCAAGAAGATATGGTCTAACTGGATCTGATGTGTATCACAGGATTTATTTAATTCATTTCAGTTCATTTGGAAATGTGACTTTTTTGAGGTCCCTTAAGATTTATGCTGAGCCTTTCTATCTACAATATTTTGAAATGCCCAAATCATTTGGCCAGCAAGCAGCTCTGCTTTAAGAACATTAAGAAGGGTATGTACTAAAGTGCTCAACAAAAGTTTGAACAAGCGATGTTAGAACCTTGTGGCACTAGTAATATCTTTTTATTCTTGCTGCCTCTGTTCCTTTGCATTAAGTATCGGTTCTAGAGATTGTTATTGGTTCTTCATTCTATTGCCCTATTTCTCCTTTTGCCAACATCAGTTTAACAGAGTGGCACTCAGTGGGCAAAACTGGACGGGATGGATATCAGAGAATGTTATTTGGATCTAACTTCTCTGTTTTTATTTTCACAGAAAACATTTCATCACTTTTCTTGTGGTCTCGTCAGTCCAGGATTAAATTTTTTTTTTTAACCGCAATAATACTGGCGTTATGATCAGGAAACCTGTTGCAGAATAAGGGTTTATCCCACAGTGCAACACATATTAAAGGCTGTTTTTATCAATAGAAACTTGACTTTATGATTTTAGTGTCCGTCAAGAAGGATATTACTGAAGATATCTGGACTCCACTTGAGGAAGGGTTACTTGAGTAATGATATCTGTGACTATATGGCCTATGGACTCTGGAATAACTGCTTCTGAAGACACAAGTGTTCTGTCCTCTAGGATTCCTACAATTTTCCAGTTTAAAACCAAAGATAATGGGCTCTTTATCCATTTCAAAGTTTAATACAGTGAGGCGTAAAAATACAGGGAAGCTTTTCTTCACACACATACAGTTTTACTGGACCAGAATGCTCTGCTCATGAACAACAGATTTTGCAGGAGAGAGATTTGTGCTGGGATCTTTCTTTCACAGCCATTAAAGGTTACATCAGCTGATCCGTTGTGTAAGTTAAAAGCAGGCCCATATGTGGTCTGTCTTGAGGGGCATTTATTCAGCTGAATTTTTCATATTAATCCTTGTAAGAATGCATTTTTCTGTTATATGTTTTGTCACATATCGCTTGCCTCTGTATGAGTAACAAAGCTAGAAAGGCCATATGAAACAGGGAGCCAAAAGCGATCCCTGACCCAATGAGAAAATCATACCTGCCCGTCTTTCGGCCAGATATCAATCACGGAGGCCTGTTTAAGGCAGATAAGCCGGTGAATCGTTCCAAAGGACTTGAATCAGCAACTTAAATCTGCCATTGTGTGGCCATTTTAACTACCGATTCGGCTCCTTCGGTCCAATTCAACAGCTTTTATTTGCCCGTGTATGGACACTGGCGGGCCAACCCGACCGACATCTGGCTAAAAATAAGTGACTTCACCAAAATGAGCATATCATTCTGTGTATGGCCAGCTTTAACTTGAGGGGCTAGATGCCATCTGATATTGGTCTGTGTATGGCCATCTTAAGTCAATGCTTAATCTGCCACTAGTAGAATTATTGACTTAACCCTGTATGTGCTGGGTGCCATCAAGTAATCTGTTTCTTTTTCTGCTGCTTGCATTCTGGTCCTTAAATTGGTAAAGGAGCTTGTCACAACCTCAGGGCCGTGAGTTCCCAGACATAGGGCAGGACCCAAAGAGCAAACAGTTGGTATCACAGGATGAGGCGTTTATTGGAGAAATGGCAAGTAGCCATCAGCAGGTTCCCATAAGCCAGTAGGTGGTAGCCAGCCTGCACTCTTGTTCCTTAGGGAATAGGGAAATACACACAAGTTGGGGGGAATCTTCTTTGCCGCAGCTAAGGTAGATTCCAGGGAACACAGGGGAGGGGGTCCTGCCATAGCTAAGGTTACACCCCAGACAAAAGGCTCCTTGGAACTCTTGCAGCCACCTTTGTAGCCAGAAAGGGAGCAGCCCTGTCGTAAAACCAAAACAGGATTTGACTCCTTCTGCCAACCCAAGGCAGCTTCCAGAGGGGCCAATCATAGCTAATTCCCACTGGGCCTATGGGAAGCCACCTAGGGAGCATGCCCAGTTCAGTCTTTTGCATTTACTAGACAGAGCACTGCTCTCACAAGGGGTAACTATGTGTATTGTGTCACTATGGGGTCTGGCTCTGTGGTGCCCTCACAATAGGGGTAATTACATTAGAAGGGCCAGACAGAGCCGGCTGGCTACACACAATACACACCTAGATGAGATACACAATGCATTTGCTACAACAGGTAGGAGGGGGCAGGGGGTACATTTCAGCATAAACAGAAATATCTCTTGGTTCATCCAACTTATACAGTTGGTTATGTCACAGAGCTGTACTGTCCTTGATTAACATGATCATGTTCAGTGAATGGTACCTGTACTGAACATATTTTTTGTCTGTTTTAATCGTGAAGAATGTTTTTTTTATTTCTTACGCTGAACAGGGTTATTGAAGATACTAAATGTTTGGCCCTTGCGAGCTTGATAGATTACCAGTGCACAGGTAACATGGACTATCGTCAATTTCTCTGTCTAGCATTTTTTTCTTTTTTAAAAACAGGCAAAAACTCTATTCAGCACAAGCCCTATTCATTGATTTCATTTCATTTTAAGCGAGTATACTTCCCCTTTAAGGTATTTGTTCTAATAAAGACAAGCAATTACACACATAAAGGCAATTACACATTGCTGTGCAAGATGCTGAGTGTAGTAATGTGTGTGGCGACTATGCATACATACCTGCAGATGCCACCCTAAGGTTGCAAAGTACATTTTATGGAGGCAGTGTAATGCAATAAAGAGGATAACAAAACAGACACTGAGTTAAGAATATACATTTTTTATAAAATAGATTTAATTGTAGGTGTGCAAAAATCACCACCAACAAATAACCTTTAACAGCACTTATTTGGGTTATTTGACCAATTGGCCCATGGGCTGTATAGCCATGTACACTTTCATTTTTGTACCTTCTGGTTTTCTTTATCTTCCAACTACTGCTGGCACTGATAGGCAAGATTTGCTGTTCAGGCAGACTGTCTGTTTTCAAAACTGCCGACTGAGGGTTCCATACATATAGCCATGATTGTAGAGTAAAGCTGGTCATACGTGCACTGATTTGTTTGGGTCTTTTTCCAGTAGGTGTATGCTAGCCCAGACATCTGACCAATATCTAAATACCATAGATAGCGGTTGGTCCCTCAATCAGGTAGATTTAAAATCATCGGACAGTGAAGTAAAGAGGAGCCTCGACAAGTCTTTGCTTCGTGTTTTTTTGGTCATTCGGGCCATCCATCTAAATGAGAAGTGCGATAGGCGGCTGTACTGTATGTGTGTGAGTGTGGCCCTTCATACAGTATCAGGGCACTATCTTGATATCTTCCAGTGTACATCCACCTTCAATCTTACACTATTTACTTTCAGCCATTCCATAGTGATTTGTGGCAACTTCTGTATATAGTCTCATTTCCACTTTGAAGTCACACGTTTAATCAAGAAAAGCTCAAATGTAAGCGATTCAGATCTGGTTTTGTCAGCTGAAACCTGTTTGCATTGGTATTCTTGCTCTGTAAAGGATTATGTTCTTGGGTCCCATTGGTGAACATCTTGTGAGGAAAGATGAACAGAGAAAAATACTTACTGGTGATGGTTCTCATCATGACAGTCTCTTTCTGATGCCTTGTTACCTAGTTACGTTGTTTTTTGTCAATCTATAATCTATTTGGATATTGCTTGGTTTCTTTGTCTTAAGCTGGCCATACACGCACCAATAATTTCGTATGATATTCGGTGCGTGTATGGAAACTTGGAGAGCCGACCGATATCGCAAAAGGCCTGCTGATATCGGTCGACTCACCGATCAGGTGAGTTAAAATATTTCAGGCAAAAAATATATCGGGCGCCTGAGCAAAATCCTGCCTTCAGGGCTGAATCGGCAGAAGGAGGTAGAATACAAATGAGATATTTAATGGTACATTTCTATTGTTTTTCCAAATTATTTTTTTTTCTCAATGTACTAAAAGGAGTGGGCTCATCCACATCATGTAGAAGGTCTCAGCCCTCAAAGTAAATGCATACAAAATAGTGAAAAAACATTTCCATTTTATTCTTTTAAGTGATTTATCAGACTATCATCATGTTCATGTGGCGACTCCTGGGTAGAGCCTTGTAGGCTGTGGTACTCAGAACTCTCATTCACGTTCTGTTAAACACCAGCATGCAAGGCATTGTGGGAATCTCCAGCGGAGGGGAGCTGAGTGCTGCTGTGTTGTTTCAGTGGTACATGTAGTCAGGACAGGCAGTGGGGGAATATCAAGGGAAGACAGTTACAAGTATATATATATATATAATTAAAATAATCAAACTTTTTAATGCATATGGAAAGTTACTAAAAATTTTTTTTTTTGTTGGTTTTGGGTTGGATCTTCTTTTAAATTTGGGTAGTGAGTCTACTGTCTTTGGACTTCCAAGGCATTTAGAAATTTCATTATGAACAAACCCTCAAACATGTTTGCCTCTTGGCCAGTTGCCTGCGTTGCTTATTATAAATATGCCACAAATACTTATGTAAAGAGAAATACATGTTGATTATCCAGCTCTCTTTAAAAGCATATTTTGCTAATAACAGATGAGCATATAAGGGTGGGTTTCAACTTTGTCATCCTGGAATGTAACATTAACCCCCATTGGTTCATGAAACTTGCCAGCTGCTCTTGCCAGTCTTTCAGAAGATAACAGCAGGCTTTCCCTAGAGGTCAGTGGACCAGCCAAGGCTTGGCTTCTCAAAAATTATTACCTGCTTTTGAAGCTGCCCAAAAGCATAAGGATCAACTCATGAAGTTGACCATCAAGCCCAGACTTCAATAACACACGGAGAAACCATTTGTTTTTGGATCTAGATTGCAGCTTTCAATTTGCATTGGGAATTGAGATTTGAGGGAGATAAGGCGTCAGTGCATCTGCCTTTAATGGGGCCTCCTTGGCCTTATCAGAATGCAGCCTACTCCATTGGCAGTGCTAAGTACAATCCTCTGTATGTTTCAGTAACTGGTAGCCTGTATTGATATGGTTCTGGCATTTCATGTGTTTATGTTCATTTTGAAATTCCTAAACCAGTGAGCTGCAATCATTAGGTGGTCCTGTTTTTGGAATGGCAAACTCATTTCTTCCAATTTTTACATTCCTGATTGGATCTTTCATATAAACACCTATATGTCACTTCTTTAGGGAGGTCTATTTTGTAATGGAAGCACACCCCTCGTGTATATATCATGGATGCTACTGAATCCTCCAGTTTGAGGTCTGATTGGGATTTTCTGGGGACACAATTTTAGTTGTTAGACTTGTTTTTGACCCGGTGTCCTCTCTTTGACTTTTTCTTACCTACCTGGTAGATATTTGGCGATATAAGTGCAAACTCCATGAAATTCCTTCCCAATTTTTGCCTCTTTTGAAGTGTTAAGTTGGGTACATCCCTAAGATCCCAAACCATTTAATAAGCTGTCTGATCTCTGTGCAGTATCCAGATAAAACTCAATTTTACAAGAACCCATCTCTCTTAATGAACCTCCATATTCCATTTGATAAATCTAAAAACAGTCTGAAAAAGTCAAAGCCGGATATATTGGAGCATTTCTCAAATCACATAAACACGTTATCCAATATTGGTACTGCTTTTGGTGATCTGCTTTTCTGCTGCTCCATCAAACCACCAAAGCTAAGTGTATTTAGTAACCAATCTAATTATAACTGCCGTTTTGGAATGAAAATGATCCATTTAAAACCCTGGTCTAATCACTGGGACTGTAAATTGATGGTGCCGACTCTACAAGTCCAAATTAAAAGTAAGAACCCACGGAGAGAATTTCTTGGGCGCTGATAGATCTCTGCTATTGCGGGTGAGTAACCTCTCAGAAAGGGTTTCCATTGGCAGCAATAGAAGTCGCTGATGGAAAGCCCTTCGAATGCTTCAATTTCCAAAGTCGCGCAATGTTGCCTGCAGGAGAGTAAGCAACTTGCTCTGTGGGTTCTTACCCTTGAATTAACTTTAGTATGTTATAAAATGCCCAGCAAACTTTGCAGTTGGTTCCAATATTTATTTTTTATAGTTTTTCAATTATTTGCCTTTCTCATCTGCCTCTTTCCATCTTTCAAATCAAAAACTATTGCTTTTTATCATTTATCTTTCTATGCAGACCTCTCCTATTCATAATCCTGTAATAAACCACTGTCTGATTGCTAGGGTAAATAATAGCAATTAGATAGCTGTTAAAATACTACTGCTGGAAAGCAGCATAACAAAGAGCTAAATAACAAAAAAGCATAAAAATAAAACATGAAGACCAATTGCAAATTGGTACGTGTACGTGGTTTGTGTGCAATAGATGAATGATTTGAGTGATTAGAGACCTGATGGTAAAAGAACAATACAATCCAGTAACATTTACTCCCCTCGGGGAGAACAGCGGCAGTAAAAATGTTAGTGTGTGTGTGTGTGTGTATGTATATATATATATATATATATATATACACACACACACACACAGGGACACTGGTACATATTACAACTATATCAAACCTTATAAAAATGGCTGCATAAATTCTACTTATAGGAAGATCTATTAATCTATGTAAGAAAATGGTCTGCGTGTAACTTAATCAGGGCAACTAATGTAGCAAGGAACTGTACTAAAGGGTTGTGTACCAAAGAAATGCATTGTTTTCTGCCATTTTTGACATTTTCAGGAGCACACCAACTACTGTGAGTACAATGTCTTTGTCAGATACCATTCAAATTGTCTATTGTGGTAAATATAAAAAGCTATTGATGTGTTTAAAACATTAGTTTTGGGATTATTGTGTCCTTAATATAATAAACTTGAACATTAAATGGACTCCATGTTTATTGCTTATGCCTTTTTTTAATCAAGTGTATTGGTTCCATGTAGATATAAATATATTATACATTTTAAAAGCAATAGCTGCAGTTTTATTTCCAGTTGTCTCTTATTATTAAAGTTACCCTTTACAGTTCAGCTTCAGTATGTTATAGATCACTGTATTCTAAGCAGTTTTGAAGCTGGTCTTCATTTCTTATTTATCTGCCTTTCTCTTTGACCTTTCATTAACAACACATTTAAAATGCTATCTATGGAGAGTGATCCCAGAAAACAAGACTTTAATAAATTAGATTTCTGGTAATTTTTTTTTCCATTTTTGTTTTATTTAGGCCCTGTCTAATTATTTTTCCCTTATAAAAGAACTAAACCCTAAAAATGAATGTGGCTAAAGATGCTATATTTTATATATTTTTGAACTTCACTTTCAGCATATCTATAGTAGTAATGATCCGGGCCTTTATAGTTGTCACAGGAGCTCCCCATCTTGGATTTTGTAAGGAGTGTCACTGGCACTGCACATGCTCAGTGGGCTCTGGACAGTTATTGAGAAGCTGAGCTCAGGGGTCGTTGCAAATTATCAAGGAGAAAATGAGGTTGGCCTGTAATATAAGATGAAGCTACAGGGCTGATTATTCAGTTCTGATGCAGACTGCACTGGTTTGAGCTGCCATGTAATGTGAAGCTAAGTGAAATATTTATCAGCCTTACATGGTGCCATTTATATTATATATTTACTCTGTATGGTGAGTGGGCCCCTAAGCTCAGGTAAGTGCCAGCAGCCCGGAGCATGTACAGTGAATTAGCAGAAAGAAGATGGGGGGCTACTGGGGCATCTTTGGGGGCACAGACCTTCCCTGCTAAAGGGCTGTGGGTGGAACAGAAGCCCCAAACAGAATGTGCAGCATTTCTGCCCTATTTCTTAGTTAAGGTTTAGTTCTCCTTTAGGGCCAATGGCACATTGTTTGATCTGTACCCTTCCTCTTTGCGATTTTTTCATAAATTGTCGTTACGACTGTTTTGCAAAATGTTGCGACTTTTTCGGAGTGTTACGACTTGCGCGAATTGTCACGACTTTTTCATAGCTATCGCACCGAGTACGAAAGTTTCGGATTCATTCAAGCTTCAGTATTGTGACTTTCCTTGGGCCAGGTTGGAGCTGCAGAGTGCCATTGAGCCCTATGGGAGACTTTCCTTGGGCCGGGTTGGAGCTGCAGAGTGCCATTGAGCCTATGGGAGACTTTCCTTGGGGCCGGTTGGAGCTGCAGAGTGCCATTGAGCCCTATGGGAGACTTTCCTTGGGCCGGGCTGCAGAGTGCCATTGAGCCCTATGGGAGACTTTCCTTGGGCCAGGTTGGAGCTGCAGAGTGCCATTGAGCCCTATGGGAGACTTTCCTTGGGCCGGGTTGGAGCTGCAGAGTGCCATTGAGCCCTATGGGAGACTTTCCTTGGCCAGGTTGGAGCTGCCCATTGGCCCTATTTGGAGCTGCAGAGTGCCATTGAGCCTATGGGAGACTTTCCTTGGCCGGGTTGGAGCTGCAGAGTGCCATTGAGCCCTATGGGAGACTTCCTTGGGCCAGGTTGGAGCTGCAGAGTGCCATTGAGCCCTATGGGAGACTTTCCTTGGGCCAGGTTGGAGCTGCAGAGTGCCATTGAGCCCTATGGGAGACTTTCCTTGGCCGGGTTGGAGCTGCAGAGTGCCATTGAGCCCTATGGGAGACTTTCCTTGGGCCGGGTTGGAGCTGCAGAGTGCCATTGAGCCTATGGGAGACTTTCCTTGGCCGGGTTGGAGCTGCAGAGTGCATTGAGCCCTATGGGAGATGGAGCCTTCCTTGTTGGAGCTGCAGAGTGGCCCTGCAGAGTGCCATTGAGCCCTATGGGAGACTTTCCTTGGGCCAGGTTGGAGCTGCAGAGTGCCATTGAGCCCTATGGGAGACTTTCCTTGGGCCGGGTTGGAGCTGCAGAGTGCCATTGAGCCCTATGGGAGACTTTAGGTTGGAGCTGCCATTGAGCCTATGGGGACTTTCCTTGGGCCGGGTTGGAGCTGCAGAGTGCCATTGAGCCCTATGGAGACTTTCCTTGGGCCGGTTGGAGCTGCAGAGTGCCATTGAGCCCTATGGGAGACTTTCCTTGGGCCAGGTTGGAGCTGCAGAGTGCCATTGAGCCCTATGGGAGACTTTCCTTGGGCCAGGTTGGAGCTGCAGAGTGCCATTGAGCCCTATGGGAGACTTTCCTTGGGCGGGTTGGAGCTGCAGAGTGCCATTGAGCCTATGGGATTGGAGCTGCAGAGTGCCATTGAGCCCTATGGGAGACTTTCCTTGGGCCGGGTTGGAGCTGCAGAGTGCCATTGAGCCCTATGGGAGACTTTCCTTGGAGCTGCAGAGTTGAGCCTTGGGCCGGGTTGGAGCTGCAGAGTGCCATTGAGCCCTATGGGAGAGACGGTGGGCCGGGTTGGAGCTGCAGAGTGCCATTGAGCCCTATGGGAGACTTTCCTTGGGCCAGGTTGGAGCTGCAGAGTGCCATTGAGCCCTATGGGAGGCTTCCAAAATCATGATAAGTCTGAAAGTTTTGCCCGCCGTTTACGAGCGCTCAATCCGAAAAAGTTGCGACCATGTACGAGCAAATCGTAACGGACACAAAAAAGTTGCGACAATTCGCACAAGTCATACCGCTATGAAAAAGTCGCGACAATTTGCGAAACAGTCGTAACGGTGACAAAAAATCGAAAAATGTTCGTTTCCAATCCGAATTTTTCCCATTCGGATTCGAATTTGTGGATTAGTAAATCAGCCCTAAGGATTCAGCTGCGTCCGAATCCTGCAAAAAGTTCTCTAGTTCAGCTGAATCCTAAAACTTTGATTTGATTTGGTGGAACCCTGGGGAAAAATAACATTTTATTAAAAGCATGTTTAAGTTGGCCTTGTATAAAAAACCTTGAGTTGAAGAAGGGCATCCTTAACCAATTTTCTGTTCAATTTCACTACAGGTAAAAGCTAAAAATGATGACAAAGTTGAAAAGGTGAGTGTCCAGAGAACCTACTGCCTCGTACATGTATTTATACAATAATACGGTCCATCCAGTAAAACTGCCCATAAACAGGTGTGTGAGGTACGGCCTTCCCCTGCATGGCCAGATGGGCTACTGTTTGTCTGATATCTTCAGCTGCTCCACTGTAATAAACAGTGTATATACATGCACATAATATGTCTGGGGAGCTCATACATGTGAAGAAAGGATTCACCATGAAATGCTACAGGTATGGGACCTGTTATCCAGAATGCTCGGGGCCTGGGGTTTTCCAGATAAGGGATCTTTCCGTAATTTAGATCTCAATACCTTGACTCTGCTAAATAATCCTTTGAACATTAAGTAAACCCAGTGGGATTGTTTTACCCCCAATAAGGGGTAATTATATCTTAGTTGGGATCAAGTACAGGTACTGTTTTATTATTACAGAGAAAAGGGAATCATTTAACCATTAAATAAACCCAATAGGGCTGTTCTGCCCCAATAAGGGGTAATTATATCTTAGTTGGGATCAAGTACAGGTACTGATTTATTATTACAGAGAAAAGGGAAATATTTTAAAAACAAAATATGAATTATTTTCTTAAAATAGAGTCCGTGGGAGATGGCCTTTCCGTAATTTGGAACTTTCTGGATAACAGGTTTCCGGATAAGGGTCCCATGCCTGTATCTCTATTGAGAGAAAATGTTTATTTTGGCTTTTAAAAGCATAATCTGTTATCCAAATATATTTAGAAATGAAAAATAAGAAATGTTAAATCCATAGAAAAAGAAACATACGTAGCATCTAGAGAACATATGGTTCCCATGAATATTTTGCTCTGTTACAGGACTACAGGCTTCAGGTCTGATAGGGGATGCTGGGACATGTAGGCCAATGACAATTATAGGACAATAGGCTGCAGGTCTGATAGGGGATGCTGGGACATGTAGGCCAATGACAGTTATAGGACTACAGGCTGCAGGTCTGATAGGGGATGCTGGGACATGTAGGTCAGTGACAGTTTTTGGTCCACAGGCTGCAGGTCTGATAGGGGATGCTGGGACACGCCCCCCATTATTTTTTTTTATTAAAGATTTGGCAGCGAGCCAGATGCAGACATCAAAAGAGCCACATTTGGCTCCCGAGCCATAGGTTCCCTACCCTGCTGTAGTCCTATAACTGTCACTGACCTACATGTCCCAGAATCCCTATCAAACCTGCAGGCTGCAGGTCTGATAGGGGATTCTGGGACATGTAGGTCAGTGACAGTTATAGGACTACAGGCTGCAGGTTTGATAGGGGATTCTGGGACATGTAGGTCAGTGACAGTTATAGGACTACAGCAGGGGTAGGGAACCTATGGCTCGGGAGCCAAATGTGGCTCTTTTGATGTCTGCATCTGGCTCGCTGCCAAATCTTTAATAAAAAAAAATAATGGGGGGCGTGTCCTGCGCTCTCCTCCACATCGCATCCACATCCGGCATCCTTGGCACCCACCCTACCTTGCCCCGAAGCATCCGCGGCCAAACATATTGTTTGGCTCTCACGGAATTAATTTTAAAATATGTGGTGTTATGGCTCTCTCGGCCAAAAGGTTCCTGACCCCTGGGTTAAATGATTCCCTTTTTTCTGTAATAATAAAACAGTACCTGTACTTGATCCCAACTAAGATATAATTACCCCTTATTGGGGGCAGAACAGCCCTATTGGGTTTATTTAATGGTTAAATGATTCCCTTTTCTCTGTAATAATAAAACAGTACCTGTACTTGATCCCAACTAAGATATAATTACCCTTATTGGGGGCAGAACAGCCCTATTGGGTTTATTTAATGGTTAAATGATTCCCTTTTCTCTGTAATAATAAAACAGTACTATACTTGATCCCAACTAAGATATAATTAATCCTTACTGGATGTAAAATAATCCTATTGGGTTTAATTAATTTTTTGATTTCTTAGTAGACTTAAGGTATGAAGATCCAAATTACGGAAAGACCCCTTATCCAGAATACCATTGGTCCCGAGCATTCTGGATAACGGGTCCTATACCTCTATACATTTTGTTAAAAGTTACATTTTTTTCGTTTTAGCAGCAGTGTCCCCTCTTTAATCCCTTCACTGACACTCGCCCCAGCTTATCTGTGCCCCCCCATAGCAGAACTACAGAGCTGCCTGACAGCATTGCCCCCCCTAACTTTAGCTGTGCCCCTTCTGTTCCCAGCAGCCCCTTGGGGATCAGCAAGCAGCACATACACACTGGCACCCAAACTGGGATATTGGGGTACTGGGAATTCAAATCAGGGGCCGTGACTGATAATGAATAAAGCACCAGCACCTTATTCCCAGCCTGGGGCCCACACTTACTGTTCCTCTTCCCCTCAGATTAAGTCCCAGTACAGCTGCGCAGTGATTGGATGGGCTGCAGGGTGAATGCTTCCAGTCTATCCAATCAGTTTTCAGCTGTACCGGGACTTAAATACTGAGAGCTGATTCGACTTCATGTTCCCTCAGTTTATCATTTTAGCCCTCAGGATTGGAAATACAGTAATTAGTGCAGAGTTTGCTCCCACACAAACCAACCAGCTTCCAGTCACAAACAGTAAACAAACAAGCTCCCACCTTGTAAAACTCGACACCCCATAAAATATCAAGGGGAATTAAGGGGGACAAAAGTGGATGGAGAGGCTCAGGGGTGTAGGGACCCGCGGGTAGGGCTGGTATTTTACAGTAAAACATGTTGTTTGATGCCAATGTTATAAATAGGGAAAAACATAAACATATAGGAAGGCCCTACCTGTGGGGTTAACAGTTTCTATGGATGTGAATCCCCTACAAGTGCTATTCCCCTAATTCAGGGGTGGGCCATATTGACTTTTAAAATTTGACGGGGGCCGGGCCAGCACCAGATGCATACATATTGCACCCCAAGCTGTACCTGTGCCAGAAGCCATCATATTGCCCCCAATCTGTACCTGTGCCAGCAGCCATCATATTGCCCCCAATCTGTACCTGTGCCCAAGCCATCATATGCCCCCACATCATATTGACCTGTGCCAGAAGCCATCATATTGCCCCCAATCTGTACCTGTGCCAGCAGTACCTGTGCCAGCAGCCATCATATTGCCCCCAATCTGTACCTGTGCCAGCAGCCATCATATTGCCCCCAATCTGTACCTGTGCCAGCAGCCATCATATTGCCCCCAATCTGTACCTGTGCCAGAAGCCATCATATTGCCCCCAATCTGTACCTGTGCCAGCAGCCATCATATTGCCCCCAATCTGTACCTGTGCAGAAGCCATCATATTGCCCCAAGCCCCCAATCTGTACCTGTGCCAGAAGCCATCATATTGCCCAATCTGTATATCTGTACCTGTGCAATCTGTGTGCAGAAGCCATCATATTGCCCCAAGCCCCAATCTGTACCTGTGCCAGAAGCCATCATATTGCCCCAAGCCCCAATCTGTACCTGTGCCAGAAGCCATCATATTGCCCCAAGCCCCAATCTGTACCTGTGCCAGCAGCCATCATATTGCCCCCAAGCCCACAGTCTGTACCTGTGCCAGCAGCAATCATATTGCCCCAAGCCCACAATCTGTACCTGTGCCAGCAATCAATCATATTGCCAGATCTGTACCTGTGCCAGCAATCATATTGCCCCCAACCCAAGCCCACAATCTGTACCTGTAGTGCCAGCAATCATATTGCCCCCAACCCAAGCCCACAATCTGTACTGTGCCAGCAATCATATTGCCCCCAACCCAAGCCCACAATCTGTACCTGTGCCAGCAAGCCCACAATCTGTACCTGTGACAGCAATCAATCCCTGTGCCCCCAACCCAAGCCACAATCTGTACCTGTGCCAGCAATCAATCATATTGCCCCCAACCCCAGCCCACAATCTGTACCTGTGCCAGCAACAAGCTTCAGAACTTTCCAGGCGCCAGCTCTCTGTTTGAATGACGCGCGCTATCCCCTACTGCGCTAGCCTCACAGCGCCAGCGCGATGAGCGCGTCAGTTTATGCCAGTTTAAGGTACGTGCCGGCTCCTGGGTGATCAACACACACGCCAGAGAGGGTTGGGGAGGGAGGAGTTCAGGCCCTGGCGCTGCGCTCTGACAAACAGCAGGGCCCACCAATCAGAGACGCCGCCGGCGTCCATGTGATGGGAGGAAGCAGCCCAGCTGCCATTTTTAATACTGGAGGTATGTTTTTCACTAGCAACTTTGGCGGCTTCGGCGGGCCGGATTGAAATCACGAACGGGCCGGATGTGGCCCGCGGGCCATAGTTTGCCCACCCCTGCCCTAGTTGCTGGGCAGAAGCCCCTGTATCTCAGTCACTCTATGGGCAACTTTATGAAAAAATTCACCCTCCACCCATGCACAGCAGACTGGGGCAGGGCAGCTGGGTACAGGGTACAGGCACCAAGGGGTTAAAGAAGTTTATGGCCAAAGTCCGGGCACCGTGTTGGGCAGGCAACTTCCAGTAGCAGGGAATAGGGGGGGCTGTAAGGTGCCACAGACAGTCACTATTTATTGGGCTGGGGGGGCTGTTTGTGCCTCTGGGTACTGGGAATGCCATTGTCCCTGCGCTGTAGCTCAGCTCACCTATCAATTGGCTTCTTATTCCTGGGACAGTTGCTTCCAGCTGCCATAGACACTGTGACAGGGACAATTTAATAGCCGGCATCATAAATCATGGAAAAAAACAAAAAGAGGATTTGTGGGGAAATGTAAATGTAGCCAGTAATTAAAAAGGACAGCAATGTTTTGCCATTTCTAGACGCCATCATTGCTGGGACATTATGAGGTTAAGTGACTCTGTCCGGGGTCACATGGTAAGGGGCCCAGTGGGGCCGGAGGTGCCTTACAATTGCTGGGGTATGAGTCAGATTCCCCCGTCCCAGGGGCTCTGCTCAATTTGCAGAGCTCCCAGGCAGGAATCGAACTCAAGCTGGCCCATACAATCATACGCTGGGTATGAGTCAGATTCCCCCGTCCCAGGGGCTCTGCTCAATTTGCAGAGCTCCCAGGCAGGAATCGAACTCAAGGCCCATCGGTGTAAAGCAGTCTCCCTACCACTGAGCCATCCTTCCTCCTCCCACTTGTACCATGTTTTTCGTAATCTTGTCTTCTGAATATTGGCGGTTGGTGTACCCTAACCGACTGACTGAAACACTCATGTAGGTCAGTGACAGTTATAGGACTACAGGCTTTAGGTTTGATAGGGGATGCTGGGACATGTAGGTCAATGACAGTAATAGGACTAGAGGCTGCAGGTCTGATAGGGGATGCTGGACATGTAGGCCAATGACAGTTACAGGACTACAGGCTTTAGGTCTGACAGGGGATGCTGGACATGTAGGCCAATGACAGTTACAGGATTACAGGCTTTAGGTCTGATAGGGGATGCTGGGACATGTTGATCAGTGACAGTTATAGGACTACAGGCTTTAGGTCTGATAGGGGATGCTGGGACATGTAGGTCAGTGACAGTTATAGGACTACAGGCTTTAGGTTTGATAGGGGATGCTGGGACATGTAGATCAGTGACAGTTATAGGACTACAGGCTTTAGGTCTGATAGGGGATGCTGGGACATGTAGGTCAGTGACAGTTATAGGACTACAGGCTGCAGGTATAATAGGGATGGGGACATTTAGGCCAATGACAGTAATAGGACTACAGGCTGCAGGTCTGATAGGGGATGCTGGGACATGTAGGTCAGTGACAGTTATAGGTCTACAGGCTGCAGGTCTGAGAGGGGATGCTGGGACATGTAGGTCAATGACAGTTATTGGACTACAAGCTGAAGGTCTGATAGGGGATGCTGGGACATGTAGGTCAATGACAGTTACAGGACTACAGGCTTTAAGGTCTGACAGGGGATGCTGGGACATGTAGGCCAATGATAGTTACAGGACTACAGGCTTTAGGTCTGATAGGGGATGCTGGACATGTAGTTCAGTGACAGTTACAGGATTACAGGCTTTAGGTCTGATAGGGGATGCTGGGACATGTAGGCCAATTACAGTTATAGGACTACAGGCTTTAGGTCTGATAGGGGATGCTGGGACATGTAGGTCAATGACAGTTACAGGACTACAGGCTTTAGGTCTGATAGGGGATGCTGGACATGTAGGCAATTACAGTTATAGGACTACAGGCTTTAGGTCTCGATAGGGGATGCTGGGACATGTAGGTCAATGACAGTTACAGGACTACAGGCTTAGGTCTGATAGGGGATGCTGGGACATGTAGGCAATTACAGTTATAGGACTACAGGCTTTAGGTCTGATAGGGATGCTGGGACATGTAGTTCATGACACGTTATAGGTCTAAAGGCTGAAGGTCTGATAGGGGATGCTGGACATGTAGGCCAGTAACAGTTATAGGACTACAGGCTGCAGTCTGATAGGGGATGCTGAGATATGTAGGTCAGTGACAGTTATAGGACTACAGCTGCAGGTATAATAGGGGATGCTGGGACATTTAGGCCAATGACAGTAATAGGACTACAGGCTGCAGGTCTGATAGGGGATGCTGGGACATGTTAGGTCAGTGACAGTTATAGGTCTACAGGCTGCAGGTCTGAGAGGGGATGCTGGGACATGTAGGCCAGTGACAGTTATAGGATACTGGCTGCAAGTCTGATAGGGGATGCTGGGACATTTAGGCCAATGACAGTTATAGGACTACAGGCTGAAGGTCTGAGAGGGGATGCTCGGGACATGTAGGCCACGTGACAGTTATAGGACTACTGGCTGCAAGTCTGATAGGGGATGCCTGGGACATTTAGGCCAATGACAGTAATAGGACTAGAGGCTGCAGGTCTGAAGGGGATCTGGGACATGTAGGCCAGTGATAGTTATAAGGACTACAGCAGAAGGTCTGAAAGGGGATGCTGGGATATGTAGGTCAGTGACAGTTATAGGGCTTCAGGTCTGATAGGGGATGCTGGGACATGTAGGCCAATGACAATTATAGACTACAGGCTTCAGGTCTGTTAGGGGATGCTGGGACATGTAGTTCAGTGACAGTTATAGGTCTAAAGGCTGAAGGTCTGATAGGGATGCTGGGACATGTCAGGCCAGTAACAGTTATAGGACTACAGGCTGCAGGTCTGATAGGGGATGCTGGGACATTTAGGCCAATGACAGTAATAGGACTACAGCTGCAGGTCTGATAGGGGATGCTGGGACATGTAGGTCAGTGACAGTTATAGGTCTAAAGGCTGAAGGTCTGATAAGGGGATGCTGGGACATGTAGGTCAGTGACAGTTATAGGACTACAGGCTGCAGGTATAATAGGGGATGCTGGACATTTAGGCCAATGACAGTAATAGGACTACAGGCTGCAGGTCTGATAGGGGATGCTGGGACATGTAGGTCAGTGACAGTTATAGGTCTACAGGCCTGCAGGTCTGAAGAGGGGATGCTTGGACATGTAGGTCAATGACAGTTATAGGACTACAGCTGCAGGTCTGATAGGGGATGCTGGGTCATGTAGGTCAATGACAGTTATTGGACTAACAAGCTGAAGGTCTGATAGGGATGCTGGGACAATGTAGGTCATGACAGTTATAGGACTACAAGCTGAAGGTCTGATAGGGATGCTGGGACATGTAGGACCAGTAAGAGTTATAGGACTATTGGCTGCAAGTCTGATATGGGATGCTGGGACAATGTAGGTCAATGACAGTTATAGGTCTACAGGCTGCAGGTCTGATAGGGGATGCTGGGACTGTAGGTCAATGACAGTTATAGGACTACAAGCTGAAGGCTGATAGGGGATGCTGGACATGTAGGCAGTAAACAGTTATAAGACTATTGGGCTGCAGATCTGATAGGGGATGCTGGGACATGTAGGCCAGTAACAGTTATAGGACTACAGGCTGCAGTATAATAGGGGATGCTGGGACATTAGGCAATGACAGTATTAGGACTACAGGCTGCAGGTCTGATAGGGGAATGCTGGGACATGTAGGTCAATTACAGTTATAGGACTACAGGCTTTAGGTCTGATAGGGGATGCTGGGACATGTAGGTCAATGACAGTAATAGGACTAGAGGCTGCAGGTCTGATAGGGGATGCTGGGACATGTAGGTCAATGACAGTTATAGGACTACAGGCTGCCAGGTCTGATAGGGGATGCTGGGTCATGTAGGTCAATGACAGTTATTGGACTACAAGCCTGAAGGTCTGATAGGGGATGCTGGGACATGTAGGTCAATGACAGTTATAGGACTACAAGCTGAAGGTCTGATAGGGGATGCTGGGACATGTAGGCCAGTAAGAGTTATAGGACTATTGGCTGTAAGTCTGATATGGGATGCTGGGACATGTAGGTCAATGACAGTTATAGGTCTACAGGCTGCAGGTCTGATAGGGAATGCTGGGACATGTAGGCCAATGACAATTATAGGACTACAGGCTTCAGGTCTGTTAGGGGATGCTGGGACATGTAGTTCAGTGACAGTTATAGGTCTAAAGGCTGAAGGTCTGATAGGGGATGCTGGGACATGTAGGCCAGTAACAGTTATAGGACTACAGGCTGCAGGTCTGATAGGGGATGCTGGGATATGTAGGTCAGTGACAGTTATAAGGACTACAGGCTGCAGGTATAATAGGGGATGCTGGGACATTTAGGCCAATGACAGTAATAGGACTAACAGGCTGCAGGTCTGAATAGGGGATGCCTGGGACATGTAGGTCAGTGACAGTTATAGGTCTACAGGCTGCAAGTCTGATATGGGATGCTGGGACATGTAGGTCAATGACAGTTATAGGTCTAACAGGCTGCAGGTCTGATAGGGGATGCTGGGACATGTAGGTCAATGACAGTTATAGGACTACCAAGCTGAAGGTCTGTAGGGGATGCCTGGACATGTAGGTCAATGACAGTTATAAGGACTACAAGCTGAAGGTCTGATAGGGGATGCTGGGACAATGTAGGTCAGTGACAGTTATAGGATACACCGCTGAAGGTCTGATAGGGGATGCTGGGACATGTAGGCCAGTAACAGTTATAGGACTATTGGCTGCACGTCCTGATAGGGGGATGCTGGGACATTTAGGCAATGACAGTAAAGGACTCCAGGCTGCAGGTCTGATAGGCGGATGCTGGACATGTAGGATCAGTGACAGTTATAGGTCTACAGGCTGCAGGTCTGAGAGGGGATGCTTGGACATGTAGGTCAATACAGTTATAGGACTACAGGCTGCAGGTTGATAGGGGATGCTGGGTCATGTAGGTAATGACAGTTATTGGACTACAAGCTAGAAAGTCTGATAGGGGATGCCTGGACCATGTAGGTCGAATGACAGTTATAGGATACAAGCTGAAGGTCTGATAGGGGGATGCTGGGACATGTAGGCCAGTAGAGTTATAGGACTATTGGCTGCAAGTCTGATATGGGATGCTGGGACATGTAGGTCATGACAGTTATACGGTCTACAGGCTGCAGGTCTGATAGGGGATGCTGGGACATGTAGGTCAATGATAGTTATAGGAACTACAAGCTGAAGGTCTGATAGGGATGCTGGAATCATGTCGGCCAGTAACAGTTATAGGACTATTGGCTGCACGTCTGATAGGGGAGCTGGGACATGTAGGTCAATGCAGTTATAGGACTACAAGCTGAAGGTCTGATAGGGATGCTGGGACATGTAGGCCAGTAACAGTTATAGGACTATTGGCTGCAAGATCTGATGGGGATGCTGGACAATGTAGGCCAGTAACAGTTATAGGACTACAGGCTGCAGGTATACATAGGGGATCTGGACATTTAGGCCATGACATAATAGGACTACAGGCTGCAGGTCTGATAGGGGATGCCTGGGACATGTAGGTCAATTACAGTTATAGGATACAGGCTTTAGGTCTGATAGGGGATGCTGGGACATGTAGGTCAATGACAGTAATAGGATAGAGCTGCAGGTCTGATAGGGGATGCTGGGACATGTAGGCAGTGATAGTTATAGGACTACAGGCAGAAGGTCTGAAAGGGGATGCTGGGAATATGTAGGTCAGTGACAGTTATAGGGCTTCAGGTCTGATAGGGGATGCTGGGACATGTAGGCCAATGACAATTATAGGACTACAGGCTTCAGGTCTGTTAGGGGATGCTGGGACATGTAGTTCAGTGACAGTTATAGGTCTAAAGGCTGAAGGTCTGATAGGGGATGCTGGGACATTTTAGGCAATGACAGTAAATAGGACTACAGGCTGCAGGTCTGATAGGGGATGCTGGGACAATGTAGGTCAGTGACAGTTATAGGTCTACAGGCTGCAGGTCTGAGAGGGGATGCTTGGACATGTAGGCTCAATGACAGTTATAGGACTACAGGCTGCAGGTCTGATAGGGGATGCTGGGTCATGTAGGTCAATGACAGTTATTGGACTACAAGCTGAAGGTCTGATAGGGGATGCTGGGACATGTAGGTCAATGACAGTTATAGGACTACAAGCTGAAGGTCTGATAGGGGATGCTGGGACATGTAGGCCAGTAAGAGTTATAGGACTATTGGCTATAAGTCTGATATGGGATGCTGGGACATGTAGGTCAATGACAGTTATAGGTCTACAGGCTGCAGGTCTGATAGGGATGCTGGGACATGTAGGTAAATGACAGTTATAGGACTACAAGCTGAAGGTCTGATTGGGGATGCTGGGACATGTAGGTCAATGACAGTTATAGGACTACAAGCTGAAGGTCTGATAGGGATGCTGGGACATGTAGGCCAGTAACAGTTATAGGACTACAGGCTGCAGGTCTGAGAGGGGATGCTTGGACATGTAGGTCAATGACAGTTATAGGACTACAGGCTGCAGGTCTGATAGGGGATGCTGGGTCATGTAGGTCAATGACAGTTTTGACTACAAGCTGAAGGTCTGATAGGGATGCTGGGACATGTAGGTCAATGACAGTTATAGGACTACAAGCTGAAGGTCTGATAGGGGATGCTGGGACATGTAGGCCAGTAAGAGTATAGGACTATTGGCTGTAAGTCTGATATGGGATGCTGGGACATGTAGGTCAATGACAGTTATAGGTCTACAGGCTGCAGGTCTGATAGGGGATGCTGGGACATGTAGGTAAATGACAGTTATAGACAAGCTGAAGGTCTGATTGGGATGCTGGGACATGTAGGTCAATGACAGTTATAGGACTACAAGCTGAAGGTCTGATAGGGGATGCTGGGACATGTAGGCCAGTAACAGTTATAGGACTATTGGCTGCACGTCTGATAGGGGATGCTGGACATGTAGGTCAATGACAGTTACAGGACTACAGGCTTTAGGTCTGATAGGGGATGCTGGGACATGTAGGCCAATGATAGTTACAGGACTACAGGCTTTAGGTCTGATAGGGATGCTGGGACATGTAGGCCAATGATAGTTTACAGGATTACAGGCTTTAGGTCTGATAGGGATGCTGGGACATGTAGATCAGTGACAGTTATAGGAGTTAAGGACTAGGCTATAGGCAGGGTTTGATAGGGGATGCTGGGACATGTGATCAGTGACAGTTACAGGACTACAGGCTTTAGGTCTGACAGGGGATGCTGGACATGTAGGCCAATGATAGTTACAGGACTACAGGCTTTAGGTCTGATAGGGATGCTGGGACATGTAGGCCAATGACAGTTACAGGACTACAGGCTTTAGGTCTGATAGGGGATGCTGGGACATGTAGGTCAATGACAGTTACAGGACTACAGGTTTTAGGTCTGATAGGGGATGCTGGACATGTAGGCCAATTACAGTTATAGGACTACAGGCTTTAGGTCTGATAGGGATGCTGGGACATGTAGGTCAGTTACAGTTATAGGACTACAGGCTTTAGGTCTGATAGGGATGCTGGGACATGTAGGTCAGTTACAGTTATAGGACTTTAGGTAGGGATGCTGGGATGTTCAGTTACAGTTATAGGACTACAGGCTGAAGGTCTGAGGGGATGCTGGGACATGTAGGCCAGTGACAGTTATAGGACTACTGGCTGCAAGTCTGATAGGGATGCTGGGACATTTAGGCCAATGACAGTAATAGGACTAGAGGCTGCAGGTCTGATAGGGGATGCTGGGACATGTAGGCCAGTGATAGTTATAGGACTACAGGCAGAAGGTCTGAAAGGGGATGCTGGGATATGTAGGTCAGTGACAGTTATAGGGCTTCAGGTCTGATAGGGATGCTGGGACATGTAGGCCAATGACAATTATAGGACTACAGGCTTCAGGTCTGTTAGGGGATGCTGGGACATGTAGTTCAGTGACAGTTATATAGTCTAAAGGCTGAAGGTCTGATAGGGATGCTGGGACATGTAGGCCAGTAACAGTTATAGGACTACAGGCTGCAGGTCTGATAGGGGATGCTGGGATATGTAGGTCAGTGACAGTTATAGGACTACAGGCTGCAGGTTAATAGGGGATGGGGACATTTAGGCCAATGACAGTAATAGGACTACAGGCTGCAGGTCTGATAGGGGATGCTGGGACATGTAGGTCAGTGACAGTTATAGGTCTACAGGCTGCAAGTCTGATATGGGATGCTGGGACATGTAGGTCAATGACAGTTATAGGTCTACAGGCTGCAGGTCTGATAGGGATGCTGGGACATGTAGGTCAATGACAGTTATAGGACTACAAGCTGAAGGTCTGATAGGGGATGCTGGACATGTAGGTCAATGACAGTTATAGGACTACAAGCTGAAGGTCTGATAGGGGATAGGTCAGTGACAGTTATACTACAAGCTGAAGGTCTGATAGGGGATGCTGGGACATGTAGGCCAGTAACAGTTATAGGACTATTGGCTGCACGTCTGATAGGGATGCTGGGACATGTAGGTCAGTGACAGTTATAGGTCTACAGGCTGCAGTCTGAGAGGGATGCTGGGACATGTAGGTCAATGACAGTTATAGGACTACAAGCTGAAGGTCTGATAGGGGATGCTGGGACATGTAGGCCAGTAACAGTTATAGGACTATTGGCTCCACGTCTGATAGGGGATGCTGGGACATGTAGGTCAATGACAGTTATAGGACTACAAGCTGAAGGTCTGATAGGGGATGCTGGGACATGTAGGCCAGTAACAGTTATAGGACTATTGGCTGCAGATTGATAGGGGATGCTGGACATGTAGGACAGTAACAGTTATAGGACTACAGGCTGCAGGTATAATAGGGATGCTGGGACATTTAGGCCAATGACAGTAATAGGACTACAGGCTGCAGGTCTGATAGGGGATGCTGGGACATGTAGGTCAATTACAGTTATAGGACTACAGGCTGAAGGTCTGATAGGGGATGCTGGGACATGGTGGTCAATTACAGTTTATAGGACTACAAGATTTAGGTCTGATAGGGGATGATGGGACATGTAGGTCAATTACAGTTATAGGACTACAGGCTGCAGGTCTGATAGGGGATGCTGGGACATGTAGGGCAATGACAGTTATAGGACTACAGGCTGCAGGGATGCTTCCAGTCACAAACAGTAAACAAACAAGCTCCCACCTTGAAAACTCGACACCCCATAAAATATCAAGGGGAATTAAGGGGGACAAAAGTGGATGGAGAGGCTCAGGGGTGTAGGGACCCGCGGTAGGGCTGGTATTTTACAGTAAACATGTTGTTTGATGCCAATGCTATTAATAGGGAAAACATAAACATATAGGAAGGCCCTACCTGTGGGTAGCTCAGCTCAACTATCAATTGGCTTGTTGCTTCCAGCTGCCATAGACACTGTGACAGGGACATTTAATAGATTTGTAGCCAGTAATTAAAAAGGACAGCAATGTTTTGCCATTTCTAGACGCCATCATTGCTGGGACATTATGAGGTTAAGTGACTCTGTCCAGGGTCACAAGGGGCCCAGTGGGGCCGGAGGTGCCTTACAATTGCTGGGGTAATGAGTCCCAGATTCCCCCGTCCAGGGCTCTGCTCAATTTGCAGAGCTCCCAGGCAGGAATCGAACTCAAGCTGGCCCATACAATCATACGCTGGGTATGAGTCCCAGATTCCCCGTCCCAGGGCCTTGCTTATTTTGCACGGCTCCCAGGCGGGAATCGAACTCAAGGCCCATCGGTGTAAAGCAGTCTCCCTACCACTGAGCCATCCTTCCTCCTCCCACTTGTACATGTTTTTTCGTAATCTTGTCTTCTGAATATTGGCGTTGGTGTACCCTAACCGACTGACTCTCATGTAGGTCAGTGACAGAGGACTACAGGCTTAGGTCTGATAGGGGAGCTGGACATGTAGGGACAGTAATAGGACTAGGTCTGATAGGGGATGCGGGACATGTAGGCCAGTTATAGGACTAAGGCTGAAGGTCTGATAGGGATGCTGGGAATGTAGGTCAGTGACAGTTATAGGACCAGGTCTGATAGGGGATGCTGGGACATGTAGGTCAGTGACACTACAGGCTTAGGTCTGATAGGGGATGCTGGGACATGTAGGTCAATACAGTTATAGGACTACAAGATTTAGGTCTGATAGGGGATGCTGGGACATGTAGGTCAATTACAGTTATAGGACTACAAGATTTAGGTCTGATAGGGGATGCTGGGACATGTAGGTCAGTTACAGTTATAGGACTACAGGCTGCAGGTCTGATAGGGGATGCTGGGACATGTAGGCCAATGACAGTTATAGGACTACAGGCTGAAGGTCTGATAGGGATGCTGGGACATGTAGGCCAATGACAGTTATAGGACTACAGGCTGCAGGTCTGATAGGGGATGCTGGGACATGTAGCTCAGTGACAGTTATAGGACTACAGGCTGCAGGTCTGATAGGGGATGCTGGGACATGTAGCTCAGTGACAGTTATAGGACTACAAGCTGCAGGTCTGATAGGGATGCTGGACATGTAGGCAATGACAGTTATAGGACTACAGGCTTCAGGTCTGATAGGGATGCTGGGACATGTAGGTCAGTTACAGTTTTAGGACTACAAGCTGATAGGGGATGCTGGACATGTAGGTCAGTTACAGTTTAGGACTACAAGCTGCAGGTCTGATAGGGATGCTGGGACATGTAGGCCATGACAGTTTAGGACTACAGGCTGAAGGTCTGATAGGGGATGCTGGGACATGTAGGCCAATTACAGTTATAGGACTACAGGCTGCAGGTCTGATAGGGGATGCTGGGACATGTAGCTCAGTGACAGTTATAGGACTACAGGCTGCAGGTCTGATAGGGGATGCTGGGACATGTAGCTCAGTGACAGTTATAGGACTACAGGCTGCAGGTCTGATAGGGGATGCTGGGACATGTAGGCCAATTACAGTTATAGGACTACAGGCTGAAGGTCTGATAGGGATGCTGGGACATGTAAGGTTACAGTTAGGACTACAAGCTGCAAGTCTGATAGGGGATGCTGGGACATGTAGGTCAGTTACAGTTATTGGACTACAAGCTGCAAGTCTGATAGGGATGCTGGGACATGTAGGTCAGTTACAGTTTAGGACTACAAGCTGCAGGTCTGATAGGGGATGCTGGGACATGTAGGTCAGTTACAGTTTAGGACTACAAGCTGCAGGTCTGATAGGGGATGCTGGGACATGTAGGTCAGTTACAGTTTTAGGACTACAAGCTGCAGGTCTGATAGGGGATGCTGGGACATGTTGGTCAGTTACAGTTTTAGGACTACAACTGATAGGGATGCTGGGACATGTAGGCCAATGACAGTTTAGGACTACAGGCTGAAGTCTGATAGGGGGGACATTACAGTTATTGGACTACAAGCTGCAAGTCTGATAGGGGATGCTGGGACATGTAGGTCAGTTACAGTTATTGGACTACAAGCTGCAAGTCTGATAGGGGATGCTGGGACATGTAGGTCAGTTACAGTTTTAGGACTACAAGCTGCAGGTCTGATAGGGGATGCTGGGACATGTAGGTCAGTTACAGTTTAGGACTACAAGCTGCAGGTCTGATAGGGATGCTGGACATGTAGGTCAGTTACAGTTTTAGGACTACAAGATTTAGGTCTGATAGGGGATGCTGGGACATGTAGGTCAGTTACAGTTATAGGACTACAGGCTGCAGGTCTGATAGGGGATGCTGGGACATGTAGGCCAATGACAGTTATAGGACTACAGGCTAGGGGATGCTGGGACATGTAGGCCAATGACAGTTATAGGACTACAGGCTGCAGGTCTGATAGGGGATGCTGGACATGTAGCTCAGTGACAGTTATAGGACTACAGGCTGCAGGTCTGATAGGGGATGCTGGGACATGTAGCTCAGTGACAGTTATAGGACTACAAGCTGCAGGTCTGATAGGGGATGCTGGGACATGTAGGCCAATGACAGTTATAGGACTACAGGCTTCAGGTCTGATAGGGGATGCTGGGATATGTAGGTCAGTTACAGTTTTAGGACTACAAGCTGCAGGTCTGATAGGGGATGCTGGGACATGTAGGTCAGTTACAGTTTTAGGACTACAAGCTGCAGGTCTGATAGGGGATGCTGGGACATGTAGGCCAATGACAGTTATAGGACTACAGGCTGAAGGTCTGATAGGGGATGCTGGGACATGTAGGCCAATTACAGTTATAGGACTACAGGCTGCAGGTCTGATAGGGGATGCTGGGACATGTAGCTCAGTGACAGTTATAGGACTACAGGCTGCAGGTCTGATAGGGGATGCTGGGACATGTAGCTCAGTGACAGTTATAGGACTACAGGCTGCAGGTCTGATAGGGATGCTGGACATGTAGGCCAATTACAGTTATAGGACTACAGGCTAGGTCTGATAGGGGATGCTGGGACATGTAGTCAGGACTACAAGCTGGTCTGATAGGGGATGCTGGGACATGTAGGTCAGTTACAGTTATTGGACTACAAGCTGCAGGTCTGATAGGGGATGCTGGGACATGTAGGTCAGTTACAGTTTTAGGACTACAAGCTGCAGGTCTGATAGGGGATGCTGGGACATGTAGGTCAGTTACAGTTTTAGGACTACAAGCTGCAGGTCTGATAGGGATGCTGGACATGTAGGTCAGTTACAGTTTTAGGACTACAAGCTGCAGGTCTGATAGGGGATGCTGGGACATGTAGGCCAATGACAGTTATAGGACTACAGGCTGAAGGTCTGATAGGGATGCTGGGACATGTAGGCCAATTACAGTTATAGGACTACAGGCTGAAGGTCTGATAGGGGATGCTGGGACATGTAGCTCAGTGACAGTTATAGGACTACAGGCTGCAGGTCTGATAGGGGATGCTGGACATGTAGCTCAGTGACAGGACTACAGGCTGCAGGTCTGATAGGGATGCTGGGACATGTAGCTCAGTGACAGTTATAGGACTACAGGCTGCAGGTCTGATAGGGGATGCTGGGACATGTAGGCCAATTACAGTTATAGGACTACAGGCTTCAGGTCTGATAGGGGATGCTGGGACATGTAGGTCAGTTACAGTTTAGGACTACAAGCTGCAGGTCTGATAGGGGATGCTGGACATGTAGGTCAGTTACAGTTTTAGGACTACAAGCTGCAGGTCTGATAGGGGATGCTGGGACATGTAGGCCAATGACAGTTATAGACTACAGGCTGAAGGTCTGATAGGGGATGCTGGGACATGTAGGCCAATTACAGTTATAGGACTACAGGCTGCAGGTCTGATAGGGGATGCTGGGACATGTAGCTCAGTGACAGTTATAGGACTACAGGCTGCAGGTCTGATAGGGATGCTGGGACATGTAGCTCAGTGATAGTTATAGGACTACAGGCTGCAGGTCTGATAGGGGATGCTGGGACATGTAGGCCAATTACAGTTATAGGACTACAGGCTGATGGTCTGATAGGGGATGCTGGGACATGTAAGTCAGTTACAGTTATTGGACTACAAGCTGCAAGTCTGATAGGGGATGCTGGGATATGTAGGTCAGTTACAGTTTTAGGACTACAAGCTGCAGGTCTGATAGGGATGCTGGGACATGTAGGTCAGTTACAGTTTTAGGACTACAAGCTGCAGGTCTGATAGGGGATGCTGGGACATGTAGGCCAATGACAGTTATAGGACTACAGGCTGAAGGTCTGATAGGGGATGCTGGGACATGTAGGACTACAGGCTGAAGGTCTGATAGGGATGCTGGACATGTAGCTCAGTGACAGTTATAGGACTACAGGCTGCAGGTCTGATAGGGGATGCTGGGACATGTAGCTCAGTGACAGTTATAGGACTACAGGCTGCAGGTCTGATAGGGGATGCTGGGACATGTAGCTCAGTGACAGTTATAGGACTACAGGCTGCAGGTCTGATAGGGGATGCTGGGACATGTAGGCCAATTACAGTTATAGGACTACAGGCTGAAGGTCTGATAGGGGATGCTGGGACATGTAAGTCAGTTACAGTTATTGGACTACAAGCTGCAAGTCTGATAGGGGATGCTGGGACATGTAGGTCAATGACAGTTATAGGACTACAAGATTTAGGTCTGATAGGGGATGCTGGGACATGTAGGTCAATGACAGTTATAGGACTACAAGATTTAGGTCTGATAGGGGATGCTGGACATGTAGGTCAATTACAGTTATAGGACTACAGGCTGCAGGTCTGATAGGGGATGCTGGGACATGTATGTCAGTTACAGTTATAGGACTACAGGCTGCAGGTCTGATAGGGGATGCTGGGACATGTAGGCCAATGACAGTTATAGGATTACAGCCTGCAGGTCTGATAGGGGATGCTGGGACATGTAGGCCAATGACAGTTATAGGACTACAGGCTGCAGGTCTGATAGGGGATGCTGGGACATGTAGGCCAATGACAGTTATAGGATTACAGCCTTCAGGTCTGATAGGGGATGCTGGGACATGTAGGTTAGTGACAGTTATAGGACTACAGGCTGCAGGTCTGATAGGGGATGCTGGGACATGTAGGCCAATGACAGTTATAGGATTACAGGCTGCAGGGCTGATAGGGGATGACAAGTAAAGGAAGTGGGGACACTTTTAGTTCCTGGGTACTTAGCACTGTACCTTAGCACTTACCTGCAGCACATTTCCCTGCAAGCTAAGTGGACACATCCATGAGAGCTCTGTGTACCGATTCGTGGTTATCAGCTTTACGAGCCGGACCTTATTGCTACATTTACTCCTGACTCCATAACACACCGACTGCACGATGGGAGCAACAGAATTCAAAGCCAAGATGTGACATGGCATCCAAGCAAGAAACATTCGCTAGGCAGCCCTCCCAAAATGGTGGCACCTGGAGAGACAGCCATGAGATTACTACAGATCCTCAGTCACCCCAACCTGAGCCCAACAGCGCTTCTGCCAAACATCAATCTCCTCTAAACTGGAAGAAGTCAAAACCAACCTCCAGAATATTCCTGAGTGAGTGAACTGAGCGGGGAATAACAACTGGGGGGCACCTCTAACCTACTTCCTGTGGCCCCGGCAGGACTACAGGCCCAACCCAAAGCCTGAAGAGATAGATTAGCCGATTATGAAAATTGCCAACTTTTGTGGGTCTCCCAGAATGAGTGAAAGGAACTGATCCAGTAGCATTCACTAAAGACGGGCTAAAGGATCCCTCCCATTGGCTACCTTCTTGCCCTTCTATGCAGTGAGTCCACTGAGTACCAGACAGGAGCACCCCTCTAGGATACCCCCTAGGCCCTTCTTGGACCCTATACTACAAGTGACCTGACAGAGCCCAGACATCATGGCGGAAGGGTCCATACGGTGTCCATATTTCTGGATTACTCAGCAGAGCTCCAGAGGAACAGGGAACTTTTACAGCTGGCAAGTGCGATGCAAACCTAAAATACGTTATGTTCTCCCCGGCCCAGGAAGTTACTGATTGGCTTGATGCTGAGGGACTCCATCACCTAGAGCCACAACACCCCTAAACGTGAGGGTGGCAACCTTCCCCATAAGGCCCTCACAAGTGCCTCACATAGAACAACAAGATTACTCTTACTGGCAGTATTTGATATGTGACCCATACTTCTTTCCCTAAGGCAACTCGACATTAACTGTGCAGTTAATATGTTGTCTTATGCCCTCTGCTGGCCTAACCATAATTCCCCATGGCGGCCTTCCTGTCATAGGTAAGACCTACCTTTGGGCAACAAGACCCGCAAATATATTGTTTTGGGAACAATACCTGCCAAGGCCATTGGTCAGGTTGGGTAGGATGGGTTATCAGGGGAATATTCACTGTGTTTTATGTTATTGTTTTGTTGTTTCCTAAACTGGTGTTTACGACAAAGCAGTCACATGTATGATCTAAGTCTGCCAACCCCTGTAACACAGACCCACAATAATTACTGTGGGTGGGCCACTTAGGGTAATGTCGCATGGAGAGATTAGCTGCCTGTGATAGATCTCTGTTTGATTACACTAAGAAATATGGCCCTGATGTTCTTTTCTGCAGTAGGTGAAATATTAATGGCACTAAAGAAACCTTGGATTGCGCACACATATCACGCCACCTTCTCCTCCCACGCTAGGGGTACCTCCATTTTGATCCACAAAGGTGCCCAATTTGAATTAATGGACCAACCACTGATCACTATGGCTGATATGTGCTGATGCCATACACACTACACAACCATCAATCCTAACTAATGTATATTATATATGGAGCTTTGGGGTTGAGAACCCTGAATTCTTTATTGTTTGTTATTGTTAAGGCGCCATAATTAATTTCTATGGCTTTTCTGGGAAGCCCAGCCATGCCATTTACTGAAGCACGACTGACCTGTGTCCCATTGGGCCCTAGTCCTGTGGGCCTTGCTTACTGCCCACAGCCCACCTTTCTCCCTTTTGGCCTTGCAAGTCAGTTGCCCATCACCCTGCTTGGCCCCCTGCCACCCTGCTGGGCCACCCACCAGTCTCCCCTCTGGGCCCCTTAGTTGGCCAAGCACTTTGGGACTGAAAACTCCTTTGGAACAAAAATGGTTAAAGATGGCCATGCGTTTCACAATGATCTTACTGACAGGACACCTTTGGTCCAGGTGGCGGCTCTGGGATTCCCTCAGCACTGTGCCTCAATTGGAGCAGTTCAGCTACACCCAAAGTATAGGGCCACATGTTGCATACAAACGCCAGAAATGATGGCAGACAGATGCTGAAATATTTGGCGCAACTGTGCCTGATTTGCAGCAAAATGCATGAGCAGTTGAGTTCATTTTGTCGGATCAACACAATTGTGATAGGCACAGCACAATTATGCCACTACAGTGATAATGAAAATCTGGGGGGAAAAGGCATTGTGGGATAAAAACATGGCCATTGCCCTTGGTATTGCACTTAGCTCACTGGGCTTGCTGATGTAAATTAACCCTTACACAATCCTTTCTCTCCTGGGTGTTTTCCTTTGGTCAGATGACCTTTAGGAGACAGAAATATAACACTTGTCCTTTAAAGACTAAAATCACCGGTGCTAGGGCCAAAACATTTCAGATGACATGAAGTTACAGTGTGCTGCCATTTTGTTAGGTGTAAGCGCAGTCTGGATTGTGACAGCTGCCAGAGCGCCCTGAATGTTGAACGGGTTTGTTCCCTGAGTAGCCCTGACAGCACCCTGAGCACCAGTTCTTCCCTGATTGGAGCTTTAGAAGTCACTGTACCCTAAAAAGTAGTGCAGAATTGTACAGTACAGGGAATAGCTGAGCTGCCATTATGTTTTCCTGTGTTTCTGAAGAAGCCACAAGCAGACTTAGGGGCCTGATCCTACTGGAACTGCATGGCGGCCTGGACTGGGACTTGATATAGGCTAAGGTTGCCCCCTTCTGGCTTTAGTTTGACTGGGGGAATGGGTGATGCCGGGGATTTTGCCGGCGATAGGGCCCTGGCATTTCAAATTCACAGAGGCCCAAACAGCCCCCCAGCAGCCCAATAAATAGTGACTGTCTATGGCATCTTACAGCAGCCCCTCTGGCATTTGCCAGCACCCACAGGTCGCCAGTCCGGGCCTGACTGCATGTATTACTCCATTCAACAATGTTTTCAGTAGGTCTCAGCCCTCTTGCCCAATGCAAGCTGCTCACTGCACTGCAAGAGGCCTATTGGGGGTGATAAAGAGGATTGTAACCAGTATCTTCCCATCACCTTAATGTCCTGGCTTTCAAGTGACAACTATACACCATGGGATACTTGCAGCCCTTACCATTGATGCCAGTGGGAAGCACAACAATCAAATAACTTTTAATTTAAAGTAGATTTGCCTGATGTACCAGTGAGTTAGTAAGTAACTTATGCTGACTCCCTATGTAGGCAGCTGTATCACACTGGGAGGGGTAATGCTATTTATGTAATGGAATGTCTGAATATTGAATAGAGTCATACAAGAATTAAAGTGTTAATCTTACCCTCCCTGATGTTTTATATGTGAAAGTATAACTGTGTATCCTGCTAATACTTAGGCCTTGCACCTTTGGTGCCTCAGCTCCACCATTTTATGCCAATCATTTCTGTGTATTAGTGACTATTCCAGCACTTTGTATAGCAGCACGGCAGCATTGGTTTCCCTCTGGCACCCCAGGCCTAACAGCAGGCTGCTCCTGTCACTGTTACAGCATATCCGATGATGAACCAGAGAGCGGCTGCGACACTGTGACTGGCTCCCCAAGTTCTGATTCTTCAGGACACGACAGCCCCTTTAAGAGCAGCTTTGTCAGGGATTTCTGACGTGTGAAATTGTCGCCTTTTGACAATTTTTCTCATTTTTGGCCACGTTGGCTCTTCACTAAACATGATAGAACCCTCTGAGCTCCCCATTGCTTGTATTTAAGGGCTTTTCATTGAAAGAGGCAAAGTGGGCAATAATAACATATTTTTCTTAGAAAATAACTTTAATCATTTATTATCTTAAATATTTTTACACTTTCTTAATTGTGCAGAAAACTGCAATCTATCCAATTAATATGCAACTGTTTGGAGACATCACTGTTGCTGGCACATTGGATATATATGAGTTTATAATGAAAAGTTAAAGAATGTGTTAATTTTTCACTTTTCAGCCGCTTTAAAGGCATCTAAGCCACTCTGAGCCTCCCCAATGCATCACAAATTGCATACCACCAGCTCTTTTGTTAGCCGGGTTCTAGACTTTTATTGCTCTAACAGTGGAGAAACCTGGAACATCAACAGAAACTTCCTGGCTTTCAAGTGACAATTACTGTATATAAAGGTTTATGTAAGTGCCCTGTAATTTGGGAAGGCCTTTAATGAACCTTTTAGAATAAAATGCTTTTGAACCTCTACCAAAACCACCTTTATCCTGCATTGGCCTCATACCTGCCCCTATGTTACCCTCTCCCTTTGCTGGGTGGAGCTGCCATACCACTTGCCTCTTCCATTTTTCATTGACACCAGGAAAGCAGAGTAATTAATGCTCCTGTGAATGAACACTCAGATGTGGCAGCAATATGGCAATTTCTACTAATATGTCAGATGTGAGTGTGTTGCACAGTGTGAGCTTAATGCAGTTGGTCTGTTAAATAGGAAAATAAATCATAAACACAACCATAATTCTAAATTGGTTTATTTCTCATTATTGTAACTCTAATATCCCAGTGACTCAAACAGGGGTATCCAATGGTGCCTGAACTTTTATGTTACCGCTCGGCAAGTCAGGGGTCGGGAATGATGGGAATCTTCAGCCGAGGGGGAGAACTCATCGCTGGGAACCTTTTGTGATATTTTTATATTTATTATACCTACTGTGGCTCCATCATTGGGCCGTTATCTAACGTATCTTTCTCTTTTTAAACAGCCTAATTTAAGGGACAGGTCTCAGCCGCCATTTCCCTGCCACCAACGCTCACTCTGGCACTTGCACTGATTTCTCATTTTTATTTCTGGGATCAGAGGTGGGTGGAGCACTGATACACTGGGGGGGGGCATTAAGGGAAATAATGGCAGAAACTAGAGAGGTACATTTCCTGAAGAAAATGTGAGTGGTGCTTGCCGTGGCAAAACTAGTGCCCCAATATTACAATGTTTCACACTTCACAATGTTTCACACTTCAGTGTTGCTGGGGCAATTAACCGCCCACCCCTCAGAAAAGTCATAGCACCCCATTCCCAAATAAGCTGCACGGTTTTACACCTCATTCATGGGTCTACAACAAACTAGCTATTCGCCAAACTCCCCATAAAAAAAAAAAATCAATAGGTGAAGTCTGATTGGCTGTTGGTAGCTCCACCCACTTTTTAAAATCTAAAAATGCAGGCCCCTAGTGACCCTGGTGTTAATACTGTAAGAATGGCAGCAGGTTGAATTTCCCCATTGAAAATCAATAGTTAAAGTCTGATTCGCTGTTGGTGGCTCCACCCACTTTTTTTAACTCTGAACCACAGTTTCCAGGTGACTAGCTGTGCAAAGTTGGAGACCTTAGTATTAATATTTAAAGAATGGCAGCAGTTTAAATTTAAACATATGAAGTCTATAGGTCAAATCTGATTGGTTGTTGTTCACCCCGCCCACTTTTTCTAACCTTGAGTACGAAGTCACGCAGTGACTGACCAATAAAATTCAATAGGTGAAATCTGATTGGCTGTTGGTGGCCCCGCCCACTTTTTCAAAACTAAAACTGCAGTCCTGTAGTGGCCAACTGTGAAAAGTTTGGGGACCCTGGTGTTATTACTGTGAGAATGGCAGCAGGCTGAATTTCTCCATTTAAAGTCAATAGGTAAAATCTGATTGGCTGTTGGTGGCTCCACCCACTTACAAAAATACAAAAAACCTTGTGTGTTAAAACTAATGTTTTAAACACATCAATAGCTTTTTATATTTACCACAATAGACAATTTGAATGGTATCTGACAAAGACATTGTACTCACAGTAGTTAGTGTGCTCCTGAAAATGTCAAAAATGGCAGAAAACAATGCATTTCTTTGGTACACAACCCTTTAGTACAGTTCCTTGCTATATTAGTTGCCCTGATTAAGTTACACGCAGACCATTTTCTTACATAGATTAATAGATCTTCCTATAAGTAGAATTTACGCAGCCATTTTTATAAGGTTTGATATAGTTGTAATACGTACCAGTGTCCCTGTATACTAATATACTAACATTACTGCCGCTGTTCTCCCTGAGGGGAGTAAGTGTTACTGGATTGTATTGTTCTTTTACCATCAGGTCTCTAATCACACAAATCATTCATCTATAGTACACAAACCACGTACACGTATCAATTTCGTTTGTTCCCTCCACTGACATTCAGGGCTGAATTATCAGATATGGAGGTAGAAACAACCTAATGGTTGGCTGATTAAAATCCCCATGATTGCATAAAATACGCACTTTAAATTGTAGTTCACCTTTAGATTAACTTTTAAAATGATGTAGACATTGAATATTCTAAGAATTTGCAATTGGTCTTTGTGTTTTATTTTTTTTTTGTTATTTAGTTTTTTGTTACGCTGCTTTCCAGCAGTAGCATTTTAACTAGGGATGCACCGAACCCACTTTTCTGGGTTGGACCGAACCCGCCGAACCCACACTGAAAGATTTGGGAATAGGGCATTTTATAACATACAAAAAGTTAATTTAAGGGCAAGAACCCACAGAGCAAGTTGCTCACCCTCCTGCAGGCAACTTTGCGCAACTGAAGCCATGTGTAGGGCTTTCCACCAACGACTTCTATTGCTGCCAATGGAAACCCTTTTCATAGCAGAGATCTATCGCGAGTAACTCTCTCCGTGGATTATGATCTTTAATTTGGACTGTAGAGTCGGCACCATCAATTTACAGTCCCAGTGATTAGACCAGGGATTAAATGGATCATTTTCATTCCAAAATACAGGTATAATTAGATTGGTTACTAAATATACTTCACTTTGTGGTTTGATGGAGCAGCAGAAAAGCAGATCACCAAAAGCAGTACCAATATTGGATAACGTGTTTATGTGATTTGACAAAAATCACATTAAAAGAAATGCTCAAATATATCCGACTTTGACATTTCCAGACTCAAAGTTTTGAGATTTATCAAATGGAATATGGAGGTTCATTAAGAGAGATGGGTTCTTATGGATCCTGCACAGAGATCAGACAGCTTATTAAATGGTTGGGATCTTAGGGATGTACCCAACTTAACACTTTCAAAAGAGGCAAAAATTGGGAAGGAAGTTTTGCACTAATATCGCCAAATATCTACCAGGTAGGGAAGTAGTCAAAGAGAGGGCACCGGGTCAAAAAAAGATCTAACAACTAAAATTGTGTTCCCCAGAAAATCCCAATCAGACCTCAAACTGGAGCATTCAGTAGCATGAGACATACACGAGGGGGTGCTTGCACCTGATTTTTTATTAAGACCTTCATGAAAGTAGTGACATATAGGTGTTTATATAAAACAACCAATCAGGAATGTAAAAAAATGGAAGATACACAGAAATTAGCCTGCCATTCCAAAAACTGGACACCTAATGATTGCAGCTCACTGGTTAGGAATTTCAAAATGAACATAAACACATGAAATGCCAGAACCATATCAATACAGGCTACAGTTACTGAAACATACAGAGGATTGTACTTAGCACTGCCAATGGAGTAGGCTGCACCACAGCAAAACAGCTGGACAAAAGATGGCCATTCCGACAAGGCCAAGGAGGCTCCTTTAAAGGCAGATGCTAAATACTGAGGAGCTGACCAGTGCATAGAACTGATCTTCATTGTAATGCTCAGAATAGATACATCCACTCTCTCTCCACAATGCCCCACTATCATTTTGAATCAATAATAAAGCAATACACCGTATCTTCACTAAGAACAAAGGTCAAAAATATCTCCGAAATGTTTGTTAATAATCCAAAAATTGTCTTCTATTTTGTAGGAGACAAATTAATGTAGGAGGAACGTCACTGACGCCTTATCTCCCTATCTCAATTCCCAATGCAAATTGAAAGCTGCAATCTAGATCCAAAAACAAATGGTTTCTCCGTGCGTTATTGAAGTCTGGGCTTGATGGTCAACTTCATGAGTTGATCCTTATGCTTTTGGGCAGCTTCAAAAGCAGGTAAATTATGGGATGCCAAAGCTTGCTGGTCCACTGACCTCTAGGGAAAGCCTGCTGTTATCTTCTGAAAGACTGGCAAGAGCAGCTGGCAAGTTTCATGAACCAATGGGGGTTAATGTTACATTCCAGGATGACAAAGTTGAAACCCACCCTTGTATGCTCATCTGTTATTAGCAAAGTATGCTTTTAAAGAGAGCTGGATAATCAACATGTATTTCTCTTTACAAAAGTATTTGTGGCATATTTATAAAATCAACGCAGGAAACTGGCCAAGAGGAAAACATGTTTGAGGGTTTGTTCATAATAAAATCTCTAAATGCTTTGGAAGTACAAAGACAGTAGACTCACTACCCAAATTTAAAAAGAAGATCCAACCCAAAACCAACAAAAAAAATAATTTTTAGTAACTTTCCATATGCATTATTAAAAAGTTTGATTATTTTACTTAAATGAATATACTTGTAACTGTCTTTCCCTTGATATTCCCCCACTGCCTGTCCTGACTACATGTACCACTGAAACAACACAGCAGCTCCCCTCCGCTGGAGATTCCCACAATGCCTTGCATGTTTCCTGTTTAACAGAACCGTTAGAATAATAATAATACAGGTATGGGATCCCTTATCCGGAAACCCATTATCCAGAAGGCTCCAAATTATTGAAAGCCCGTCTCCCATAGACTCCATTTTAATTAAATAATTCAGAATTTTAAAACTGATTTCCTTTTTCTCTGTAATAATAAAACAGTACCTGTACTTGATCCCAACTAAGATATAATTACCCCTTATTGGGGCAGAACAGCCCTATTGGGTTTATTTAATGGTTAAATGATTCCCTTTTCTCTGTAATAATAAAACAGTACCTGTACTTGATCCCAACTAAGATATAATTAACCCTTATTGGAGGCAAAACAATCCTATTGGGTTTAATTAATGTTTTATTGATTTTTCAGTAGACTTAAGGTATGGAGATCCAAATTACGGAAAGAACCCTTATCCGGAATACCCTTGGTCCAGAGCATTTTGGATAACGGGTCCTATACCTGTAATTGTAAAAACCAATGAAAATTCTATTCTGTTACTCAATTATTCTATTAATATTTTTTTTAAAGCATGGGTATAATATGGCAAAAGTTCAAATTATATTTTAACATAATGGTTCAAAAATGTTAAAACATTACATTTGTTTTCCTTAATGCCATGTCTTCATTAAAAACCACTTTGCTCTGTGGTAAATAGGGTAAGGCTTCTCTTTCTTTACATCTTCATTTCCTTCTGAAGGCTTTACAGCAGATATCTAATGGAATAAAGCAAAATGGGGCACAGAGTGCACGGCAGCTTCATGTAACTGGATTTGCTCGCTGCAAAGGGCTGTGGCAGATAGGGAGATTAGTCGCCCGCGACAAATCTCCTTTGTCAAGGGCGACTAATCTCCCCGATATGCCATCCCACGGCTTGAATGTAAATCGCCGGTGGGATGGCATATTCCCGAAATTGCGGAAGTTTCCTCTCAAGGCAACTTCCTTCTGAAGGCTTTACAGCAGATATCTAATTCCAGAGTAAAGCAAAATGGAGCACAGAGTGCACGGCAGCTTCATGTAACTGGATTTGCTCGCTGCGGCTAAAGGCCGTTATACAATAGCTGTACCTGCTCAAACAGCTCATTTTCTAAAGCAGTGACCCCCAACCAGTGGCTCAGGAGCAATATGTTACTCACCACCCCTTTATTGTTGCTCCCAGTGGCCCCAAAGTAGGTGCCCATTTTACATTTATGACTTGGATGCAAGTTTTGGAGCCACAAAGACCATGTTTAATGTGAAACCGAGCCTTCTGTAGGCTGCCAGTCCACATTGGGCTACAAAAAGCCAATCACAGCCCTTATTTTGCATCCCTAAAGAACTTTTTTCATGCTGATCAAAAAATTGCCATGTTCTGGCCGTCCAGAGATTTAAAGGCACACAAAGGTTTGGATTCATTTCAGCTAAACTGCAAACCTGCAAAAAGTGCAAGGATTCGCCCAAATGCCAAACTAAAACATGGCTTAAGTGCATCACTACATAATTTGTTTTTGGTAGACAGCAGCATTCTGCAATAAGCATTATAATGGGAAATGCTATAAAAATGAAATCTGAAATTTCATGTCATGGCAATAAACTTTCACTGCCCCCCTAAGCAATCTGTCTCACAACATGCAACTAATGACAATTAGCTTTTATACATTGTCTATGCAAAGGGAACACTAGCCAGTGAGGTATTTGACCTGTCAATCCATATCCGACTCCCACATAAAGAAACTGCTGAGAGGGATAGTGAAGGGTAGCCCAATTTTAGAAATGGTACAGATAATATTAATTGATGTCTTGCCAAGAAGAGGCAAGAAAAACTGATAAACAAAAAATAAGAAATGAGATTTGCTGTTGCGCCTGAACTAAATTTTTCTCTAAAAGTTAAAAATGGTGATAAAATGTCCCCATTTTTCTTACCTTTACATAATATAATCTATAGAACGGACTACAGCTCCCATTCCCAAGGACACCACAAATATTACTGACCCCCTTCTCTCAATCAGATACAAACAAGTATTAATATTATCGAGTTTGTAAAGCACCAATATATTCACACAGCTCGTGTCGTTCCAACCCTCCACTGACATTCAGGGCGATAGGTCTAGGATTATGGGTTCGACCGATCAGCACAATAATCCATCAAAAATATAAAGATTATAGATTGACAAAAACAACGTAACTAAGGTAACGAGGCATCAGAAAGAGACTGCCATGATGAGAACCATCACCAGTAAGTATTTTTCTCTGTTCATCTGAAGATGTTCACTAAAGGGACCTAAGAACACAATCCTATACAGAGCAAGAATACCAATGCAAACAGGTTTCAGCTGACAAAACCAGATCTGAATCGCTTATTTGAGCTTTTCTTGATTAAACGTGTGACTTCAAAGTGGAAATGAGACTATATACAGAAGTTGCCACAAATCACTATGGAATGGCTGAAAGTAAATAGTGTAAGATTGAAGGTGGGTGTACACTGGAAGATATCAAGCTAAATGCCCTGATACTGTATGAAGGGCCACACTCACACACATACAGTACAGCCGCCTATCGCACTTCTCATTTAGATGGATGGCCCGAATGACCAAAACAACGCGATGCAAAGAGTTGTCAAAGCTCCTCTTTACTTCACTGTCCGATGATTTTAAATCTACCTGATTGAGGGACCAACCCATAGGTGGATTTTCAATAAGGCTAGAGGAGGCTAAGCCTCCCCAAACCTGCTCTGGCACCCTAAAAATAAAAATATAAAATAAAAAACCTGGCTCTGTTTCTGCGCTGTGCTGCAAATCTTCTCCTGTCCCTGCAAGCTCCGGGTTCTGCTCTAATCAGCTGTCCTCTGTTTGGATCTTTCTTCTTGTATATTCTCCAATCAGAGCACAGCTTTCTTGACAGACAGTAAAATTGACCAATCAAGACACAGATGCAGACAGGGATCGGGAAATTTTGCAAACTGCAGAAATGAAGACTTAAAAAAGAAGAATCTGCAGCTGTAAGTTTACCCATGAACCAGCTTTGAACTTTGCTGCAGTTTTCATCCCACAGGTACTATACTGTATATGTTCTAAAGGCTGACCCACTAGCTGGAATTAAATTGTTTTTTGTCATCTGACATTTATAATATCCCCTACCCTAACAGATGGAGGGTAAGTTAATTTTTCCCCCTGACAAAGCTCATTGTGCTTTTATATATTTGTTATGGTTTTTTGCACATTCTATTTTTTTTTACTTTTGTCATTGTTTTTTTCATTTATAGTAAGTTACAGTGGGGCCAATGCTGTGTATCAGTGCCAGTGTTATAGTGCCAGGGCCTGAATATCTGCCATCTGTACCCACTGCTCCTCATGGCATATAATGTGCTGGTTTTGTATATAAAGACTGTGTCTCGCTGTATATAATGTGCCTGGGATGTCAGTACCTGCTGCCTCACTTTCTATAAAGCTAACTTAAACACATCTAATGGGGAGGTTAACTTTTAAGTTAACTTGTAGTATGTTATAGAATGGCCTATTCCTAGCAACTTTGCAATTGGTCTTCCTAGTTAATTTTATATAGTTTTTGAATAATTTGCCTTTTGCTTCTGCCTCTTTCCAGCTTTCAAATGAGGGTCACTGACCAAAAAGTATTGCTCTGTGCAGCTACAGTTTTATTTTTCCATGCAGGCCCCTTAACTATTCATATGCCCATCTCTTGTTTAAACCACTACCTGGTATATAAGACCCTAGCAACCAGATAGCTGCTGAAATACCAAATGGAGAGCTGCTGAACAAAAAGCTAAATAACCAAAAAACCATTAAAAATAAAAGAGGACTAATTGCAAATTGTCTCAGAATATCAGTGTCTACATCATATTAAAAGTTAATTTAAAGGTGAACTACCCCTTTAACCTAACTGAACACAAATGTATAGAGAACCCCTAACAGAAGTGCACGTATGAATGCTTTTACATCCTAAGCAATTTTTGCACAGTATCCCTGGGAGTCGGTGAATTAGGGTTCCCGAAAAACCCCCCCGTGACGCCGCAAGCGGTAAGGGGGTCTATTCTTTTTTTACACAAAGTGAAACTCAAGTGTCACATTAGCTGTAGGTCAGTCTGTGTATGGGCCATCTTTAGCCTCCCCAAACAAAAAAGTCATCCTCCGCCTATGGACCAACCGCTATCTATGGTATTTAGATATTGGTCAGATGTCTGGGCTAGCATACACCTACTGGAAAAAGACCCAAACAAATCATGTATGTACGTATGACCAGCTTTACTCTACAATCATGGCTATATGTATGGAACCCTCAGTCGGCAGTTTTGAAAACAGACAGTCTGCCTAAACAGCAAATCTTGCCTATCAGTGCCAACAGTAGTTGGAAGAAAAAGAAAACCAGAAGGTACAAAGATTAAAGTGTACATGGCTATACAGCCCATGGGCCAATTGGTCAGAAAACCCCAATATGTGCTGTGTTAAAGATGATCTATGTGCAAATATTTTTTTTACACACCTACAATTAAATCTATTTTATAAAAAATGTATATTCTTAATTCGGTGTCTGTTTTGTTATGCTTGTTTATTACATTACACTGCCTCCATAAAATATACTTTGCAACCTAGGGTGGCATCTTCTTGCACAGCAATGAGTAATTGCCTTTATGTGTGTAATTGCTTGCCTTTATTAGAACAAATACCTTAAAGGGGCAGTATACTCCTTGCTTAACATGAAATCAATGAATAGAGCTTTTGCCTGTTTTATACAAGAAAAAAAGCTAGACAGGGAAATTGATGATAGTCCATGTTTGGTCCTTGCGAGGTTTAAAACTAGGTAACCAGTGCTCAGACAAGCAGGAATCCATTGCGCAATAGGAAATATCTGTACACTGGTAAACTACCTAGCTTGCAAGGATCAAACATTTAGCTTCAATAACCCTGTTTAGCGTAAGAAATACGTTAAACAGGGTTATTGAAGTACGAAAAAATATGTTCAGTACAGGTACCATTTACTGAACATGATCATGTTAATCAAGGACAGTACAGCTCCTTTACCAATTTAAGGACCAGAATGCAAGCAGCAGAAAAAGAAACAGATTACTTGATGGCACCCAGCACATACAGGGTTAAGTCAATAAATCTAGTGGCAGAACTGACTTAAGATGATCATACATAGGCCAATATAACTTGGCATCTAGCCCCTTAAGTTAAAGCTGGCCATACAAAGAATGATATGCTCGTTTTGGTGAAGTCACTGATTTTTGGCCAGATATCGGTCAGGTTGGCCCGCCAGTGTCTCATACATGGGCAAATAAAAGCTGTTGAATTGGACCAAAGGAGCCAAATCGGCATTTAATACACTGGAAGATATAAGCTGTCGATATAAGTCCTTTAGAATGATTCACCTGCTTATCTGCCGCAGACGGGACTCAACCATCAATATCTGGTCGAAAATCGGGCAGGAATGATTTTCTCATTTGGCTCCTTGATGCAGTGCTCAAGAGAGCAGCTGATCAGACAGGTAGGTTTAAAAATCCCATTGTGTCAGGATCACATTGGCATGTAGATTGGATCTATACAAGCCTGAAATATGGTCAGAATAAGATTTTACTAATTTGATGACCCAAGCAAATATTGGCTTATTTGGAGAGGACCACATAGACATGTTGATACAAACTTCGCTCCAACACAGGCCCAAAATAAGATCCTAGTATTGGCCCCGACCAACAATTCGACAACCCTATTTTTCCAACCTTACCCAGCGAGCATATATCTCTAAGTGTATGGCCAGTTTTATATGGCCTTTCTAGCTTTGTTACTCATCAGGCACAGTTGTTATGGAGGCACCGATATGTGACAAAACATATAACAGACACAGGTTATATTTTAATAAATAATGTATTCTTATAAGGATTAATATGGTAAAAAAAAAATTCAGCTGAATTAAATGCCTTTTCAAGACAGACCACATATGGGGCCCTGCTTTTGACTTACACAACGGATCAGCTGATGTAACCTTTAATGAATGCTGTGAAAGCAAAGATCCCCAGCACAAATCTCTCTCCTGCAAAATCTGTTGTTCATGTGACAGGAACATGAGCAGAAGCATTCTGGTCCAGTAAAACTGTATGATGTGTGAAGAAAAGCTTCCCTGATTTTTTACGCCTCACTGTATTAACTTTAAAGGAATAAAGAGCCCATTGTCTTTGGTTTTAAACTGGAAAAATTGTAGGAATCCTAGAGGACAGAACACTAGTATCTTCAGAAGCAGTATTCAAGAGTCCATAGGCCATATAGTCACAGATATGAATTACTCAAGTAAACCCTTCCTCAAGTGGAGTCCAGATTATCTTCAGTAATATCCTTCTTGACGGACACTAAAATCATAAAGTTCAAGTTTCTATTGATAAAAACAGCCTTTAATATGTGTTGCACTGTGGGATAAACCCTTATTCTGCAACAGGTTTCCTGATCATAACGCCAGTATTATTGCGGTTAAAAAAAAAAATTTAATCCTGGACTGACGAGACCACAAGAAAAGTGATGAAATGTTTTCTGTGAAAATAAAAGCAGGCATGTTCTCAAAGGCCAACTTAAGGCCTAAGTTAAAACTGTTGCTTTCATTAAGAGGGATATGGTGTCTATGTAACCATGCAGAGAACTTAGATCCAAAAAACATTCTTTGATATCCATCCCGTCCAGTTTTGCCCACTGAGTGCCACTCTGTAAACTGATGTTGGCAAAAGGAGAAATATGGCAATAGAATGAAGAACCAATAACAATCTCTAGAACAGATACTTCATGCAAAGGAACAGAGGCAGCAAGAATAAAAAGATATTACTAGTGCCACAAGGTTCTAACATCGCTTGTTCAAACTTTTGTTGAGCACTTTAGTACATGCCCGTCTTAATGTTCTTAAAGCAGAGCTGCTTGCTGGCCAAATGATTTGGGCATTTCAAAATATTGTAGATAGAAGGCTCAGCATAAATCTTAAGGGACCTCAAAAGTGTCACATTTCCAAATGAACTGAAATGAATTAAATAAATCCTGTGATACACATCAGATCCAGTTCGACCATATCTTCTTGAATGCTGCAAATCCTAGAAAGAGCAAGTCTTGGGATCCACTGAAGGGATTGTTTCTTTGCCAGCTACTTGGTAGGAGTAAAGTAGCATGTTTTCATCAATCATCTTAGATTTCCTTTTCTTCTGGTGAAAATAACACCTTCATATTCCACTATTCTTGACAGGATAGTTCACAAAGCATCCACTGTCCAGATCTCCTTGCTACCTTACAGCTTCTTGTGGCGTACAGTTCTTTTCATCTGCTCTTCCAGATATAATGTAAACATCATAAACCACTGAAACCAACAAGGAGGTGGCATCCAGGTTAGGTGATAATACATGGTGATCCGGTCAGTAACAATGGCAAGTTAAAACACCAGATTTTGATTATTGCTATATTGTGGTTAAGCTCATTTAAAAAGTAGAAATGAAATTAAAAAAGCAGGCTCATTTAAGATGATGAAACATTTTGATAGAATGATACAAAAAAGGTTAAGATGACCACTAAAGCCAGTGGAAAAACACTTTGTTAGGAAAGTTAAATCATATAAATGAAAAACAAATATTCACTTATTTAGCAATGATGGAGGTTAAGAGCAAAGTGAGCAGAAAGGAGTCATGACACAGAAATGGTGAAGTATGAGGTGTGCATTTGCCAACTCAGGGGTTGCATAAAGGCAGTGCAAATCCAAGAATTCACTAAGGTTGGTCTGATACATATGTGCACCCCGCAGTGACCCTTAAAATGAGTGTACTGCCCACTGACTGAGGCCATACCGTCAAGGGGTAACCCCGATATATAGATGGTGCTTTCTGACCGACAGCAATTTGCTATAAAGGCTTTCCCTCAGTATTAGGAAGATGCTTCCTAATAATGACTAATTACTGACATGGCAGGATTATAGTGATAATAAGCAGTTAGGGCAAGGCAGCTGTGATTCTATTAGCACTTATGGCAATTATGTTTACATACCCCTTTCCAAGGGAGGCATCATGCCTAGACTTAGGTTTAAAAATATCCAATAACTCCATACAAAGGACAGTAATCAGTTAGGGTCATAGTTTTCCTTTTTATTTCCAATATCAGCATGTATTTCTTTGAAGAAGCAAAATGGTAATTAAAGCTTTTTATTGCAGAATAAACTTCTATTGTAAAAATACGACTAACCTTCTATAATTAGGAAGATTCTACAGCAGTGTTTCTTAAATGTTTTCTCAAGTAAGCTGTGGTATGTGCTTTACAACACAAACATTGGTTTAGAACCAGTATACGAGAGGTCGCTTAGTACTTTGCATTGAAGAAGAAAAAAAAAATTCACATTAAAAGGGAAACAGATATCCACCATAAACTGCAACTGTAGAATAAAATCCCATTCTTCAGTAATGACATTACAAACTAAACAGTAGTTTAAAGGCAAACTCCACCCAAACAGAATTTAGTCTTTTTGAAAAGAGAATGTAACTTCAAGCACCTTTGCAATAAGCATCAATATAAAAATTATGAAAAGACTGCAAATTTTTATGTAATAATATGGTTTGGAAGTTAGCTAAGCCCCGCCCCCTGTTAATCTGGCTGACTACTGGCTGAGACTCAAATAAAATGTTACAGTAGCCGGCTGTCCTCTGCGCACATCCCCCCCAATCCCACAATTTGTTAATAAGGAACAGTGCAATGCATTGTGGGTTACGTAGTCCCTGCATGCTGTCTGTAAGCTGTGGACAATTTTACAATTTGTAACATCAGTGTTTTAGTCCCTCCTCCCCTGCCAGGATTGCAAATGATGCAGAAAGAGAACGATTTTGTGCCTGGATTTCAGCATATAAAAATGTTATGTATTCATACTTTTTGAAGGAACAGGTTACAGTGATAAGTATATTAGGGTTTCTGTGTTGAGGCTCTAACAAATGTTGGTTCGTAAGCCGGAGCTCCCCTTTAAAGGACAATAAAAAACAAAATCCCTGGGGGTACTGATCACTAACTTCAGCCACTGCAACAAACCCCTGGACTTTGCAAAAAAAAAAAAAAAACATTTAAACTGTCAACTCATGCAGAATAAAATGTGACCATTACAACTCTTCTGCCCAGGTTCCCCTGAGCTAAAATGATGGTTTGTACAGGAGTAGGTATTCCTGTACTGTACTGTGCTGTGCTAAGGGCAGCACATTCATTGGTAAGAACATCTAAAACAGTTGCATATGATCTGCAAGGAGGAGGAGCAGTGACCCAGAGTACTAAGTTAGTAATTAAAATCACTAGTTGGCAATATCAACCTATAATCAAAGTACTCAAAACAATTAGAAATTAAATAAAAAGTTCTACCCACTCTTAGTTTAAATCTAATGAACAATTTTCTTATAAATGATCTCATTCCTTCCTCTATCTCTGAATTTTTTTAAGATTATAGGGGAGTTTATTGCGATAAATCTCCTCTATCACGTAATCTCCTGCAAATTCTATCCCACCGGCAATAAAGTGAATCGCCAGGGAAAATATATGCATCGCTTAGTATTAGCAGGAGATTAGTCGCTCGCGGTAGAGGATCTCATGTGTCAGCAGCCTAAATCATACGTTTATTATATTCTACTACTTTTAGTTTCATTATTCACAGCAGTCTGCAAAAAAAAAAAAAAAAATTAAATGTTTGTTTTGCCTATTAAGCAATTTAGAAATGTTTACTTGTGCAACGAGTTGTATAATAGACTTTAAAATACAAGCTAGAGGACTGAACAGACTCTTGTGAGTGAATTTTGTACTAATTTTCTTAATGTTATTAACCTAAAGTCCACAAAGCTAAAAGTCTGACAAAGACAACATGGCCTTTGCAAAACTGGAGCAAAGTAGTGCAAGCACATAATATATGTAATATTTCCTCACACTCATCTTACTTGCCAGTAGGCATTAAGGAGAAATAAAAATGGTCAGTAAAACTAGTTTTACTGCCGTCTTAAGTGTGCAGTACATGACAGGGGATAAAGGAGGCTGCTGCAGTGCAAAGAGTTCAACACTTACCTTTCCTTTTGCACTATGACTTTGTCCACATCTTGTAATGCACATTGCTTTAGGCAAGTGAATAAGTCCAGTGTAAGAATGAGCAGTGAAAAGAAGTCCACAAGTGGCCATGTAAGCAGAGACAATACAAAGATGGACAGGGGGCTACAGGTTTATTTGGGAACATGATTTTAAAATGTCACTGTTTTTCCATCCCAAGTGTAAAAACAAGTGGCAATGTGTGTGTAAAAACCTTTTAGGTCTACTTTAGTCTGCCTTGCAGCATTGGGGTCCAGCTTTTAAATCCAACTAGAGGACAATCTGCAAAAAGTTTGCAAGTTCTCCAACATTCATACATACAGAAACTGTGTGTGTGTGTGTATGATAGAGGTTGATGTGCCTAATGTACAATCTTAGTGTAATAGTGAAAATGGGGCATATATGGGCTGCTAGAAGCTGCCAACTCAGACCCTTCAGACCAAGTTGGCAAACAATGCAACCCCTCAAAAAATAAAAGAGGTGGATGGGAGGAATGCAGTTGCATATAAAATGTTATTTTCAGGAACTAAGATTTTTAAATGTACAGTTATATATTTTGTAATGGTACCATAGGCTCTAACATGCATGCAAATGTTTTACTAGCATCCCTGTCTGTCAAAAAGCCATTGCTTCTGTGTAAACATAACATCTATAATACAATGGATAATCTGCCTTAGTGTTACAGCACTGAATATTTATTTCCTTCCTCTCTCCTTGAATTGCTGCAGGTCTCTGAGCTCTTTCGAGTACAGATGTAAGCTTCCCCCTTTCCTTACCCCCAACTTGCACGTGTGAATAAGGTGCAGAGTGCAGCTACTCGCCATCCAGAAGTGCTCTGCGCATGGGCACTAAGGGTAATGGCTCTTGTACTTCAGTTGAGGGACATCCCAAATGACCCCTAAGAAGCTTGTAATGGTAGCATATAAAAATAAAAGTATCCCACATAAAATAATATGAATATAAAAGACGTCCCCTTGGAGTTTCATGTCCTGTACAAAAGCATTCAGCCAGTGACCTGGTCACAGAACTCCTTGGGTAAGTGCTTTTACTAATGACACAAGGTTGCCAAGTGAGCGGATCTTCTCCTGATATGCCTACCAATGGGCAATATCGGGCTAATCCGGACGTTTGGCCCTAGGGCCAAAATGACCGAATAGAAATGGCAGGTATAGGTGCCGTCGGTTCGGGGACCACATCAACGAGCCAATGCGGTCCCCGATCTAACGGAAAAACCAAACCTTGCCAATCGAGATCTAGCTGATCTCAGGGCAGATGTCGGTCAGGCAGGCCTGTCATTTTGGCCAAACATGGGCAGATAAGCTGCTGAATCGGCAGCTAAAAATGGCCCCTGTATGGCCACCTTAAGACTCTAATTCACAAGGCTCAGCTTTATGAGGCAAGGACAAAAACTTTGGCCAACACTGCTCTAAATTATAGGTTACACTTCAGACTGAGGTTTTATTTTGTATGGAAGTTAAGTTTGTCAGTTAAAAGATTAACAAAAGCAATTGAGAATATGTAAGCCTTATACATCCCAATTTAGCAGCGTTAAAGTAAAGAGACATTCCACCAACACAGTTTTTAATGCAAATCTTTGAGAAATTTTAGCAGTCTTAAGCAGTAATAAAAATGATACTATAAAATCATCAGCATCCCACTAATATAAAAATGAATATATCTTACCAATGTTTCTTAAGTTTTATAGGTGAAAAAGAAAGAAAACACAAGCATATTTCAGATGTAACCTACTAGATAAAGTAAATTGTGAGTTTAAAAGACACTAAATACTGCGCACTGCTGTGCTCATTACTGTAAAATAATAAGGGTAAGCACAAGCATTAGCCCCAGATTTTAATGGTATTTGTGTAAAGAAAGTACAGTTCCCATAAATGATGTATGCATAGCCTACAATCACAGTTTCTTTTAATATTGTATAAAAATATAAAATAGATGTAGCATCCCAAAGAAAATACTATTCACATGGGTGGAGTGGGAAGGTAGAGTATGAGAACCAAAGGGTCCCAATAATGTTGTTCAAATAATGGAAAATATAAAGTGTGCCTAAAAGTTATGAACAAAACCATTTACGCTACACAGGATTAACCAGACATCATAAGCAGCAGAATAACAGAATAACATAGGATGCACACCAAATTCCCAGATTTTCTGCCTCTGTGGTTTTATTATGAGTCGTATAGTTAACTGCATTAATCAAGTATACAAACATGTTTTCAATATTGTGCATACAATCATTTTTAATTGTCTACATTTGCAGTGTAATTCTATGCACCGTAAGCCACACATTTGTCCTGTTCCAAGAATGGTTGCTGCAAATAATAAATTATGCCGATAACATTTCTTTCCTATAATTGTTCTTTTGTAAGTGCATGTTCTATATGTTAAGACCTTAAAAATATTTAAGTATGTTAAAACAAAACCCACCCAGAAACATTTGAACATCATGCCATTTTATTGTTAAGGCTAATAGACTTAGGATACCATTCAAATTAGTCAGTTGGGGTAAATATAGAGGAAATGAATTACCGGTACTAAATAAACGACACAGGAGGCAATAAATTGACACGACAAATAAATAAAAGTCTAAAGCACTCCATACCATTAAAATGTTTTAATGTTGTTGCAAAAACACTATGCAACAATCATCGCTGCGGTTAAACACCTTAAAAGTCAGCGCTTGCAATTTCAGCCCCAGATTACAAGGTAAGGAACATTAACTAATATAGTGTCCTACCAGTTATTTCTCAACTCAGACCTAGAACATGTTTGTGAAATAAAAAAATCAATTAGTAAGAAAAAAAAATGAAAATATTAACCTCTGCTTCAATGTAAAGTTTCCAGAATCTGCCAGAGCTCGGGAACTGGGCAACAAGTCGCTCATATGTCTTCTGTGCTTTGTCTATAGGCTGATTCTAAAATTGAAATAAACAGCATTTACAATATTATGACTGTGTGGGAACATTTTAGAATCTCCTGAATACAGCCACCTTTGGTACTCAAGAGAATACATAATGTAACCCTATGTCACTAAACCTGTGCCTCGCGAATGAGAATGCTCCATGCATCAAGGTCATACGGATTGTCTTCCAATTTCTTTTCCGCTTTCTTCACCTTTTCCGGAACATATTCAGCAGCCTTGTGGGGAGAAAACAGATAACAGGATTATGAACAGAATTACAGGTAATTTGGCTATCCGTGTATCAAGCAGTATTTTATGCATTTTGCCTGTACCGATTCAGCAATAACATTCAACACATTCCATAAAATTTACTATATAAAAACTACTATATAGTTTAAGTCACTCTGGATGTGTAATTGTAATATGGCATTCACACATCCAGCACCTTTATGAAAGAGAACCTTCAGTGAACTAAAAGCATACAGTAAGCAGCTTTGCTCAAACACACCCAATACCTTTTATTTAATGTCAGGGCTGCCCAAGAGAAGGACTGCAGGCTGGATATTGCCCCCCACCATGAATTTCTAAGGGACCCAGTTTTACCCAGGAGTGCACAGAGCAATAATCAACTAATTATAAAACCTCAGAAAGCAAGTGTAGCCAACCAGCAGGCACCAGTCTGACATTTATTTAGGAATAACAATACAACATTGAGAAGCGCTGGGAAAGGCTCTTCTATAAACCCAAACACAACACCCTAAACATGTCTGTAATGCCTGAGTAGTATGTTACCATTACGGCATTATGAGTATTTCTGGTCAGCCAGCTATAAAGTTTTAGGTAGGCAATAACAATAGGATGGTATAGAAGTAATAGACTCAAAGATAATGTAACAACAAAGAAAAAAAAAAACTATATGAAGGCACAATCCTTAAGTGGTGACTGTCACCTGAACACATGGTCTCTCTGAAGTTGAAAGTCATTGCCCCAAGAGCTTGCAGGTTATATCATTGACTCCTCCCAGTCCCACCTGCAAGTCTAATAAACCATACACTATATATACAAATGGCCCCACAATATCAGAATTGACTACAAAACGATCAAAGCTGCACGTGGCCCAATATACATCAAAATAGAGAACACGTATTTACATCATGCACAGTGCAGAAGTGCATTGTGTGTGTAAAAACAATTATTTTAGTGCTGGAGGGATTGGGGAGGCACATATTTCTCTCCCCCAATAAGCCCAATTTTTTCCTGCCCCTCTTTTTTTTCCCTGGGGAGAACACTGCATTACACTGTATTGCTGGCTTGTCTGGTATAAGATACAGTCTACTGAAATGTCCCTCTTGCTGGTCTAGGAAACGTCACTGCACTGTATTTCTGCTCTTACTGCATTTACACTGTGCATATTACACCATACTTACTATAAGTCCTTACAAATCTCTGCAGCGAGTTTGACAGATTAGGGGAGGTCCCAAAATGCATCATTCTAATTGAGCTCTATATAAACCCAATGACAGCCATGCTACAGACATCCTTAAAGGGATACTGCCATGATTTTTATGGGGTACTTTTTATTTCTAAATTACACTGTTTACATGGGAAATAATTCACTCTGCCATTTAAACTTTTATTTATATTGGTGTGTAGGCGCCATCTCAGTGCATTGTGCCTGAGTCTGAGCTTTCAGAAGGAGCCAGCGCTACACATTAGAACTGCTTTCAGCTAACCTATTGTTTCTCCTACTCCCATGTAACTGGAGGAGTCCCAAGCCAGACTTGGATTTCTTATTATTGAGTGCTAAAAACTCCCCTTGACTAACATTTCGTTTAAAGGGGACCCCTCACCCAGATATAAAAAGCTGTACAATAAAAGTACTTTTCAAATTAAACATGAAAGCCAAATTATGATTTTTTCAGGTACTGTAGATGTCAGGTGACAAAAAACAATTTAATTTAAGCTAGTGGGTCAGTCTTTAGAACATATACAGTATAGTACCTGTGTATAGTACCTGTGGGATGAAAACTGCAGCAAACGTTCAAAGTTGGTTCTTGGGTAAAGTTTACAGCCTGCAGATTCTTCTTTTTTTAGTCTTCAATTCTGCACTGCCTCCAGTTTGCAAAATCTCCCGATCCCTGTCTGCATCTGCACCTTGATTGGTCAATTTTACTGCCTGTCAAGAAAGCTGTGCTCTGATTGGAGAATCCACAAGAAGAAAGATCCAATCAGAGCACAGCTGATTTCTGCAGAACCCGGAGAAGATTTGCAGGGCAGTGCAGAAACGGAGCAAGGTTTTGGTTTTTTTGTTTTTTTTTAAGGTGCCAAAGCAGGTTTGGGGAGGCTTAGCCTCTAGCCTTATTGAAAATCCGCCTATGCTTGTTATAGTAGGAACCTTGTTTCCATTGCCTTCATACTGTTATGGCTATGTAGCCACAGCCATAGTGCCGCCCATTACGGCCCCAGTTCTACATCCCATGAATACACACGGACCCCTCTCCAGCAACACTGGTGCCTATAGGCAAAAGTCAGAAGTTAAAGAGACAGTAAGTAACTGTGCATGGGGCCGCTGCCATAGGGGGATATACACATATACATATAAATACACACAGGCAGAGTTACTATATGGCACACAGAGCTGTGCCTCGGCTTCTCTCCGCCTGCGCTTTTTCTGATGCCCGATGCCTAGTTGCCCTTTTTCACGCCAAAATCTGCCCCATGTATCTGCACCCAGGCCGACGCAGTGCCAGTGTGTTTTTTAAAATGAAAAAATCCAGTGCCCGATACAGAGCAAAGCATGGCGAGGAGAAAAACTGGGTCTGACTGGGGGGCCAAGACATTGGGGCACTAGTCTGGTGGGCCCTGGCCCTCGTGGGGGGACCGGTTTGGGGAAAAGGTTTTTCATTTGCCAAGATACACAGTGGCACAGGGGGGTGAGGGTTTAGCAATGGAAATGATGGGAAGTAGTTAAAATAATCAAATTAAGTTATTCCGCTAAGGGGCCGCATCCTTATATGCCTCCATGGCACTCTATAGGTTAATTCCCCTTCGCAGCTCTAGAGACATAAAATACCTCAGGTTCCCCTCAGTGCTAAATTAACAGAAACCTTATTTATTATTATTATTTATTCCCAGTTATTTATATAGCGCCAACACATTTCCGCTGTGTTTTACAGAGATTATTCATCATTCACATCTGTTCCTGCCCAGAGAAGCTTACAATCTAAGGTCCCTATCACATTCACACACACTACGGTCATTATGCCTGTATGTTTTTCGGAAGCCTGATTGGTTGAATGATTATTCAATAAAACAATGAGTTTTATTATTCAATAAAACAATTAATGGTTAAATTCCCAGCACAATGCCACTGCCGGTATCATAACAGCATGAAATTGTGCCCTGGGTATAAGATCGCCTGCGGTTTTTAATAAACTGATTTATGCCCCCTGGCAACCTCTGCTAAATATGTAATGACTGGCACACTGGCAGCTAAAAATACATTCATGTATATGGGTCTCACCTACTCACCGGGGGCACATTCTCCTTCTAAGAGCCAACGTGTCGCCCTCTGTGAGGGATCAGCTATGGCCTCTTCTTTCATTTAAATAGAAGGAAATATCAGCTCATAGAGGGGGAAATTGTTCCCCACTAGCGACACTAATTGTCTTACCTCCTACCCCGTCCGGTGAACCTCTTCTTTAAAAAGGGCACCATCCCAAGGTACTACTCTTCTGCTGAGTGGGCCACCGCCATCTTGTTCCTGGCTGTCAGGTGTCCTCTTTCCAGGGCACAATCACGGGCAATACAGAACATATGCCATGTGTGAACTCAAGCAGGAGACAACTGGGAGCCAGGGAGAAGATGGTGGTTGTCCCCTTCATGGCAGGTGTCCGACTCCCTGGAATAAGATACATGCCCAGGTGGCTGAGCAGTATAGTGAGAACCAGTGAGCCCAAACTGGCCATGTAGGGACGGTACTTACTGCTCTTACACCAAGCGATGGAACCAAATGGGCCACAGCCCTATCCACTGATTAGATATTATATAGGGTGCATTGCCAGTGTGTGTGGCCATTGTCAATGACCAATGTGTAGCACACTATTATGTGTAGGAGATAGCTCCCAGCACTATTTCTACACACAAGCACCCATCCCAGTAGAACGTTTCTATGCCCAGAAAGAGATATTGCCGTGTCGAGAACCTGAAACACCACAACATCAGCACCCCCACCCACATACCATTTATTTCTAATGACTGACAGATGTCTTTGTAAAGGACATGTATGACTACAATAATAATGTTAGAAGCTCCCTGTTAGCCCACTCTACAGTCTAGGTTGGTGATTTTCTGAAATCTGCCCACCTTTGAGGTCCAAAATATGGTCAGGTCCCCATTAAATGGAAGACATTGCTGTATGGGTCATTCCCTCATAATTCCCAGACTATCTAGAACAGCAAGTGAGTGTTCATTTCAGTTCTTACCCTAAGTGACCGTCAAACTGGGCTTCCAGGAGTATCTACAGTAGATGAGCAACTAGATATTCTACCCACATCTCACCTTCAGACAGGTCTTCTCCAGCCAGGGCCATATATTTTATATAGGCACCCAAGGTGCATATACAGAAAAAAATGCAATATTTAAAAATCCCTGTGCCTGCCACACTTTTGGATAAATACGGAACCATTCATCTCATTTATTCATTCATGGTGGGTTTATGGAGGTGGAGGGTAAGTAGCCCTCTCCTATGTGCCCTGCATATGTGCCGAATGCGTAGGTGAGGGGGCGGGAGGGACCAGGACTGCACCTAGGACCCAGTTGGCACCCCCAGCATTGCCCCCAGTCACTACTCAGCGCCACAGCTCCAACTAACATTCTCCATAGTTTGCATCAGGATTGCTAAGTATTATTTTTGACCACTAGAGGTGCTGTTTCATGGGAAAACTTCAGCTACAGATCTTGCATTCAATGCAGACGCCCTGCAACTTGCGTGTTTTACAAGTGCCCCTAAACTGTCAAGTAATCACTTTGTTCTGTGTCAGTGTGTAAAACCCAAAGTGTTGAAACAGCGGTACAGAACCAACCTGTAGCCAATCAGAGCATTGGAATAGTGAGGATACAAATGGTAACAGAGTCAAATACAATACAAAGCGCCACTGTGTTGAAACCAATGGAAAATGTCCCATAAACAAAAGGAGAATAATTCCCCTCTTAACTCTCTGAATAATTTGAGTCAATATATTCTACACTGACATTAACTCTTTCCACTTATCACCTTTATCAATGAAAGCAAGATCTGATAGGATGGGCCGAGCCAGTTCAGCCAGTGGCACCAATCATTGCCTATGGGAAACGGACTAATCCATTCAGTTGTGCTCAGACCTGTCTGGCTCTAATAGCCAATGTGGCTAACCAGTGGAATTGTAAGTGGCCAAAGATGACTACTGCCCATTGAGAAAAAAAACCCACCCCCCCAGGAAGTTCCTTTCTGCCCTACCCCAAAACCAACCTTGTCTCTCCATTCTGGGCAGAGGCCGATATGGGAATTACAGGCAGCAGCAGGACAAACAGAGCCATTAGTGCCGGCTCTTATCATTGTATCTGTGAGTCTCTTAAATAAATCAGGTGCCAGAATATACAATACACAAGCAAAGCAAAGGGGGGGGCACAAGCCCCTATATGTGTATTTATATTGCCATTCTTTAGGTTTAGGAGCCAATAGGAATAAAACAACCAATTCTGATAAGTTTATTCTCTCACTGAATAATGCCTGCTATATATAAAGAATAGATCCCATCAATAAAGCCCTATAGGCCCCTCCTGGGGGGTTCTGCTCTGCAATGGGTTTTAGCATGGAAGGTCCCACAGCACAGACACTGCGCACAGGAGACGCTACACATATAGTGAATAGGCCCCATATATACAGCCTAGGGACAGGCATTCTCATCATATAAGGGACTATTCTATTGGGCCAATACTCACACTGGCACCCTGCACATAGCCACTCATGCCCTGCACTGGCACATACTGTATATATTCAACACACAATGTCAAATTTAACTCTGTACGTGCAGTTTGACTTTTAACCCCATCAGTGCTGTGCAGTGGTTACACATGCTTGCAAATAAATGCCTACTAAGAAGGTACAACACAGTGGTGCCAGGGCTGGCATACAATAAGGGCACAGTGCAGGCACAACCCCCAAGCTTGCACCATTCAATTCAGATCTGCCCAATCTGTGTCTAATTCCCAGCTGCTGTTGTACTACAATTCCCAGCATCCCCCATCAGCCTATGGTGGGAGTTGTGGTTTAACATCAGGAGGTAGCACACCATTGGGGATAAGGAGACAAAAGCATTTGGTGGGAGAAACAGAAGCCCCTGGATGGGGGTAGAGGGGCAGCAGCCAGGCTAAGGGGGGTAACTGGGATATGCCTGTATCGGTGTATGGGGCAGATAGGGGAATGCTGCAATATGACAAGACTACACAGGTACATTAGGATCCGGGGGCAAACTGAAGCAAATCACGCAAATGCCTCAGAAAAGCTCATTTAACACACAAAATTGACTATCTATAAGACAAAGTAAATAGTTTGAATGCTACATGGCATTTGAAAGACAGTGCAGAAAATAAGCTCCTGCTAACGTTTCATGCTTGCAAACCAATCAGAGCACTTGCAGTAACATGGCTAAACGCTTTACAGAGCAAACCGGCAAACTAAAGCAAATCACGAGAATGCCTCAGAAAACCTCATTTAACACACAAAATTGACTCTCTATAAGACAAAGTAAATAGTTTGAATGCTACATGGCATTTGAAAGACAGTGCAGAAAATAGGCTCCTCCTAACGTTTCAGGCTTGCAAACCAATCAGAGCACTTGTAGAAACCTGAACTATAACGCTTTACAGAGCAAACCGGCAAACTGAAGCAAATCACGCGAATGCCTCAGAAAAGCTAATTTAACACACAAAATTGACTGTCTATAAGACAAAGTAAATAGTTTGAATGCTACATGGCATTTGAAAGACAGTGCAGAAAATAAGCTCCTGCTAACGTTTCATGCTTGCAAACCAATCAGAGCACTTGCAGTAATATAGGCTAAAACGCTCTTCAGAGCAAACCGGCAAACTGAAGCAAATCACGCGAATGCCTCAGAAAAGCTCATTTAACACACCAAATTGACTCTCATAATTCAAAGTAAATAGTTTGAATGCTACATGGCATTTGAAAGACAGTGCAGAAAATAAGCTCCTCCTAACGTTTCAGGCTTGCAAACCAATCAGAGCACTTGCAGTAACATGAACTAAAACTCTTTACAGAGCAAACCGGCAAACTGAAGCAAATCACGCGAATGCCTCAGAAAAGCTCATTTAACACACAAAATTGACTATCTATAAGACAAAGTAGATAGTTTGAATGCTACATGGCATTTGAAAGACAGTGCAGAAAATAAGCTCCTGCTAACATTTCATGCTTGCAAACCAATCAGAGCACTTGCAGTAACATGAACTAAAACGCTTTACAGAGCAAACCGGCAAACTAAAGCAAATCACGCGATTGCCTCAGAAAAGCTCATTTAACACACAAAATTGACTATCTATAAGACAAACTAAATAGTTTGAATGCTACATGGCATTTGAAAGACAGTGCAGAAAATAAGCTCCTGCTAACGTTTCATGCTTGCAAACCAATCAGAGCAGTTGCAGTAACATGTTCTAAAACGCTTTACAGAGCAAATCGGCAAACTGAAGCAAATCACGCAAATTCCTCAGAAAAGCTCATTTAACACACAAAATTGACTATCTATAAGACAAAGTAAATAGTTTGAATGCTACATGGCATTTGAAAGACAGTGCAGAAAATAAGCTCCTGCTAACGTTTCATGCATGCAAACCAATCAGAGCACTTGCAGTAACATGGGCTTAAACGCTTTACAGAGCAAACCGGCAAACTAAAGCAAATCACGAGAATGCCTCAGAAAAGCTCATTTAACACACAAAATTGACTGTCTATAAGAGAAAGTAAATAGTTTGAATGCTACATGGTATTTGAAAGACAGTGCAGAAAATAAGCTCCTGCTAACGTTTCATGCTTGCAAACCAATCAGAGCACTTGCAGTAACATGGGCTTAAACGCTTTACAGAGCAAACCGGCAAACTAAAGCAAATCACGAGAATGCCTCAGAAAACCTCATTTAACACACAAAATTGACTCTCTATAAGACAAAGTAAATAGTTTGAATGCTACATGGCATTTGAAAGACAGTGCAGAAAATAGGCTCCTCCTAACGTTTCAGGCTTGCAAACCAATCAGAGCACTTGTAGAAACCTGAACTATAACGCTTTACAGAGCAAACCGGCAAACTGAAGCAAATCACGCGAATGCCTCAGAAAAGCTAATTTAACACACAAAATTGACTGTCTATAAGACAAAGTAAATAGTTTGAATGCTACATGGCATTTGAAAGACAGTGCAGAAAATAAGCTCCTGCTAACGTTTCATGCTTGCAAACCAATCAGAGCACTTGCAGTAATATAGGCTAAAACGCTCTTCAGAGCAAACCGGCAAACTGAAGCAAATCACGCGAATGCCTCAGAAAAGCTCATTTAACACACCAAATTGACTCTCCATAATTCAAAGTAAATAGTTTGAATGCTACATGGCATTTGAAAGACAGTGCAGAAAATAAGCTCCTCCTAACGTTTCAGGCTTGCAAACCAATCAGAGCACTTGCAGTAACATGAACTAAAACTCTTTACAGAGCAAACCGGCAAACTGAAGCAAATCACGCGAATGCCTCAGAAAAGCTCATTTAACACACAAAATTGACTATCTATAAGACAAAGTAAATAGTATGAATTCTACATGGCATTTGAAAGACAGTGCAGAAAATAAGCTCCTGCTAACGTTTCATGCTTGCAAACCAATCAGGGCACTTGCAGTAATATAGGCTAAAACGCTCTTCAGAGCAAACCGGCAAACTGAAGCAAATCACGCGAATGCCTCAGAAAAGCTCATTTAACACACAAAATTGACTGTCTATAAGACAAAGTAAATAGTTTGAATGCTACATGGCATTTGAAGGACAGTGCAGAAAATAAGCTCCTGCTAACGTTTCATGCTTGCAAACCAATCAGAGCACTTGAAGTAACATGTACTAAAACGCTTTACAGAGCAAACCGGCAAACTGAAGCAAATCACGCAAATGCCTCAGAAAAGCTCATTTAACACACAAAATTGACTGTCTATAAGACAAAGTAAATAGTTTGAATGCTACATGGCATTTCAAAGACAGTGCAGAAAATAAGCTCCTGCTAACGTTTCATGCTTGCAAACCAATCAGAGCACTTGCAGTAATATAGGCTAAAACGCTTTAGAGAGCAAACCGGCAAACTGAAGCAAATCACGCGAATGCCTCAGAAAAGCTCATTTAACACACAAAATTGACTGTCTATAAGACAAAGTAAATAGTTTGAATGCTACATGGCATTTGAAAGACAGTGCAGAAAATAAGCTCCTGCTAACGTTTCATGCTTGCAAACCAATCAGAGCACTTGAAGTAACATGTACTAAAACGCTTTACAGAGCAAATCGGCAAACTGAAGCAAATCACGCAAATGCCTCTGAAAAGCTCATTTAACACACAAAATTGACTATCTATAAGACAAAGTAGATAGTTTGAATGCTACATGGCATTTGAAAGACAGTGCAGAAAATAAGCTCCTGCTAACATTTCATGCTTGCAAACCAATCAGAGCACTTGCAGTAACATGAACTAAAACGCTTTACAGAGCAAACCGGCAAACTAAAGCAAATCACGCGATTGCCTCAGAAAAGCTCATTTAACACACAAAATTGACTATCTATAAGACAAACTAAATAGTTTGAATGCTACATGGCATTTGAAAGACAGTGCAGAAAATAGGCTCCTGCTAACGTTTCATGCTTGCAAACCAATCAGAGCAGTTGCAGTAATATGTTCTAAAACGCTTTACAGAGCAAATCGGCAAACTGAAGCAAATCACGCAAATTCCTCAGAAAAGCTCATTTAACACACAAAATTGACTATCTATAAGACAAAGTAAATAGTTTGAATGCTACATGGCATTTGAAAGACAGTGCAGAAAATAAGCTCCTGCTAACGTTTCATGCTTGCAAACCAATCAGAGCACTTGCAGTAACATGGGCTTAAACGCTTTACAGAGCAAACCGGCAAACTAAAGCAAATCACGAGAATGCCTCAGAAAAGCTCATTTAACACACAAAATTGACTGTCTATAAGAGAAAGTAAATAGTTTGAATGCTACATGGTATTTGAAAGACAGTGCAGAAAATAAGCTCCTGCTAACGTTTCATGCTTGCAAACCAATCAGAGCACTTGCAGTAACATGGGCTTAAACGCTTTACAGAGCAAACCGGCAAACTAAAGCAAATCACGAGAATGCCTCAGAAAACCTCATTTAACACACAAAATTGACTCTCTATAAGACAAGGTAAATAGTTTGAATGCTACATGGCATTTGAAAGACAGTGCAGAAAATAGGCTCCTCCTAACGTTTCAGGCTTGCAAACCAATCAGAGCACTTGTAGAAACCTGAACTATAACGCTTTACAGAGCAAACCGGCAAACTGAAGCAAATCACGCGAATGCCTCAGAAAAGCTAATTTAACACACAAAATTGACTGTCAATAAGACAAAGTAAATAGTTTGAATGCTACATGGCATTTGAAAGACAGTGCAGAAAATAAGCTCCTGCTAACGTTTCATGCTTGCAAACCAATCAGAGCACTTGCAGTAATATAGGCTAAAACGCTTTACAGATCAAACCGGCAAACTGAAGCAAATCACGCGAATGCCTCAGAAAAGCTCATTTAACACACAAATTTGACTGTCTATAAGACAAAGTAAATAGTTTGAATGCTGCATGGCATTTGAAAGACAGTGCAGAAAATAAGCTCCTCCTAACGTTTCATGCTTGCAAACCAATCAGAGCACTTGCAGTAATATGAACTAAAACGCTTTATAGAGCAAACCGGCAAACTGAAGCAAATCACGCGAATGCCTCAGAAAAGCTCATTTAACACACAAAATTGACTATCTATAAGACAAAGTAAATAGTTTGAATGCTACATGGCATTTGAAAGACAGTGCAGAAAATAAGCTCCTGCTAACGTTTCATGCTTGCAAACCAATCAGAGCACTTGCAGTAACATGGGCTTAAACGCTTTACAGAGCAAACCGGCAAACTAAAGCAAATCACGAGAATGCCTCAGAAAAGCTCATTTAACACACAAAATTGACTATCTATAAGACAAAGTAAATAGTTTGAATGCTACATGGCATTTGAAAGACAGTGCAGAAAATAAGCTCCTGCTAACGTTTCAGGCTTGCAAACCAATCAGAGCACTTGTAGTAACATGAACTAAAACGCTTTACAGAGCAAACCGGCAAACTGAAGCAAATCACGCAAATGCCTCTGAAAAGCGCATTTAACACACAAAATTGACTATCTATAGGACAAAGTAAATAGTTTGAATGCTACATGGCATTTGAAAGACAGTGCAGAAAATAAGCTCCTGCTAACGTTTCATGCTTGCAAACCAATCAGAGCACTTGCAGTAACATGAACTAAAACGCTTTACAGAGCAAACCGGCAAACTGAAGCAAATCACGCAAATGCCTCAGAAAAGCTCATTTAACACACAAAATTGACTATCTATAAGACAAAGTAAATAGTTTGAATGCTACATGGCATTTGAAAGACAGTGCAGAAAATAAGCTCCTGCTAACGTTTCATGCTTGCAAACCAATCAGAGCACTTGCAGTAACATGGGCTTAAACGCTTTACAGAGCAAACCGGCAAACTAAAGCAAATCACGCGAATGCCTCAGAAAAGCTCATTTAACACACAAAATTGACTCTCTATAAGACAAAGTAAATAGTTTGAATGCTACATGGCATTTGAAAGACAGTGCAGAAAATAAGCTCCTCCTAACGTTTCATGCTTGCAAACCAATCAGAGCACTTGCAGTAACATGAACTAAAACGCTTTACAGAGCAAACCGGCAAACTGAAGCAAATCACGCAAATGCCTCAGAAAAGCTCATTTAACACACAAAATTGACTATCTATAAGACAAAGTAAATAGTTTGAATGCTACATGGCATTTGAAAGACAGTGCAGAAAATAAGCTCCTGCTAACGTTTCATGCTTGCAAACCAATCAGAGCACTTGCAGTAACATGAACTAAACGCTTTACAGAGCAAACCGGCAAACTGAAGCAAATCACGCGAATGCCTCAGAAAAGCTCATTTAACACACAAAATTGACTGTCTATAAGACAAAGTAAATAGTTTGAATGCTACATGGCATTTGAAAGACAGTGCAGAAAATAAGCTCCTGCTAACGTTTCATGCTTGCAAACCAATCAGAGCACTTGCAGTAACATGTACTAAAACGCTTTACAGAGCAAACCGGCAAACTGAAGCAAATCACGCAAATGCCTCTGAAAAGCTCATTTAACACACAAAATTGACTATCTATAAGACAAAGTAAATAGTTTGAATGCTACATGGCATTTGAAAGACAGTGCAGAAAATAAGCTCCTGCTAACGTTTCATGCTTGCAAACCAATCAGAGCACTTGCAGTAACATGGGCTTAAACGCTTTACAGAGCAAACCGGCAAACTAAAGCAAATCACGAGAATGCCTCAGAAAAGCTCATTTAACACACCAAATTGACTCTCTATAATTCAAAGTAAATAGTTTGAATGCTACATGGCATTTGAAAGACAGTGCAGAAAATAAGCTCCTCCTAACGTTTCAGGCTTGCAAACCAATCAGAGCACTTGCAGTAATATGAACTAAAACGCTTTACAGAGCAAACCGGCAAACTGAAGCAAATCACGCAAATGCCTCAGAAAAGCTCATTTAACACACAAAATTGACTATCTATAAGACAAAGTAAATAGTTTGAATGCTACATGGCATTTGAAAGACAGTGCAGAAAATAGGCTCCTCCTAACGTTTCAGGCTTGCAAACCAATCAGAGCACTTGTAGTAACCTGAACTGTAACGCTTTACAGAGCAAACCGGCAAACTGAAGCAAATCACGCGAATGCCTCAGAAAAGCTCATTTAACACACAAAATTGACTGTCTATAAGACAAAGTAAATAGTTTGAATGCTACATGGCATTTGAAAGACAGTGCAGAAAATAAGCTCCTGCTAACGTTTCATGCTTGCAAACCAATCAGAGCACTTGCAGTAACATGTTCTAAAACGCTTTACAGAGCAAACCGGCAAACTGAAGCAAATCACGCAAATGCCTCTGAAAAGCGCATTTAACACACAAAATTGACTATCTATAAGACAAAGTAAATAGTTTGAATGCTACATGGCATTTGAAAGACAGTGCAGAAAATAAGCTCCTGCTAACGTTTCATGCTTGCAAACCAATCAGAGCACTTGCAGTAACATGGACTTAAACGCTTTACAGAGCAAACCGGCAAACTAAAGCAAATCACGCGAATGCCTCAGAAAAGCTCATTTAACACACCAAATTGACTCTCTATAATTCAAAGTAAATAGTTTGAATGCTACATGGCATTTGAAAGACAGTGCAGAAAATAAGCTCCTCCTAACGTTTCATGCTTGCAAACCAATCAGAGCACTTGCAGTAACATGAACTAAAACGCTTTACAGAGCAAACCGGCAAACTGAAGCAAATCACGCGAATGCCTCAGAAAAGCTCATTTAACACACAAAATTGACTATCTATAAGACAAAGTAAATAGTTTGAATGCTACATGGCATTTGAAAGACAGTGCAGAAAATAAGCTCCTCCTAACGTTTCAGGCTTGCAAACCAATCAGAGCACTTGCAGTAACATGAACTAAAACGCTTTACAGAGCAAACCGGCAAACTGAAGCAAATCACGCGAATGCCTCAGAAAAGCTCATTTAACACACAAAATTGACTGTCTATAAGACAAAGTAAATAGTTTGAATGCTACATGGCATTTGAAAGACAGTGCAGAAAATAAGCTCCTGCTAACGTTTCATGCTTGCAAACCAATCAGAGCACTTGCAGTAACATGTTCTAAAACGCTTTACAGAGCAAACCGGCAAACTGAAGCAAATCACGCAAATGCCTCAGAAAAGCTCATTTAACACACAAAATTGACTATCTATAAGACAAAGTAAATAGTTTGAATGCTACATGGCATTTGAAAGACAGTGCAGAAAATAAGCTCCTGCTAACGTTTCATGCTTGCAAACCAATCAGAGCACTTGCAGTAACATGGGCTTAAACGCTTTACAGAGCAAACCGGCAAACTAAAGCAAATCACGAGAATGCCTCAGAAAAGCTCATTTAACACACAAAATTGACTCTCTATAAGACAAAGTAAATAGTTTGAATGCTACATGGCATTTGAAAGACAGTGCAGAAAATAAGCTCCTCCTAACGTTTCATGCTTGCAAACCAATCAGAGCACTTGCAGTAATATAGGCTAAAACGCTTTACAGAGCAAACCGGCAAACTGAAGCAAATCACGCGAATGCCTCAGAAAAGCTCATTTAACACACAAAATTGACTATCTATAAGACAAAGTAAATAGTTTGAATGCTACATGGCATTTGAAAGACAGTGCAGAAAATAAGCTCCTGCTAACGTTTCATGCTTGCAAACCAATCAGAGCACTTGCAGTAATATAGGCTAAAACGCTTTACAGAGCAAACCGGCAAACTGAAGCAAATCACGCGAATGCCTCAGAAAAGCTCATTTAACACACCAAATTGACTCTCTATAAGACAAAGTAAATAGTTTGAATGCTACATGGCATTTGAAAGACAGTGCAGAAAATAAGCTCCTGCTAACGTTTCATGCTTGCAAACCAATCAGAGCACTTGCAGTAACATGAACTAAAACGCTTTACAGAGCAAACCGGCAAACTGAAGCAAATCACGCGAATGCCTCAGAAAAGCTCATTTAACACACAAAATTGACTATCTATAAGACAAAGTAAATAGTTTGAATGCTACATGGCATTTGAAAGACAGTGCAGAAAATAAGCTCCTGCTAACGTTTCATGCTTGCAAACCAATCAGAGCACTTGCAGTAACATGGGCTTAAACGCTTTACAGAGCAAACCGGCAAACTGAAGCAAATCACGCGAATGCCTCAGAAAAGCTCATTTAACACACAAAATTGACTATCTATAAGACAAAGTAAATAGTTTGAATGCTACATGGCATTTGAAAGACAGTGCAGAAAATAAGCTCCTCCTAACGTTTCATGCTTGCAAACCAATCAGAGCACTTGCAGTAATATGAACTAAAACGCTTTACAGAGCAAACCGGCAAACTGAAGCAAATCACGCAAATGCCTCAGAAAAGCTCATTTAACACACAAAATTGACTATCTATAAGACAAAGTAAATAGTTTGAATGCTACATGGCATTTGAAAGACAGTGCAGAAAATAAGCTCCTGCTAACGTTTCATGCTTGCAAACCAATCAGAGCACTTGCAGTAACATGGGCTTAAACGCTTTACAGAGCAAACCGGCAAACTAAAGCAAATCACGAGAATGCCTCAGAAAAGCTCATTTAACACACAAAATTGACTATCTATAAGACAAAGTAAATAGTTTGAATGCTACATGGCATTTGAAAGACAGTGCAGAAAATAAGCTCCTGCTAACGTTTCAGGCTTGCAAACCAATCAGAGCACTTGCAGTAACATGAACTAAAACGCTTTACAGAGCAAACCGGCAAACTGAAGCAAATCACGCAAATGCCTCAGAAAAGCTCATTTAACACACAAAATTGACTATCTATAAGACAAAGTAAATAGTTTGAATGCTACATGGCATTTGAAAGACAGTGCAGAAAATAAGCTCCTCCTAACGTTTCAGGCTTGCAAACCAATCAGAGCACTTGCAGTAACATGAACTAAAACGCTTTACAGAGCAAACCGGCAAACTGAAGCAAATCACGCAAATGCCTCTGAAAAGCGCATTTAACACACAAAATTGACTATCTATAAGACAAAGTAAATAGTTTGAATGCTACATGGCATTTGAAAGACAGTGCAGAAAATAAGCTCCTGCTAACGTTTCATGCTTGCAAACCAATCAGAGCACTTGCAGTACATGGGCTTAAACGCTTTACAGAGCAAACCGGCAAACTAAAGCAAATCACGAGAATGCCTCAGAAAAGCTCATTTAACACACAAAATTGACTATCTATAAGACAAACTAAATAGTTTGAATGCTACATGGCATTTGAAAGACAGTGCAGAAAATAAGCTCCTCCTAACGTTTCATGCTTGCAAACCAATCAGAGCAGTTGCAGTAACATGTTCTAAAACGCTTTTTACAGAGCAAATCGGCAAACTGAAGCAAATCACGCAAATGCCTCAGAAAAGCTCATTTAACACACAAAATTGACTATCTATAAGAAAAAGTAAATAGTTTGAATGCTACATGGCATTTGAAAGACAGTGCAGAAAATAGGCTCCTCCTAACGTTTCAGGCTTGCAAACCAATCAGAGCACTTGTAGTAATCTGAACTGTAACGCTTTACAGAGCAAACCGGCAAACTGAAGCAAATCACGCGAATGCCTCAGAAAAGCTAATTTAACACACAAAATTGACTGTCTATAAGACAAAGTAAATAGTTTGAATGCTACATGGCATTTGAAAGACAGTGCAGAAAATAAGCTCCTGCTAACGTTTCATGCTTGCAAACCAATCAGAGCACTTGCAGTAATATAGGCTAAAACGCTTTACAGAGCAAACCGGCAAACTGAAGCAAATCACGCGAATGCCTCAGAAAAGCTCATTTAACACACAAAATTGACTGTCTATAAGACAAAGTAAATAGTTTGAATGCTACATGGCATTTGAAAGACAGTGCAGAAAATAAGCTCCTGCTAACGTTTCATGCTTGCAAACCAATCAGAGCACTTGCAGTAACATGGGCTTAAACGCTTTACAGAGCAAACCGGCAAACTAAAGCAAATCACGAGAATGCCTCAGAAAACCTCATTTAACACACAAAATTGACTCTCTATAAGACAAAGTAAATAGTTTGAATGCTACATGGCATTTGAAAGACAGTGCAGAAAATAGGCTCCTCCTAACGTTTCAGGCTTGCAAACCAATCAGAGCACTTGTAGTAACCTGAACTATAACGCTTTACAGAGCAAACCGGCAAACTGAAGCAAATCACGCGAATGCCTCAGAAAAGCTAATTTAACACACAAAATTGACTGTCTATAAGACAAAGTAAATAGTTTGAATGCTACATGGCATTTGAAAGACAGTGCAGAAAATAAGCTCCTGCTAACGTTTCATGCTTGCAAACCAATCAGAGCACTTGCAGTAACATGTTCTAAAACGCTTTACAGAGCAAACCGGCAAACTGAAGCAAATCACGCAAATGCCTCTGAAAAGCGCATTTAACACACAAAATTGACTATCTATATGACAAAGTAAATAGTTTGAATGCTACATGGCATTTGAAAGACAGTGCAGAAAATAAGCTCCTGCTAACGTTTCATGCTTGCAAACCAATCAGAGCACTTGCAGTAATATAGGCTAAAACGCTTTACAGAGCAAACCGGCAAACTGAAGCAAATCACGCGAATGCCTCAGAAAAGCTCATTTAACACAGAAAATTGACTATCTATAAGACAAAGTAAATAGTTTGAATGCTACATGGCATTTGAAAGACAGTGCAGAAAATAAGCTCCTGCTAACGTTTCATGCTTGCAAACCAATCAGAGCACTTGCAGTAATATAGGCTAAAACGCTTTACAGAGCAAACCGGCAAACTGAAGCAAATCACGCGAATGCCTCAGAAAAGCTCATTTAACACACAAAATTGACTGTCTATAAGACAAAGTAAATAGTTTGAATGCTACATGGCATTTGAAAGACAGTGCAGATAATAAGCTCCTGCTAACGTTTCATACTTGCAAACCATTCACAGCACTTGCAGTAACATGGGCTAAAAAGCTTTGCTGAGCAAACCGGCAAACTAAAGCAAATCAGGCGAATGCCTCAGAAAAGCTCATTTAACACACAAAATTGACTCTCTATAAGACAAAGTAAATCGTTTGAATGCTACATGGCAGTTGAAAGACAGTGCAGAAAATAAGCTCCAGCTAACGTTTCATGCTTGCAAACCATTCACAGCTCTTGCAGTAACATGGGCTAAAACGCTCTTCAGAGCAAACCGGCAAACTGAAGCAAATCACGCAAATGCCTCTGAAAAGCGCATTTAACACACAAAATTGACTCTCTATAATTCAAAGTAAATAGTTTGAATGCTACATGGCATTTGAAAGACAGTGCAGAAAATAAGCTCCTCCTAACGTTTCAGGCTTGCAAACCAATCAGAGCACTTGCAGTAACATGAACTAAAACGCTTTACAGAGCAAACCGGCAAACTGAAGCAAATCACGCAAATGCCTCTGAAAAGCGCATTTAACACACAAAATTGACTATCTATAAGACAAAGTAAATAGTTTGAATGCTACATGGCATTTGAAAGACAGTGCAGAAAATAAGCTCCTGCTAACGTTTCATGCTTGCAAACCAATCAGAGCACTTGCAGTAACATGGGCTTAAACGCTTTACAGAGCAAACCGGCAAACTAAAGCAAATCACGAGAATGCCTCAGAAAAGCTCATTTAAGACACCAAATTGACTCTCTATAATTCAAAGTAAATAGTTTGAATGCTACATGGCATTTGAAAGACAGTGCAGAAAATAAGCTCCTCCTAACGTTTCAGGCTTGCAAACCAATCAGAGCACTTGCAGTAATATGAACTAAAACGCTTTACAGAGCAAACCGGCAAACTGAAGCAAATCACGCGAATGCCTCAGAAAAGCTCATTTAACACACAAAATTGACTATCTATAAGACAAAGTAAATAGTTTGAATGCTACATGGCATTTGAAAGACAGTGCAGAAAATAAGCTCCTCCTAACGTTTCAGGCTTGCAAACCAATCAGAGCACTAGCAATAACATGAACTAAAACGCTTTACAGAGCAAACCGGCAAACTGAAGCAAATCACGCGAATGCCTCAGAAAAGCTGGTTTAACACACAAAATTGACTCTCTATAAGACAAAGTAAATAGTTTGAATGCTACATGGCATTTGAAAGACAGTGCAGAAAATAAGCTCCTCCTAACGTTTCAGGCTTGCAAACCAATCAGAGCACTTGTAGTAACCTGAACTATAACTCTTTACAGAGCAAACCGGCAAACTGAAGCAAATCACGCAAATGCCTCAGAAAAGCGCATTTAACACACAAAATTGACTATCTATAAGACAAAGTAAATAGTTTGAATGCTACATGGCATTTGAAAGACAGTGCAGAAAATAAGCTCCTGCTAACGTTTCATGCTTGCAAACCAATCAGAGCACTTGCAGTAATATAGGCTAAAACGCTTTAGAGAGCAAACCGGCAAACTGAAGCAAATCACGCAAATGCCTCAGAAAAGCTCATTTAACACACAAAATTGACTGTCTATAAGACAAAGTAAATAGTTTGAATGCTACATGGCATTTGAAAGACAGTGCAGAAAATAAGCTCCTGCTAACGTTTCATGCTTGCAAACCAATCAGAGCACTTGAAGTAACATGTACTAAAACGCTTTACAGAGCAAACCGGCAAACTGAAGCAAATCACGCAAATGCCTCTGAAAAGCTCATTTAACACACAAAATTGACTATCTATAAGACAAAGTAAATAGTTTGAATGCTACATGGCATTTGAAAGACAGTGCAGAAAATAAGCTCCTGCTAACGTTTCATGCTTGCAAACCAATCAGAGCACTTGCAGTAATATAGGCTAAAACGCTTTACAGAGCAAACCGGCAAACTGAAGCAAATCACGCGAATGCCTCAGAAAAGCTCATTTAACACACAAAATTGACTGTCTATAAGACAAAGTAAATAGTTTGAATGCTACATGGCATTTGAAAGACAGTGCAGATAATAAGCTCCTGCTAACGTTTCATGCTTGCAAACCAATCAGAGCACTTGCAGTAACATGAACTAAAACGCTTTACAGAGCAAACCGGCAAACTGAAGCAAATCACGCAAATGCCTCTGAAAAGCACATTTAACACACAAAATTGACTATCTATAAGACAAAGTAAATAGTTTGAATGCTACATGGCATTTTAAAGACAGTGCAGAAAATAAGCTCCTGCTAACGTTTCATACTTGCAAACCATTCACAGCACTTGCAGTAACATGGGCTAAAAAGCTTTGCTGAGCAAACCGGCAAACTAAAGCAAATCAGGCGAATGCCTCAGAAAAGCTCATTTAACACACAAAATTGACTCTCTATAAGACAAAGTAAATCGTTTGAATGCTACATGGCAGTTGAAAGACAGTGCAGAAAATAAGCTCCAGCTAACGTTTCATGCTTGCAAACCATTCACAGCTCTTGCAGTAACATGGGCTAAAACGCTCTTCAGAGCAAACCGGCAAACTGAAGCAAATCACGCAAATGCCTCTGAAAAGCGCATTTAACACACAAAATTGACTCTCTATAATTCAAAGTAAATAGTTTGAATGCTACATGGCATTTGAAAGACAGTGCAGAAAATAAGCTCCTCCTAACGTTTCAGGCTTGCAAACCAATCAGAGCACTTGCAGTAACATGAACTAAAACGCTTTACAGAGCAAACCGGCAAACTGAAGCAAATCACGCAAATGCCTCTGAAAAGCGCATTTAACACACAAAATTGACTATCTATAAGACAAAGTAAATAGTTTGAATGCTACATGGCATTTGAAAGACAGTGCAGAAAATAAGCTCCTGCTAACGTTTCATGCTTGCAAACCAATCAGAGCACTTGCAGTAACATGGGCTTAAACGCTTTACAGAGCAAACCGGCAAACTAAAGCAAATCACGAGAATGCCTCAGAAAAGCTCATTTAACACACCAAATTGACTCTCTATAATTCAAAGTAAATAGTTTGAATGCTACATGGCATTTGAAAGACAGTGCAGAAAATAAGCTCCTCCTAACGTTTCAGGCTTGCAAACCAATCAGAGCACTTGCAGTAATATGAACTAAAACGCTTTACAGAGCAAACCGGCAAACTGAAGCAAATCACGCGAATGCCTCAGAAAAGCTCATTTAACACACAAAATTGACTGTCTATAAGACAAAGTAAATAGTTTGAATGCTACATGGCATTTGAAAGACAGTTCAGAAAATAAGCTCCTGCTAACGTTTCATGCTTGCAAACCAATCAGAGCACTTGCAGTAACATGAACTAAATCGCTTTACAGAGCAAACCGGCAAACTGAAGCAAATCACGCGAATGCCTCAGAAAAGCTCATTTAACACACAAAATTGACTGTCTATAAGACAAAGTAAATAGTTTGAATGCTACATGGCATTTGAAAGACAGTGCATAAAATTAGCTCCTGCTAACGTTTCATGCTTGCAAACCAATCAGAGCACTTGCAGTAATATAGGCTAAAACGCTTTAGAGAGCAAACCGGCAAACTGAAGCAAATCACGCGAATGCCTCAGAAAAGCTCATTTAACACACAAAATTGACTGTCTATAAGACAAAGTAAATAGTTTGAATGCTACATGGCATTTGAAAGACAGTGCAGAAAATAAGCTCCTGCTAACGTTTCATGCTTGCAAACCAATCAGAGCACTTGCAATAACATGAACTAAAACGCTTTACAGAGCAAACCGGCAAACTAAAGCAAATCACGCGATTGCCTCAGAAAAGCTCATTTAACACACAAAATTGACTATCTATAAGACAAACTAAATAGTTTGAATGCTACATGGCATTTGAAAGACAGTGCAGAAAATAAGCTCCTCCTAACGTTTCATGCTTGCAAACCAATCAGAGCAGTTGCAGTAACATGTTCTAAAACGCTTTACAGAGCAAATCGGCAAACTGAAGCAAATCACGCAAATGCCTCAGAAAAGCTCATTTAACACACAAAATTGACTATCTATAAGAAAAAGTAAATAGTTTGAATGCTACATGGCATTTGAAAGACAGTGCAGAAAATAGGCTCCTCCTAACGTTTCAGGCTTGCAAACCAATCAGAGCACTTGTAGTAACCTGAACTGTAACGCTTTACAGAGCAAACCGGCAAACTGAAGCAAATCACGCGAATGCCTCAGAAAAGCTAATTTAACACACAAAATTGACTGTCTATAAGACAAAGTAAATAGTTTGAATGCTACATGGCATTTGAAAGACAGTGCAGAAAATAAGCTCCTGCTAACGTTTCATGCTTGCAAACCAATCAGAGCAGTTGCAGTAACATGTTCTAAAACGCTTTACAGAGAAAACCAGCAAACTGAAGAAAATCACGCAAATGCCTGTGAAAAGCTCATTTAACACACAAAATTGACTATCTATAAGACAAAGTAAATAGTTTGAATGCTACATGGCATTTGAAAGACAGTGCAGAAAATAAGCTCCTGCTAACGTTTCATGCTTGCAAACCAATCAGAGCACTTGCAGTAACATGGGCTTAAACGCTTTACAGAGCAAACCGGCAAACTAAAGCAAATCACGAGAATGCCTCAGAAAAGCTCATTTAACACACCAAATTGACTCTCTATAATTCAAAGTAAATAGTTTGAATGCTACATGGCATTTGAAAGACAGTGCAGAAAATAAGCTCCTCCTAACGTTTCATGCTTGCAAACCAATCAGAGCACTTGCAGTAATATGAACTAAAACGCTTTACAGAGCAAACCGGCAAACTGAAGCAAATCACGCGAATGCCTCAGAAAAGCTCATTTAACACACAAAATTGACTATCTATAAGACAAAGTAAATAGTTTGAATGCTACATGGCATTTGAAAGACAGTGCAGAAAATAAGCTCCTCCTAACGTTTCAGGCTTGCAAACCAATCAGAGCACTTGCAGTAATATGAACTAAAACGCTTTACAGAGCAAACCGGCAAACTGAAGCAAATCACGCGAATGCCTCAGAAAAGCTCATTTAACACACAAAATTGACTATCTATAAGACAAAGTAAATAGTTTGAATGCTACATGGCATTTGAAAGACAGTGCAGAAAATAAGCTCCTGCTAACGTTTCATGCTTGCAAACCAATCAGAGCACTTGCAGTAACATGGGCTTAAACGCTTTACAGAGCAAACCGGCAAACTAAAGCAAATCACGAGAATGCCTCAGAAAAGCTCATTTAACACACCAAATTGACTCTCTATAATTCAAAGTAAATAGTTTGAATGCTACATGGCATTTGAAAGACAGTGCAGAAAATAAGCTCCTCCTAACGTTTCATGCTTGCAAACCAATCAGAGCACTTGCAGTAATATGAACTAAAACGCTTTACAGAGCAAACCGGCAAACTGAAGCAAATCACGCGAATGCCTCAGAAAAGCTCATTTAACACACAAAATTGACTATCTATAAGACAAAGTAAATAGTTTGAATGCTACATGGCATTTGAAAGACAGTGCAGAAAATAAGCTCCTCCTAACGTTTCAGGCTTGCAAACCAATCAGAGCACTAGCAATAACATGAACTAAAACGCTTTACAGAGCAAACCGGCAAACTGAAGCAAATCACGCGAATGCCTCAGAAAAGCTGGTTTAACACACAAAATTGACTCTCTATAAGACAAAGTAAATAGTTTGAATGCTACATGGCATTTGAAAGACAGTGCAGAAAATAAGCTCCTCCTAACGTTTCAGGCTTGCAAACCAATCAGAGCACTTGTAGTAACCTGAACTATAACGCTTTACAGAGCAAACCGGCAAACTGAAGCAAATCACGCAAATGCCTCAGAAAAGCGCATTTAACACACAAAATTGACTATCTATAAGACAAAGTAAATAGTTTGAATGCTACATGGCATTTGAAAGACAGTGCAGAAAATAAGCTCCTGCTAACGTTTCATGCTTGCAAACCAATCAGAGCACTTGCAGTAATATAGGCTAAAACGCTTTAGAGAGCAAACCGGCAAACTGAAGCAAATCACGCAAATGCCTCAGAAAAGCTCATTTAACACACAAAATTGACTGTCTATAAGACAAAGTAAATAGTTTGAATGCTACATGGCATTTGAAAGACAGTGCAGAAAATAAGCTCCTGCTAACGTTTCATGCTTGCAAACCAATCAGAGCACTTGAAGTAACATGTACTAAAACGCTTTACAGAGCAAACCGGCAAACTGAAGCAAATCACGCAAATGCCTCTGAAAAGCTCATTTAACACACAAAATTGACTATCTATAAGACAAAGTAAATAGTTTGAATGCTACATGGCATTTGAAAGACAGTGCAGAAAATAAGCTCCTGCTATCGTTTCATGCTTGCAAACGAATTAGAGCACTTGCAGTAACATGAACTAAAACGCTTTACAGAGCAAACCGGCAAACTGAAGCAAATCACGCGATTGCCTCAGAAAAGCTCATTTAACACACAAAATTGACTATCTATAAGACAAACTAAATAGTTTGAATGCTACATGGCATTTGAAAGACAGTGCAGAAAATAAGCTCCTGCTAACGTTTCATGCTTGCAAACCAATCAGAGCACTTGAAGTAACATGTACTAAAACGCTTTACAGAGCAAACCGGCAAACTAAAGCAAATCACGCGAATGCCTCAGAAAAGCTTATTTAACACACCAAATTAACTCTCTATAAGACAAAGTAAATAGTTTGAATGCTACATGACATTTGAAAGACAGTGTAGAAAATAAGCTCCTCCTAACGTTTCAGGCTTGCAAACCAATCAGAGCACTTGCAGTAACATGTTCTAAAACGCTTTACAGAGCAAACCGGCAAACTGAAGCAAATCACGCAAATGCCTCTGAAAAGCTCATTTAACACACAAAATTGACTATCTATAAGACACATTGCTCAAACGGAAAGCATTTGTAGAGATCACTAAAATACTCAGACACCATAACATCCCATACAGGTGGGGCTACCCAGTAAAACTCATAGTGCAGCGAAATGGGACACCAACTGTTATATCCACAGTTCAAGAGGCCAAAAAACTACTGACAAGATGGGACATCCCTCCCACAATTGAAGGAAACATACATCCTGAAAGAGAAAAACCTGTGACTTCCCCAAGGAAACTGCAAAAGGAATGGCACAAAATATGAAACACTGCAAGATATACATATATACGAGGTCAAAAAAACCTTGTCATTGACAATAAGGAAAACACGCATAAAAGAGCAAAACCCTGGAGAAAATATCCTAACTACTCTCCCAAACCCCCCAGACTCCACAGAAACAACAAGGAGTCGCAAAGTGGTTCCCAGTTGAAAACCACAACTAGTTACATTTGGTAAAAGAAATTTTGGTTAAATGTATATAAGGTTATATTATTATTTCAAGTTTTTATTTTACAAGATGATGCTATATTCTTACAATATGATGTTACGTCTATGGAAGGCATATACAACCAAACATTCCTATGGCACAGATATTTGGTATAATTTTTCAAATGTACAAATTTACTATGCAATAATGTCAGTAAAGCATGCATTTCCGGAAATGAAATGGTACGATTATACTCTTTAAATACAAGGGGACTAAACTCCCCAAACAAACGCAACCAAATCCTTAATGACGCCTATAAGGCAAAAATAGATATACTGTTCTGCCAAGAAACGCATTTTAACAAAACCCCCAAAATTCTACAATAGATATTTTCCCCATAACTACCATGCAAACTCCAACAAAAAAACAAAAGGAGTCTCAATACTGATAAACTCTAAAGTACCATTCAGATTCAAAGAGATGCATGCAGATACTGCGGGTAGATACTTAATGGTAATAGGAGATATAGGTAACACAACATACTCCTTAATCAACATCTATGCTCCCAATGGAAACCAAAACAAATTTATCTCCACCACGCTATCCAAATTACTCTACCATAAACAAGGGAAATGCATAGTGGCAGGAGACTTCAATATAGCTCCCAACCCACTACTAGATGTCTCTAAAGGGTCAGGAACCCCTATACCTAAGGTACAACTTAAACAGTCACAAACATTTAGAAACCTACTACACACCCACGGTTTAATCGATGTTTGGAGAGCACATTACCCCAATGCTAGGGACTATACCTACTACTCCCCAAGATTTCATACCCACACCAGAATTGATCTTTTTTTGGTAGACCCCCAAACATCCTCACAAATCACAAAAGCATGGATAGGATTAAGGACCTGGTCTGACCATGCCCCGATAGGAATAGAAATCCCCCCCAACAACAATACCAAACTCCCATGGAGATTAAACGATAGTATACTACTTAAAGAAGAACATAAGCTCCAAATCGAACAGGCCATCCAACAATACTTTACACATAATATAACGGAAGATAGCAACCCTCAAACAGTTTGGTTAGCACATAAGGCAGTCCTTAGAGGTGAGATGATAACACTAGCTAAAACACTCAAAAAAACTAGGACAGAAACCCAAACACAATTAGAAACAAAACTAAAAACACTAGAACAACAACTGCAGCAGAAACATAACCAACAAACACTAAGGGAGATAACTGAAACGAGACTTAAACTAAATGAAAATATAGCAGCTAAGACAGCTCAAGATGCTTAAACACCTATTTTACACCAAGGGAAATAAAGCAGACAAACTCCTAGCCGCCCAAGAAACACAAGCACAAACAAGAGTACAATATATATCCACACCCCAAGGGAAAGTAATAGACCCCAAACAAATAGCAAACGAATTTGCCAAATATTACACCACACTATATAATCTAGCCACAAATAACGACACCCCTAAACCAACAGTTGATCACATCAAAGATTATCTAAAAGAAATACAACTCCCCCACCCATCTCAAACACAGCTAGAACTACTACAGCAACCAATAACTGAAGAAGAAATAAAAATAGTCATCAAAAAATTAAAGAAAGGAAAAGCCCCAGGCCCAGATGGATTCACTAATAATTACTACAAGATATTTGCAAAACAGTTATATCCACATATGCTTACACTCTTTCAAAACATCATGGACACTGGGGTAGTCAACCCGGAATACCTCCAAGCAAATATAGTCACCATCCCTAAACCCGGAAAATCAACTGACAATTGTGCAAACTTTCGTCCAATAACACTCTTAAATACCGACCTCAAAATATATTCAAAATTATTAGCTGATAGACTAAACAAAGTATTACCAAATGGTAATACTTTGTTTAGTCTATCAGCTAATAATTTACTGAACACAGATCAGGTAGGCTTCGTACTACAAAGACAAGGGTCAGATAACACTCGCAAATTCCACAACTTACTCCACACCGTAAAACAAACTAAAACACCAACACTGTTGTTATCACTGGATGCAGAAAAGGTGTTCGATAGGGTAAACTGGACATATATGCAAGAAACACTGAAGCATTTTAGAATAGGGGACAAATTCCTTAGAGCAATAACACCTCTATACTCCCAACCGACAGCAAGAGTGCAAACATCAGGGACCCTATCGGACGCCTTCTCACTCACTAATGGTACAAGGCAGGGATGCCCACTCTCACCCCTAATTTTTGCAATGATGGTAGAACCACTAGCCCAAAAGATAAGGAACAACCCCGACATTAAAGGCCTAAACACCCTCTCAGAACAACACAAGATTGGACTTTTTGCAGATGACATAATATTAACACTTACTAACCCAACAATAACTCTCCCCAATCTCCTTTGTACGCTACGCGAATTCCAGAAAATTTCATGGTACAAAATCAACGATACTAAAACACAAGCACTCCCCATAAACATCCCAGAAAACATCTTACAGCAACTTAGAGAAAACTTTAAATTTGAGTGGAAAGAATCATATATCACTTATCTAGGTGTAAAACTCCCCAAAGACCCAGAGACTATATACAGACTAAACTATCAACCACTGTTGAAAATGGTAGAAACTGAATATACTAGATGGAAGGGGGCACTATATCTTGGTTAGGCAGAATTATATCAATCAAAATGAACATCCTTCCTAAGGTTTTATATCTGTTTAGAACACTTCATATAGCACTACCTACCCAGTACCTAGAAGCTCTACAACGTACTGTTAACAAATATGTATGGCAACACAAACCTCCAAGAATAGCCTTTGCCTGCTCTCAATTCTCTAGGAAACTTGGAGGCCTAGGGATCCCAAATGTTAAGGCATACTACTTGGCATCACTGTTTTTTTTTTGTCTTATAGATAGTCAAATTGGTGTGTTAAATGAGCTTTTCTGAGGCATTCAGGTGATTTGCTTCAGTTTGCCGGTTTGCTCTGTAAAGCGTTTTATCCCATGTTACTGCAAGTGCTCTGAACGGTTTGCAAGCATAAAACGTTAGCAGGAGCTCATTTTCTGCACTGTCTTTCAAATGCCATGTAGCATTCAAACGATTTACTTTGTCTTATAGAGAGTCAAATTGGTGTGTTAAATGTGGCATTCTGTGGTGTGTTTCTGAGGCATTCGCATGATTTGCTTCAGTTTGCCGGTTTGCTCTGTAAAGCGTTTTATCCCATGTTACTGCCAGTGCTCTGAATGGTTTGCTGGTTTAAAGACAATGTTACTGCAAGTGCTCTGAATGGTTTGCAAGCATGAAAAGTCAGCAGGTGCTTATTTTCTGCACTTTCTTTAAAATGCCATGTAGCATTCAAAGTATTTACTTTGTCTTATAGAGAGTCAATTTTGTGTGTTAAATGAGCTTTTCTGAGGCATTCGCGTGATTTGCTTCAGTTTGCCGGTTTGCTCTGTAAAGCGTTTTAGCCCATGTTACTGCAAGTGCTGTGAATGGTTTGCAAGCATGAAACGTTAGGAGGAGCTTATTTTCTGCACTGTTTTTCAAATGCCATGTAGCATTCAAAGTATTTACTTTGTCTTATAGAGAGTCCAATTGGTATGTAAAATCAGCTTTTCTGAGGCATTCGCGTGATTTGCTTCAGTTTGCCGGTTTGCTCTGTAAAGCGTTTTAGCCCATGTTACTGCAAGTGCTGTGAATGGTTAGCAAGCATGAAACGTTAGCTGGAGCTTATTTTCTGCACTGTCTTTCAAATGCCATGTAGCATTCAAACGATTTACTTTGTCTTATAGAGAGTCAATTTTGTGTTTTAAATGAGCTTATTTGAGGCATTCGCGTGATTTGCTTCAGTTTGCCGGTTTGCTCTGTAAAGTGTTTTAGCCCATGTTACTGCAAGTGCTGTGAATGGTTTGCAAGCATGAAACGTTAGGAGGAGTTTATTTTCTGCAATGTCTTTCAAATGCCATGTAGCATTCAAACGATTTACTTTGTCTTATAGAGAGTCAATTTTGTGTGTTAAATGAGCTTTTCTGAGGCATTTGCGTGATTTGCTTCAGTTTGCCGGTTTGCTCTGTAAAGCGTATTAGCCCATGTTACTGAAAGTGCTGTGAATGGTTTGCAAGCATGAAACGTTAGGAGGAGCTTATTTTCTGCACTGTTTTTCAAATGCCATGTAGCATTCAAAGTATTTACTTTGTCTTATAGAGAGTCCAATTAGTATGTTAAATGAGCTTTTCTGAGGCATTCGCGTGATTTGCTTCAGTTTGCCGGTTTGCTCTGTAAAGCGTTTTAGCCCATGTTACTGCAAGTGCTGTGAATGGTTTGCAAGCATGAAACGTTAGCTGGAGCTTATTTTCTGCACTGTCTTTCAAATGCCATGTAGCATTCAAACGATTTACTTTGTCTTATAGAGAGTCAATTTTGTGTGTTAAATGAGCTTTTCTGAGGCATTCGCCTGATTTGCTTTAGTTTGCCGGTTTGCTCAGCAAAGCTTTTTAGCCCATGTTACTGCAAGTGCTGTGAATGGTTTGCAAGCATGAAACGTTAGCAGGAGCTTATTTTCTGCACTGTCTTTAAAATGCAATGTAGCATTCAAACGATTTACTTTGTCTTATAGAGAGTCAATTTTGTGTTTTAAATGAGCTTTTTTGAGGCATTCGCGTGATTTGCTTCAGTTTGCCGGTTTGCTCTGTAAAGCGTTTTAGCCCATGTTACTGCAAGTGCTGTGAATGGTTTGCAAGCATGAAACGTTAGGAGGAGCTTATTTTCTGCACTGTTTTTCAAATGCCATGTAGCATTCAAAGTATTTACTTTGTATTATAGAGAGTCCAATTGGTATGTAAAATCAGCTTTTCTGAGGCATTCGCGTGATTTTCTTCAGTTTGCCGGTTTGCTCTGTAAAGCGTTTTAGCCCATGTTACTGCAAGTGCTGTGAATGGTTTGCAAGTATGAAACGTTAGCTGGAGCTTATTTTCTGCACTGTCTTTCAAATGCCATGTAGCATTAAAACGATTTACTTAGTCTTATAGAGAGTCAATTTTGTGTGTTAAATGAGCTTTTCTGAGGCATTGGCATGATTTGCTTCAGTTTGCCGGTTTCCTCTGCAAAGCGTTTTAGCCCATGTTACTGCAAGTGCTGTGAATGGTTTGCAAGCATGAAACGTTAGGAGGAGTTTATTTTCTGCAATGTCTTTCAAATGCCATGTAGCATTCAAACGATTTACTTTGTCTTATAGAGAGTCAATTTTGTGTGTTAAATGAGCTTTTCTGAGGCATTTGCGTGATTTGCTTCAGTTTGCCGGTTTGCTCTGTAAAGCGTTTTAGCCCATGTTACTGCAAGTGCTGTGAATGGTTTGCAAGCATGAAACGTTAGCTGGAGCTTATTTTCTGCACTGTCTTTCAAATGCCATGTAGCATTCAAACGATTTACTTTGTCTTATAGAGAGTCAATTTTGTGTGTTAAATGAGCTTTTCTGAGGCATTGGCATGATTTGCTTCAGTTTGCCGGTTTCCTCTGCAAAGCGTTTTAGCCCATGTTACTGCAAGTGCTGTGAATGGTTTACAAGCATGAAACGTTAGCAGGAGCTTATTTTCTGCACTGTCTTTAAAATGCCATGTAGCATTCAAAGTATTTACTTTGTCTTATAGAGAGTCAATTTTGTGTGTTAAATGAGCTTTCTGAGGCATTCGCGTGATTTGCTTCAGTTTGCCGGTTTGCTCTGTAAAGCGTTTTAGCCCATGTTACTGCAAGTGCTGTGAATGGTTTGCAAGCATGGAACGTTAGCTGGAGCTTATTTTCTGCACTGTCTTTCAAATGCCTTGTAGCATTCAAACGATTTACTTTGTCTTATAGAGAGTCAATTTTGTGTGTTAAATGAGCTTTTCTGAGGCATTCGCCTGATTTGCTTTAGTTTGCCGGTTTGCTCAGCAAAGCTTTTTAGCCCATGTTACTGCAAGTGCTGTGAATGGTTTGCAAGCATGAAACGTTAGCAGGAGCTTATTTTCTGCACTGTCTTTAAAATGCCATGTAGCATTCAAACTATTTACTTTGTCTTATAGAGAGTCAATTTTGTGTGTTAAATGAGCTTTTCTGAGGCATTCGCGTGATTTGCTTCAGTTTGCCGGTTTGCTCTGTAAAGCGTTTTAGCCCATGTTACTGCAAGTGCTGTGAATGGTTTGCAAGCATGAAACGTTAGGAGGAGCTTATTTTCTGCACTGTTTTTCAAATGCCTTGTAGCATTCAAAGTATTTACTTTGTCTTATAGAGAGTCCAATTGGTATGTAAAATCAGCTTTTCTGAGGCATTCGCGTGATTTTCTTCAGTTTGCCGGTTTGCTCTGTAAAGCGTTTTAGCCCATGTTACTGCAAGTGCTGTGAATGGTTTGCAAGCATGAAACGTTAGCTGGAGCTTATTTTCTGCACTGTCTTTCAAATGCCATGTAGCATTCAAACGATTTACTTTGTCTTATAGAGAGTCAATTTTGTGTGTTAAATGAGCTTTTCTGAGGCATTGGCATGATTTGCTTCAGTTTGCCGGTTTCCTCTGCAAAGCGTTTTAGCCCATGTTACTGCAAGTGCTGTGAATGGTTTACAAGCATGAAACGTTAGCAGGAGCTTATTTTCTGCACTGTTTTTCAAATGCCATGTAGCATTCATAGTATTTACTTTGTCTTATAGAGAGTCCAATTGGTATGTAAAATCAGCTTTTCTGAGGCATTCGCGTGATTTGCTTCAGTTTGCCGGTTTGCTCTGTAAAGCGTTTTAGCCCATGTTACTGCAAGTGCTGTGAATGGTTTGCAAGCATGAAACGTTAGCTGGAGCTTATTTTCTGCACTGTCTTTCAAATGCCATGTAGCATTCAAACGATTTACTTTGTCTTATAGAGAGTCAATTTTGTGTTTTAAATGAGCTTTTTTGAGGCATTCGCGTGATTTGCTTCAGTTTGCCGGTTTGCTCTGTAAAGTGTTTTAGCCCATGTTACTGCAAGTGCTGTGAATGGTTTGCAAGCATGAAACGTTAGGAGGAGTTTATTTTCTGCAATGTCTTTCAAATGCCATGTAGCATTCAAACGATTTACTTTGTCTTATAGAGAGTCAATTTTGTGTGTTAAATGAGCTTCTCTGAGGCATTTGCGTGATTTGCTTCAGTTTGCCGGTTTGCTCTGTAAAGCGTATTAGCCCATGTTACTGAAAGTGCTGTGAATGGTTTGCAAGCATGAAACGTTAGGAGGAGCTTATTTTCTGCACTGTTTTTCAAATGCCATGTAGCATTCAAAGTATTTACTTTGTCTTATAGAGAGTCCAATTAGTATGTTAAATGAGCTTTTCTGAGGCATTCGCGTGATTTGCTTCAGTTTGCCGGTTTGCTCTGTAAAGCGTTTTAGCCCATGTTACTGCAAGTGCTGTGAATGGTTTGCAAGCATGAAACGTTAGCTGGAGCTTATTTTCTGCACTGTCTTTCAAATGCCATGTAGCATTCAAACGATTTACTTTGTCTTATAGAGAGTCAATTTTGTGTGTTAAATGAGCTTTTCTGAGGCATTCGCCTGATTTGCTTTAGTTTGCCGGTTTGCTCAGCAAAGCTTTTTAGCCCATGTTACTGCAAGTGCTGTGAATGGTTTGCAAGCATGAAACGTTAGCAGGAGCTTATTTTCTGCACTGTCTTTAAAATGCAATGTAGCATTCAAACGATTTACTTTGTCTTATAGAGAGTCAATTTTGTGTTTTAAATGAGCTTTTTTGAGGCATTCGTGTGATTTGCTTCAGTTTGCCGGTTTGCTCTGTAAAGTGTTTTAGCCCATGTTACTGCAAGTGCTGTGAATGGTTTGCAAGCATGAAACGTTAGGAGGAGTTTATTTTCTGCAATGTCTTTCAAATGCCATGCATGGGCGTCCGCAGAAAATTTTCCAAGGGGGGGCAAGTAAGCTAGTATCATCCTGCAACAGACAAATATATATATTATATACATAAATATATATATTTTTTTTGCAGGATGATACTAGGGGAGGCTAAAGATGGCCCATACACAGACTGACCTACAGCTAATGTGACACTTAGTGGATTCGCTGCTGGCGTAAAAAGTTAACCTCCCAACTACCTCTTGCCGTTCCCACTGACTCCCAGGGATACTGTACAAAAGTGCGGGGGGGGCTTTTTTGTTTTTACCCTAAAATGTTTAGTATGTTAAAGTATTTATACGCGCATTTCTGTGAGGGGATCTGCAAACATTTGTGTTTGTGATCAGGGCTAGTTCGCATTCAAATTCACTTTTATTTTTAATGGTTTTTCAGTTATTTAGCTTTTTGTTCAGCAGCTCTCCATTTGGTATTTCAGCAGCTATCTGGTTGCTAGGGTCTTATTTACCCTAGCAACCAGGTAGTGGTTTAAACAAGAGATGGGAATATGAATAGTTAAGGGGCCTACTTGGAAAAATAAGTAATACAAAATTATAATAATAATAAAATTGTAGCCTCACAGAGCAATATTTTTGGCCCCCATTTGAAATCTGTATAGAGGCAGAACAGAGGCCTGTGTATAGTACCTGGGTATAGTACCTGTGTATAGTGCCTGTGTATAGTACCTGGGTATAGTACCTGTGTATAGTGCCTGTGTATAGTACCTGGGTATAGTACCTGTTTATAGTGCCTGTGTATAGTACCTGGGTATAGTACCTGTTTATAGTGCCTGTGTATAGTACCTGGGTATAGTACCTGGGTATAGTGCCTGTGTATAGTACCTGGGTATAGTGCCTGCGTATAGTGCCTGGGTATAGTGCCTGGGTATAGTGCCTGGGTATAGTACCTGTGTATAGTGCCTGGGTATAGTGCCTGGGTATAGTGCCTGAGTATAGTGCCTGCGTATAGTGCCTGCGTATAGTGCCTGCGTATAGTGCCTGCGTATAGTGCCTGGGTATAGTGCCTGGGTATAGTGCCTGGGTATAGTGCCTGCGTATAGTGCCTGGGTATAGTGCCTGGGTATAGTGCCTGGGTATAGTGCCTGGGTATAGTGCCTGGGTATAGTGCCTGTGGGATGAAATCTGCAGCAAAAGTTGAGAGTTGGTTCTCAGGTAAAGTTACAGCTGCAGATTCTTCTTTTCAGTCTTCATTTGTTTCCAGTTTGCAAAATCTCCCGATCCCTGTGTGCATCTGTGCTCTGATTGGTCAATTTTACTGTCTGTCAAAGAAGCTGTGCTCTGATTGGAGAATCCACAAGAAGAAAGATCCAATCGGAGCACAGCAAAAACGGGCTTGAGGAGACAGTGCAGAAAGTAAGGTTTTTTTTTGCTACTTTTCCAGGGGGGGGCAAGTGCACCCTCTTGCCCCCTTCTGTGGACGCCCATGATGCCATGTAGCATTCAAACGATTTACTTTGTCTTATAGAGAGTCAATTTTGTGTGTTAAATGAGCTTTTCTGAGGCATTTGCATGATTTGCTTCAGTTTCCCGGTTTGCTCTGTAAAGCGTATTAGCCCATGTTACTGAAAGTGCTGTGAATGGTTTGCAAGCATGAAACGTTAGGAGGAGCTTATTGTCTGCACTGTTTTTCAAATGCCATGTAGCATTCAAAGTATTTACTTTGTCTTATAGAGAGTCCAATTAGTATGTTAAATGAGCTTTTCTGAGGCATTCGCGTGATGTGCTTCAGTTTGCCGGTTTGCTCTGTAAAGCGTTTTAGCCCATGTTACTGCAAGTGCTGTGAATGGTTTGCAAGCATGAAACGTTAGCAGGAGCTTATTTTCTGCACTGTCTTTAAAATGCCATGTAGCATTCAAAGTATTTACTTTGTCTTATAGAGAGTAAATTTTGTGTGTTAAATGAGCTTTTCTGAGGCATTCGCGTGATTTGCTTCAGTTTGCCGGTTTGCTCTGTAAAGCGTTTTAGCCCATGTTACTGCAAGTGCTGTGAATGGTTTGCAAGCATGAAACGTTAGCAGGAGCTTATTTTCTGCACTGTCTTTCAACTGCCATGTAGCATTCAAACGATTTACTTTGTCTTATAGAGAGTCAATTTTGTGTGTTAAATGAACTTTTCTGAGGCATTCGCCTGATTTGCTTTAGTTTGCCGGTTTGCTCAGCAAAGCTTTTAAGCCCATGTTACTGCAAGTGCTGTGAATGGTTTGCAAGCATGAAACGTTAGCAGGAGCTTATTTTCTGCACTGTCTTTAAAATGCCATGTAGCATTCAAACGATTTACTTTGTCTTATAGAGAGTCAAACTGGTGTGTTAAATGTGGCATTCTGTGGTGTGTTTCTGAGGCATTCGCATGATTTGCTTCAGTTTGCCGGTTTGCTCTGTAAAGCGTTTTATCCCATGTTACTGCCAGTGCTCTGAATGGTTTGCTGGTTTAAAGACAATGTTACTGCAAGTGCTCTGAATGGTTTGCAAGCATGAAAAGTCAGCAGGTGCTTATTTTCTGCACTTTCTTTAAAATGCCATGTAGCATTCAAAGTATTTACTTTGTCTTATAGAGAGTCAATTTTGTGTGTTAAATGAGCTTTTCTGAGGCATTCGCGTGATTTGCTTCAGTTTGCCGGTTTGCTCTGTAAAGCGTTTTAGCCCATGTTACTGCAAGTGCTGTGAATGGTTTGCAAGCATGAAACGTTAGGAGGAGCTTATTTTCTGCACTGCTTTTCAAATGCCATGTAGCATTCAAAGTATTTACTTTGTCTTATAGAGAGTCCAATTGGTATGTAAAATCAGCTTTTCTGAGGCATTCGCGTGATTTGCTTCAGTTTGCCGGTTTGCTCTGCAAAGCGTTTTAGCCCATGTTACTGCAAGTGCTGTGAATGGTTTACAAGCATGAAACGTTAGCAGGAGCTTATTTTCTGCACTGTCTTTCAAATGCCATGTAGCATTCAAACGATTTACTTTGTCTTATAGAGAGTCAATTTTGTGTTTTAAATGAGCTTTTTTGAGGCATTCGCGTGATTTGCTTCAGTTTGCCGGTTTGCTCTGTAAAGTGTTTTAGCCCATGTTACTGCAAGTGCTGTGAATGGTTTGCAAGCATGAAACGTTAGGAGGAGTTTATTTTCTGCAATGTCTTTCAAATGCCATGTAGCATTCAAACGATTTACTTTGTCTTATAGAGAGTCAATTTTGTGTGTTAAATGAGCTTTTCTGAGGCATTTGCGTGATTTGCTTCAGTTTGCCGGTTTGCTCTGTAAAGCGTTTTAGCCCATGTTACTGCAAGTGCTGTGAATGGTTTGCAAGCATGAAACGTTAGCTGGAGCTTATTTTCTGCACTGTCTTTCAAATGCCATGTAGCATTCAAACGATTTACTTTGTCTTATAGAGAGTCAATTTTGTGTGTTAAATGAGCTTTTCTGAGGCATTCGCCTGATTTGCTTTAGTTTGCCGGTTTGCTCAGCAAAGCTTTTTAGCCCATGTTACTGCAAGTGCTGTGAATGGTTTGCAAGCATGAAACGTTAGCAGGAGCTTATTTTCTGCACTGTCTTTCAAATGCCATGTAGCATTCAAACGATTTACTTTGTCTTATAGAGAGTCAATTTTGTGTGTTAAATGAGCTTTTCTGAGGCATTCGCCTGATTTGCTTTAGTTTGCCGGTTTGCTCAGCAAAGCTTTTTAGCCCATGTTACTGAAAGTGCTGTGAATGGTTTGCAAGCATGAAACGTTAGGAGGAGCTTATTGTCTGCACTGTTTTTCAAATGCCATGTAGCATTCAAAGTATTTACTTTGTCTTATAGAGAGTCCAATTAGTATGTTAAATGAGCTTTTCTGAGGCATTCGCGTGATGTGCTTCAGTTTGCCGGTTTGCTCTGTAAAGCGTTTTAGCCCATGTTACTGCAAGTGCTGTGAATGGTTTGCAAGCATGAAACGTTAGCAGGAGCTTATTTTCTGCACTGTCTTTCAAATGCCTTGTAGCATTCAAACGATTTACTTTGTCTTATAGAGAGTCAATTTTGTGTGTTAAATGAGCTTATCTGAGGCATTCGCGTGATTTGCTTCAGTTTGCCGGTTTGCTCAGTAAAGCGTTTTAGCCCATGTTACTGCAAGTGCTCTGAACGGTTTGCAAGCATGAAACGTTAGCAGGAGCTTATTTTCTGCACTGTTTTTTAAATGCCATGTAGCATTCAAAGTATTTACTTTGTCTTATAGAGAGTCCAATTAGTATGTTAAATGAGCTTTTCTGAGGCATTCGCGTGATTTGCTTCAGTTTGCCGGTTTGCTCTTTAAAGCGTATTAGCCCATGTTACTGCAAGTGCTGTGAATGGTTTTGCAAGCATGAAACGTTAGGAGGAGCTTATTTTCTGCACTGTTTTTCAAATGCCATGTAGCATTCAAAGTATTTACTTTGTCTTATAGAGAGTCCAATTGGTATGTAAAATCAGCTTTTCTGAGGCATTCGCGTGATTTGCTTCAGTTTGCCGGTTTGCTCTGTAAAGCGTTTTAGCCCATGTTACTGCAAGTGCTGTGAATGGTTTGCAAGCATGAAACGTTAGCTGGAGCTTATTTTCTGCACTGTCTTTCAAATGCCATGTAGCATTCAAACGATTTACTTTGTCTTATAGAGAGTCAATTTTGTGTGTTAAATGAGCTTTTCTGAGGCATTGGCATGATTTGCTTCAGTTTGCCGGTTTCCTCTGCAAAGCGTTTTAGCCCATGTTACTGCAAGTGCTCTGAATGGTTTACAAGCATGAAACGTTAGCAGGAGCTTATTTTCTGCACTGTCTTTCAAATGCCATGTAGCATTCAAACGATTTACTTTGTCTTATAGAGAGTCAATTTTGTGTTTTAAATGAGCTTTTTTGAGGCATTCGCGTGATTTGCTTCAGTTTGCCGGTTTGCTCTGTAAAGTGTTTTAGCCCATGTTACTGCAAGTGCTGTGAATGGTTTGCAAGCATGAAACGTTAGGAGGAGTTTATTTTCTGCAATGTCTTTCAAATGCCATGTAGCATTCAAACGATTTACTTTGTCTTATAGAGAGTCAATTTTGTGTTTTAAATGAGCTTTTCTGAGGCATTTGCGTGATTTGCTTCAGTTTGCCGGTTTGCTCTGTAAAGCGTATTAGCCCATGTTACTGAAAGTGCTGTGAATGGTTTGCAAGCATTAGGAGGAGCTTATTGTCTGCACTGTTTTTCAAATGCCATGTAGCATTCAAAGTATTTACTTTGTCTTATAGAGAGTCCAATTATTATGTTAAATGAGCTTTTCTGAGGCATTCGCGTGATGTGCTTCAGTTTGCCGGTTTGCTCTGTAAAGCGTTTTAGCCCATGTTACTGCAAGTGCTGTGAATGGTTTGCAAGCATGAAACGTTAGCTGGAGCTTATTTTCTGCACTGTCTTTCAACTGCCATGTAGCATTCAAACGATTTACTTTGTCTTATAGAGAGTCAATTTTGTGTGTTAAATGAGCTTTTCTGAGGCATTCGCCTGATTTGCTTTAGTTTGCCGGTTTGCTCAGCAAAGCTTTTTAGCCCATGTTACTGCAAGTGCTGTGAATGGTTTGCAAGCATGAAACGTTAGCAGGAGCTTATTTTCTGCACTGTCTTTAAAATGCCATGTAGCATTCAAAGTATTTACTTTGTCTTATAGAGAGTAAATTTTGTGTGTTAAATGAGCTTTTCTGAGGCATTCGCGTGATTTGCTTCAGTTTGCCGGTTTGCTCTGTAAAGCGTTTTAGCCCATGTTACTGCAAGTGCTGTGAATGGTTTGCAAGCATGAAACGTTAGCAGGAGCTTATTTTCTGCACTGTCTTTCAAATGCCATGTAGCATTCAAACGATTTACTTTGTCTTATAGAGAGTCAATTTTGTGTGTTAAATGAACTTTTCTGAGGCATTCGCCTGATTTGCTTTAGTTTGCCGGTTTGCTCAGCAAAGCTTTTTAGCCCATGTTACTGCAAGTGCTGTGAATGGTTTGCAAGCATGAAACGTTAGCAGGAGCTTATTTTCTGCACTGTCTTTAAAATGCCATGTAGCATTCAAAGTATTTACTTTGTCTTATAGAGAGTCAATTTTGTGTGTTAAATGAGCTTATCTGAGGCATTCGCGTGATTTGCTTCAGTTTGCCGGTTTGCTCAGTAAAGCGTTTTAGCCCATGTTACTGCAAGTGCTCTGAATGGTTTGCAAGCATAAAACGTTAGCAGGAGCTCATTTTCTGCACTGTCTTTCAAATGCCATGTAGCATTCAAACGATTTACTTTGTCTCATAGAGAGTCAAATTGGTGTGTTAAATGTGGCATTCTGTGGTGTGTTTCTGAGGCATTCGCATGATTTGCTTCAGTTTGCCGGTTTGCTCTGTAAAGCGTTTTATCCCATGTTACTGCCAGTGCTCTGAATGGTTTGCTGGTTTAAAGACAATGTTACTGCAAGTGCTCTGAATGGTTTGCAAGCATGAAAAGTCAGCAGGTGCTTATTTTCTGCACTTTCTTTAAAATGCCATGTAGCATTCAAAGTATTTACTTTGTCTTATAGAGAGTCAATTTTGTGTGTTAAATGAGCTTTTCTGAGGCATTCGCGTGATTTGCTTCAGTTTGCCGGTTTGCTCTGTAAAGCGTTTTAGCCCATGTTACTGCAAGTGCTGTGAATGGTTTGCAAGCATGAAACGTTAGGAGGAGCTTATTTTCTGCACTGCTTTTCAAATGCCATGTAGCATTCAAAGTATTTACTTTGTCTTATAGAGAGTCCAATTGGTATGTAAAATCAGCTTTTCTGAGGCATTCGCGTGATTTGCTTCAGTTTGCCGGTTTGCTCTGCAAAGCGTTTTAGCCCATGTTACTGCAAGTGCTGTGAATGGTTTACAAGCATGAAACGTTAGCAGGAGCTTATTTTCTGCACTGTCTTTCAAATGCCATGTAGCATTCAAACGATTTACTTTGTCTTATAGAGAGTCAATTTTGTGTTTTAAATGAGCTTTTTTGAGGCATTCGCGTGATTTGCTTCAGTTTGCCGGTTTGCTCTGTAAAGTGTTTTAGCCCATGTTACTGCAAGTGCTGTGAATGGTTTGCAAGCATGAAACGTTAGGAGGAGTTTATTTTCTGCAATGTCTTTCAAATGCCATGTAGCATTCAAACGATTTACTTTGTCTTATAGAGAGTCAATTTTGTGTGTTAAATGAGCTTTTCTGAGGCATTTGCGTGATTTGCTTCAGTTTGCCGGTTTGCTCTGTAAAGCGTTTTAGCCCATGTTACTGCAAGTGCTGTGAATGGTTTGCAAGCATGAAACGTTAGCTGGAGCTTATTTTCTGCACTGTCTTTCAAATGCCATGTAGCATTCAAACGATTTACTTTGTCTTATAGAGAGTCAATTTTGTGTGTTAAATGAGCTTTTCTGAGGCATTCGCCTGATTTGCTTTAGTTTGCCGGTTTGCTCAGCAAAGCTTTTTAGCCCATGTTACTGCAAGTGCTGTGAATGGTTTGCAAGCATGAAACGTTAGCAGGAGCTTATTTTCTGCACTGTCTTTAAAATGCCATGTAGCATTCAAACGATTTACTTTGTCTTATAGAGAGTCAATTTTGTGTGTTAAATGAGCTTTTCTGAGGCATTTGCGTGATTTGCTTCAGTTTGCCGGTTTGCTCTGTAAAGCTTATTAGCCCATGTTACTGAAAGTGCTGTGAATGGTTTGCAAGCATGAAACGTTAGGAGGAGCTTATTGTCTGCACTGTTTTTCAAATGCCATGTAGCATTCAAAGTATTTACTTTGTCTTATAGAGAGTCCAATTAGTATGTTAAATGAGCTTTTTTGAGGCATTCGCGTGATGTGCTTCAGTTTGCCGGTTTGCTCTGTAAAGCGTTTTAGCCCATGTTACTGCAAGTGCTGTGAATGGTTTGCAAGCATGAAACGTTAGCAGGAGCTTATTTTCTGCACTGTCTTTCAAATGCCTTGTAGCATTCAAACGATTTACTTTGTCTTATAGAGAGTCAATTTTGTGTGTTAAATGAGCTTATCTGAGGCATTCGCGTGATTTGCTTCAGTTTGCCGGTTTGCTCAGTAAAGCGTTTTAGCCCATGTTACTGCAAGTGCTCTGAACTGTTTGCAAGCATGAAACGTTAGCAGGAGCTTATTTTCTGCACTGTTTTTTAAATGCCATGTAGCATTCAAAGTATTTACTTTGTCTTATAGAGAGTCCAATTAGTATGTTAAATGAGCTTTTCTGAGGCATTCGCGTGATTTGCTTCAGTTTGCCGGTTTGCTCTTTAAAGCGTATTAGCCCATGTTACTGAAAGTGCTGTGAATGGTTTGCAAGAATGAAACGTTAGGAGGAGCTTATTTTCTGCACTGTTTTTCAAATGCCATGTAGCATTCAAAGTAAATACTCTCTATAAGACAAAGTAAATACTTTGTCTTATAGAGAGTCCAATTAGTATGTTAAATGAGCTTTTCTGAGGCATTCGCGTGATTTGCTTCAGTTTGCCGGTTTGCTCTGTAAAGCGTTTTAGCCCATGTTACTGCAAGTGCTGTGAATGGTTTGCAAGCATGAAACGTTAGCTGGAGCTTATTTTCTGCACTGTCTTTCAAATGCCATGTAGCATTCAAACGATTTACTTTGTCTTATAGAGAGTCAATTTTGTGTGTTAAATGAGCTTTTCTGAGGCATTCGCGTGATTTGCTTCAGTTTGCCGGTTTGCTCTGTAAAGCGTTTTAGCCCATGTTACTGCCAGTGCTCTGAATGGTTTGCTGGTTTAAAGACAATGTTACTGCAAGTGCTCTGAATGGTTTGCAAGCATGAAAAGTCAGCAGGTGCTTATTTTCTGCACTTTCTTTAAAATGCCATGTAGCATTCAAAGAATTTACTTTGTCTTATAGAGAGTCAATTTTGTGTGTTAAATGAGCTTTTCTGAGGCATTCGCGTGATTTGCTTCAGTTTGCCGGTTTGCTCTGTAAAGCGTTTTAGCCCATGTTACTGCAAGTGCTGTGAATGGTTTGCAAGCATGAAACGTTAGGAGGAGCTTATTTTCTGCACTGTCTTTCAAATGCCATGTAGCATTCAAACGATTTACTTTGTCTTATAGAGAGTCAATTTTGTGTGTTAAATGAGCTTTTCTGAGGCATTGGCATGATTTGCTTCAGTTTGCCGGTTTCCTCTGCAAAGCGTTTTAGCCCATGTTACTGCAAGTGCTGTGAATGGTTTACAAGCATGAAACGTTAGCAGGAGCTTATTTTCTGCACTGTCTTTCAAATGCCATGTAGCATTCAAACGATTTACTTTGTCTTATAGAGAGTCAATTTTGTGTTTTAAATGAGCTTTTTTGAGGCATTCGCGTGATTTGCTTCAGTTTGCCGGTTTGCTCTGTAAAGTGTTTTAGCCCATGTTACTGCAAGTGCTGTGAATGGTTTGCAAGCATGAAACGTTAGGAGGAGTTTATTTTCTGCAATGTCTTTCAAATGCCATGTAGCATTCAAACGATTTACTTTGTCTTATAGAGAGTCAATTTTGTGTTTTAAATGAGCTTTTCTGAGGCATTTGCGTGATTTGCTTCAGTTTGCCGGTTTGCTCTGTAAAGCGTATTAGCCCATGTTACTGAAAGTGCTGTGAATGGTTTGCAAGCATGAAACATTAGGAGGAGCTTATTGTCTGCACTGTTTTTCAAATGCCATGTAGCATTCAAAGTATTTACTTTGTCTTATAGAGAGTCCAATTAGTATGTTAAATGAGCTTTTCTGAGGCATTCGCGTGATGTGCTTCAGTTTGCCGGTTTGCTCTGTAAAGCGTTTTAGCCCATGTTACTGCAAGTGCTGTGAATGGTTTGCAAGCATGAAACGTTAGCTGGAGCTTATTTTCTGCACTGTCTTTCAACTGCCATGTAGCATTCAAACGATTTACTTTGTCTTATAGAGAGTCAATTTTGTGTGTTAAATGAGCTTTTCTGAGGCATTCGCCTGATTTGCTTTAGTTTGCCGGTTTGCTCAGCAAAGCTTTTTAGCCCATGTTACTGCAAGTGCTGTGAATGGTTTGCAAGCATGAAACGTTAGCAGGAGCTTATTTTCTGCACTGTCTTTAAAATGCCATGTAGCATTCAAAGTATTTACTTTGTCTTATAGAGAGTCAATTTTGTGTGTTAAATGAGCTTTTCTGAGGCATTCGCGTGATTTGCTTCAGTTTGCCGGTTTGCTCTGTAAAGCGTTTTAGCCCATGTTACTGCAAGTGCTGTGAATGGTTTGCAAGCATGAAACGTTAGCAGGAGCTTATTTTCTGCACTGTCTTTCAAATGCCATGTAGTATTCAAACGATTTACTTTGTCTTATAGAGAGTCAATTTTGTGTGTTAAATGAACTTTTCTGAGGCATTCGCCTGATTTGCTTTAGTTTGCCGGTTTGCTCAGCAAAGCTTTTTAGCCCATGTTACTGCAAGTGCTGTGAATGGTTTGCAAGCATGAAACGTTAGCTTGAGCTTATTTTCTGCACTGTCTTTCAACTGCCATGTAGCATTCAAACTATTTACTTTGTCTTATAGAGAGTCAATTTTGTGTGTTAAATGAGCTTTTCTGAGGCATTCGCCTGATTTGCTTTAGTTTGCCGGTTTGCTCAGCAAAGCTTTTTAGCCCATGTTACTGCAAGTGCTGTGAATGGTTTGCAAGCATGAAACGTTAGCAGGAGCTTATTTTCTGCACTGTCTTTCAAATGCCATGTAGCATTCAAAGTATTTACTTTGTCTTATAGAGAGTCAATTTTGTGTGTTAAATGAGCTTATCTGAGGCATTCGCGTGATTTGCTTCAGTTTGCCGGTTTGCTCAGTAAAGCGTTTTAGCCCATGTTACTGCAAGTGCTCTGAACGGTTTGCAAGCATAAAACGTTAGCAGGAGCTCATTTTCTGCACTGTCTTTCAAATGCCATGTAGCATTCAAACGATTTACTTTGTCTTATAGAGAGTCAAATTGGTGTGTTAAATGTGGCATTCTGTGGTGTTTTTCTGAGGCATTCGCATGATTTGCTTCAGTTTGCCGGTTTGCTCTGTAAAGCGTTTTATCCCATGTTACTGCCAGTGCTCTGAATGGTTTGCTGGTTTAAAGACAATGTTACTGCAAGTGCTCTGAATGGTTTGCAAGCATGAAAAGTCAGCAGGTGCTTATTTTCTGCACTTTCTTTAAAATGCCATGTAGCATTCAAAGTATTTACTTTGTCTTATAGAGAGTCAATTTTGTGTGTTAAATGAGCTTTTCTGACGCATTTGCGTGATTTGCTTCAGTTTGCCGGTTTGCTCTGTAAAGCGTTTTAGCCCATGTTACTGCAAGTGCTGTGAATGGTTTGCAAGCATGAAACGTTAGGAGGAGCTTATTTTCTGCACTGTTTTTCAAATGCCATGTAGCATTCAAAGTATTTACTTTGTCTTATAGAGAGTCCAATTGGTATGTAAAATCAGCTTTTCTGAGGCATTCGCGTGATTTGCTTCAGTTTGCCGGTTTGCTCTGTAAAGCGTTTTAGCCCATGTTACTGCAAGTGCTGTGAATGGTTTACAAGCATGAAACGTTAGCAGGAGCTTATTTTCTGCACTGTCTTTCAAATGCCATGTAGCATTCAAACGATTTACTTTGTCTTATAGAGAGTCAATTTTGTGTTTTAAATGAGCTTTTTTGAGGCATTCGCGTGATTTGCTTCAGTTTGCCGGTTTGCTCTGTAAAGTGTTTTAGCCCATGTTACTGCAAGTGCTGTGAATGGTTTGCAAGCATGAAACGTTAGGAGGAGTTTATTTTCTGCAATGTCTTTCAAATGCCATGTAGCATTCAAACGATTTACTTTGTCTTATAGAGAGTCAATTTTGTGTTTTAAATGAGCTTTTCTGAGGCATTTGCGTGATTTGTTTCAGTTTGCCGGTTTGCTCTGTAAAGCGTATTAGCCCATGTTACTGAAAGTGCTGTGAATGGTTTGCAAGCATTAGGAGGAGCTTATTGTCTGCACTGTTTTTCAAATGCCATGTAGCATTCAAAGTATTTACTTTGTCTTATAGAGAGTCCAATTAGTATGTTAAATGAGCTTTTCTGAGGCATTCGCGTGATGTGCTTCAGTTTGCCGGTTTGCTCTGTAAAGCGTTTTAGCCCATGTTACTGCAAGTGCTGTGAATGGTTTGCAAGCATGAAACGTTAGCTGGAGCTTATATTCTGCACTGTCTTTCAACTGCCATGTAGCATTCAAACGATTTACTTTGTCTTATAGAGAGTCAATTTTGTGTGTTAAATGAGCTTTTCTGAGGCATTCGCCTGATTTGCTTTAGTTTGCCGGTTTGCTCAGCAAAGCTTTTTAGCCCATGTTACTGCAAGTGCTGTGAATGGTTTGCAAGCATGAAACGTTAGCAGGAGCTTATTTTCTGCACTGTCTTTAAAATGCCATGTAGCATTCAAAGTATTTACTTTGTCTTATAGAGAGTCAATTTTGTGTGTTAAATGAGCTTTTCTGAGGCATTCGCGTGATTTGCTTCAGTTTGCCGGTTTGCTCTGTAAAGCGTTTTAGCCCATGTTACTGCAAGTGCTGTGAATGGTTTGCAAGCATGAAACGTTAGCAGGAGCTTATTTTCTGCACTGTCTTTCAAATGCCATGTAGCATTCAAACGATTTACTTTGTCTTATAGAGAGTCAATTTTGTGTGTTAAATGAACTTTTCTGAGGCATTCGCCTGATTTGCTTTAGTTTGCCGGTTTGCTCAGCAAAGCTTTTTAGCCCATGTTACTGCAAGTGCTGTGAATGGTTTGCAAGCATGAAACGTTAGCAGGAGCTTATTTTCTGCACTGTCTTTAAAATGCCATGTAGCATTCAAAGTATTTACTTTGTCTTATAGAGAGTCAATTTTGTGTGTTAAATGAGCTTTTCTGAGGCATTCGCCTGATTTGCTTTAGTTTGCCGGTTTGCTCAGCAAAGCTTTTTAGCCCATGTTACTGCAAGTGCTGTGAATGGTTTGCAAGCATGAAACGTTAGCAGGAGCTTATTTTCTGCACTGTCTTTAAAATGCCATGTAGCATTCAAACGATTTACTTTGTCTTATAGAGAGTCAATTTTGTGTGTTAAATGAGCTTTTCTGAGGCATTTGCGTGATTTGCTTCAGTTTGCCGGTTTGCTCTGTAAAGCGTATTAGCCCATGTTACTGAAAGTGCTGTGAATGGTTTGCAAGCATGAAACGTTAGGAGGAGCTTATTGTCTGCACTGTTTTTCAAATGCCATGTAGCATTCAAAGTATTTACTTTGTCTTATAGAGAGTCCAATTAGTATGTTAAATGAGCTTTTCTGAGGCATTCGCGTGATGTGCTTCAGTTTGCCGGTTTGCTCTGTAAAGCGTTTTAGCCCATGTTACTGCAAGTGCTGTGAATGGTTTGCAAGCATGAAACGTTAGCAGGAGCTTATTTTCTGCACTGTCTTTCAAATGCCTTGTAGCATTCAAACGATTTACTTTGTCTTATAGAGAGTCAATTTTGTGTGTTAAATGAGCTTATCTGAGGCATTCGCGTGATTTGCTTCAGTTTGCCGGTTTGCTCAGTAAAGCGTTTTAGCCCATGTTACTGCAAGTGCTCTGAACGGTTTGCAAGCATGAAACGTTAGCAGGAGCTTATTTTCTGCACTGTTTTTTAAATGCCATGTAGCATTCAAAGTATTTACTTTGTCTTATAGAGAGTCCAATTAGTATGTTAAATGAGCTTTTCTGAGGCATTCGCGTGATTTGCTTCAGTTTGCCGGTTTGCTCTTTAAAGCGTATTAGCCCATGTTACTGAAAGTGCTGTGAATGGTTTGCAAGAATGAAACGTTAGGAGGAGCTTATTTTCTGCACTGTTTTTCAAATGCCATGTAGCATTCAAAGTAAATACTCTCTATAAGACAAAGTAAATACTTTGTCTTATAGAGAGTCCAATTAGCATGTTAAATGAGCTTTTCTGAGGCATTCGCGTGATTTGCTTCAGTTTGCCGGTTTGCTCTGTAAAGCGTTTTAGCCCATGTTACTGCAAGTGCTGTGAATGGTTTGCAAGCATGAAACGTTAGCTGGAGCTTATTTTCTGCACTTTCTTTCAAATGCCATGTAGCATTCAAACGATTTACTTTGTCTTATAGAGAGTCAATTTTGTGTGTTAAATGAGCTTTTCTGAGGCATTCGCGTGATTTGCTTCAGTTTGCCGGTTTGCTCTGTAAAGCGTTTTAGCCCATGTTACTGCCAGTGCTCTGAATGGTTTGCAAGCATGAAAAGTCAGCAGGTGCTTATTTTCTGCACTTTCTTTAAAATGCCATGTAGCATTCAAAGAATTTACTTTGTCTTATAGAGAGTCAATTTTGTGTGTTAAATGAGCTTTTCTGAGGCATTCGCGTGATTTGCTTCAGTTTGCCGGTTTGCTCTGTAAAGCGTTTTAGCCCATGTTACTGCAAGTGCTGTGAATGGTTTGCAAGCATGAAACGTTAGGAGGAGCTTATTTTCTGCACTGTTTTTCAAATGCCATGTAGCATTCAAAGTATTTACTTTGTCTTATAGAGAGTCCAATTGGTATGTAAAATCAGCTTTTCTGAGGCATTCGCGTGATTTGCTTCAGTTTGCCGGTTTGCTCTGCAAAGCGTTTTAGCCCATGTTACTGCAAGTGCTGTGAATGGTTTACAAGCATGAAACGTTAGCAGGAGCTTATTTTCTGCACTGTCTTTCAAATGCCATGTAGCATTCAAACGATTTACTTTGTCTTATAGAGAGTCAATTTTGTGTTTTAAATGAGCTTTTTTGAGGCATTCGCGTGATTTGCTTCAGTTTGCCGGTTTGCTCTGTAAAGTGTTTTAGCCCATGTTACTGCAAGTGCTGTGAATGGTTTGCAAGCATGAAACGTTAGGAGGAGTTTATTTTCTGCAATGTCTTTCAAATGCCATGTAGCATTCAAACGATTTACTTTGTCTTATAGAGAGTCAATTTTGTGTTTTAAATGAGCTTTTCTGAGGCATTTGCGTGATTTGCTTCAGTTTGCCGGTTTGCTCTGTAAAGCGTATTAGCCCATGTTACTGAAAGTGCTGTGAATGGTTTGCAAGCATGAAACGTTAGCTGGAGCTTATTTTCTGCACTGTCTTTAAAATGCCATGTAGCATTCAAACGATTTACTTTGTCTTATAGAGAGTCAATTTTGTGTGTTAAATGAGCTTTTCTGAGGCATTCGCCTGATTTGCTTTAGTTTGCCGGTTTGCTCAGCAAAGCTTTTTAGCCCATGTTACTGCAAGTGCTGTGAATGGTTTGCAAGCATGAAACGTTAGCAGGAGCTTATTTTCTGCACTGTCTTTAAAATGCCATGTAGCATTCAAAGTATTTACTTTGTCTTATAGAGAGTCAATTTTGTGTGTTAAATGAGCTTTTCTGAGGCATTTGCGTGATTTGCTTCAGTTTGCCGGTTTGCTCTGTAAAGCGTTTTAGCCCATGTTACTGCAAGTGCTGTGAATGGTTTGCAAGCATGAAACGTTAGCAGGAGCTTATTTTCTGCACTGTCTTTCAAATGCCATGTAGCATTCAAACGATTTACTTTGTCTTATAGAGAGTCAATTTTGTGTGTTAAATGAACTTTTCTGAGGCATTCGCCTGATTTGCTTTAGTTTGCCGGTTTGCTCAGCAAAGCTTTTTAGCCCATGTTACTGCAAGTGCTGTGAATGGTTTGCAAGCATGAAACGTTAGCTTGAGCTTATTTTCTGCACTGTCTTTCAACTGCCATGTAGCATTCAAACGATTTACTTTGTCTTATAGAGAGTCAATTTTGTGTGTTAAATGAGCTTTTCTGAGGCATTCGCCTGATTTGCTTTAGTTTGCCGGTTTGCTCAGCAAAGCTTTTTAGCCCATGTTACTGCAAGTGCTGTGAATGGTTTGCAAGCATGAAACATTAGCAGGAGCTTATTTTCTGCACTGTCTTTCAAATGCCATGTAGCATTCAAAGTATTTACTTTGTCTTATAGAGAGTCAATTTTGTGTGTTAAATGAGCTCATCTGAGGCATTCGCGTGATTTGCTTCAGTTTGCCGGTTTGCTCAGTAAAGCGTTTTAGCCCATGTTACTGCAAGTGCTCTGAACGGTTTGCAAGCATAAAACGTTAGCAGGAGCTCATTTTCTGCACTGTCTTTCAAATGCCATGTAGCATTCAAACGATTTACTTTGTCTTATAGAGAGTCAAATTGGTGTGTTAAATGTGGCATTCTGTGGTGTGTTTCTGAGGCATTCGCATGATTTGCTTCAGTTTGCCGGTTTGCTCTGTAAAGCGTTTTATCCCATGTTACTGCCAGTGCTCTGAATGGTTTGCTGGTTTAAAGACAATGTTACTGCAAGTGCTCTGAATGGTTTGCAAGCATGAAAAGTCAGCAGGTGCTTATTTTCTGCACTTTCTTTAAAATGCCATGTAGCATTCAAAGTATTTACTTTGTCTTATAGAGAGTCAATTTTGTGTGTTAAATGAGCTTTTCTGACGCATTTGCGTGATTTGCTTCAGTTTGCCGGTTTGCTCTGTAAAGTGTTTTAGCCCATGTTACTGCAAGTGCTGTGAATGGTTTGCAAGCATGAAACGTTAGGAGGAGTTTATTTTCTGCAATGTCTTTCAAATGCCATGTAGCATTCAAACGATTTACTTTGTCTTATAGAGAGTCAATTTTGTGTGTTAAATGAGCTTTTCTGAGGCATTTGCGTGATATGCTTCAGTTTGCCGGTTTGCTCTGTAAAGCGTTTTAGCCCATGTTACTGCAAGTGCTGTGAATGGTTTGCAAGCATGAAACGTTAGCTGGAGCTTATTTTCTGCACTGTCTTTCAAATGCCATGTAGCATTCAAACGATTTACTTTGTCTTATAGAGAGTCAATTTTGTGTGTTAAATGAGCTTTTCTGAGGCATTCGCCTGATTTGCTTTAGTTTGCCGGTTTGCTCAGCAAAGCTTTTTAGCCCATGTTACTGCAAGTGCTGTGAATGGTTTGCAAGCATGAAACGTTAGCAGGAGCTTATTTTCTGCACTGTCTTTAAAATGCCATGTAGCATTCAAACGATTTACTTTGTCTTATAGAGAGTCAATTTTGTGTTTTAAATGAGCTTTTTTGAGGCATTCGCGTGATTTGCTTCAGTTTGCCGGTTTGCTCTGTAAAGTGTTTTAGCCCATGTTACTGCAAGTGCTGTGAATGGTTTGCAAGCATGAAACGTTAGGAGGAGTTTATTTTCTGCAATGTCTTTCAAATGCCATGTAGCATTCAAACGATTTACTTTGTCTTATAGAGAGTCAATTTTGTGTGTTAAATGAGCTTTTCTGAGGCATTTGCGTGATTTGCTTCAGTTTGCCGGTTTGCTCTGTAAAGCGTATTAGCCCATGTTACTGAAAGTGCTGTGAATGGTTTGCAAGCATGAAACGTTAGGAGGAGCTTATTGTCTGCACTGTTTTTCAAATGCCATGTAGCATTCAAAGTATTTACTTTGTCTTATAGAGAGTCCAATTAGTATGTTAAATGAGCTTTTCTGAGGCATTCGCGTGATGTGCTTCAGTTTGCCGGTTTGCTCTGTAAAGCGTTTGAGCCCATGTTACTGCAAGTGCTGTGAATGGTTTGCAAGCATGAAACGTTAGCAGGAGCTTATTTTCTGCACTGTCTTTCAAATGCCTTGTAGCATTCAAACGATTTACTTTGTCTTATAGAGAGTCAATTTTGTGTGTTAAATGAGCTTATCTGAGGCATTCGCGTGATTTGCTTCAGTTTGCCGGTTTGCTCAGTAAAGCGTTTTAGCCCATGTTACTGCAAGTGCTCTGAACGGTTTGCAAGCATGAAACGTTAGCAGGAGCTTATTTTCTGCACTGTTTTTCAAATGCCATGTAGCATTCAAAGTATTTACTTTGTCTTATAGAGAGTCCAATTAGTATGTTAAATGAGCTTTTCTGAGGCATTCGCGTGATTTGCTTCAGTTTGCCGGTTTGCTCTTTAAAGCGTATTAGCCCATGTTACTGAAAGTGCTGTGAATGGTTTGCAAGCATGAAACGTTAGGAGGAGCTTATTTTCTGCACTGTTTTTCAAATGCCATGTAGCATTCAAAGTAAATACTCTCTATAAGACAAAGTAAATACTTTGTCTTATAGAGAGTCCAATTAGTATGTTAAATGAGCTTTTCTGAGGCATTCGCGTGATTTGCTTCAGTTTGCCGGTTTGCTCTGTAAAGCGTTTTAGCCCATGTTATTGCAAGTGCTGTGAATGGTTTGCAAGCATGAAACGTTAGCTGGAGCTTATTTTCTGCACTGTCTTTCAAATGCCATGTAGCATTCAAACGATTTACTTTGTCTTATAGAGAGTCAATTTTGTGTGTTAAATGAGCTTTTCTGAGGCATTCGCCTGATTTGCTTTAGTTTGCCGGTTTGCTCAGCAAAGCTTTTTAGCCCATGTTACTGCAAGTGCTGTGAATGGTTTGCAAGTATGAAACGTTAGCAGGAGCTTATTTTCTGCACTGTCTTTAAAATGCCATGTAGCATTCAAAGTATTTACTTTGTCTTATAGAGAGTCAATTTTGTGTGTTAAATGAGCTTTTCTGAGGCATTCGCGTGATTTGCTTCAGTTTGCCGGTTTGCTCTGTAAAGCGTTTTAGCCCATGTTACTGCAAGTGCTGTGAATGGTTTGCAAGCATGAAACGTTAGCAGGAGCTTATTTTCTGCACTGTCTTTCAAATGCCATGTAGCATTCAAACGATTTACTTTGTCTTATAGAGAGTCAAATTGGTGTGTTAAATGTGGCATTCTGTGGTGTGTTTCTGAGGCATTCGCATGATTTGCTTCAGTTTGCCGGTTTGCTCTGTAAAGCGTTTTATCCCATGTTACTGCCAGTGCTCTGAATGGTTTGCTGGTTTAAAGACAATGTTACTGCAAGTGCTCTGAATGGTTTGCAAGCATGAAAAGTCAGCAGGTGCTTATTTTCTGCACTTTCTTTAAAATGCCATGTAGCATTCAAAGTATTTACTTTGTCTTATAGAGAGTCAATTTTGTGTGTTAAATGAGCTTTTCTGAGGCATTCGCGTGATTTGCTTCAGTTTGCCGGTTTGCTCTGTAAAGCGTTTTAGCCCATGTTACTGCAAGTGCTGTGAATGGTTTGCAAGCATGAAACGTTAGGAGGAGCTTATTTTCTGCACTGTTTTTCAAATGCCATGTAGCATTCAAAGTATTTACTTTGTCTTATAGAGAGTCCAATTGGTATATTAAATCAGCTTTTCTGAGGCATTCGCGTGATTTGCTTCAGTTTGCCGGTTTGCTCTGTAAAGCGTTTTAGCCCATGTTACTGCAAGTGCTGTGAATGGTTTGCAAGCATGAAACGTTAGCTGGAGCTTATTTTCTGCACTGTCTTTCAAATGCCATGTAGCATTCAAACGATTTACTTTGTCTTATAGAGAGTCAATTTTGTGTGTTAAATGAGCTTTTCTGAGGCATTGGCATGATTTGCTTCAGTTTGCCGGTTTCCTCTGCAAAGCGTTTTAGCCCATGTTACTGCAAGTGCTGTGAATGGTTTACAAGCATGAAACGTTAGCAGGAGCTTATTTTCTGCACTGTCTTTCAAATGCCATGTAGCATTCAAACGATTTACTTTGTCTTATAGAGAGTCAATTTTGTGTGTTAAATGAGCTTTTCTGACGCATTCGCGTGATTTGCTTCAGTTTGCCGGTTTGCTCTGTAAAGCGTTTTAGCCCATGTTACTGCAAGTGCTGTGAATGGTTTGCAAGCATGAAACGTTAGGAGGAGCTTATTTTCTGCACTGTTTTTCAAATGCCATGTAGCATTCAAAGTATTTACTTTGTCTTATAGAGAGTCCAATTGGTATGTAAAATCAGCTTTTCTGAGGCATTCGCGTGATTTGCTTCAGTTTGCCGGTTTGCTCTGTAAAGCGTTTTAGCCCATGTTACTGCAAGTGCTGTGAATGGTTTGCAAGCATGAAACGTTAGCTGGAGCTTATTTTCTGCACTGTCTTTCAAATGCCATGTAGCATTCAAACGATTTACTTTGTCTTATAGAGAGTCAATTTTGTGTGTTAAATGAGCTTTTCTGAGGCATTGGCATGATTTGCTTCAGTTTGCCGGTTTCCTCTGCAAAGCGTTTTAGCCCATGTTACTGCAAGTGCTGTGAATGGTTTACAAGCATGAAACGTTAGCAGGAGCTTATTTTCTGCACTGTCTTTCAAATGCCATGTAGCATTCAAACGATTTACTTTGTCTTATAGAGAGTCAATTTTGTGTTTTAAATGAGCTTTTTTGAGGCATTCGCGTGATTTGCTTCAGTTTGCCGGTTTGCTCTGTAAAGTGTTTTAGCCCATGTTACTGCAAGTGCTGTGAATGGTTTGCAAGCATGAAACGTTAGGAGGAGTTTATTTTCTGCAATGTTTTTCAAATGCCATGTAGCATTCAAACGATTTACTTTGTCTTATAGAGAGTCAATTTTGTGTGTTAAATGAGCTTTTCTGAGGCATTTGCGTGATTTGCTTCAGTTTGCCGGTTTGCTCTGTAAAGCGTATTAGCCCATGTTACTGAAAGTGCTGTGAATGGTTTGCAAGCATGAAACGTTAGGAGGAGCTTATTTTCTGCACTGTTTTTCAAATGCCATGTAGCATTCAAAGTATTTACTTTGTCTTATAGAGAGTCCAATTAGTATGTTAAATGAGCTTTTCTGAGGCATTCGCGTGATTTGCTTCAGTTTGCCGGTTTGCTCTGTAAAGCGTTTTAGCCCATGTTACTGCAAGTGCTGTGAATGGTTTGCAAGCATGAAACGTTAGCTGGAGCTTATTTTCTGCACTGTCTTTCAAATGCCATGTAGCATTCAAACGATTTACTTTGTCTTATAGAGAGTCCATTTTGTGTGTTAAATGAGCTTTTCTGAGGCATTCGCCTGATTTGCTTTAGTTTGCCGGTTTGCTCAACAAAGCTTTTTAGCCCATGTTACTGCAAGTGCTGTGAATGGTTTGCAAGCATGAAACGTTAGCAGGAGCTTATTTTCTGCACTGTCTTTAAAATGCCATGTAGCATTCAAAGTATTTACTTTGTCTTATAGAGAGTCAATTTTGTGTGTTAAATGAGCTTTTCTGAGGCATTCGCGTGATTTGCTTCAGTTTGCCGGTTTGCTCTGTAAAGCGTTTTAGCCCATGTTACTGCAAGTGCTGTGAATGGTTTGCAAGCATGAAACGTTAGCTGGAGCTTATTTTCTGCACTGTCTTTCAAATGCCTTGTAGCATTCAAACGATTTACTTTGTCTTATAGAGAGTCAATTTTGTGTGTTAAATGAGCTTTTCTGAGGCATTCGCCTGATTTGCTTTAGTTTGCCGGTTTGCTCAGCAAAGCTTTTTAGCCCATGTTACTGCAAGTGCTGTGAATGGTTTGCAAGCATGAAACGTTAACAGGAGCTTATTTTCTGCACTGTCTTTAAAATGCCATGTAGCATTCAAAGTATTTACTTTGTCTTATAGAGAGTCAATTTTGTGTGTTAAATGCAGCTTTTCTGAGGCATTCGCGTGATTTGCTTCAGTTTGCCGGTTTGCTCTGTAAAGCGTTTTAGCCCATGTTACTGCAAGTGCTGTGAATGGTTTGCAAGCATGAAACGTTAGCAGGAGCTTATTTTCTGCACTGTCTTTCAAATGCCTTGTAGCATTCAAACGATTTACTTTGTCTTATAGAGAGTCAATTTTGTGTTTTAAATGAGCTTATCTGAGGCATTCGCGTGATTTGCTTCAGTTTGCCGGTTTGCTCAGCAAAGCGTTTTAGCCCATGTTACTGCAAGTGCTCTGAACGGTTTGCAAGCATAAAACGTTAACAGGAGCTTATTTTCTGCACTGTTTTTTAAATGCCATGTAGCATTCAAAGTATTTACTTTGTCTTATAGAGAGTCCAATTAGTATGTTAAATGAGCTTTTCTGAGGCATTCGCGTGATTTGCTTCAGTTTGCCGGTTTGCTCTTTAAAGCGTATTAGCCCATGTTACTGAAAGTGCTGTGAATGGTTTGCAAGCATGAAACGTTAGGAGGAGCTTATTTTCTGCACTGTTTTTCAAATGCCATGTAGCATTCAAAGTAAATACTCTCTATAAGACAAAGTAAATACTTTGTCTTATAGAGAGTCCAATTAGTATGTTAAATGAGCTTTTCTGAGGCATTCGCGTGATTTGCTTCAGTTTGCCGGTTTGCTCTGTAAAGCGTTTTAGCCCATGTTACTGCAAGTGCTGTGAATGGTTTGCAAGCATGAAACGTTAGCTGGAGCTTATTTTCTGCACTGTCTTTCAAATGCCATGTAGCATTCAAACGATTTACTTTGTCTTATAGAGAGTCAATTTTGTGTGTTAAATGAGCTTTTCTGAGGCATTCGCCTGATTTGCTTTAGTTTGCCGGTTTGCTCAGCAAAGCTTTTTAGCCCATGTTACTGCAAGTGCTGTGAATGGTTTGCAAGCATGAAACGTTAGCAGGAGCTTATTTTCTGCACTGTCTTTAAAATGCAATGTAGCATTCAAACGATTTACTTTGTCTTATAGAGAGTCAATTTTGTGTTTTAAATGAGCTTTTTTGAGGCATTCGCGTGATTTGCTTCAGTTTGCCGGTTTGCTCTGTAAAGCGTTTTAGCCCATGTTACTGCAAGTGCTGTGAATGGTTTGCAAGCATGAAACGTTAGCAGGAGCTTATTTTCTGCAATGTCTTTCAAATGCCATGTAGCATTCAAACGATTTACTTTGTCTTATAGAGAGTCCAATTGGTATGTAAAATCAGCTTTTCTGAGGAATTCGCGTGATTTGCTTCAGTTTGCCTGTTTGCTCTGTAAAGCATTTTAGCCCTTGTTACTGCAAGTGCTGTGAATGGTTTGCAAGCATGAAACGTTAGGAGGAGCTTATTTTCTGCAATGTCTTTCAAATGCCATGTAGCATTCAAAGTATTTACTTTGTCTTATAGAGAGTCAATTTTGTGTGTTAAATGAGCTTTTCTGAGGCATTCGCGTGATTTGCTTCAGTTTGCCGGTTTGCTCTGTAAAGCGTTTTAGCCCATGTTACTGCAAGTGCTGTGAATGGGTTGCAAGCATGAAACGTTAGCTGGAGCTTATTTTCTGCAATGTCTTTCAAATGCCATGTAGCATTCAAAGTATTTAGTTTGTCTTATAGAGAGTCAATTTTGTGTGTTAAATGAGCTTTTCTAAGGCATTCGCGTGATTTGCTTCAGTTTGCCGTTTTGCTCTTCAAAGCGTTTTAGCCCATGTTACTGCAAGTGCTGTGAATGGTTTACAAGCATGAAACGTTAGCAGGAGCTTATTTTCTGCATTGTCTGTCAAATGCCATGTAGCATTCAAAGTATTTACTTTGTCTTATAGAGAGTCAATTTTGTGTGTTAAATGAGCTTTTCTGAGGCTTTCGTGTGATTTGCCTCAGTTTGCCAGTTTGCTCTGTAGAGCGTTTTAGCCCATGTTACTGCAAGTAAGTGCTCTGAATGGTTTGCAAGCATGAAAAGTCAGCAGGTGCTTATTTTCTGCACTGTCTTTCAAATGCCATGTAGCATTCAAAGTATTTACTTTGTCTTATAGAGAGTCCAATTAGTATGTTAAATGAGCTTTTCTGAGGCATTCGCGTCATTTGCTTCAGTTTGCCGGTTTGCTCAGCAAAGCGTTTTAGCCCATGTTACTGCAAGTGCTCTGAACGTTTTGCAAGCATAAAACGTTAGCAGGAGCTCATTTTCTGCACTGTCTTTAAAATGCCATGTAGCATTCAAACGATTTACTTTGTCTTATAGAGAGTCAAATTGGTGTGTTAAATGTGGCATTCTGTGGTGTGTTTCTGAGGCATTCGCGTGATTTGCTTCAGTTTGCCCGTTTGCTCTGTAAAGCGTTTTATCCCATGTTACTGCCAGTGCTCTGAATAGTTTGCTGGTTTAAAGACAATGTTACTGCAAATGCTCTGAATGGTTTGCAAGGATGAAACGTTAGTAGGAGCTTATTTTCTGAATTGTCTTTCAAATGCCATGTAGCATTCAAAGTATTTTTTTTGCTTTGTAGGGAGTCAATTTTGTGTGTTAAATGAGCTTTTCTGAGGCATTCCCGTGATTTGCTTCAGTTTGCCGGTTTGCTCTGTAAAGCGTTTTATCCCATGTTACTGCCAGTGCTCTGAATGGATTGCTGGTTTAAAGACAATGTTACTGAAAGTGCTCTGAATGGTTTGCGAGGATGAAATGTTAGCACAAGCTTATTTTCTGCACTGTCTTTCAAATGCCATGTAGCATTCAAAGTATTTACTTTGCCTTGTAGAGAGTCAATTTTGTGCGTTAAATGAGTTTTTTTTTAGGTATTCCTGTGATTTGCTTCAATTTGCCGGTTTGCTCCGTAAAGCGTTTAAAACTCATGTTACTGCAAGTGCTCTGAATGGTTTGCAAGGATGAAACGTCAGCAGGAGCTTTATTTCTGCACTGTCTTTCAAATGCCATGTAGCATTCAAAGTATTTACTTTGCCTTGTAGAGAGTCAATTTTGTGTGTTAAATGAGCTTTTCTGAGGTATTCGCGTGATTTGCTTCAGTTTGCCGGTTTGCACTGTAAAGCGTTTAAAGACAATGTTACAGCAAATGCTCTGAATCGTTTGCAAGGATGAAACATCAGCAGGAGCTTATTTTCTGCACTGTCTTTCAAATGTCATGTAGCATTCAAAGTATTTACTTTGCCTTGTAGAGAGTCAATTTGGTGTGTTAAATGAGCCGTTTTGAGGTATTTGCGTGATTTGCTTCTGTTTGCCGGGAGAGAGATTATAATGCCATAAATGTTGCTGCTGAGACCTCGCCTCAAATATTGTCTTTAGTTTTGGTGCCAAAAATCGAGAAATATAATTACAAAATTGTAAACATCTAGAGAAGGGCAAGATTGCTAGTTCATAATATATATATAGCAAAGTGTAAGAGTTTTATGCATGTATAACTTTATTTATAAAATGCCTCAAGGGTACGCAGCGCTGTACAATCTTACTGAATACAAAATTACACAAAAGGAGGACAAGTGATAAATACAATAAATAAATACAATAAATATGTAAGTGCCATGTGGTATGAGACACAGTAGGACACAGTAGAGCACAGTAGAGCCTACAATCTATGTCGTCTTTATTCTATTGGTGAGAGCAGGAGGTGAAAGAAGCTGGAAGCAGGCTAGACAGATTGGGGGTGTGGAGGGCAAAGAACCAGGACCAGGAAGGAGCAGGCAAAGTATTATAGACTGACTTGAACAGGGACGGAGAGGATGAAGAATCTGGGACAGGCAGGAATGAGGCTGAGCAGGCAAAGATCTAGGACAGGCAAGACTGGGTCAGAATGGGTGAAGGATCTGGAACAGGCAGGAACAGGGCAGAGCAGGTGAAGGATCTGGGACAAGCAAGAGTGGGTTGGAACAGGTGAAAGGTCTGGGACAGGGCAGAGCAGGTTAAGGATCTGGGACAAGCAAGAGTAGGTCAGAATGGGTGAAGGATCTGGCAGAGGCAGGAACAGGGCAGAACAGGTAAAGGGTCTACTCCACCCAACCAATAAGGCTGCTGGGGTGATATAACATAGCCAGGGATCCATGTGAAAAGGAGATTAGTGCTTGCCAGCTGCTCCTGTCCCAGTGGTTAGGAAGAGCAGCCAGCAACCAGGAGGTCCCAGAATCAAACCCTGGCAGAGCCTTACACAAAGAATATCACGAGAAGTCCCAAGACCATGTCATGTAAAGCTTACACCGGAGAAGAGCAAGAGAGGGGATAACATAGTTAGATTTATATATATATATTAATGAAATTAATTCTCTGAAGAGAAGCAGACGATTGCTAGAACCAAAGGCTCAGAGGCAAACACTTACTGTTCTGTCCACAGGGCACAGAAAATAGACTTGTCAAAGTTGTGGTCCTCCAGTGGTGCAGTTCAAAAACAGAGAGGGTCATAAGAATAGTAATGTCAATATTTGTAACCTTCTTTATATCATGTTTTTGGGTATTGGGTGCTTTGTTGTCATAAGACTGACCCTGTAAAAGGTGCCCGGAAGGGTGTGGGGTATAGGTGAGCCATTTTGTTTGTGAAACAACTGCCCCTCTCTTCTTCTGCCTTTTTCTTAGGGCTAGGAAAAACACAAGCAGCCTCTTACACTCCTTACCCACCATACCCAAAGTGTACTCACTCTGTAACCTTCCTTCCCCATTTTGCCTGAAGTGCAAGTTTGGGTGTAATTCAGGCCACAATTCAGTTTAAAATAAGTTAAGTAAATGTACAGCAGTTCACTTCTTTGTACTGAACCACATATAATAGTAAGGAACTATGTGCCATGATGATACAACTGTGTTTTTTTAATATATTCTTTTCTATTCTTTGGGTTTATGGTATATAATGTCAGATGTTACATATATGATATATGCTGATATATGTTCTCTGTGTTTAACCTTCATCCTTCTCTCACTTTATTCTGCTTCTATTATGACATTGTCGTTCTTTCACCTTCCCTTTCATTATCCACTTAATTGAATCACAATGTGCTCTTATTCCATTCAGATCATGAATCCTTATACTCATAGTTTTATGCCAGCTTGGATCACCCAGTACTATAATATTAGTTCTCTGCTCCTCTCCGCACACTGGCCCCCCTTAGCTCATAACAAGGTTACAGATATATAGAAACATTGGGGTAACAGTCACCCTTCTGTAGTTCCAGGGGTATCAGGGCACAAATAAGCACTCACCCCAAATCTCCCCCTAACTGGCCTTCAGGCTGAGCCCCCTTAGCTCATAACAAGGTTACAGATATATAGAAACATTGGGGTAACAGTCCTTCTTACTTGGACAATGCTATAGTTGCAGAGATCCCCAAGGCAGTCTAAGAATCCACCCCCAGTCTTTTTAGTCCAAATCACTTGCCTTCAATCATCCCACTTCATTCACTTATTTAGCCCAAGAGACCTTCAGACTTGCCCCCTTCCACACAGCTACTCTTAAGGGGCCTGCCCCTTACTTTTCCTTAGTGAGACAGCAGAACGGCAGTTATCGGTTTATATAATAAATAAAAGAATATCAGAAGTGAAGGGATATAATTTAGTATCATAACCAGCTGTGGTTATGACTGAACTAATGCATATAGAAATATGTTCTGCCAAGACACCTGCATTTACAGGATAGTGCTGTTCTGCAGCTTTAATATAAAAGCCGTGTCCTCTAACATTCACTCTTTGATAGATGAGTCAAATAAAAAAATTGTATCAAATCACCAGCCTCCCACCGGGGCAAATGAACTACTGAGATTGCCTGGATAATTGATGCTTGATTGATCCTGTATCAGTTTTATCACAGAGTCATCCAAAGACGTATCTCTAACCTTTTTTTTATATAAACCATAACAATAATAATAAACTTTGGGTTTTAACAGTCCTAAAGTGAACTTGAAATTGTTTTCATTTTTTTATGACTGCAGTGGAAAGAACTCCTGATTTATTTGTTTGTTTAACAGAAGGGCAACCTGTAAAAGCATGTTTTCTTCTTTGAAGAAAAACCAAATAAACATTGGCCCCTTCTCCTTGGCATTACTGTAATTCAGTGTGGAAGTGAAATAGAATTCAAACATTTCTAATTGTTTTATAGAGACAGGAAAGATGTAGACCATGGGTCGCTAAACATTCTTACTTGTCAGCCACAGACAAATGTAAAAAATTTGGGAAGCAACACAGTCATCCTTACAGTTTCCAAATATAGGCTGTGATTGGCAATTAGGTAGTCTCTATGCACACTATCATCTTACAGGGGGCTTTGCTTGGTAGTACATCTTGTTTATCTTCAACCAAAACTTGCCACCAAGCCAGGAATTCAAAAACAGCCACCTGATTTGGGGGCACTAGGAGCAACATCCAAAAGGGTTGGTGAGCAACATGTTGCCTCAGAGCCACTGGTTGGGGATCACTGATGTAGAGAGTAGGGTAAAATGGTCACAGTATGACAAGGTGGCGACAGTAGGGTAAGATGGTTACAGTTGAACATAATGGAGTCAGTATGACAGGAAGGAAATAGTAGAGTAAGATGGTTACAGTAAACTATGATGGTGGCAGAAGTACAAGATGTCAGGCAAAATGGCGGCTATAGGGCAACATATAGGCAAGACGGTGAAAGTGGGGCAAGATGACTATAGCTGGAGAAGATTCAATCAGTAGGATAACATACAGCAAAGCAAGATGGAGACTGTAGGATAAGATGGACACAGTAGGGGCAAGATGGAGACTGTAGGGTAAGATAAAACAGTAGGACAAAATAAAGACTGTGGGGGAAGATAGTCAAGTAAGGCAAGATGGAAACAGTAAGGCATGATGGAAACAGTAGGGGAAAATGGTGACAGTAGAGCAAGATGGAGACAGTACGACAAGAATGAGAAAGTAGAATAAGATGGTTGTTGAACATGTTGTTGTGGAAGTTGAACACAAAGGAAACAGCAGTGTAAGATGGCAATATTTTAGCAAGATAGAGAGAGTAGGGCAGGAAGAAACAGTAGGACAAGATGGAGACTGTAGGTCAATTGGAAACTGTAGGGCATCAAAGAAACAGTAGGGTCGATGGAGACAGAAGGACAAGGACTCCTAACTATGATGGAAGACACAACAAGAGATGACACCTGGAACCCTCTGACTGCCAGCTTTCCTTCTGTTCAGACTGGAGGTTCCAGCTTAGCAATGAGAGTCAGTGTTGCAGAGAATTATAGTTTAATTGGCCTTTAAACTTAAGTACACCATGTTATCTCCTGCTGGGCCTCTTCCAGGAGTCACCTGTGAGCTATTGTAAGCTGATGAGCTCAGTTGGAGGCATAAAGCAATTTAAGCTGGAGATATCATGTTCCACAAAAAAAACAGAGCTGCTCCAATTTTAACATCATCATAATATGGACTGTTACATAGTCATCCCCATATCTTTATTTTTATTTCTTACTGAGGGTTTGTGTTGTAATTTGCACTGTAATTTGCAATTTGCATGTAAATATTTAAAGGCACATATTTGGAATTCTATGTGGTTATGGGGCACATAGAACATAGAAGATCTTATTTCTTCAGGAGAGGTGGTAGCCTGACCCCTAAGTTGTAGTACAATGTTTGATGACCTAAAAAAAAGCCAAGCCAAGGCTGCTGTGAGCGCTGTTATTAAGCATTCATTATTTATTGCACATTGGAGATGAATGATGTTCTGTCCTCACCACATGTTACCCTGAGGTAGTGTGTAGCTTGACATACAGCTAAACCTTCCCACACACCAAGATCAGGGGTTAAATCTGTTGAACTTTATTGGGTGATTGTGGAAATGAGAGTGGTAAAACTGTAACACAAATGAAATAAACACAATGAGTATATAGGAAATATGTAACACAGAAAAACAGCTGCAACATAAACACATCAAGGCTGGATCAGATTACAGTCATGGCCAATATTGTTGGCACTCCAAAAATGTTTCCAGAAAATCAAGTATTTCTCACAGAAAAGTATTGCAGTAATACATGTTTTGCTATACACATGTTTATTCCCTTTGTGTGTCACACATAATGTCACACAAAACTCCAAAAATGGGCTGGATAAAATTATTGGCACCCTTTCAAAATTGTGGATAAATAAGATTGTTGCAAACATGTGATGCTCCTTTAAACTCACCTGGGGAAATTAACAGGTGTGGGCAATATAAAAATCACACCTGAAAGCAGATAAAAAGGAGAGAAGTTCACTTAGTCTTTGCATTGTGTGTCTGTGTGTGCCACACTAAGCATGGACAACAAAAAGAGGAGAAGAGAACTGTCTGAGGACTTGAGAACCCAAATTGTGGAAAAATATCAACAATCTCAAGGTTACAAGTCCATCTCCAGAGATCTAGATTTGCCTTTGTCCACGGTGTGCAACATTATCAAGAAGTTTGCAACCCACGGCACTGTAGCTAATCTTCCTGGGCGTGAACGGAAGAGAAAAATTGATGAAAGGTTGCAACACAGGATAGTCCGGATGGTGGATAAGCAGCCCCAAACAAGAAATTCAAGCTGTCCTGCAGGCTCAGCGAGCATCAGTGTCAGCGTGAACTATCCGTCGACATGAAATGCTATGGCAGAAAACCCAGGAGGACCCCACTGCTGACACAGAGACACAAAAAAGCAAGACTACAGTTTGCCAAAATGTACTTGAATAAGCCATAATCCTTCTGGGAAAATGTCTTGTGGACAGATTAGACCAAGATACGGCTTTTTGGTAAAGCACATCATTCTACTGTTTACCAAAAATGGAATGAGGCCTACAAAGAAAAGAACACAGTACCTACAGTGAAATATGGTGGAGGTTCAATGATGTTTTGGGGTTGTTTTGCTGCAAATCAAAGGCTGGGTGCCTTCAATGTGTTCAAGGCATCATGAAATCTGAGGATTACCAAAGGATTTTGGGTCGCACTGTAGAGCCCAGTGTCAGAAAGCTGGGTTTGTGTCTGAGATCTTGCGCCTTGACCAATTGGCAATATGGGTGGCTAAGTGGCAGATGAGATTTTATGTGGATAAATGTAAGATCATGCACCTGGGATGTAAAAATATGCAAGCCACTTATACCCGTAATTTGCACTAGGCAAATCCATAATGGAGAAGGACCTTGGAGCCCTTGTAGATAATAAACTTGGCTGTAACAAGCAATGCCAGGCAGCAGCTGCAAGGGCTAACAAGGTTTTGAGCTGTATTAAAAGGGGTATAGATTCACGGGAGGAGGGGGTTAATCTTCCCCTTTACAGAGCACTGGTAAGGCCCCATCTAGAATATGCTGTTCCGTTCTGGTCTCCAGTGCTCAAACGGGACATTATTGAGTTAGAGAGGGTCCAGAGAAGGGCAACTAAGCTGGTAAAGGGTATGGAAAGTCTCAGTTATGAAGAAAGACTGGCCAAGTTGGGTTTGTTTACACTGGAGAAGAGGCGCTTAAGAGGTGACATGATAACTATGTATAAAATATAATAACCTTTCTAATGTTTTATTTACTAGTAGGTCCTTCCAACGGACACGAGGGCACCCACTCCGTTTAGAAGAAGGGAGGTTCCGTTTAAATATTCGGAAAGGGGTAGAGTCCTTTAAATACCTAGGAATTCGGATACACGCCAACCTAAATAAATTTGAAGAACTAAATATACACCCAATTCTTAAGCTAATAGAAAAGAAACTAATGCTGCAACCATTCTGGAAGCCCAGGTAATAGGCTCACTGGAGGAGCTAAAAAATCTCCTATATCAAGGCATAAAAAGGCCTCTCCGCTAATGAAAGCAACAGTGAGAGCATGGCAGACAGCAAATAGTTTTTACCCCAAACCACAGCAATACTACTCGACATATACGCCGCTATGGTATAACCCACATCTTAAACACTTCAAAACAGTACCAGACCCACAAATATGGGCACAATACAATATAAAATACCTGGCTGATGTCATGGTAAACGTAAGATACTTACCTACCAAGACCTTAAACAAAAATGCTCTCTTCCTAACAGGATGCTTTTTAGGTATCTACAATTAAGGCATGCTGCGGAAGCCCAATTTGGCCTTATGCCAATCGATACAACCCCGAGACAAACAGATATAAGAATTCACATGGAAACCTTTACAAAACCCCTGTCAAACTTCTACGCACAATTACTACAAGTAGGTAGTACATCCCTGGCTAGACTGTACACGAAATGGCAAAATGATATCCCTCAGATTACAACAGAACAATGGGAGGATATACTAGACTCTGCCTTCGAAGGGTCATTAGCAGCAAAGATAAAATGACCCAATTAAACTACCTACACAGAACCTACCTTACCCCCCAGTGGTTACACAGTATGAATTCCACCATACCCCAGAACTGCCCAAGATGTCAGCATGCTCCCGCAAACTTTATACATATGACCTGGGAATGCCCCAGAATCAAAATCTTCTGGGGAAAGGTAATACGGTTGATAAAAGAAAAAACAGACATAATACTACCAATGGACCCCAGAATTACACTGCTTAATCAAGTAGAGGAAATATCATCAAGTAGGGGGCAAAGAACATTGTTATCAATATTGTGTATGTATGCAAAAAAAAACAATTGCAACCCACTGGAAATCCAGCGGAGCACCCTCTATACATTACTGGGAACAATTGATAGAAAAGGCCATCCCACTGTATAAACTTACTTATATGAGAAGAGGATGCCCAGACAAATTTTATAAAGTGTGGGAACCCTGGTTAGACTTAGACCCAACAGTGAACTAAACCCCCTTAAGGCTGTATATATAGGACAAAACCAAATATATTGAGTCGTATCTCCCCCTAAACAATGACAACACACAATAAGTGTAAGGAATAAGACACCATCACGGTTAATTTAGTTACAATTTTATTTTCAATGTAAAAATGACATATGCAATGCAATTACTATGCTTTTCTGTATTTGTTTGATTTATATATAACTCAATACTTGCAATCATAACATGTAACATGATACTGTGTAACGCTTTTGAATGCTCAATAAAAGAATTGTTAAAAAATATATATATATTCGGAAAGGATTCTTTACTGTGAGAGCTGTAAAGTTGTAGAATTCCCTCCCCAAATCAGTTGTGCTGGCTGATACATTATATAACTTTAAGAAGGGGCTGGATGGATTCTTAGCAAGTGAGGGAATACAGGGTTATGGGAGATAGCTCTTAGTACAAGTTGATCCAGGGACTGGTCCGATTGCCATCTTGGAGTCAGGAAGGAATTTTTTCCTCTCTGCGGCAAATTAGAGAGGCTTCAGATGGGGTTTTTTGCCTTCCTCTGGATCAACTAGTAGTTATGCAGGTTATATATAGGCATTATGGTTGAACGTGATGGACGTTTGTCTTTTTTCAATCCAACTTACTATGTTACTATGTCTTGCAGCAGGACAATGACCCCAAACATACGTAAAAAAGCACCCAGAAATGGATGGCAACAAAGCGCAGGAGAGTTCTGAAGTGGCCAGCAATGAGTCCAGATCTAAATCCTATTGAACATCTGTGGAGAGATCTTAAAATTGCTGTTGGGAAAAAGGCGCCCTTCCAATAAGAGAGACCTGGTGTAAGAAATCGTGGGTTTTTCTGTGGATGGTGGGACAGTACATCTGCGAGAAGCGGGGCACGGTTGGTTTTCAGTACCAAATATAATCAGTGCACCAGATCCCTGGGTAAATTTGTCAGGGAACAATGGAATATTATTGGTGCTGACAGTGATTTAAGGAGGATTGTCCCGGAACCACCAATGATTTGTTATAGAAGGGGTACTAATCTCAGGGATCTCCTAGTCAAAAGTGATCCGGTTAAGTGTTATTCCCCACAACGTGGTACTTGGCTTACAGGGACAAAACAGGGGTGCCATCGATTCCCAAATTGCACCTCGTGCTGGTACATGACACCTGGGGATTCATTCTTGCATCCGCACACAGGCAAACGGTACAAGATCAGACATCACATTACTTGTATAACTACCCATGTTATTTACTTAATCACATGTCCCTGTGGGTTATCCTATGTGGGCAAGACGGATCAAACTCTACGATTGCGGATGGATGGGCATCGTTCTGCTATAAGCACGGCGTTTAGAGATGGTACAACAAATAAGCCCGTGGCCAAGCATTTTTTAGATAAGGGACATAGGTTACCCACCTTCCATTACATTGGCATCGATCATGTCCCGCCACTTGTGCGGGGTGGGGACCGGGCCAGAATACTTCTCCAAAGGGAGGTATTCTAGATTAAAAAGCTGGGCACCCTGGCACCGGCAGGGCTGAATGAAAGTTGTTCGTTTCTGTGAGTGATGTCTTTGTATATATTTTCTTGACTCTTTTGGAGTATTATATACATATATTGGCTCTGTGATATGTAACTTTGTTGTCAGTAGAAAAGTATGAATTTTTTAACCTATTGTATTTCTCGTGCTGCACACTTCTTTATGTACAACAATAACCCTAGTTATTATTTATTCCTTCTACAGGGTTGTCTTTCCCTGTCATGTGATTGGGGTGGGAGTGTGCAGTTGGGTGAGTGTTACAGGTTTTATCTATTTATTCACTGATTTTAATTGTATATATAGTAACATAGTAAGTAACATAGTAAGTTGGGTTGAAAAAAGACATACGTCCATCAAGTTCAACCATAATGCCTATACCTAACCTGCCTAACTACAAGTTGATCCAGAGGAAGGCAAAAAACCCCATCTGAAACCTCTCTAATTTGCCTCAGAGGGGAAAAAATTCCTTCCTGACTCCAAGATGGCAATCGGACCAGTCCCTGGATCAACTTGTACTAAGAGCTATCTCCCATAACCCTGTATTCCCTCACTTGCTAAGAATCCATCCAGCCCCTTCTTAAAGCTATATAATGTATCAGCCAGTACGACTGATTCGGGGAGGGAATTCCACAACTTCACAGCTCTCACTGTAAAAAATCCTTTCCGAATATTTAAATGGAACCTCCCTTCTTCTAAACGGAGTGGGTGCCCTCGTGTCCGTTGGAAGGACCTACTGGTAAATAAAACATTAGAGAGGTTATTATATGATCCCCTTATATATTTATACATAGTTATCATGTCACCTCTTAAGCGCCTCTTCTCCAGTGTAAACAGACCCAACTTGGCCAGTCTTTCTTCATAACTGAGACTTTCCATTCCCTTTACCAGCTTAGTTGCCCTTCTCTGGACCCTCTCTAACTCAATAATGTCCCGTTTGAGCACTGGAGACCAAAACTGAACAGCATATTCTAGATGGGGCCTTACCAGTGCTCTGTAAAGGGGAAGAATAACCCCCTCCTCCCGTGAATCTATACCCCTTTTAATACAGCTCAAAACCTTGTTTGCCCTTGCAGCTGCTGCCTGGCATTGCTTGCTACAGCTATGGTCTTGATAAAGGTCTTAGGTGGAGACCGAAATGTTGGCAGTTTTATTAGCATGGTACAATAAAAATAATGTTTTATCTTTAAAAGTTCCTGGTGTGCACCTTATATTTTTGGATTTTTTGGATAATCAGATACATGGAGGTAGCACCCAGGTAATGTGTATTGTAAGTATGGTGTGCTGAAAGCGTTTTGGACTGTATATTGTGACATGCTGAATGCCTGTACACGCACTTTTGGGGGAATTAGCAATGGTAGGCAGGCAGGCAGGCATGCAGAGGATCTGGAGCATAGAGACAGGGACACCAAGTCTTCAGGCAAAACTCAGGTTTATTAAGGGCCCATTCTTCCCAACAGAAACATAAAGACAATAGTTCATACACAGTTCAGTGTTATGATATGTCCCTCCTTCAGGGTTCTCACCTTCCAGGGTTGGTTCCACACTCTGGAACACTCAGGCTTCACAGTAAGCCTTGCCGAGCCCTCTCAGCACTCATCCATTTGGTCAGAACTCCCTCTGCTTCCTGGCAGTGGCAGGAGGCACCCCCAGCTCCTCTGGGAGTTCCTAACACAGGCAGCCCTCCTGCTCTGTGCCCTGCTATGAGTGACCTTCACACAGTCACGGTTCAATCCCAACTCCAACTCCGTAAATCACACAACCCCTTTTATTGGCTGCTCACCTGCAGCCTAATCAGGCAGCTCCCTACAGCTGGCCAAATCAAACCTTAAAGGAGATTTACTCCAAAACAGCATTACCTGCTGTAAAACCAGGTATTTTACCTTGAATACTGGTGGAAATACACCAAATAACGCTCTTTCCCATTGCATCTCTCACAATATATATATATAGTCAAAAATCTTACAGATTATGGCGAGCCAATTGTGCAGGAGAGCAATGCATGGCATTTAATTCATATTTATAAGTGTATATTATTGTGTAGCAAACCAATCGATTGTTTTGTTTTGTGTTGTTTTAGTCTTTGTTTTAAGTTTAAAAAAAAATGGATGTCTTAGCTAAAAAGATTGCCAAGGTCACATGCTCAGGGGAGATTGTTAAGTGTATGCAGGGATCTCCAGACCCATGGGCAATGGCTCAGGCGTATGTGACCAGGGCAATTCAGGAAAAATGTATGTCGAAGTCAAAAGGGAAAAGTGCATTGGTTTTTGCTGCCTGCTGGATAGCATAACAGTATAAAACGCTAGCGGTGCAGAAAGAGAATCTGGAGGAAAAGATTCTTTATTTGAATGATACAATTGATTCTCTGAAATTTTCTGTTGAAAATGCTGCTATTTCCATTAGCAACCAGCAAACAATGACAGAAAACAAGAAGGAGAATGAGCAGCTCAAACAGAGGCTGATGGATGCAGAGGGCACCATTAAAAGTTTGGTTGCAACCTCAACCAGCAATGTAGGGACTGATCATTCTAAATGTTTATCAGAGATTAAAGGGTTACAAGCTCAGTTAAGAAGTCCTGTTGTATTAGCTCTTACTGGGCAGATTAATACTAAGGGTAGAGATGTGTCTGCTAATGGTTTAAAAGAAAGCAGTAGGAAATGTAACACTGCAACTGAAGGTAATGTGGCTAGTTTAGAATGTACTAGTCATGCCAGGCCTTCTAAAGTGATTTCTAATTGTGCCGAGTACAGGACTGATAAACTGAAACATATCAGTACAGAAAGACAGGTTTCTAACCCCCTGCAATGTAGGAAACAGCATAACAATGAAAGGGTGTCTGCAATACAGGCTTCCCACCCTGCAAAACAGACTTGTAACAATTCAGTTAAAAAACACATAGAAAAGAAACAGTTTAGGTGCTATGCATGTTCCAAAGTTGGGCACATAGCCAGGTACTGTACCATGAAACGCTATTATTGGAATAATAATAATTGGTAAAATGAAAGAGAGAATTGGAATTCCTCTAGGTGGGGATTTCAAAAGAAAAGTAGGAATGGGAATACATGGATCCCATATCAGCTTCTTACAACTCAGAGAGAAAGGCTGAGTGCAGAGAACTCAAACCTCCAAAATGCATGGGGAACATTTAAAAAAGAGCTGGAAAGTATCAAATTAGAACTTTCTCAAATTAAAGGAAGAAGGGCTAATGAGAATAGAGGAAAACAAAATGTGAATATGCCCTAATGTTTTCCCTTCACCAAGTTTATATTTTACAGGATAAACAAGGATTCAAGATTATGTGAAGGAGAATTCTGTGCCTTACCTTGTCCTGTGGAAAGAATAAAAAAATTATAGAGGACCTTATTTGTTTGTTTTTTTCCTTTTTACACAGAAGGAGAAGCCTCTAAATTGGTTTGGTACAGTCAGGTTATACAAATTAAAAACATTTTTGGTTTTTAATAGTTAGAATGAACTGCACTGTGAGGGAGTAAAATGGTTGCTGCTTTAGTTTAATAGGAGAGTAAAAATCACTGAGGCACAATTTGAATTTTATTTTTGATATGATTTGCCTGAATCAGATTTTGTTTTTTTTTTACTCTTTGTATTAGCAGCAACACGTTTGTGACATTTTTACATAGACTGCATGCTGCTTAATAACCTCGATATATGTTATGTGTTTCTGTGTCAAAGCAGTATTCAGTCTATAGTTTTTTTTTCCAAAGTTTGTCTTTCGTTGTTTGTATCTTGAGTTTGATGTGCGTGTAAAGTCTTCAAGGTGGGGTTTTTTAAAAACATTTCACTCTACAAGTCTTCATTATAGAGTTACCAGTCCGGTTTGTCCTATACATTTCTAGTTACAGCAAATGTTATGTTTATCGTCTGTCTGTCCAAAACAACAAACCAGCTATTTAGATGATCAGGCATGAAACTGAGGGGAAATACTGAGACAAAGATGACAAACATCTCACTAGTGATTTGGCTAAGATAGTGCTGCACACTTTAGTGTAGTGTTCACACCTATCCATGAATTGAGGTGCTAATCCCAGCTATGATGATTAAAATGTGCCACAGAGATTCTCACCCTACCCCACAACAATAAAGGGTTTTCCCTGTGTGGTCTCTTTCATATGGTAACCGTGGTAAGCAAAATGTGTTGGGTGTTGCAAACACCAAAGTTTAAAAGCCATGGGTTACTGCAGAGGTCTAAAATGGGATCCAGCCCAGACCTGGGTGGAGTAGTGTCAAGTGGGTAAGTGGTGTGTATAGCACACAGACAATACAGCAAAGTAAGCTGGAAACAAAACCTCTACAAGTGTGTGGGATTTTCTAACTGGCAGAAGGATTCAAATTATGAGTATAAACTGTGAGTGTTTTTATAATTAGGTTAAATACAGTACCCAAAAACTTAAGCATGTGTGAGTGTTATATAATTTGGGTCTCAGTAATCCTTTCACTTTCAGCACAAATACATATTATCCATTAATGGGTGTCCCTGAATGTTATACCTTTTTGTATTTAGAGGGCTCTTTCCTTGTAAAGTCCTTCGCCCTCTAGGTGGGGATTTGTAAGAAATCGTGTATCTTGGGTGCCATTATTTGTGAGATATATATATATATGGGTTTGTGGCTCTATACATATTTATGTATCATACTGTGTAGAGGGGAGTTCTACTGAGTCCTATAAACCAGTTGTTCAAGTTGCACCCGAAGCCAAATCTCCATATCAAAGGGTTTTTCTGTGGATGGTGGGACAGTACGTCTGCGAGAAGCCATAAAACTCAACAGTTACTGAACAACCATTATCAACCCCCATCTGATCCATTGGTATGTGGGGGGCAGTGGCTGAAAGGTGTATAAATGTGGGCTGGACAGTGGTCAAGGGAGCAACCTGGAGGAACCTGGGAAAGGAACCTGGCAAAGGAACCTGAGGGGAGAACCTGGGGAGAACTGCATCAGAAGTGACCGGGCAGGATGTGAGACAGACCAGAGAGGAGGCCATGGCTAGAGAAAAGGAACCAGACCACCATGTTCTGTGTTTTTTGGTAGCTATGATGATGTAGACTTCGTTATTAATAGTAGTTGTAAATAATGTAAATATATTTTGTTGTGGTAACTAATCTTTTCATTGTAACTGTCCATTGATTTGCTACTCAATATATTCATTTTAATATACACTTATTGGTGTGGGTTATTTGTCTGCTTCTCAAAAGAACCAGAACCCTAGTAAGAGGGGTGATTAATATTATTATTATATTATATTAATATATATATATAGTCAAAAATCTTACACTGGATTTTGCAAAGGAGTTTGTTGGAGTTTGCAAAGGAAGAGTGGTCCAAAATTCCTGGTGAGAGGTGTAAGAAGCTTACTGATGGTTATAGGAAGCAACTGATTTCAGTTATTTTTTCCAAAGGGTGTGCAACCAAATATTAAGTTAAGGGTGCCAATAAATTTGTCCAGCCCATTTTTGGTGTTTGGTGTGACATTTGGTGTGATAAGAGCCATGCAATGTGGGGGAGTGAAAGCCCACGTGGGGGTGACTTCACATCAGGACCCATCATAGGTGATGTGGAGGTCACACCATAACCCAAACTCACAAACATTTATTTTCCCAGAACCCATACCATTTATACTAGAGGTACCAAAACCTGAGTATATGTTTAATTTAAAATGGCCTTTCATACGGGTCCAAACATCACTGGATTTGGGCACCCGGTTTGTCAGATAGGAATATCTGGGCAGGGGCAGGTCACACAGTAGTGATGTTTAGTCTGTATGGGGCCGGTGGGATCATTTAGAATTGATGAATTTAATTTCATCTTTCCATTATGTTCCCACAAGGAGTTATGGACATTTGTATCATTGGTCCAGTCCATACACAGGAGGCCATAAAACTCACACTGTGTCCTGCTAATGGTGACACCCCTTGCATTCCTTAGGGAGGGGGGAGTGTCCAGTTACCTGATCCCCTGCAAACTGGGATAAATAGTCAGCTCTTCTGACTATACTTTGGAGGACCAAATTCTATTGGAAGTTTATCCTGTGGTTTCCACTTGCCTCCAGGACTAGAAGGACTCTGATGGTACAGTATAGGACTTCTATGTTTTTCCCTTTTATTTTAAAACTGTTTGTACTCATTTTACTGTATGTCCTTTTTGTAACATCTTGTTTTAAATTTGCACTGTTATACCTTTTATAATATTAAATATAAAATTTAATAAGTTTGTCCTTGATGCTCTAAAACGTACCTACCCTCTGAGTGTGTAACTGTTTTGTGTGCCTTAGCCCTCTGCATGCTGTATGCTAATTAACCCTTTGACTGCTGGAAAGGAGTGTGTGTGTCATGTGCTGGAGACATGACAAATGAAGTATTTACATGCTCTTGTTATGCACTGACTAATTACAAGTCTACCCATTTCTGAGTGGTCACGGCTCACTGGCATGTATAGAAACTGTCCATTTGCAAAGAGCTCTTAAATATTTATATATCTAAAAGTCCTGCATTTGGCTGCGTGGGAAGTTGCCTTTTTTATTATTATTATTATTCTGCAGCATTCCTTTAAATATCTAAAAAAGTTAATTTGAATATTTAATGGCATTGAAATGTCAATGTCAAGTAACACAGGCGACTTTGAGTCCAAATCATTCTTGGGTCGATGGAGATTTTCTTATCCTAAAGGGACTCTTTCCTTCTTGTCATTATTTCCCCTTTGGATTTTATCTAATGGGGATATGAAGAGGAGTATGATTAGATCTCCACTGGCTTTCTGGGGTTGTTCACCTTTGAATTAACTTTTAGTATGATGTAGAGCAGTGCTGTCCAACTGGCGGCCCGCGACCCCCCTCTGTGTGGCCCTCCACCTGTCTGGCTGCTTTGATGGCTTACTCTTGTTTAAGCTTTAAATGGTATCAGTACTGTGATTAACTGCCCCCCCTGCATGGTTCTCACCTCAGATTCAGGCTGTAATCAGGCTGTATTGTTTAAAAATGTAATCCCCTGTGTTTTTCACACCTTTTAATCTCTGCATTCACCCCCTGCAGTGTTCACACCTCAGGCTCAGGCTGTAATCACCCCATTGTTCCCCTGTTCACACCTCATTAGCAGTAGAAACCCACAAATAATCCCTGCACACTACAAAAAGAACATATACTGAGGTGGTACTGCAATTAAAAAGTTTTTAAATATATAGTTATTGTGCAGACTGTAGGAGCAGTGCCAGCATTGTGTCACTGTAGGCTGCCTGTGTGTGCCATACACACAGGCAGCATAGGGCAAGCAGAGTATGGCACACACAGGCAGGGTAGGGAAGGCACAGTATGGCACACACAGGAAGGGTAGGGAAGGCAGAGTATGGCACACACAGACAGAGTAGGGCAGGCAGAGTATGGCACACACAGGCCAAGTTTGGCACAAACCAGCCAAGAATGGCACACACAGTGAAAGTATGGCACACGCAGGCAGGGTAGGGAAGGCAGAGTATGGCACACACAGGCAGGGTAGGGAAGGCAGAGTATGGCACACACAGGCAGGATAGGGAAGGCAGAGTATGGCACACACAGGCAGGGTAGGGCAGGCAGAGTATGGCACACACAGACCAAGTATGGCACAAACCAGCCAAGAATGGCACACACAGTGAAAGTATGGCACGCAGGCAGGGTAGGGCAGGCAGAGTATGGCAGGTTTTTGCTGTACTACAACCATTAATATGGGTATGGTCATGTGATAACATGGGTGTGGTTTCAAGTGGGTGCGGTTTCAAAAAGGGGAGTGGTCAAAACTGGCTTCCATTATCGGCCCTCCACCACGTAGGTCGGAAAAATTCCGGCCCTCGGTACAACAGAAGTTGGACAGCACTGATGTAGAGAGTGCTATTTTGAGAAAAAGTGCAATTGGTAAAAAATGTTTTTTTATATATGTATATTGTTTTTATTTGCATATTATCAAATATATCTATTATAACATTTGTAATGAGGTATTGTCTTACATAGTTACATAGTTACATAGGGTTGAAAAAAGACCAGTGTCCATCAAGTTCAACCCATCCAAGTAAACCCAGCACACCTAACCCACACCTACCAATCTATACACTCACATACATAAACTATAAATACAACCACTAGTACTAACTGTAGATATTAGTATCACAATAGCCTTGGATATTCTGATTGTTCAAGAACTCATCCAGGCCCCTCTTAAAGGCATTAACAGAATCTGCCATTACCACATCTCTGGGAAGGGCATTCCACAACCTCACTGCCCTCACCGATAAAAACCACCTACGCTGCTTCAAATGGAAGCTCCGTTCCTCTAATCTAAACACCTCTGGTGCGTTGATTGTTTTTATGGGAAAAAAGAACATCCCCCATCTGCCTATAATCCCCTCTAATGTACTTGTACAGAGTAATCATGTCCCCTCGCAAGCACCTCTTTTCCAGAGAAAACAACCTCAACCTCGACAGTCTCACCTCATAGTTTAAATCTTCCATCCCCTTTACCAGTTTACCACGTCTCTGCACTCTCTCCAGCTCATTAATATCCTTCTTAAGGACTGGAGCCCAAAACTGCACCGCATACTCAAGGTGAGGCCTTACCAGGGACCTATAAAGGGGCAAAATTATGTTCTCATCCCTTGAGTCAATGCCCTTTTTTATACAAGACAGCACTTTATTTGCTTTAGTAGCCACAGAATGACACTTCCTGGAATTAGACAACTTGTTATCAACAAAAACCCCTAGATTCTTCTCCATTAAGGACACCCCCAACACATTACCATTCAGTAGATAGTTCGCGTTTATATTTTTCCTACCAAAATGCATAACTTTGCACTTATCAACATTGAACCTCATTTTCCAGTTTGCTGCCCAGTTTTCTAATTTTGTCAAATCGCTCTGCAAAGCAGCAGCATCCTGCATGGAACTTATAGTTTTGCACAATTTTGTGTCATCAGCAAAAATAGAAACAGTACTCTCTATGCCCTCCTCCAGGTCATTAATAAACAAGTTAAAAAGCAAAGGACCAAGGACTGACCCCTGTGGTACTCCACTAACCACACTGGTCCAATTAGAAAATGTTCCATTTACCCCCACTCTTTGTACTCTATCCTTCAGCCAGTTCTCTATCCAATTACAAATATTATGTTCTAGGGCAATATTCCTTAATTTGATCATTAACCTTCTGTGAGGTACTGTATCAAACGCTTTAGCAAAGTCCAAGTAGATGACATCAGCTGCCATTCCAGCATCGAGGTTCCTACTCACCTTCTCATAAAAGGCGACTAAATAAATAAATGCTGGCACAAACTAATAGTATTGTGAACTGCAATGTATTCAAGTACCCTATCCCTTATTACCCCTTCCAAAATTTTTCCTACTACTGATGTCAGACTAACAGGCCTATAGTTTTCAGGCTGAGAACGGGATCCCTTTTTAAATAACGGCACCACATTAGCAATCCGCCAGTCTCTCGGCACCATGCCAGACCTCAATGAATCCTGAAAAATTAGGTGAAGAGGTTTGGCAATCACAGCGCTCAGCTCATTTAATACCCTGGAATGAATCCCATCCGGCCCTGGACCTTTGTTTACCTTTACATGTTCAAGTCTCTTTTGAATTTCCTCCCGAGTGACCCATGCGTCAGTAGCTAAATTACTAGAACTGGGCATATTAAAAGGGAAGCCTTCATTATCTGGCTCCTCAGATGTATAGACAGATGAAAAATAAGAGTTCAAAATTTCAGCTTTTTCTCCGTTCTCGTCAACCAACTTACCCCCCAACCCCCCGTGATAATAAGGTTCCCACCCCTTCTTGCTTCATTTTTTTACTATTCCCATAATTAAAAAATAATTTTGGATTCTTTTTACTCCTAGCTGCAATATCCCTTTCCATTTCTATTTTAGCTTGCTTGATAGCTTTTTTGCATGCTTTATTTGCTTCCTTGTACCTGATGAAAGTTTCTGCTGTCCCAGCTAACTTGAATGCTTTAAAAGCACGTTTTTTCTTACCAACCTCGACACTAACACTTTTATTCAGCCATAAAGGTTTTGCTTTGCGATGCCTCTCCTTGCTTACAAGGGGGATATACTGTTGTGTATACCTGCAAAGCAATGTTTTAAAGATGTTCCATTTTCCTTCTGTGTCTAACCCCATGAAAGGCCTTTCCCAGTTGACACATTGCAGAGATGCCCTTATACTGGCAAAGTCTGCACGTCTAAAATTAAGCGTTTTAGTTACTCCCTTATAGAGCTGTCTCTGCAGCATTATCTCAAAGGAGACCATGTTGTGATCACTGTTCCCCAGATCCTCACCCACACAAATGTTAGAGATGAGTTCATTATTATTAGAAATCACCAGGTCCAAGATAGAGTCATTCCTAGTAGGTTCTTGAACCGCCTGAAATAAAAAGTTGTCATTTAGCATATTTACAAACCTACTAGCTTTTTATGACTTAGCCACCCCATTACTCCAGTCAATGTCCGGATAATTAAAGTCCCCATAATAACAACTTGACCCAGTTTTGAAGCCTCCTCCATTTGCAACAATAGCTGGGCCTCATCCCCCTCATCTATACGGGGTGGTTTATAGCATACACCAATGACCATTTTCTTTGTGACCTTCAGCCCTACTGAAATTTCTACCCAAAGAGATTCGACATTTTCATTGGTAATGTCTTTATTACATGGCTTTAAATCTGACTTTACGTAAAGACAAACCCCTCCACCCTTTTTAATCTCTCTGTCCCTCCTAAAAAGTGTATAACCATTTAAATTCACAGCCCAGTCGCATTTATCATCCCACCAGGTCTCAGTGATACCTATTAAATCATAATTTTCAATACATGCAATAGCTTGCAGCTCCCCTAATTTACCCGACAAGCTACGCGCATTAGCCAGCATGCAGCGGAGATTACTACTTCCTCTGATGTTTACATTAGCTAACGGAGAGTTAGAGCTAAGGCAAATATGAGACTGTTTTCCTTGTAACGGAAGCTCCTTATCTGATAAACTATATGCCCCCCTCACTCCTCCCCCACAACCCTTTGCTAGTCCCCCTGCCCCGTCTACACTAATTTTCCCATAGAACTCTAGCTCACCCACCCCCCCCTTGTCTAGTTTAAACACTCCTCCAACCTCTTAACCATTAAGAGCACATCCCCTAGCACAGCAGACCCCCTTCCATTGAGGTGCAATCCGTCACGGTTGTATAGATTGTACCCCATCTTGATAGTAATAGAGTATTCGAAATAGAAACATTTAAATTTAACATTTGTAACAAAGTTAGAACTTTCTGCTCATACCTAGTTTTCCTGGGCCCTGTGAGACTTAGCTTTCATTGTTGGTGCGTTTATTTGTTGGCTCCTGGGGGGTCCGTAGGCGTCTTGATTCTGCAAGTTTTGGAAGTACTGGGATGCTTCGACTAGAAGTGGATGTTCCTTGAGTATTTCCGTGTCGTACCACGTGGTTTGTCTAAATGTGTAAACTGTGAGATATTTGGTTGTTTGGGGTAAGGTGGTTATATATATAAGCCATGTGTTGAAGAATTTTTCGGTGATTTGTTCTTTCCTAGTAGTTGCTTCTAACCAATCTATGTAAAAAATGTGGTGTAATTTTTGTTTTGCTAATGCTATGGATGGGGTGTCTGGGGTTAGCCATTGATGTAATATTGTTTTCCGGGCTGCTGCCGCCAGTCTCCCTGCCAGTAGTTTCTCAGGTTTAGTTAGATGTGTGTAGGTTGTGGTGGTACTAAATAATGCCCATTCTAGTTTTATTTGAAGGGGTTTTCCCCGTCATCTGTGTCCAGTATGAAACAATTTCTTTCCAAAAGGTTTGTATTTTGGGACACGACCATAGGTTATGTATTAAATTAGCATTTGGGGAGCGGCATCTGAGGCATTCGTTTGATGTTAGACTGCCCATTTTGTGCCTCCTGTCTGGGGTGAGATAAGAGTTGTGGAGGATTTGTATTGTCATGTCTTGGTATTTGCTGACGGGAATCAGTTTCATGACGCCTGTATGTTGTTTTAAGATGTTGGATGTATTTGTATTTGGGATGTTGGTTGTCCATTTGAAGATGTGTTGTTTTTCTATGTCTGTATCCGTTAGTGTTCTGATAATTTGATATATGACGGAAGTATTTTGTTTTGTGTTTTTATCTTTCTAGATTTTATTTATTGGGCTGTTTTTGTCTTTATCTGTTAGTTGTTTTACGATTTGTGTTGCTTAATGGAGTATTTTTATGCGTAAATACATGTGTGGAGCGGTTAGGTCAGTTTGTGATATGATTGTGTGGTTCTTTCCCAGTAGGTCATGGATGTTGTAGAGCCCATTTCTACTCCATTAAGTTAAAGGAACAGTAACACCAAAAAATGAAAGAGCTTTAAAGTAATAAAAATATAATGCACTGTTGCCCTGCACTGGTAAAACTGGTGTGTTTACTACAGTAACATTACTATAATTGATATAATAAGCTGCTGTGTAGCCACGGGGGCAGCCATTCAAGCTGGAAAAAAGGAGAAAAGGCACAGGTTACATAGCAGGTAACAGATAAGTTCTGTAGAATACAATAGTGTTTTATCTGTTTTTTGCTATGTGCCTGTGCCTTTTCTCCTTTGAATGGCCGCCTCCATGGCTACATAGCAGCTTATTTATATAAATTATAGTAGACTTTCTGAAGTAAACACACAACTTTTACCAGTGCAGGGCAGCAGCACATTATATTTTAGTTACTTTTATACAATTTCATTTTTTGGTGTTACTGTTCCTTTAAGGTGGGGTTGTGGCGACCTGCAGGAAAGTCTATCGATTTCCTATCCATGATAGGTATGGCGAGATGTGCAATGATATGTCGTGTCTCTGTCTCACCGTATGCCATGCTTTGTGGGTATCTATGAATAGGGAGTTGTTTTGTATGGTGTATGGGAGTTGTGTTGGGGGTATATGTAGTAGGTAATTGATGGAATACTTTCCAATTAAATATTGGTCTGATGTTGCTGTTGTATAGAGATTTTTGTTTAATAGCCAGTCTCTTGCGTATCTAAGGAGGGCAGCTTCGTAATATTCTTTGATATTGGAGAGATTAAGTCCCCCTAAGTGCTTAGGCTGTTCCAGTTTGGTGAGATTTATTCTAGGGCGTTTTTTGTTCCAGATAAAAGTTCTAAAGATGTTGTTCAGCCGTTTTAAGCCTGTGGTTTTGATGTAGTATGGCAGCATTTACATTGGGTATAGTAGTTTTGGGAAAAGAAACATTTTAATGAAGTGTATTCTACCAGAGAAGGTCAGATTAATGTGTTTCCATTCTTGTGTTTCTTGTTGTAAGGCATCTATTGTTTTCCTTATATTTAGTGCGTATGTCTTTTTGTGGTCTGAGGGTATAGTTATGCCTAAATATTTTATACTGTGTTCAGCTTTTTTGAATGGGAATTGTGTAGGCCATGTAGTGGATGTCGATTGGGTGAGTTGTAGGGCTTCAGATTTGTCTAGGTTTATTTGAAAGCCTGCCACTTTTCCAAATCTTTGTATTATTGATAAAATTGCGTGTGTTTCCGTTTGGGGCTGGCTTAGGAATAGCAAAATGTTGTCTGCGAATGCTGTTACTTTGAGAATTGTTCGGCCTGTGTGGATTCCTTTCAATTTGGGTATCTTCATTATATGTCTCAGCAGGGGATCTATGGCTAGGTTGAATAGGTGGGGAGATAAGGGGCATCCCTGACGTGTCCCTCTTCCGATGATAAATCTTTCTGAGTTGCAGTTGTTAACTGTTATGAATGTGCTAGGTGAGCTATATAGGCTTTTGTATAGGTTAAATGTCTGTATGCCAAAGTGTTTTAATTTTTGTGGGCGACAGGTGTGCATGTGATGTTCTATCGAAGGCTTTGTCAGCGTCTAAGTTTATTAACATTTCTTGTTTTCTTTTCTCTAGGTTGTTTTGGAAGACTACTGTAAGTATTTTCCTGAGAGCTTGAACGGGATGTCATTGTCTAAGCAATCCGGTTTGGTGTTCTGTAAGTATTTTTGGTAGGATCTGTTGTAGTCTGTTGGCCATTATTTTAGATATTATTTTTATGTCTTGATTTAGCAGTGATATGGGTCTATATGAGCTTGGTCCCTGCCCTCTTTGGGGTTTAACATTATTCTGGCAACGTTGGCTTCATGCCATAGTGGGTGTCCCTATAGAGTGTTGTTATATAATGTTTCTAAATTGGGGGCTATGTCAGGTGCCAATTGTTTGTAGAATTCTGCTGGGAGACCATCCGGTCCTGGCGATTTCCCATTTTTTAATGTTTTAATTGTTTCTAATATCTCTGTTTTTGTTATAGGTGCGTCTAAGATGTTGTGGTCTTGTACGGAGAGTTTGTGGAGCTTAGCTTCTCGCAAGAATTGTAGGCCTTCCTGTGTCTTCTACTGTCTGATATAGTTTTTTAAAGTGGTTAGTAATTATGTTTATAATTTGACTCGGATCCTGTGTCCAGCCATCGGGTGTTTTAAGTTTTTGTATTAATGTGTTCCTGGTCTGCCTTTTCGCTAAAAGTACTAAGAGCTTTCCTGATTTGTTTCCATGCCTATAGAATTTATGTTTTGTGTAACTCAATGATTGGTATGCTTTTCCTCTCAATAAAGTATCGAAAAGTAGTTTGGTGTCTGTGTATTTATTTTTATCTTCTGTGTAGTGTGATGTTAATTGTTTGTGGAGGAGGTTGTATTTGTCATTGTATTGTTTTCTTTGTCGTATTAGATATGATGTTATGTGTCCTCTCAGGAGTGGTTTTGCCGCTGCCCAAAGTAGCTGTGGGTTATCCCAATGATTGATGTTGTCGTCAATGTAATTTGCCCAGCTAGTTTTTAAGAAGGTTTGAAAGTCCCACTGGAGCACAGATGAGACATTAATAACTTTAGTCCAGTGAAAAGTAGAGCATGGTCTGATATGTCAATATTGCCTATTTTGGCCGTTAAGACCTCCGGCAGCATTGCCCGGGAGACAAAGATGTAATCCAGTGTCGAGTGGGATTTGTGTACTCCTGAGTAGAAAGTATAGTCTTTGACTATGGGGTGTAGGTATCGGTATGTGTCGTGTAATTGTAGGATGTCACATAAGTTGTGTAGGTGTTTTGCTCTGTTTTTGAGTGTGTGGTGGCTTTACCTGATTTGTCCACGAAGTCATCCCAGGTTACGTTCATGTCGCCTCCTAGTATGATATTGGTGGCCCCCAGGAGTCAATCTTCTGTAGTACATCTGTAAAGAAATGTTTGTTTTCATTATTTGGCGCATATATATTTATTATTGCATATTTAACACCATATACATCTAGATCAGCAATTATGTAACAACCGTTTTTGTCTTAGGTTTTTGAGAGAGTACATTGTAGATCTTTACTTATTAGAATCGCTACTCCTCCTTTAGTTTTATAAGATGCTTCTATTACAATATGTAACCATTTATCTTTAAGTGTTTGTTTATCTTTTTGGCGCCAGTGGGGTTTCCTGTAAGAGGATGATTTGGGCCTTTTCTCTACGTAGTCGGTCTAATACCTTCCATCTTTTTATTGGGGTATTTAAGCCACCTACGTTCCAGGAGAGTATCTTAAATTCAGTGATAGGTTGGGTTGGGATATTTAGCGCTTCAGTGACAGCTGCCATCTGAAGAAAAAAGGGGGTTTTACCCGATGCCCTTTTTAAGGCGTGTGGTTGCGGTTATACAGGTTGCATGGAGGGTTAGCCTGTCCCAGCGAGCAGGCTTGTCACTCCGGTATTTATTCTCACAAGGCCATGGAATAGTTTGTTTATAAGGGGGTTGTATGTTAAGCGTATGAGCAAACTTAGTTAACTGGAGTTGAGATTTTGCATTGGTATAAGTAAACAGTTTCATATTTACACAGATAAAAGAAAAAAGAAAATTCTAGTTGCCTAGTTTTTCATGCTGTTAACGTGAGCAGGTATTTTATGGGAGGGGACATTGAGGTAAGTGAGATACAGGCTGGCGGGGGAGGTGGTGGGGAGGGAGGGATAGTAGGGAAAAAAGGGGGGGGGGGAGAGGTAGAGGAAGGGGAGAGCAAATGCCAGCTTCCTAAATGTCAGTTGGGTTCTGACCAATCCTTTGCGGAAGCCATCGCTATTAGTTGAGTTTTGATGTGATGGAGTACAATGTTAAGTTCACTTTCCTTGTCAATTACTAGGTCAAATAGTCATTTTGTTGTTTAGGATGTTTGGTTTTGTTCGTTGTCCCTTGATGTTACTGCGTTGTAGTAGTCCATGGCTTGTTTGGGGTTTTATAAGAAGACATTTTTTCCATTGCTGGGAATAGAAGGGAGAATCGGTGTCCTGAGGCATACAGGAGTCTGCATACTGCTGAGAATTCCTTGTGCTTTGCTGCTACTGTGGCTGAGAAGTCTTGGAAGAGCAGAAGGCGGTGCCCTTGGTCTTTTGTTCTTCTGTATGCTGTTAGGATGTTCATTTTGTCTTCATAGTTAAGTAGTTTAAATATGGTTTGTCGTGGTCAGTTTGAGTCTTTGGATGGTGGAGGCCCGATTCTGTGAAATCTTTCAATTAAATAATGAGATTGTGTTTCTTCCATTTTTTAAGCAGTTTTGGAAGTTCTGTTTTTAAGGGCTCTGGCACACAGGGAGATTAGTCGCCCGTGACAAATCTCCTGTGTCTCAGGCGACTTATCTCCCCGGATTGGCATCCCACCGGCAAAAATTTAAATCGCGCAATTTTACTGAAATCGCGCAAGTTTCCTCTCAAGGCAACTTGCACGATTTCACTGAAATCGCGCCGCCGTGTATGCCATCCCACCGGCGATTTACATTTTCGCCGGTGGGATGGCAATCTGGGGAGATTAGTCGCCCGCGAACAGGGAGTTTTGTCACGGGCGACTAATCTCCCCGTGTACCAGAGCCCTTATCGTTGTTCAAGTTCTGGGCCTTTTAGAGAATCTGGTATGCCTACCAGCCGTAAATTGTTTCGTCTGCTCCTGTTTTCCAAGACATCAATTTTATCTGCCATTATGATGATTTCATGTTGTTGCAGATCTATTGATTTCTGGGCTTTGTCGATTTTGTCTTCCAATGTGCAACGGTTCTGCCTCTGATATTCTTTGTGTTTGGTTTAGTGACTTGTTGTAGAATTTCTGCCATAGATTCTTTTATGCTCGCTAATTTTTGGTCTAGCAGTGGGCCTAGAAGTTGTGCTAGATCTTGAGCTTGGGTAGTTTGTGGTTGTTGGTTTGTTGTTTCAATATTTATCTCCATTTGTTCTGAGTCTTGTGTTGCCTTTTTTTCTTTTGGTTGTCTTTATGGCATGGTAGTCATTTTTCCATACCAGGCTAGTGTAATTGTTTTAGGTGGTAGATAGGTAAGTAGTCTTTGTTGTCTGTTGTATTATGGTCTACTTGTGTTTGAATGCTTTCGTTATCCGTGGTTTGTTTGGCCAGTTGGGTGTGTCCCCTCTGTCTAGGCATTGAATGTTTGTTTGTATGTACATTTGTACAGCTGGAGTGATTTCTCCTATATGAAGAGGTAGAGTTTTTATATTAACGTTAGACAGCGTTTCAGCACACGTGGGTGTGGGGTTGGCTTTCTTGCCACCAAATTGGTAGGTATGGTTTTCCTGCCTGGAGTTGATAAAGTTTGTTTTTATAGTTCTGCTATTGTATGGTATAAGGCCTTTTGACTGGGCTTTGTTGTAAAGATCCATTTGTACAGAGTATGTTCAGTGTATAGAGTCTTGGTCTGTGTCACTTGCTATATGGATGGCCTTAAGGTAAGCATATTTAGGTTTTTATACCTAGCTTTGGCAGGGTGCTTTACCTCTTGAGAGGGTATAGTATTGTGGCAAATGGGGGTTATTTTTGCTACACAGGTATCGTTGTGCAGGACGCACTTGGCACGAAGGAGGTTTGGCTAGCGATCGGCGCCAGTATGTCCGGTCCGGGTCTGCGAGGTGGGTGCGCTGCGTTCCGGGGTTGCAGGGGAGGGATGAGCTAGGCGGTGTAATAATAAGCGTTGTGAGTCCTGGTTTGAGAGCTCATCTAAAACGCAGCCATCTCTTGGGTCTGCCCCCCGGAAGTCCCCAATTGGTAATTTTTTATTATTTGTGGTTTTTGAATTAGTTTTTTGTTTGGAATTCAGCAACTATGTGGTTGCTAGGATTCAAATTATCTTAGCAACCAGGGGGTGGTTTAAATGAGAGACTGGTATATATATATATATATATATATATATATATATATATATATATATATATATATATATATATATATAAGAGAGGACCAGAATATAAAAATAAATAATACAAAGTAAGAATAACAATGAAACTGGAGCCTCACTAGAGCAATCATTTTTGGCTGCCAGGGTCAGTGACCCACATTTTAAAGCTGCAAAAGAGTTAGAAGAAGGAGGAAAATAATTTAAAAAACTATAAAAAAATAAATAATAAAGACCAACTGAAAAGTTGCTTAGAATTGGCCATTCTATAACATATTAAAAGTTGACTTAAAGGTGAACCATCATTTACTATGGCTCTGGGTGTGAGGGCACAAAAGTAAACCCATTAGTGGTCATTCAGAAAGAGATTGCGGATGGGGTCTGACTGCGCGTTGCATGTAGAACTGGACTGGAAATCCAGAGCCTGGTGGGTTCCCATAGCAACCTCCGTAGTTTAGTTGTACCAAGGGAATCGGGAAGAATTGGAAATGATCTCTCCCTGGCAACTGCAATTATATTGGAAACATGGGAAAAAGCTCTGAAATTGAACTTAACCCACTGAGGTGCAGAGAGTAAATGCCCCCAAGTGTGTTATTTTGTGTGGTATTAGGCCAACAAAACTGGACTCACATTCTCCCTAGCGGGGACAACACATTCTCATAGTCTGTATAAATTATATATATGGCAGCATAGGGATTCCCCTGTACGAAGCACAATTTATCAGGAACAGCCCCCTACGTTTGCTCATAGTCTGTACAAAGAGATACCTACACTACCTACACTAACTATAAGGGGATATGTTCTGACTTGGATCTGACCCTTAGTTTTTACAATGATAGTTCTCATAATTCCATTTGTTTTATGGCCTTATAAACTGCGTATTGAGCGTCACCTTTCCTTCATTATCTTTCCTATTTAATGCTTACAATTCACCCTGTCACTGTTTAAGGGATATCCCCCCACACCCTTGTTCAAGGGTGCACGGGACACAGTGTGAATGCAGAATAACTATTAATGTTACCATTAAACACGCAGGGAAGACGCGTGCCGGAATTGATGTCCCAAATGTAATCTCTTTAAAGCCCTATCTCTGTCATTTTTAAAGCAATGATGAATGACCACAGTAAGGGTGGTCACCTGGGTGGTATTGGTACACTCCAAGTTCATTGCTTCTAATGCTGCAATTTCATTAAGGACCCGGAGCGAGTAAATGTCACTTTCATCGATTCAATTACACAGGAAGACAAAGGAAAATGAACCTGCCCCACTCAAGGTTGGCTGGAAAGATCACATTTGCAGAAAAAGAGCTTCCTCGTATCCTGAATATAGATCTGTGTTTGGGCAGAAGTAGCCAGGCTGGAGGAACAACATATCCATCAAGTTTAGCCAGTGAGCGACCCTTTATGTTGGTCAGCCGCCTATTAAGTCTCACAGTGGAGAAGAAGATCTATAAATTGAATGTCCTCACCGCATATCTAGCACTCTCAGAAAGGACCGCCAGTGCCATTGCATCTGTAGTCTGAAGAGTCCCATTGGTCTGTAGGAGGTCCTTCAATGACTTGGAAGTGACAAGAATCCTTGAGCATCTCTTGACATTCACTTTTTCAGGGTGGCTATAGAAGTGCCTTCTATGACCCAAATAATGTTTTTACTCACTGAGGGTGAGTAAAAACCCCACTTGGATGGTGTAAACAATTTTTAGAACAATATACCCCCATGGTGTGCTGTACCCTACACAGGGAGCCCATTTCCAGTGTGGTCAGCCATGCTGGGACATAGACATTTACATAATGAGGCCGGTTTGGTTAAATGTGAATTCTTATGATGCTGAAATTGCCTGATATACATATTAAGTGAGCTGGGGCACTTAATGGGGTCCCACTGTGGGGGGCTCAGCACACAATGGGCAATCTTCTTCAGAAAATACTAGAGTTTCCCCTATCTGGAGTATTAGCCTGAATTTCTGGTAACGGAAACATGTCTTTGGTGATAGGTGTCCTTTGAGGTACTTGTGAACCCAGGGCAAATATCATCTTTGATAACACCGCTCAGTGCTGTCTCTCCTATCAACACAATTGTTTGCTAGGCTGCTCAATATTTGCACAAATTACTGGAAATACAACTGCCAAACATACTGTGAGCCAATCAGGTTTTCCTTCACTAAATGCTATTTTTTTTTTTACCCCATCGTCCTACACATTAGAAGAATTGATCTCTGCTCCAGACTAAGTCTAAATTTAGCTCTGCATATTTTACTGCTAATCACGTTTTCTAAACTTCTATTGAAATATTGGCACATATTTAATGGCTCATTGAGTGGCATTGTTTCTTCCTCTCTGTCTCTTTTTTTTTTTACTTTTCCATCAGAACTGTTGTAGTAACGACTTGTAATAAAATTTTTTAAAAAAGAGACTGAAGTTTAAAGAGCATCTGTGTTTGATGTTCAGGAAATTCTACTGCCTTCTAGAATAATCTAATTGTATACCTGATTTCCATTCAGTATTGTTAGTAGGGATGCACCGAATCCCGGATTGTAAGGATCCGGTTTCGGTCGAATCCATGCTCTGCGCCGAACCGAATCCTGTTGGAACACGTCTCCAGTCTTTGCGCGCTTTAGACATTGCACAAAATGGCTGCTTCAGGTGAGCATGCAAAGGAGAACAGGGGTCGGAGGTGCCACTGGGCGGGTAAGAAGATGGCTGCGCTGAGGAGCGCTGGCATGGGAGACACAGTTGGAAGGCACACTTGGCTGGGAGGCACAGTTGGAGGGCACGCAGGCTGGGAGACACAGTTTTAAGGCACGCAGGCTGGGAGACACAGTTTTAAGGCACGCAGGCTGGGAGGCACAGTTTTAAGGCACGCAGGCTGGTAGCATGTTCAATGGCAGAGAGAGGCACCTACCTTGGAGTATGGATGGGAGGGAGGGCGGCACACAAGCCAGCAATGAATGTGTAAGCCACAGTGAGGCTGCCAGGCTATTCAGGCAAGGCGTATTGCACCAGGAGCCCAAATGAAGGGAGAATATGGTGCTGCCTGTGTGCTTTGGGGCACATTCCATGTAAAGGGGAGGGAAACAATCTTTCCTGCAGCGCCACCATCCCCATTAACTTTCATTTGCAGCAATGTAGGTGTTTTTTTTGCGGTGAGGGCAGTGAGGCTGGGATATGCCCTTCCTAGTGATGTTGTAATGGCAGATTCTGTTAATGCCTATAAGAGGGGCCTGGATGAGTTCTTGAACAAGCATAGTATCCAAGGCTATTGTGATATTAAAATCTACAGTTAGTATTGATGTTGGTATATATGATTTATGTATGTGAGTGTATAGGATAGGTCAGTACAGCTATTACTAATTAGCTAATTAGATGGCAATAATGGCAAAAAAGTGGCAGGTGGGATGTAGTGATTCAATGCGTGCCCTAATGATAGCTGCAATCACATTAGCATATATTTATCATTGTGTTTGTATGTATATATTACAGTCAGAAACAAATACTATGCAGTCGTGTCGGAATTGTTCCTGTGCTGATTACCACTAGTGCTATGCTGATAGTTACCAAGTTTGGTCCAGCCAAAAAGCCTTACTCAAAGTTGGTAAGGGAAAAAATGTTCTTCTAATGTTCTTCTAAGTCTTAACGTCTAACTTTGTCAAATCATCAGTCATACTACTACTAGTAATTGTAATATTTCATTTTACAGTCAGAAACAATACTCCTGAGTCGTGTCGGAGTTGTTCTTGTGCTGATTACCACTAGTACTAGTTACCAAGTTTGGTCCTGTGTAGCAGTGGATCATCATCATCAAGCCAAAAAGCCTTACTCAAAGTTGGTAAGGGGAAAAAAATGTTCTTCTAATGTTCTTCTAAGTCTAATGTCTAACTTTGTCAAATCATCCTACTACTACTACTACTACTACTACTACTACTAGTAGTAGACTAGTCAAGAATCATGAGATGCCATTGCTGCTGACTCTGAGCAGAAAAAGTAGAATGAACTCAGTCACAGTACCATTCTTTATTTTCTGTGGCAGCCCTGTTAAGTAATATATGGTGCAAAGTGTAATGGAGGAGGCAGCGTGGTGGTCTGGTCAGTGACACTGACAGTCTGAGATTGAGATTTTTTAATTTGTCACCTGCAGGTTATAACAGCAAGTGCAGCTAATGGAAAAAAATCTCAAAAATCAGTCCAGTCTGGAAACATTTCACAGTTAAAAAGGGTGATTCAACGAAAGCAAAATGTAGTATATGCTCCATAGAATTATCTCGAGGTGGCAAGGAGGCAAAACAATATACCACATCACCACTGTTAAAACATCGTGTGAGGCATTCAGCAGAGTATAAAAAAATTCTATGTTTCGCTCCAGGTACTACTTCTACCATTATCACCTCTACAATGACCGGCAGCACATCTGCAGAGGTTTCCAGTAACGGTAACCAAGTCCACCAGAAAACAGTGAGAAATTCACTTGTGTGAATTGTGGCCGAATTGGCAACTTAAAGCAAGCAACAATTAATGAGTTTACAAAAGTTAGACATCAGTGGGCCTCCGATAACCTTCATGCAGTTAAAATTCATAATGCTATTGGTAAGATGATGGCAGTAGATTTGCAGCCTTACTCAATTGTTGAGGATGCTGGATTTACTGAACTGGTGAATCTCCTAGAACCAAAGTACAAAATTCCATCCCGTCGTTTTTTTCTGACAAAGTAATACCTGACATGTATGATAAGGTGATAAAGCAAGTTAGAAATGCAGTTGACAGAGCAAATGCCCTAGCTTTCACATGTGACACATGGACATCAGAGTACACTATCCAATCATATATCAGTTTGACAGTTTGGATTGATATTGAATTCAGTAGCAGAAGTGTAGTTTTGCAGTGTAAAGCTTTTAATACCAGGCACACTGGCAAGCAAATTGCAGATTCTGTACTAGAAACCATGAAAACATGGGACATTCCCACAAAAAAAATGCCATATTATTGTTCGTGATAATGCAGCTAACATGGTTAAAGCCATGTCTGAAGCTCGGCTTCCTAGCATTGGCTGTTTTGCTTACTGTCAGGAAAACGCCACTCACAGACGCGCCTGACACCGGGACGGGGTACAAGGGGGTTACACTCAGTCACCTTTCACACAGGTTAGACTAACATCAAGCACCCCCAAACAAACCACCGCCCCAAATAATTATTCGCTATCATTAACAGGCGATAGAAACCTTATTACACAAATGTATCACACACAAACTTTCTTACTGCAGTTAGGGTTAGTTCCCACTAATTTAACAGCACACTAGCAGCCACAGGGTTAAAATTACAGTCAAATCCACCTGCTAGCAGCCCACTAGTTAATTAGCATCTACACAGAATCTGCCCTCTACCCAATACACATAACCAAGCAGTTAATACACCTAGGCCTGAGCAGTCATACAAGGTACGTGGGGATCATTATAGAGCCAAAGGACAGAACTTATTAAATATTATATTTAATATTACAAGAGTAAACAGTGCAATTTTAAAAAGATGTTACAAAAGAGAAATATACATGTAAACCAGTCAAATAAAATAAAAGGGGATAAAAACACAGAGAAAACCCTAAGTACATTACCGAGTGATCTGTTGTGTCCTCTGAGGCAAGAGTTTGAAAGTCCTGAGCCCATCCCCCAACATATTGGGACCTTAGAATGAGCTATCAGTACCTGGGTGTGTACCCTTTTTATCCTTCCTGCTGGGCCCCTCCCTCATTATCGTATGCATGAGGGGGAAGTGCCCAGGAACTTGTCACATGACCCCCCCATAGAGCTGTACTGTTGTCATTTTTATTTTCCAGCTATCCTTAAATACTTATGGATATTCACCAGAATTATAGAACCATGTGCATTATGTGGGAAATAGAATTCTCTTTTCATAGATACCAAACACACCAGGCCTAACGCATATTATGCTGGTTTTATCAGAATATTGGATGATCCCCCGAGGGATCATCATAACACGGTAGTGTTTGGAGTCTGTGGGGAGCTCTAACTACAAGCTAATGACTGAGCGCCATGATTTTTATCTTTAGTAAAAGATATTTATTCTATGGGCCTAAAGAAATATTAGCTAAGAATCTGCTAAAAAGAGTCAGACCCCCCACTGTAGCACAGGTATGATAATTTGGTTACCCTTGTTGATTTATTCTGGCTCTTCACACTTCGCCAGCCAGCCCGACTTCAGTGTCATTTAGGGGGTATTTGTGAATTACCCCCTACCGTGAGGGGTTTCCTTCCAACGTGGATTCCAACCAGACTTTGAAATTTTAACCCTTTACACTGCTGCAACATGACACTCACACACTCCAACTCTGTATCCATGACATGTCTTTTTTCACAGCGCAGTGTAAATGATATGATAGCAGTATGCAGAAAAACAGTTGGTCATTTTAAACACTCATCAAGTGCAAAAGCAAGATTTACTGAGTTGCAGTCAGAGTTAGGCCTTCCAAATCATAACCTTATTCAAGATGTTGTTACTAGATGGAATTCTTCTTACCTGATGCTGCAGAGAATGATGGAACAGAAATGTGCCATTAACTTGTATATTTCAGAGACAGACAACATGCAGCATATCCATGCACAACAATGGGCTCTCATGGAAACAGTTATAGGCATTCTACAGCCATTTGAGGAACTGACAAGAGAGATAAGTGCTGCAAATGCTTGTATATCCATTATCTTACCAGCAGTGGCAATGCTAAAGCGTTACATAAGCACTGATGTAGCAGATGATGGTATCAAGCATATAAAAAATCTTATGCTATCATCCCTTCAGTCAAGGTTCCACGGTCTAGAAGAGAATAGTATCTTAGTTGTTGCTACAGCATTAGACCCCAGATATAAAGTTAAACTTTGGACAGCAGAAATACAAAGGTGTAGAGCAGGGGTCGGGAACCTTTTTGGCTGAGAAAGCCATAAACACCACATATTTTAAAATGTAATTCCGTGAGAGCCATACAATGGCCGACGGGAGCTAGGCCGAAGCCAGGGCCTCAATTTGCGGCTGCCTGTGGAGGATGATGTGGCTTCAGGCCCATTCGGCCACTGATGCTGCGGGGCAAGGTAGGGTGGGTGTCATCTTTAGCTGTTCAATATGGCTAGTTAGTGGTATACTAGAGGGCTACCTAGCACAGTTGGCTTCTCTTTGTAGCCCCATTGGCCACATTTTAATTTCAATTCAAGCGTGAACTGTCACAGGTTTCTGCTCCAATGTCCCTCTCAGTTCCCTGGGCCCTGGTTCAAGTGCAACCCGGTAAGGATGCCGGATGTGGAGGAGGGCGTGGCCCGCAGTGCAGGCCATGCCCCTTGTTATTGTTTTATTAAAGATTTGGCAGCGAGCCAGATGCAGCCATCAAAAGAGCCACATCTGGCTCCCGAGCCATAGGTTCCCTACCCCTGGTGTAGAGCAAAATTATTAGTTCAAGAGGCTGTTGCAACTGTACTTAATTCTGATCCAGCCTTAACAATTGAAGATGACAGTGATCATTAATCATAATAGTGATGATAGTGGCAGTGGTGGTAGCACTCTTTCTAAAAGCCATGATGATAAAAACTCTAAGCAGGGTAAATCCCCAGGTAGAGAAATAGGTCCATCACCTTCAAAAAAAAAATGCAAAGGCATTTGGAATAATTGGGAGGAACTGTTTGGAAAAAAAAATAATCAACCTATGCCCACGAATACTGTTGAAAAGGAAATGAATGCTTTCTATCTAGATCAAAATATTGATCGCTCAGAAGATCCTGTTCAATGGTGGAAAAGACATAGAATTATCTTCCCAAATTTAGCAAAAACTGCAGAGATCTATCTCTGCTCTCCACCTATATCAGTTCAAAGTGAACAGCTTTTTAGTACAGCTGGGGATGTTTGTTCTCATAGTCGCTCTAGACTGTCTCCTCAAAATGCTGAACGGCTTATTTTTCTGAAAGCAAATGTCAAGTTTATGACATAGACTACTACTATGTGACTGTGCAAAAGTGACTGCTGCATGTTGTCTGTCTCTTTCTGATGCGTGTCACTAACTTAAAGTTAGTTAGTTATCATTAGTTCAAGTTGCCAACTTGCCACTACCAGGAGGAATTCCTCAAATTCAATTTCAAGCTATGCAAAAATACAGTTCAATTAACCCTTTGCCTTTTGACAGTTTTACTACTTTTAATGTATAAATGATGATGATGTTGATGTGCACATAATCTAGCATTAGTATTTCTTAGAGGGACTGCTTTGGAATATCGAGCGGCATAATCCAATATTACCAGTATGTGTTGGTCTCCTCTAGCGGATTTTGGTAGGGGACCAAACAAATCCATGGCAACCCTCTCATATGGGATCTCAATGATGGGAAGGGGAACCAACAGACCTCTGTAATGAGGCTTGGCTGCCATTTACTGACAATGAGGGCAGGAAGTACAGTATCGCTTAACACCCCCCCCACTACCCCAGGCCAAATTAATCTCTGGAGGATTTATCAACTCCCAGGTGTCCCCCACCTGGGAGTCTGATGCATATTGTAAGACTGGAAATTTTCTTTTGCTTTCTTCATATTTTTGCATGTAGAAGACATTGACAAATGCTACTTAACTATAAATTCTCTTACAACACTTCTCTTTACTATTGTATAGGTGGTGTGTTGGGGTATGCAATGCACAAAAATACATTTTCTCAGACACAATAAGAAATATAATTTTATTAAGCATAGTTCTTTTTCTCTCTGCAGCTCTGGTGAATCATGACATAAAGGGCCAAACAATATTAAGTTTACTGACTGTAGCAGCAATTACATATTAGATGGTGAATGTATTCAAGAAAGCATACTTGCACAATGCATTTAAAAGGAGCAGTTCAGTGTAAACATTTCGCGATTCAGATTCGTACTTTAATGAATGTGCCCCTATGTTTTCATCCACATTTAATGTGCAGCACTGAAAAATAAATTGGTACTTCTTAAACTGTTATAATATAGTAACAAAGGAAAAGTTTATTCCAGTTGCCAGTTTAACGGAGCACATATTGTCCATGCTAGAGCTAATGCACAAAACTTGCGTTGACTTCATTGGTCTTATTCACAATCTTCTTTTCTAATTACACCTGAGTACAATAACAGTCATAACTGCACTTAATTCTGTTATAGTTTGGTTTACCTCACATATTAAAATGATCTTCACAAGTTTTTTCACAGAGATATCTGGTGAGCCAAGGAGGACTGTCACCTATGGTGACATTTTCTTAACATAGTATCACAACCCGTCTTATCTCTAGACCTCCCTGGCTGCAGTAATTTCTTAGTTGATAAAAAATAAAACTATATGTAAAAAAACTGGACTGTTTACTTAAACCTACATGCTAAGATTCCCATAAACACATCACCACACCACAATTGCATTGCCAAGTTTGTTTAAAGGTTTATATATCTACATCCCGGAGTAAGATGAACCAGTGTTATCTATGAAGAATTTACAAAATGCAGTCAGGAAGTTGCCTGCAGTGAGACCCCTAAGCGTCAAACTCGTGGCTAGAAAGCATACTGTTAATTATGGGGTCATGTATGAGGATTTACATGCTGAATATATAGGATATTATTGACCAGGGGTGCTCAGGTTAGAACAATGTATATAATGAAAATAAACTGTACAAAATTCAATATATAACAAGGGGCAATTAGCATAGTTTCCAAAAGTGCAAAGGAAGCACAAAAAGGAGAAAAGAACAAACAAAGATTGAAACTATTCCTTTCTAAAAACACAATTTGTGAGCCAGCATACCAACTGGTGTAATAACAGGAAGCACACTTTAAACCACCAGAATAAAATAAACGTGAAGAGGGAAGGGGAGGGGGAATTGGAAAGAAAAAGCTTTTGTTTTCTTTACCTTATTCACAGCTATCTTCATTGTAGAGCAAGGGAAACTTGGTTTTGAACGAATAAGAGAAAAAACGGCAACTGGGCAACAGGGAGATCACACGATTGGAGAGTGATATTAAAAGGGAAATACTCTACAGCTGAAAGAGATCCTATTTTGGACAGGTTGGAAAGAGAGATTGTGACTTATACAGAGCAAATACAGCGGTATAAGAAGATTAAGTATGAACGTATTTGGAGGACCAGATGTACCCGTGGCTGTATGGCAACACTAGAGTGACCTGCTTACAATAGAGGAAGAGACTACAGTGAATTATTCCAGCACGTGAACAGATGCAACGTGATGACATCATCAGAGGATTTCAAGCGGTGGAGAAGGAAGCAGGGAAACTACGGATGCTGAGTCTGATATGCCACACACGTCTGTCAAAGGCAGCATGGGGACCAGCGGGGATGGCATCTTCCCGAATCACCACTGAAGAACTAAAAGAGCCACAAACCGATCCGGAGGGGTCGGTGTAAGAGGAAGAGGTCACAAGCCCAAAAAGAATATGAAAACAAATGTGTTTAACTTGTCATCAAGGACAAGATGGTGGATGGTGAGTGCCAGTTACTCTCTAAAGGACTCTCTTTTTCTCCAACTAACTCTTATGATCAGTTTAAATTTCTTGTGGACAGTTTTAAATGTCAAAGATTATTACAACTTAAACAATAGTTTAAAGACAGTAATGCCAATTAATGTCAGTACTCTACATTTAAATTGAGATCAGACTATGTTCCAAAGGACACAGACAAAAAGCATTGATAGTATCAATTAAACCTGAAGACAAGGGTGGTGGGGGTGGTCATTTTAGGGCTGTGACACATGTGGAGATTAGTCGTCCCTGCAATGCCATCCCATCGGCTAGAATGTAAATCGCCGGTGGGATAACATATGCGGCGCCGCAATTTGCACAAAGTTTCCTCACAAGGCAACTTTGGCAAATCATGGCACCGTGTATGCCATCCCACCACTGATTTACATTCTAGCCTGTGGGATGGCATTATGGGGAGATTAGTCGCCTGCGACAACGGAGGTTTGTTTTGGCGCGACTAATCTCCCAGTGTGTCACGGCCCTTAAATTATGCAGATTACAGGGCTAGTATGCTAGAAATACTTTCTGATGGTAACACAAGAAATTGATGAGAGATCCTTCCACTCTTTTCATGTCTAAAATAAAAGGTTTAATTGATATGGGCTTTATGAATATGTGGATATTTTCTGAGATTGCAGAATTTTTATGTATGGGAAAAATAAAAAATGGCTGTAATATATGGTTTGCCCAAGATACATAAAAGTATTTCTAATCCTCCCTACCGGCCAATTGTTGCAGCCATCGATTGGGTAACGCAGGCATTAGCTCAGTTTTTGCATTATGAATTGCAGCCTTTTGTAAGGTAATTAACTTCATTAGTAAGTGATACACAAGATTTTTTGGATAAATTCCAGACAATCACTGTAGGACCAGATGATAAATTAGTTGCGATGGATATTTCATAGCTATATATTAATATTGCTACCGATGGAGCGAGAGCAACAAGGTATTACTTATGAAACAGGGAATGCAGGAGCTCTCCAACAGAATTTGATAGATGCTTCAATTGACATTAGAATGCAATGGTTTCAAATTTAAGAATAACTATTATGCCCAACTAATCGGTGCGGCGATGGGGAGTCTGTGGCCCCTACATATGCAAATTTATATGTTGGGTTTTTGAAAGAAAATTTTATTTATACTTCCAAGTTAGATCAATGTGGCCCTACATAGATGATGTATTTCTGTTAAGGCATGGGACTGACCGTGATGTAGCTATTGAGAAATATAGTGGGGGGGTAAATTACTTCGATTTATAGAAAACCTACGGATCGGAATACACTTCATGCAGGTAGTTATCATCCATGGGGGTTAAAGAAAAATTTGCCCATCTCACAATTCCTATGGGTTCTATGTATTTGCAGTGACACTGAGGACTGTGAGAATAAACTGCAACACATGTATGATCGCTTTTTGGAGCAGGGTTACACAAATAAAATGTTAGGTGGATCTCTATCGAGAACTAAAACAATATATACGAAAGGGGGTAAGAATAAAAAAAAAAAAAAAAAAAAACCCGGCTGGGGTACCTTTAGAGACCAATAATGTTCATTTAAATTATATTAGGAATCAAGTTATGACTAATTGGAATATTATAGAAAGTGATAAAACTCTGGATGCTACAGAAACTGACGGTAATTACAAGAGACCAATAAATCTTAGGAATATTTTAATATCAGCAGATCCTATAAATAGTTATGGTAACAAAATCTGGCACAGTGAGGCATGGTTGCTTCCGGTGTTATAATTACTTTACTAGTAATTCCATTATTGAAGGAGATAGATTTGCACACCCATATACGGGAGAATATTTTAAAATTAAAGGCAGGTATATACTTGTTATACAGACTTTTGTGTACACTTATTAAAGTACATAGGGAAGACCATTTTGTCCTTTAAAGATTCTCGGTACATAAATCTAATATTAAAACTGTATGTGAAAGAATGGCAAAAGGGGAACTTAAAAGGGGTTTAAAATAAACCCCTGTAGCTTTAGATTTTGCCCATAATAACCATCCTGTGAGCTCTTTAAAGGACATTTAAAGCATACATTTGCCTACAATGTATATCAGTTGGGCATGTCTCCCCCACCCAAAATTTCTACTGCATATTTCCCCTCCGCTTGCCAGCATCATCACATTTTCCTAAAGCAAATAGCAGCTTTCACCTGGTGGCCATTTTCCTCTGATACATAATCAGTTACATTTAAATCTGCAAATGACATACACACACACACACAAAGACCCTGACAATGACATAAGAAAATGTTTTTACAATTTTGATACAAAAAATCCTGAGTGCATCAGAATATTTTTTTGTACCGTAAAAGAAAAATGTATGGATTTTTTTTTCTAAAAAACACAATTTAGGTGCTTCCAATCTCAGTCAGATACTGTGCCACAGCAAAAACAAAGCCAAGCAAGAAGTAATTTACAACAAGCAGTCTGTTGAGTGGTGTCACCATAAAAAAAAAAAAAAAAGCCTTAAATTGTTCAGATTTTATGCACAGCACAATACCACCATTTTTTTTAGACCTGGGTAAATACTTAGTCAAAAGGGAACCATCCTTATGGATGAAAAGAGGGCCTGGAATTTTTGGTCCGATCAGAAAAAGTATAAACAGCAAAGAAAACAACTTCATATTCTGAAAAAGCACACCTTTGGCAAAAACCAAACAAACTAGCATGCTCAATGTAATGGGCCTCCCACTGTCAGCTGATTGTGGATATTCCTGTTCCCCTTAAAATCTGTTTTAACAAAAAGTATTTTGTAATATCTGGTTTGTCAATTTTAAGAAGGCTATGCCAGCTAACTTTCTGAATAGCTGCATAACAGGGCCACCGCTCCATATAAGCAGAGTACGCAGTCTGCATAGGGCACCAACTCCCAGGGGGGCACCATCCCAGCTGCTCAAAAAAAAATAGTTTTTATATATTATAACATACCCCCCAACACTGTGCCGCCGGTTTTTATAGCGCATCCCGCTGTCCCGGATAGTTCAATCAATCTATGGGGGCAATTGGGGGCACTGTGTGTGGGGCCCCTATAGTAGGTGTTTTTTGTTATTATTTTATTTTTACGTCCGTAATATTTGGCCAGCAGCGGCCCTGCTGCATAAGAATACCAAGCATCTTTTTGCACCAGCACAAATGATTACTCAGTCTGCTGATCATCCTGTGTATGCCTTAGACCCAAGTCATTCAGACCAGCTTCTGCTATACAACCTCCAGTAGTCTCTTGCATGGCCAGGAATCGGCAAGCCAGCATCTTCCAAAAACTGCCCACAAAGCCAACTCTAAAACTTCACTATCAATAAAACCGTCCTGCCAGTAAGTTAAATTAATCTAGAAATTGTTTTCAAATCAACTCCTTACTTCGGTTAGGAACTGCAAATGCCAGTTAGGGTTATAAGACTGCTGTAATGGAAATAAGCCTTCTATTGAATACCCATCCAATGGGTATTACATGTTGCAAAGTTCAGATGACCTATTAAGCCTAATTGGACAGGTCAAAAACTAAGGGGGAGATTTATCAATCCACGAACGGTCCGATCGGACCATTTGTGTTCTCTGCGACTTTTTTGTACTTTGCGTATTTGCCGTTTTTTCGTTATTTAATGTGACTTTTTCATATAGTGCGTAAAAAAAACGCAACAAAATTATACTGTCGCAATGAGTATGAAAGTTTCAGATTCATTCAAGCTTCGGTATTGTGACTTTCCTTGGGCCGTGTTGGAGCTGCAGCGTGCCATTGATTCCTATGGGAGGCTTCCAAAATCGTGCACAGAAGGATCAAAGTCAGAAAGGTTTTCCTGCATTTTACGATCGTTCGGATATAAAAATTGTGACTTATTATCATGAGTAATACGATTTTTTCCTAAGCATATTCGTGATATTTGCAATAATCAGAAATTATCGTATCCAATCCGAATTTTTCCCATTCGGGATTCGAACTCGCGTTTTAATGAATCGGCCCATAACTGTTTAATTACAAGGGGGGGAATTCACAAAAGTGTCGGATAATGTCGTTTTAGCGAAAGTGTCGTGCGCCACTTTTGGAAATGTCGGGAATCCATCAAATTCAGGAAACAGGCTGTTCCCGTCTCTGAATCAGTCGGAAGACCGACATAATTTGTAATTTGCCGTTACTACAACACTTCTTTTGCCGACGAAATGTTCACATGAATATATAGTTTGTTCAATTAAGGAGGTTATTTGAGTATTCAACAAACAACTCTGCATTGCACAAGGGCATATATTGCACCATAGTGCAGTGCCATTATTAGGACACAGAGTTGGTGCAGCCTTCACTCTCAGTACAAGTGAGGGAATACAGGGGTAGGGGAGATAGCTCTCAGTACAAGTGAGGGAATACATGGATAGGGGAGATAGCTCTCAGTACAAGTGAGGGAATACAGGGGTAGGGGAGATAGCTCTCAGTACAAGTGAGGGAATACAGGGGTAGGGGAGATAGCTCTCAGTACAAGTGAGGGAATACAGGGGTATGGGAGATAGCTCTCAGTACAAGTGAGGGAATACAGGGTTATGGGAGATAGCTCTCAGTACAAGTGAGGGAATACAGGGGTAGGGGAGATAGCTCTCAGTACAAGTGAGGGAATACAGGGGTAGGGGAGATAGCTCTCAGTACAAGTGAGGGAATACAGGGGTAGGGGAGATAGCTCTCAGTACAAGTGAGGGAATACAGGGTTATGGGAGATAGCTCTCAGTACAAGTGAGGGAATACAGGGGTAGGGGAGATAGCTCTCAGTACAAGTGAGGGAATACAGGGGTAGGGGAGATAGCTCTCAGTACAAGTGAGGGAATACAGGGGTAGGGGAGATAGCTCTCAGTACAAGTGAGGGAATACAGGGTTATGGGAGATAGCTCTCAGTACAAGTGAGGGAATACAGGGGTAGGGGAGATAGCTCTCAGTACAAGTGAGGGAATACAGGGGTAGGGGAGAAAGCACTTACCGTAGTACAAGTTGATCCAGGGACCGGTCCAATTGTCATCTTGGAGTCAGGAAGGAATTTTTCCCCTCTGCGGCAAATTAGAGAGGCTTCAGATGGAGTTTTTTGCCTTCCTCTGGATCAACTAGCAGTTAGGCAGGTTATATATAGGCATTATGGTTGAACTTGATGGACATATGTCTTTTTTCAACCCAACTTACTATGTTACTATGTAATAGATCACAAACTCCCAGCAGTAAATTACCAAATTTTCCCGGCATTGCATACTTTTTATTGTAAAGGCAAATATCCAGAAACAATAGGTTCACCCCTGGAACCCATATATGTTTGAAAAGTACACATTCTGCCGAATCCGAAATGGGTAAGTATGTCTTTCTACTTCTAAAGTACCAAACAGCATTGCTTTTGTAAATGTGGAAGTTTCTTTTAAAAAATAAATGTGATATTTCTTAGAAAAATTGCCTCAAAGCTTTCACTTTCTGCATCATATCTGCCACATAACATTAGTTGTAATGAAAAAAAACATTCTAAATATGAATGCCAGGAGTCCCCTGAACAGTTTGGGGTTGTTATGCACAATGGGCATCAAACTATCTGTGTGGAATGTAGAGATACCCATAAGGAAGTTTGTGCATACAAATTATCCCAGAAATCCCTTTTGCTACAGTAGCATAAACACTATTCCCATGAGCAATTTTAAAAATGTCTGCAAAAATGTAAAGAAAAATAAAAGCGTGTAGTGTGCATGTGTGTGCTGTTAATGTGTCAACCCCCCTAAGATGTATGTGTGTGGTTTTTTTATTTGCACACACCTACCTGGGGTTTGGCAGGCAGCTGGATGGTCCTGGAGGAGGCCGGAGAGTCAGGAACTGGAGGAGGTGACTCTTCTGCAAATCTGGTGTGTGGCCGGTGTAGTGGGGTGGGGGGAAGATGAGGAAGATGACCAGGAAACATCAGTCACATAGTAACCTTGTGTTAATTTCCTATGGCGCATATTACCCGCTTCACTGCCGTATGGGCTGGGGAATGAGTGGGGGAGCGAAGGAGCATCTGCTCCTCCATTCACAAACCCAAAGTGCAGCACAACCATAGAATTTACGTTTTCTGACACATTGGGCCCGATTCACTAAAGTCCGAAATAAGGAGTGCTATTTATAGCATGCGTTAAAAATCTTATCACTTCTTATTTTTCGCTCGATTCACTAAAAGGACACTTATCATAATTAAGAAGCGATGTTCTTGGCGTTATTTATCTTGCGAGGACATATTTTCAAGCAACGTGCTGCGTAATATGTTGTGCGCTGCGTAATATATTGCTTGAAAATATGTTGTCGCAAGATAAATAACGCCAAGAACATCGCTTCTTAATTATGACAAGTGTCCTTTTAGTGAATCGAGCGAAAAATAAGAAGTGATAAGATTTTTAACGCATGCTATAAATAGCACTCCTTATTTCGGACTTTAGTGAATCGGGCCCATTAAGCCAGGGGTAGGGAACCTATGGCTCGGGAGCCAGATGTGGCTCTTTTGATGGCTGCATCTGGCTCGCTGCCAAATCTTTAATAAAACAATAACAAGGGGCATGGCCTGCGCTGCGGGCCACGCCCTCCTCCACATCCGGCTTGACACCAGGGCCCAGGGAACTGAGAGGGATATTGGAGCAGAAACCTGTGACAGTTCACGCTTGAATTGAAATTAAAATGTGGCCAATAGGGCTACAAAGAGAAGCCAACTGTGCTAGGTAGCCCTCTAGTATACCACTAACTAGCCATATTGAACAGTTAAAGATGACACCCACCCTACCTTGCCCTGCAGCATCCGTGGCCGAATGGGCCTGAAGCCACATCATCCTCCACAGGCAGCCGCAAATCGAGGCCCTGGCTTCGGCCTAGCTCCCGTCGGCCATTATATGGCTCTCACGGAATTACATTTTAAAATATGTGGTGTTTATGGCTCTCTCAGCCAAAAAGGTTCCGGACCCCTGCATTAAGCCAACAGAGGTTGCCTTTATCTGTGTTTGATAACAATTACTATGTTTTCCCCTGTGGTCAAATCTGGGGATATTTCTTTTTTTTTTGTAACTTATAATTTTTATTAAGTTTTATAAAGAGGGGTGGGGGAGAAAATAAAAGGGAAGATTAGTACAAACAAAATATACATTGCATATAATAAATGTACGGTGCTTTTACTGCGGTGTTTTCTCTTTGATTGTGCTGTTTAGTTTGATATATTTGTTTGGGTTTATCAACAGCGGTTTACGGAGCTTGCTCTCATATCTTAGGGGAGAAGTGGTCTATGAAGTGCTGGAATGTGGTTTCAGGGGTGGGGGACATATCCCCTTAGTTCCCATATGGACCAGATGCGCAGATAATTGGCTGTCTTGTTTTGTATGAACGATATCCTCGATTCAAAGAGCCTGTTGTTGTTTACTTTCTGTTTAACTTCAGCAATCGTTGGTATGACTGTTGATTTCCATTTGGAGGCTATTGCTAGTCTTGTGGCTGTCAGGATTTGGTTGAGTAGTGCTTGAGTGCACTTATGCATTTTATCAAAGGGTTTGCCCAATAAAAAAGTTGATATGCCTTTAGGGACTGAGAATCCTAGGAGGTGATTTATCATGTTGGCTATTTCGGTCCATAATTGTTGGAGGAGTGGGCATTCCCAAAATATGTGGATTAGGGTGCCTTGTGCTCCACAGTTTCTCCAGCAGAGGGGAGAGCAATCTGGGAATAGCTTGTGGAGTTTGTCCGGGGTGTGGTACCAGAACATTAGTACTTTGTAGATGTTTTCCTTTTGCCGTGCGCATGTTACCATTTTTTTTGCATTAGACCATATGGCTTCCCAGTCTGATTGAGGGAGAGGCATCTGAAGTACAGAGTTCCATTTGGTCATGTAGGAATGGTTAGGGGGTTGGTCTGGTAGTGGTTGGGTTAACAATTTGTATATATTTGATATCAGGCTTTTTTGAGGGAGGCCCCGTTTTGCCATTGTTTCAAATGCTGTGCGTGGGGTGGTCGTCGCTGGTTTGATATGTGTGGTTACAAAGTTGAGGAGTTGAAGGTATTCGAAGAACAGTAATTTGACAGTTGGTGCTCTTTCCTTTATTTTTGGGAAAGTGTAGATCGCTTGAGTTTGTGGGTCTATTAGGTCGTCTACGGTGAAAAGGTCAGTCTTTGACCATCTATTATAGAATGAAGGTTCTGTGCCTGGTTGAAAGGCTGGGTTTTTAAGGTATATTGTAATTCCAGGACGTGTTGACTTTAGGTTGTATTGTCGTTGTAGTTTGTTCCATAATTGTAGTGTCAGTCGCGTTGAGTTTAGAGAGGTAGGTGGTATTTTGTGGTTATCATTTGTAGTCCAGATGAGAGAGTTTATATGAATGTCTCCTGCCATGTCGTTTTCTATATGGCCCCAGGTAGTTTGTGGGGTCCAGTGAGACCAGGCTAATAGCTGCCTTAGTTGTGCGGCTTCATAGTATTTTTTGAGCACTGGTACTCCCAGGCCTCCGTGTTGAAGTGGGGACATTAGTACCGATTGGGGGATCCGATGTCTACAGTTGCTCCATATGAATTTGTGAATAGTTTTTTGTATTTTGTTGAGTGTTTTAGGTCGAATTTTGACTGGTAGAGTTTCAAATAGGTAGAGGAATTTTGGCAGGATAGACATCTTTACCGCTGCTATCCTTCCGAACCATGAGATGGATTGCGTGGACCATTTGAGGAGCGTGGCCCTTGTGTGGTGTATCAAGGGTTTAAAGTTAAAGTCAAACAGTTGCTGATAATCCGCTGTTATTTGTGTCCCTAGATATGAGAGCGCATCCGTTTTCCAGTTATAATTGAAAGTCTGTTTTAAAGCGCTTAGATCAGGGATGTGCAGTGGGAGGGCTTCTGTCTTGCTTAAGTTTATTTTGTAGCCTGAAATTAAACCATAGTTTTCTAGCAAGGTATGCAGGTTAGGAAGCGAAATTATAGGGTTGGTCAAAGTTAATAACACATCATCGGCAAAGAGGGCTATTTTAAATTGCATTGAGTTTATAGTGATACCGGTAATATTGGGATCGCATCTGATGGCTGCTGCTAGGGGTTCTATACTGAGGGCGTAGAGCAGGGGGGATAGGGGGCAGCCCTGTCTTGTACCATTTGTGACTGAGATAGAGTTTTGTGTCTTACTTGGTAGTTTCAAAGAGGTTCGGGGGTTGTTATATAGGCTATATAGTGCTGTTAGGAAAGGACCAGAGAGATTTAGATGCTTTAAAAGGGTAAATAAATAGGGCCATTGTAGGCGGTCAAAAGCTTTCTCTGCGTCCAAGCTTAGTAGAAGGGAGGGTAGGCTTTTCCTATTGATTATCTCTATAAGATCTATTGTGCGTCTGGTGTTGTCCCCTGCTTGACAGCCGAGTATAAAGCCTACTTGGTCTTTATGGATCATCTTTGTTAAAAGAGGGGCTAGGCGATTTGCTAGTATTTTTGAAAATAGCTTTAGATCCGAGTTTAAAAGTGCGATTGGCCTGTAGTTAGAACATTGGGTGTTATCTTTCCCTGCTTTAGGGATCAAGGATAGAAATGAGGTTAGGTTGGATGCTGGTATTGGTGTTCCTGAGAGGTACTCATTGTATAGCCTTAGTAGGTATGGTGAGAGAATATGTGCGTACATTTTATAATATTTGTACGTTAGGCCATCTGGGCCCGGCGTTTTTCCGTTCGCCATGTTTTTAAGGGCGTGCGCTAATTCTTCACCGGTGATTACTTTATTTAAAGTCTCTAGGTCGTTTTCTGAGAATTTTTGGAGGGGAAGCTTATTTAAGAATTGGGTGATAAGCTCCAAGTCTTGGTTTTCTGTGGGCGTATTTGGCCGTAAGTTGTATAGTTTCTTATAGTATGTTTGGAATTGGGAGGCTATCTGGTCTGGGTCATGAGTTAAATGACCGGTGGGGGTTGTCAATGAGGTTATTCTAGTTTGCATTTTTTGGTCTCTTAATTTCTTAGCTAGTAGTGTGTGCTGTTTATCGCCTTTTTCATAGAAATTTAGTTTGGTCCAAATTATGTCCTTCTCTGCATCTTTATTCTTATATGATGCAAGTTCTTTACGTAGTGTAATGATTTGTGTAAGTACAGATTCAGTTTTCAAGGTGTTGTAGAGCTTTTCGAGACTTTGCAGTCGTTTTTGTGTAGCTAGATGGCCTTCATGTCTTTTTTTCTTTAAATGGGAGGCTACAGAGATAAGGTGCCCTCTGATTGTTGCCTTATGGGCTTCCCAAAGTGTGGGTAGTGAGGAAACTGTGCCCTCGTTTTCTTTAAAGTAGTCTTTAAGATTTGTTTCGATTTGCTTAAATATCTCTGGGTTGTGGAGCAGGGTCTCATTTAATCTCCAGTGTGTTTTTTTGGGGGGTAGTTCAGTTAGGTCTATTGATAGAGTTATAGGGGCATGATCTGACCAAGATATCGGTAGTATCTCGGTGGAAAAGGGTAACTGTATACATGGTTGAGAGATAAGAAAATAGTCTAAAGGTGGCCATACACGCACCGATATTATCGTACGAAACCTCGTTTCGTACGATAATCGGTGCGTGTATGGCATGTCGGCGAGTCGACCGATATCGCAGGAAGCTGCCGATATCGGACGACTCGCCGATCGGACAAGTTTGAAAATTTTGATCGGGCGCCATAGAAGGCGCCTGACCAAAATTCTCCCTTCAGAGCTGAATCGGCAGAAGGAGGTAGAAATCCTATTGTTTCTACCTCCTTACCTGCCGATTCAGCCCTGAATGGTGTGTGGCGGATCTTACGATGTTTCGTGCGACTGATGGTCGTACGAAACATCGTCGGATCGCCACGTGTATGGCCACCTTTACCGAGAATGGGATTTGTGTACATTGGATTAGAAAGAGTATTGGCGTTCCACTAAAAAGTAATGCAGGCTGCGACGACAGCACGACAAAGAAGTTAACAGTTAACAAATTCCAAATCCGGGTATAAGATGCTTCGCTGATGGCGCCAAATTATTCCTATCGACAGATCTGGAGGCCACTAGTTCTATATGGGAAACTACACTATCTGGACAACTACTAAGACACTTCGCCAACGGCGCAGGGATCTTCTGAATTATTATGCTGAATGCTACCCGGTTCCTATTAGCTGTGTCCAACACTCTGCTTAAAGGGACCCACCGACAACGGAGCAAATCGGTATTTTTACTGTTTCTGACTTCTCTACTACGGCCACCCTGGCCAAGCTGGCAGTTGCGCCCCGCAGCACTCCCTATTGAGTGCATGTTGGTTTGGTTTAAAAGTTATGTTCGGGTTAAATCTGCTTCCATTATACAACGAAAGCAGGTGGGGCGGGAAGGGGAAGATAGTAAACCAATGCATGTTAATATAAACTGTGTAACTCAAGGTCTATCTGGGCCCGGGAAGTTCAAAGGGTTGTTAGTTCCAATGTTAATCAGGCAAATGATTAAGTTTAAGGCACGGAATTCAGCTAGAATACTTGTATTGCACAATGTCACAGGTAATACAATATGCTTACAACTATGGGAGTGTCTGTGTTGAGTTGGAATGTGCGGGGTCTAAATGACTCGATTAAGAGGAGACTGGTAATGGATTACATTAGGAAACAAAATGCTAAAATAACTTTTTTGCAAGAAACACATCTAACGGGAAGTAAACTTATTACATTACAAAAACAGTGGGTTGGATGGAGTTATCACTCCACATTTTCTACGTATACTGGGGGTACCTCGATTCTAGTCCGTAAATCAACTGTATTTCAGCCCCTTAGTATAAAAACGGACCCACGTGGGAGATATGTATTTGTTTACTGTTTACTAAACGCCACTCCAGTTGTATTAGCAAATATATATATCCCCCCCCATACTCGGACGTCTGTATCCAAAAACTGGTTGCCTTTGTAACATCATATCCTCATGCCCAAGTAATATGTGCAGGGGACTCTATAAAAGTGTACCAATCACGGTACCCTCCTCCTCTAATTTGTTGGCCCTAACTACAGCAATGGGTTTAACAGAAGGATGGAGGTACCTGCACCCTAACGATTTACACTACTCCTGTTTTTCCACATCTCACCTCTCTCTTTCACGTATCGACCTAATATTTGTGTCTAAGGGGTTGCTAGCAGGTCTAAGTGAATCCATATATTTACCTAGGGGTATATCGGACCATGCTCCACTACTAACCAACTGGGAAAATCTGGAAACCAACTCGCATAGGAGATGGTCCCTTAACCCAGTATGGTTAGATATTCTAGACATAGACGAACAACTGGGGAATACAATAGGAGAATTTTTCGAGGAAAACGCAAATACAGCCAGTCCTTTGGTGGTCTGGGATACGTTTAAGGCATATATGCGGGGAATTTTTCACACTGAAATAAACACGGTGAAACGTAACTCAGCCTTTGAGCAAGATGAGTTAGCAAATCAGGTGCGACTCGCTGAAAGCAAGGCCTCACACAACCCCTCCCACCAAAACCTTACGGCCTTAAAAATTGCCCAACAAAACTATGCTAATTACTTAACGTTAAAATCAAAGAGGAAACAACTCTTTGCCAAAGCAGCCTTCTTTGAGCAAGGGGAACGTGCGGGTAAACTACTGGCATACCTTGCAAAACAACATTCATCCCCTCCAGCAATAACAGAGTTGGTAGACGCAGAGGGCACTCACCATACTAAACCTGAGGCAATAACCTCCCTATTAACAAGTTTCTACAATGAAATTTATCAATCTAAAATAAGCAACACTGAAAGAGACACAGGGGAATTCTTAAATAACCTAGCTCTTCCTAGACTTCCAGAGGACTATAAAAAGGAGTTAGATAAAGACATTACTCTCACTGAATTGTATGAAGCCATAGACTCATTCCCAACTCGTAAAGCAACAGGTCCGGACGGCCTCGCTATTGAATTCTACAAACGCTTTAAAGAGATACTCGGCCCCCACCTTTTAAAAACACTACTGTGTGCTAAAGAAGAAGGTGTTCTCCCCCCCTCTATGTATGAGGCTACTATAGTATTATTAAATAAACCTGGGAAAAACCCAACCCAAATGGATGCATATCGTCCTATCTCTCTCTTATCAGTGGATATAAAAATATTGGCAAAAGTCCTTTCTGCTAGAATGAACAATGTACTTAGTACCATCATCTCAGAGGACCAAACGGGATTTATGCCAGGCAAGTCCACGGCCCTTAATATTAGAAGACTTTATCTAAACCTAGCCACAAAACATGATAATCTGGGTCAAAGATCAATTGCGGCACTGGATATAGCCAAAGCTTTTGATACGGTGGAATGGCCATACACGTGGCAGGTGCTTGCACGATTTCATTTTGGCATAAATTATATTAAATGGGTCCAGCTCATGTATAATTCACCCAAAGCATCCTTGATAGTAAATAGAATGCAATCTAACAAATTTCCACTGGAGCGAGGCACGCGCCAAGGTTGCCCAATGTCCCCACTCCTATTCGCATTGGCTATAGAGCCCTTTGCCCAAGCAATCCGGCAGCATACCGGTATACAAGGTTGGCGTATTGGTGACAGGGAAGAGCGCATACAATTATATTCAGATGACACCTTAGTGTATCTAGGAGATTGGACCAAATCTCCACAAAACCTCTTTTCCCTAACGGAAAAGTTCGCGCAAATCTCTGGCCTAGTCATCAGCCCCACAAAATCAATAACCTTCCTAGTAGACCCAATCCCAGATCACCAGGCCCCTCCAGAGTTCCCATTTCCACTAGAAAATCAGTTTACATATTTGGGAATTAAAGTGAAACTACCTTTAATGGATTTCAATGAACTCAATGTAAACCCCCTGATGGGAAAAACACTTGCCCTTTGCCTTTAAAGCATGGGAATCACTTGCACTAGGTCCAATGGGCAGAATCCATTTAATAAAAATGATTCTTTTACCTAAATTGACTTATGTGCTACTACAAGCGCCCCTTCAAATAGCAAAAAGCTTTTTTACTAAACTAGAAGTTATATTCCGCCAGATAATATGGGCTAAATCCCGCCCCAGACTGAGTCTGACTACCCTCACCAAAGATAAAGATAAGGGAGGTGTAGCGCTCCCCAATATTTATTTATACTACTTAGTGGCTCAAATGAGTCATTTTGCTACTTGGGTGGAAGAGGCGCACCATCAGACTCTTTTCCACATGCAAGCTTTGCTGGTGGGGAATAAATGCACACCCTTCCAATGGTTGTCTATTAAAAAACCCTCCAACATAGTATACCAGAATGTAGTAATGCAACACGCTCGGTTAATTTGGACTAAGGTGACTCAAATTCTTAAATTTAAAGGCTTCCTTCTGCAAACCCCCCTATGGTGTAACTACTAGTTTCCACATGTAGCTAAACTAGGCGAAATGCCAATATGGATGAATTGTGGAATCCTCAGGATAGGGGACATATGGCAAAATGGGACAATGGTTACTTTTAATCATCTTAAAGAAACCTTTCAGCTCCCCTCCAATCAGTGGTTGCAATACATGCAAATACAAAAAAAGATACTACTACAAAACAATAAAGCACTTATCCAAATATCACAAAACTCAACAGTAGACCTAATCATGCGAGGCTCCACAAAAGGGCTAATCTCTTCACTGTATGCTAATCTGCATAACAAAATGTTTAACAAACCCCTAGAGAAGCTAAGGGGAAAATGGGAAACAGACCTGGGCACGCTAGATGATGATGGTTGGGATGAAGTGCTGGAATCTCCCCTTACAGCATCACTTAACTATAGAGATAGGATGATACAACTATATTTTGTACATAGAGCATATTACACTCCAGCTAAGCTGCATCAAATTTTCCCAAATACAACATCAGAATGCCCTAGATGCCATGTAGAAAACGCCACACTAATGCATATGGTGTGGGAATGTTCGGTCCTGGGTAAATATTGGACTAAGGTTTTGAACAAGCTGGACCTGATCATAGAGGTGAAACTCCCAAGAACCCCCCAGGTGTGTTTGCTAGGCATAGGGCTCAAAGAACTACTCACGCAACATCTTAGTGTATTCACCAGAGAATGTTTATTTTTAGCAAAAAAAGCAATAACAAGGAAATGGAGAGACTCAACACCCCCCAAATATTCACATTTGCTCTCTGAAGTCAAACACCTATGTGCAATGGAAAGTCTAATATATAAAACTAGAGGAGCCCCCAAAAAGCACGAAAAAATATGGGGAAAATGGCTAAAAAAATCCACGTGAGCTATGGCGGTATTTTCTCAAAGCATTTTATAGCATTTTATAGCATTTTATTTTATTTTATAGCATTTTTTAGCATTTTATACTATCATAGATAGTATGTTTGTAACTGTAATATGTGCCAACATCCGAGGGAAACAGTCAGCAATGACAAGGGAAAGGAAAGTGCATACAAAAGATAAGGTTATAATGTATTTTAAAATGCTGTTGCAACTTTTGTTACTGCAAAACATGTCATATACTAAAACCTTATTACATTGTGTAACTCTGCCTCGTAAATGTGATGTATATATGCTGAAACTGATGTAAATCTTCTCAATAAACTTGCCTGAAGTAAAAAAAAAAAAAAAAAGAAAGAGTATTGGCGTGCTGAGGAGTAGTTGATTCGCCAGGCATCAAATAGTGCTGCCTGTCGGGTTAACTGTCTAAAAAGTTTGGACATGTTGTGTGCTGTCTGGTCTGGGGAGGGGTGGGATCTATCTGTGTGTTGAGAGAAACCCAGATTGAAGTCCCCTCCTATTATTGTATATTGATGTGGGGTCAGCTGGGTTTTGGAGATAATTCTCTTAAGAAATTTAATTTGGTGTCTGTTGGGGGAGTAAATATTGATAAGCTGTAATGGGGTGGAGCCTACTTTGCCTGTTATTACTATAAAATGACCGTTTGGGTCGGTCAGGGTGTGCTCAACATCCAGAGGACAGTCTTTGTGTATCAATATTGCTACACCTGCTTTTTTTGTTGGTCCCGAGGCATAAATTGCTGTGGGGTAATATTTAGAGTATAGCTTGTGGGGATTGTTAATTTGAAAATGGGTCTCCTGTATAAGTGCTATATCTGCTCTTGAGAGTTTGAGCTCTTTCAGAGTCAGGTATCTTTTGGTTATACTATTTAGACCCTTCACATTAAGTGAGATTATTTTAACCATTTTGGGTGTGGGCTGTTCGGGCCATCGTATGCTTAATTAAGAAGTAAAGATTCCCTGGAAGTTGAGCATTCCCTAACCAAGTACAGTATCTCAGCAAAAACATTTTTAAAACAATTACCATCATACATTTGTGTTTGTTAGTATAACAGGTCCCTGATAATCTTAGCAATAAACGTATGTTATACATTTCAATTATAATTGAAGCAGTATAGCAGTAAAATGTTAAACAGAATATAGTTGCATTAGCCAAAAAAAAAAGTAAGTAAAACTTGTACATTAAGGTGAGTAAAGGAAGTAAACTTGAACTTAAACATATAAATTCGTGACTTTGTCACGTGGTATCTAACTGAATTGGCCTTAAAGGTTAGGCCAAGTTTAGCGAAGCAAGCTTTTTACCAAAAAAAGGGTTTTGAGTGGCTCAGAAGTTATTTTCTGAGCTTGGTTGGAACAAAGGGTTCCTGTTGATGGGGGTAGGCGGTCAGTCACGGAATGTGGCACTACTTTGTGTTGTATGAATTAGGTAGTGCAGTTCTCCGTTAAGCCCCGAATTAGGATTTTGGCATATAGTCTGAGGTATTGTGTTGTCATGTCTTCAATTCAGTGTGGTTTTTCAGGTGTCCCTTGGTGGTGTTGGGCTCAGTGCCAGCCTAGGGGTTTGAGATGTGCCTCTTACTTTGCTCCATTGTGGGCTTGGTGGTGGGGAATGTCTATTCCCTTGTGAGGAGAGGCCTAAGTTATCTGGCTGCAGATTGAGTCCCAGTGCTTTGAGGAATCTATTTCCGTTTTGAGGGTGCTGTAGTATGTACGTTTGCCCTTGTCTGTTCACTATCAGCTTAAATGGGTACCCCCAACGGTATGGAATTTTGTGGTTGCGGAGTTTTTGTGTGATAGGCCTCAACTCCTTTCGTTTTGCCAGTGTTACTGGGGAAAGGTCAGCAAAAATTTGTAGCTTATGTCTATCGAAGTCTATGGAGGTCATATTGCGGATTTTTGCCATTATAGCCTCTTTGACTTCGAAATAGTGAAAGCATACAATGATATCGCGTGGAGGTTTTGTTGGTAGTGGTTTTAAAGCAAGTGAGCGGTGTGCTCTATCAAATCGCCACTGATCCGGTTGGATGTCTGGGCATATTGCAGAAAATACATTTTTTAAATATGTCTGGATTTCTGTGTTATTTATCTCTTCTGGGACCCCTCTTATTTGTAGGTTTTGCCTTCTAGACCTATTTTCCTGGTCCTCACATAAGTTTCGTAGTTGTGTCAGTTCTTCTTTGAGGAAGGCATTTTCCTCCTCTATGTTTATGAATCGTTGTGCTATATCGTCTGTTAGAGTTTCTAGTTTGTCAGTTCTTTCCCCTATATCGTTTAGTTCCCTTTGTATTTCTTTAATAGCAGTAGCTACTGCCGTGGATACAGCTTGTGTGATGGTAGCCTGCAGTGTGGATTGTAGTTTGCTTAACTGATCGCTCAGTATTTGAGCTGTAACTGGGGTGTTATCATCTGCATTGTACCTTTCAGGCTGGGAAGGTGAGTGCGTTGGTGACTCAAACGCTGGGGAATTGGCACTACTCACAGAGTCTAAAGGGGAGCCGTCCGTGTAGGCCGCTGTATTGTGCGCTGTGTCTGACTCGGCGCCATCTTGTGAGGCCGCGGTCTTGTGAGTGCCTGCCGTCTTGTGAAGGTAAGGCGACATTGTGGCTCGCTGGTCTCGGAGTTTTTTCTTCACCATTTTGTAGCGGGTACCTCAGGGAGTTGTGTTGGCCCGAGCTGTCTTCGGTTTGCAGTCGGGGAATGCTATTTTTCGGGCTAGTATAGGGGTAACGGAGCGGAGCTCTTAGAATGTACGTGTGCCTGCTTCCATGGTTGGTCACGCCCCCCAATCTGGAGATATTTCTAGTCACATATTTTACTACAGTTATTACTTTATTTGATATAATATACAATTTTTAGAGTGATGGCAGAAATATTACTAAGCACCCATTATTGCTGACGGTCTCGCTAAGCTCATATATATATATATATATATATATATATATATACACATAGTTTGCAAGATATTCAGTGCTTGTGTATTATATACATATTACTGCTTCAGCCAATAGACTTGGGCACTCCTAAAAGTGTGCTCTGGGGCTAATATCTACATGCAAAATGGAAATGAAATTCTTTCACTGATTTTTTTGGACAAACTAAACAAAACTTGTTTTTGATAAAAACAACTGTGTCAATTAAAATTAGCCGTATGGTTCCGTATTTGTTACCAATTGTCGAGCAACAGACATAAACATTTGTAAAATTTACTTTGATTAGAAAGTGTAATTGAACAGCTATATGACCCTACACGCTGTTCAGGGTTTCAATTATGATTTTTGCTGCAAAACATTTTTAAAGACAAGTGTTGCCTAGCACTTACATTATGATTGTGTATATATAAAAAAAAAAAAAAATTGTAGGGGGGTGGAGCTAACCTCGAACCAAGATGGCCGCGAAGTGAAAAAGCTCCGACACACACGGGGAACAAACTAACTCTTATACACGCCACGCCGTGATATTACCACGAGAAACAAACACCACCACTATAAGTGGCAACAACAATGCCACCAAAACCAAAGAAATCCGCCTCGGCAGACCTCCGCCACATATTTCAACACAACCAGAAAGACCAAGATGGCGGCCAACCCGAGGAACAAATAGACGGCGAAGAAGCCGACCCTATTACAAAGCAAGATCTCCAGCTGCTATTCTCCAATATCGAGAAAATGGTAAAAGCGGAACATACTAAAACAACTAAAGAGCTAACCACAGAAATCACCTCACTGGGTACGAGAGTCGGAGACCTCGAAAAACGCCTGGATGATATCACCGACTACACACACCAGGTAGATAAAGACATCACGACCCTTTATGCACAGATGGAACAGATCCAATACGCTCAGGAAGACGCTGAAAACTGATCCCGTAGAAACAACATCAGGCTACGCGGTATCCCGGAAACAGCCACTGACCTAGAGCCCTTACTGACGGATATGTTCCAAGGACTGCTACCAGATACACCTCCAGAGAGGCTAGAAATGGACAGAGCTCACAGAGCCTTAAGACCCAAACCCAGCCCGGAGGAAAGACCGAGGGACGTGATCGTACGTATGCACTTCTACAGAGTAAAAGCTGCAATTCTGGAAGCAGTTAGGCCTACAGGAGAGGTGGAAGTAGAAGGCCACAAAATCGCACTGTACCCAGACATTGCACCATCCACCCTGGCACGCCGCAGAGAGTTCAAGCCACTAACAGAACTTCTACGCCAGCACAAGATCACCTATAGATGGGGATACCTGTTTTCACTCCAAGTCTCTCACCAAAACCGCAAAAACCATACGGAACCTAAAAAACAGAGAAAGACTCCTCCACACCCTCCGTCTCCCAATCGACCCACCAGTGGAACCAAGCACAAGCCGCCTGAAACCGCCAAACAACCGCAGAGAGGACACATGAACCAGCAACGGCAAAAAGGAAAACTAATTCCCCAGTTACAACAACCGTGCTTCAACTCCACTTGTCCGGAAAGTCTCCGTGATACCATCTCCCCCCTGAATGTGGTATAACATCGGTCACGCAGTAGTGACTCCATATACCACCTTTGACTCACCTCTCGACGAACTGACATCTGACGGAGTCACCAAGTAACACATCTGTTATTGTTTAACTGTTATTACCAAAGTTAACCTTATATTGTTTTCTTTCCCCATATACTTTGCTACCCTTTCTTCCTCTATCAACCACCAATGACCACACCAATACCCCCACCCCACACCCCTTCCCCTTGACTCTCGCCCCCCCAAATCTCCAGCCACAACTCACCTGACCCGATAATAAACCCCAATAACAAAAATGAAACGTCAACAACACTCAAAATTGCCACACTAAATTGTAAAGGCCTAAATACTCCAGTAAAAAGACGCTTAGCGTGCCATGACCTCTTGGCAACTGGAGCACAAATTCTAATTCTTACAGAAACCCACCTAATCCGACAAAAAGAACCAAAATATTGGCATAAAAATATAGACAGAAAATTCTTCTCCTCAACTTAAGACAAAAAAAACCAAAGGAGTAGGTGTCCTTGTCCATAGAAACTGCCCATTGCAAATTACAAGACAGATCATCAGACAAACAGATGCTGATGGCCGTATTCTGCTTATTAACGGCACATTGCCAAACACAGAAGTAACCCTAGTGGCAATATACGCCCCAAATGAAAAACAACCAGAATTTTTCCGCCAAGTAGACAAATTCATCACACAATACAGGAGCGGTGAACTCATTGTGGCTGGAGATTTCAATTCTGTGCTGATTCCAAGCTTAGACAAATCCAAACACAGGTCATCCACCATACCAACGGCGACCAAAAGCCTGCGGTCACTGATCAAATCCCAAAGTCTCTTGGACACTTGGAGAACTCTGAATCCGGATAGTAAGGACTACACGTACTACTCCCCTCCCCATGATTCATACAGCAGGATTGACCTTATCCTAACATCTAGCTCCCTAATAGAACTCCTGACCGACACTAAAATTATTCCATGCTGCTGGTCGGACCATGAAATAATGCTGTCTACTTTCACGCTAAACACCATTAGACCTAGAGGGGAATGGAAACTGAATGAATGGCTACTAAACTTTAACCCAGTGACTCAGGAAGTGACCCAAAGCATCCCCCAATACTTCTCAGAAAAGCAAAATGGGGAGGTATCAGAGGAAATAGTATGGGCAGCCCACAAATCAGTCATTAGGGGCATACTAATTAAACATGCCGCACATATCCGCAAACAACAACTTAGTAAAATTAAGAACCTATCTGCTGAAATCTTATCACTAGAGACATCACACAAACTTAACCACGACTCAAACACCCTGACCTCCTTAATAAACAAAAAAGGAGAACTAAAACAAATCCTAATAGAAAAAGCAGAAAAATCCCTCCGAAACAGCAATAGACTCTTTTATGAAAAAGGTAACAAAGCAGACACTCTACTAGCAAAACTATTGACAAACAAAAACCGTCCCCAAATGATTCAAGCAATCAAAATGCCCACAGGCACAACAACATAAAAACCTAAAGATATATTAAACCAATTTGCACAATATTACGCGAACCTATACAGCAGAAATAAAACATCTCCAACCCCAACAACACTAACAAAACTGAAAGAATATCTAGAAAGCTGCAAATTACCTAAAATCTCACCAGCAGATTCCCAAAAACTACAAACAGAAATCACAGGAGACAAAATAACAGCAGTCATTAAAAACCTAAAGCCAAAAAAAGCCCCAGGTCCCGACAGATTCTCCATGCTATACTACAAGAAATTCATTAAAGAACTACTCCCACACATGCAATCCTTATTCAACAACCTCCTTCACAACAAATGCAAGATACCCCCTGATATGTTGCGAGCAAACAGAACAGTCATCCCTAAACCACCAAAAGACCCCTTGTACTGCCAAAACTACCGCCCCATATCATTAATCAATAACGACGTTAAGATCTATGCAAAAATTCTAGCAGATAGACTAGCCAAAATTATGCCACAACCCAGATCAAGTAGGATTTATCGTAGGCAGAGACGCTACTGACAACATTAGACGAATCACGCATTTACTCCACCATGTCGAAGACCTCTCCATACCTAGCATCTTCTTATCACTGGACGCTGAAAAGGCCTTCGACATGGTGGATTGGCAATTCCTAAAAGCTGTACTAGAAAATACAGGATGCCACCCTAATTTTAGTAATGCAATTATGGCCCTTTACAACCACCCAACGGCCAGAGTCCACTCATCAGGCTACTACTCAGACCCATTCTGCACCTATAATGGGACAAGACAGGGATGCCCCATGTCTCCCCTTTTGTTTGTACTATGTATTGAACCCCTAGCACAAAGAGTCAGACTGAACCCAAATATCACAGGCATAAACATTGGGAAAGACACATTCAAAATAGCACTATTCGCAGACGACACCCTCCTCACCCTCACACATCCGCAGACATCCCTACCAAAATTATTCAACGAAATAACTAACTATGCCAAACTATCCGGATTCAGAGTTAACAACTCAAAATCAGAAGCCATAGCAATATCTCTCCAACACCATCACCAAAAACTCCAAAACTTGATCTCATTAATAAACTCATGGGAAAAACAACACATCTCCTGGCTAGGAAGACTGCACACCCTGAAAATGATGATAGTCCCCAAAATACTATACCTTTTCCGCACCCTCCCCATCCCAATTAATGTAACAGATCTAGGAAAACTACAGAAAAGGATGCTTACCTTTCTCTGGAATAACAAACCCCATAGAATAAACAAAAGAGTTATTATGAGATCAACACTACAAGGGGGACTGAACTTCCCAAATTTACTTAATTATTGGAAAGCAGCACAATTAGCCCAGATGGTCAAAATGCATTGTTCACCCGCAGCTGTCAGATGGGTCACCTTAGAAACGCAATTATTGGCTCCCCAATCACCAAGATCCATACTCTGGATCGCACGAAACTATAGACCACAAATCACCCTGACCAATCCAATACTCAGACACACAATGAGACTCTGGGATAAACTACTAGTAATACATAAACCTTGGATCAGCTCAGACCCCTCTCCCTTTGTCCCAATTGTAAATAACCCTGACTTCCCTCCAGGTACAGATTCCCAAGCATTCCAATGGTGGACAACAAACCAATACACAGACATTGGCAGCCTTACCCCACTAGGCAACCTCCTGACATGGGATGACCTAAAACAAAAAAAAAGCAATCCCCAACAGAGAATTTCCCGATACGCACAGATTAAACATTTCATCCAATCAAAGCTGGGAAAGTTGAACAGACAAAAAACAACCTTTGAACGACTAAGCTACCATCCACACCACAAACAACATGGCTTTACAATGAACTTAACTCCCATAAAGTACCAAACAAAACAAAACACATGATACGATGGGAACAGAGACTTAACGTGACCATAGACAACGACCAATGGCAGTCAATCCTAGAGAACATCAAAAAAGCCTCCATCAACACCATAATCAAAGAAAACGCCTATAAAATACTATACGACTGGTACCTCACACCACAGAAACTACATAAAATATACAAGTCAGACTCCACCTGCTACAGAGGATGCGGTGAAATAGGAGATGAGCTACACATTTGGTGGACATGCCCCCAAATTACAACACTCTGGAAAGAGGTCTTCAGATTCATAAGCCAACTACTACAGAAGGAAATCCACCCAGACCCTCAACTAGCCCTTCTACTCAACAAACCACACCACCTGACCAGGGCCGAATTCAAACTGTGCTCCCAAATATGCCTAGCGACTAGATGCGGAATAGCAAAAAAGTGTCAACACCAGCACAACTCCCTGAAATAATAACAAAAATCTGGTGGACATCTACAATGGAAAAACGGACTGCACTCCACCACAAAATGGACATATACGAAAAAACTTGTGCACCCTGGACCATATGGACTGAAAACCAAAAAAACCAACCATCTAATTAAACTTAAAAATGGACAAAATCAAGGAAAAATCCCAGAAGCCAACCTAAAGCCTAAACTAAAAGAAAGGAAAAAAGACTACCCGAATAAAAACGACTAAGCGAGAGTCCAACCCCCCGTCCCCTACACCCTCAACCCCCTATCTAACCCCCACTCAACTTTCTTTAACCCCCCTTTTCCTTTTTCTTCCTCTTTTGTTTCATATACTTCATATGTATTTTACCTTGCTGTAAAACAACCAATAAAAACAAAGTTAAAAAAAAAAAAATTGTAACTTTGTCGGCACACACGTGTGAAAACTTGGGTTCCATGTAACGAAAATACCTTGTCCATCTTTACAACAAGGGTTCAATGATGAGGTAAATTAGAATTTTTACAAAAAATAAAAAAAAACTTGTGTTGCCCTTTGTACAAGTACAACCCAAGTACCCCAAGTACAACCTGTAACAACATAATGCTTTAGAAAATTCACGTTACATTGTCGGCACACGTGTGAAAACTTGGGTTTCATTTAACAAAAATACCTTGTCCATCTTTTCATCAAGGGTTCAATGATGAGGTAAATTAGAATTTTATTTTTTTTTGTAAAGGCAAACTTAGGTTGTACTTGGCCCATCAAAAGGCAACACCTTACATTATGATTTAGAAAATACTATTTACATTGTTAGCAAATGTTTGAAAGATCATTCTATTTTGGTTATTCAAATTCGAGAAACAAATTGCTTGGGGGTTGTTTGTTTTTGCTGTCGTAGAGAAAATTTTGTATTTTTAAGGCAAGCCCTTTGACAAAATTAACATTTTCTTTAATGTTGACAACATCTTGTGCCACAGCTTGGAGTGTTGTACGGCAGTCTTGTCTCTTCACAAGATTCCGTGACATGTTCTGGAATGGCATGGGCTAGGGTAAACCGGAAAAAAATAAAGTTCAATATGACATACCAAAATACTTTAATAATTGTAAAGGTAAAAAATAGATAATACATAATAAAATAAATCCCCCTGGAGAGCAGTGCAAGTGCAACTCCTGAGTTTGTTTTTTCAGATATGCATAGCGCTACATGGGTCCTTCCTCTGTTGTTGTCTTCATCCCCTGTAACTATTTTATTTTAACTTTAGAATAAGGCTAGCCCAATGGGGAAAATCAGAGAACAATAATGATTTTTGCTGGAGAAGCTATATTAACGGATGGGTTTTTGAAAACAAAACAAAAAAAAATAAAAAAAAATATATATAATGTTACATTTAGTTATTACTTAAGTTTAAATAGTGATGAAACATTCACAAAAGTAGATAAGTGAAAGAGTGAAAAGGTGGAGACAGTGAGAGGACAGAGAGGGGGAGGGAAAAGGGGCAGAGAATTGAGGAAAGGATAACAAGTTGGTTTTAAAGTCTCTTGACAACTTAAATCTTACCAGAAGATGATGGGGCAGTAAAAGATGACGTTGAAGATTTTGAAGCTGTATCTGAAGTGGTTTGAAGATTTGAAGAACCTTTAAAATTTGAAAGGATGGTTACAAATTAACATTGTATAAAGAATTAAAGGGATACTGGCATGAGTTTGGCTTTTATTTTTTAATGGGCAGTAATATGGGTGTGCAGGTGCCATCTCAGTGCATTGTGCCCGAGCTTTCAGAAGGAGTCTGCGCTACACACTAGAACTGCTTTCAGCTAACCTATGGTTTCTCCTACTCCCATGTAACTGGAGGAGTCCCAAGCCAGACTTGGATTTCATACTAATGAGTGCTATTCTGATACCTACTGGGAGCTGCTATCTTGCTCCCTTCCCATTGTTCTGCTGATCGGCTGCTGGGGGTGTTACATTTAGTTATCACTTAAGTTTAAATACTGATGAAACATTCACAAAAGTAGATAAGTGAAAGAGTGAAAAGGAGGAGACAATGAGAGGACAGAGAGGGGGAGGGAAAAGGGGCAGAGAATTGAGGAAAGGATAACAAGTTGGTTTTAAAGTCTCTTGACAACTTAAATCTTACCAGAAGATGATGGGGCATTAAAAGATGACGATGAAGATTTTGAAGCTTTTTCTGAAGTGGTTTGAATATTTGAAGAACCTTTAAAATTTGAAAGGATGGTTACAAATTAACATTGTATAAAGAATTAAAGGGATACTGGCATGAGTTTGGCTTTTTTTTTATGGGCAGTAATATGGGTGTGCAGGCGCCATCTTTGTGTCCGAGCTTTCAGAAGGAGCCGGGGCTACACACTAGAACTGCTTTCAGCTAACCTATGGTTTCTCCTACTCCCATGTAACTGGAGGAGTCCAAAGGCGGACTTGGATTTCTTACTATTGAGTGCTATTCTGATACCTACTGGGAGCTGCTATCTTGCTCCCACCCCATTGTTCTGCTGATCAGCTGCTGGGGCTGAGGGGGGGGATATCATTCCAAGGAAAGCTTTTAAGAAATATAAGTCAGAGGGGACAGCAGCTGCGTTTAATGAATATAAACACTATAACAAGTGTTGTAAAACAGCAATCTGGAAGGCAAAGATAGAAAATGAGGAGCACATCGCGGCCAAGGCCAAGACTAACCCCAAAAAGTTTTTTAAGTATATTAATAGTAAAAAGATGCAGGTTGAGGGTGTGGCCCCATTGAGTTATAGTACCAATATGGTTACAGCGGATACAGAAAAGGCAGATGTGCTTAACCAGTTCTTTTCTTCTGTGTATACAGTAGAGGAGCCAGTGGGCCAAGTCCCACCCAATAGCTGCACTGTTGCCTCAGCTCCAACTACAGTGGTTGGCACAGGATATGGTGCTTAAAGGGTTACACACGATAAATGTAAACAAGGCACCTGGGACCCTCGGGTACTGAGAGAGCTAGGGGCAGAATTACAGTGGCCCTTGTTTCTGATATTCTCAGACTCTCTTTCATCAGAGATTGGATTGGAAGAAGGCGAATGTCATTCCTATATTTAAAAAGGGAGTAAGATCTCAGCCTGGCAATTATAGGCCTGTAAGTTTGACATCCATGGTGGGCAAGTTATTTGAAAGCTTGTTAAGGGATCACATACAAAATTATGTACTGGAGAATGCCATTATGAGCAGTAATCAGCATGGCTTTATGAAGGACAGGTCATGTCAGACCAATTTAATTGCTTTTTATGATGAGGTAAGTAAGAAGCTGGACAGTGGGGATGCAGTAGATATAATCTAGCGTGGTTGTTAATGGTACATTCTCTACTTGGAATAAGGTTCTTAGTGGGTCCACTTTTGTTTAACTTGTTCATAAATGACTTGGGGGAGGGTATTATGAGTAATGTATCAGTGTTTGCAGATGACACAAAACTCTGCAGACAAGTCAATTCTATCCAGGATGTGACATCCCTGCAGCAGGATCTTGACCAACTGGCAATCTGGGCAGCTAAGTGGCAGATGAGATTTAATGTGGATAAATGTAAGGTCATGCACCTGGGATGTAAAAATATGCCCCCACTTATACCCTTAATGGGACTGCACTAGGCAAATCCATAATGGAGAAGGACCTTGGAGTCCTTGTAGATAATAAACTTAGCTGTAGCAAGCAATGCCAGGCAGCAGCTGCAAGGGCAAACAAGGTTTTGAGCTGTATTAAAGGGGGTATAAAGCAGGGGTCCCCAACCGCCGGGCCGCGGACCAGTTCCGGGCCGCGGACGGCATGGCAGTGGGCCGCAAGCGCCCCCTCCCCCCCAGCGCGTCGCATGTATTATGCGCCCCGCCCCCCTCGGTATGTGTAAAAGATTTTGTGCCTCCTACCGGGCCGCGGGGCTAAAAAGGTTGGGAACCCCTGGTATAGAGTCACGGGAGGAGGGGGTTATTCTTCCCCTTTACAGAGCGCTGGTAAGGCCCCATCTAGAATATGCTGTTCAGTTTTGGTCTCCAGTGCTCAAACGGGACATTATTGAGTTAGAGAGGGTCCAGAGAAGGGCAACTAAGCTGGTAAAGGGTATGGAAAGTCTCAGTTATGAAGAAAGACTGGCCAAGTTGGGTCTGTTTACACTGGAGAATAGGCACTTAAGAGGTGACATGATAACTATGTATAAATATATAAAGGGATCATATAATAACCTTTCTAATGTCTTATTTACCTGTAGGTCCTTCCAACGGACACAAGGGCATCCACTCCGTTTAGAAGAAGGGAGGTTCCATTAAAATATTCGGAAAGGATTTTTTACTGTGAGAGCTGTGAGGTTGTGGAATTCCCTCCCCGAATCAGTTGTACTGGCTGATACATTATATAGCTTTAAGAAGGGGCTGGATGGATTCTTAGCAAGTGAGGGAATATATAGGCATTATGGTTGAACGTGATGGACGTATGTCTTTTTTCAACCCAACTATGTTACTATGTTACTTGCAGCGCAGCAGGAAAGTGAGACTGAAGTTTATCAGAGCACATGGCTGTGGCACCCTGGGAAAAGAAGAATCTGGCTAACTTGGAAGATTGTAAAATATAGTTCTCAGTATTAATGTGCATTGTTTTATACACAAGTAAAAAAAAATTGAAGGGGGGGAGCAGCTCCTTCTTTTGCAGTTTGAGGAGGGGGTCATTTAGCTGTTTTTATTACTTTGTTTAAAAACTGGGTATTACATATACAGCTATTATTGTGTTATCTTTATTACTAAAAGCTTGTTTGTTTGAAGTTATTCTATGATGAATGTTGCTGGTTTTAACTTAGAATACTGACAAGAAAGTTTTTTTTTAAAAAAAACAAATTTTCTTAAACACGACTTTTTGTTATGTTACGAAATTTCTACATGGTTAAAATAAATCTTCGTTAAGTGAACGACTTTGTGAAAAATTCTTAAGCGCGACTTTTTCAACAATATGTCGTTTTAAACGAACGACTTTCATCTAGGTTAAAAACATGAACTACAAAGAGCTGCTTTTCGAATGCTAATTGTGATTAATATGTTCCATTTAAAAAGTTGACCGTACCAACCTTGCACAATGTTAATACTAAAAGATTAAGCTAACCTTTTTTTTGCTGGATTAAAAAAACACATACCTTTTTTTTGAGCCTGGTTAATGGCCTCTTAAGCATGCCTTGCCCTTTTTAAAAGAAAAAAAAGAAATATCAGGACTAGTTTAAAAAAAACGCATATGTATATAAACTTTAGGAAAAATCAATACCTTCTTTTCTGAAGCTGTCTGACTTCTCTTTGTATCCCAAACTACAAATTCAGAAAGTAGGCAATTATTTTCATTATTCTTCTTTTATAAAAGGGTGGCATTTTTTCTAAATATTCTTTATCATCATAATGGTATCTTTCTATAAGCCTCACCATCACTATCATCTCTTCTCTTGTCATGGCAGAGGCTCTGGTTTTTGTGGTGTTGCTTTCATCAATAGACTGATGGGATCTTTTGGCCCTCTTTTTTGCTGGAGCTTGTTCCTCTGGAGCAATCTGGTCAGAATCTGCAGAAAGCTGTTCCTGGGACTGTGGATTGCTGGCAGCCTCCCCTGTGTTCTCCTCAACCTGAAAACTGCCAGGCTCCCCTGTGTTCTCCACAACCTCCAAGATACTAGATACACCTCCGATCTCCTCCAACTCCAAAATGATCTGCGCACTTTCTTCTAGCTCCATCCTCTTTAACGCGCTTGTATGACCGGAAGTGATGTCTCAGCTTTTGGCGCACAGTAAACGACCGCTAATTAAATTGGGACGAATTTAATTTGTGTTGTGTCGACTTTATGTTTACCGCTTGTCGTGACTATATTCGTTTAAACAACTTTCATATATTAAACAGGTAATATAGGTATTAAAATCTAAAATTACTTTTCACAGACAACCTTACCATAGTTACTTATACATTTCAATTGATTACATAAAAAACACATTACACAAATATGAATTAAAGGTTTTACGGTCAGGTGTACAAGTTTAAAAATAAGCAAAAACACTGAAGTTATCAGCTGGTTTAAAAAGGCAACAAATCAATCACTGTCTACACATTTTTCCACACAACATGAAATTTGGTGTCAAACTTCCCTTTCTATTTCCTTTGGATCTTACTTAGGAAAGTCATGGCTGTTATATAAGTGATGCTGGACAGTAATGCAGGCAGGTTGTTAACAGTTCACCATCTTTATTTCTTACACACTGAGACAAGCTTCCTAGTCTCCTCCCACTATTTCCCAAGGCTGCAACATTCAACAGCATATAACTTTATAAAACATAACACAGCTTATGCACATACATAACATTTCTCCCCCCTTCTATTATGTTTCAAAACCTGGAAACATTATAAAGCACATAGTCAGCCAGATGCTTAGGCAAATTATTTGTGCGAGTTGAACTGCGAATTTCACTGGCCAGTTCATTACTGCCTGAAGGGTTGTCCGGTATTTGTGGCTGTGCAACCAGATTGGGTGGATCATCCAAGAGATGCCAGTTAGAGGTAGTGTCCCGCACCTGTGAGGGCTCCGTAATGGGGACTAAACTGCTCACATGCCAAGTAGATCCATCCTGCAGTCTGTAGGTTACTGGTCCCAACTGACTGTGAATCTGAATGGGATCAAATTTTGATCTGATTGAGGGCTTTCTTATTCTTACCCATTGCCCAGCATTAAGGGTAATTGTCTTAGCTTTTCGTTTTAAATCATTGTAAGCTTTTGTTTTGTCCTGATAAATGTTAACCCTTGCCTGCAAGTCTTGGGGTTCACTGACTTCCATCGGTGGCCGTAAACGTGTTGGGGGCATCCGTAGACTGCGGCCTATCATCAGTTTTGCTGGTGATTCCCCAGTTGCACTATGGGGTGCAGACCTGTAGTGCTTGTAGGACTGTAGTTAAAGCTTTGCTAAACAAAAGGCCTTCATGCAAATGTACCTTAAGACCATTCTTTAAAGTCTGATTAAAGCGTTCCACACCTCCATTAGCCTGTGGATGGTATCGAGGTGTTAAAATGTGCCTTATGCCCTTCAGTTGAAGGAAATCTTCAAATTCTTTTGACACAAACTGTGGCCCATTGTCTGTAATAATTTCTAGTGGAAGTCCCCACCGTGAAAACCATCCTTCTAAGGTTGTGATGACGACTTTAGAGGTAATGATTCCTGCTGTAGCTACCTCTGGCCATTTAGAGAACAAATCATATGCGACCAACAAGTACCTCTGGTGTTGTGGTGCAATAGAGATTTCTCCACATATATCCAGCTGAATTGTATCCCATGGCGCTTGTGGGAAAGGCCTAACTTGTAGTGGAGCAGAGGTTTTCTTTTTTTTTTCCAGAGAGTAAGCAAGGTTCACAGTTTCGAATCAAGGTTTCAATTTGTTTGTCTATGCCAGGCCACCATACTGCTTCTCTACAAAGCTGTTTTGTTCTCACCACACCTAAATGCCCTTCATGGGCCATCCTGAGGACTGCTGGCCTTAGTGCAGTTATATATATAACTGCCCTGTGCCATCGTACTAAACAAACATCTTTCCAAGGTGAAAATTCTGTTCTCACTTGATAGTATGACTGAAGGTGTCCTGGTAGAACAGATGGCCATTCTCCGCGTAAGTATGTTAGTATTTCTTGAATCACTGGATCATTCTGAGATGAGGTCACTAAGTCTTGTAGCGTAACTGTAAAATGAATTGGATATCACCAGACTGTCTTCTTCCTCCTGTGAAGTCTGTGTCTCCTCAGGCTTGAGGACCACACGGGACAGGTAGTCCGCAACTTGATTTAATTCCTGCAAAAACAGAGACCATAACTTTCTGGAAACAGCTTGGGGCAGAACACAGTCCGAATGGCATGCGTTTGAAGTCCTTGATGTGTAATGAAAGCGGTCGGGTTTCTAGCCTGCCAAGACATGGGTATTTGTAAATAGCCTTGACGGAGGTCCAGCTTTGTGAAAATTTTTGATCCATGGCATTGGGAAATTAAATCTTCTGTAGTGGGCAGAGGGTAACAGTCAGGTATAATTGCTTTGTTTACCTGGCGTAAGTCCACACATAGCCGAATCTGCCCATCCTTTTTTTTTGCAATTACTAGGTTTGAGACCCATGGGTCAATTGGTTCTATAATATCCTCCTGCAACCGCTTATTGAGTTCTGCTTCTACTGCAGCGCGGATTGCTAGAGGGGGCCTGCGCAAGGACTGCATCACTGGAGATACTTGAGTGTTCACCATTGGATTGTGAGAAAATTTGCATATGCGACCCAGTCCATTAAAGGCCTGAGGATATTTTTCTTTCCAGACAGTGTCTACTATATGTATTTCAGCATTTGTCTGGTCAAGAACTTTAAATCCCAGTGCATGAAACAAGTCCAGCCCCAGTATGTTTGCTCCTTTCTCAGTGACATAAAATGTAAAGCTTCCCAAATGCTTGTTTTGGTGTGTAACAGGTAAGGTTACCTTGCCCAAGACTGAAATTTGGGTATTACTGTAGCCTGTTAAGCAAGTTAGTGTATCTTGGAGTGGGTAATGCCGAAAATATGCATTGCATGTAGCAGCGTTTATAATGGAGACCTTTGCCCCGGTGTCCAAAAGTAGTGGTATTGTGACATTAGCAATAACACAGTGGCAGAGTTTGAAATTTGCATTATCCTTACCCACAGCATGAATCTGACTTTCATCAGGTACACAGTCATGCACTAAATTATGAACTGATGTGTCCGGCATGGAGCGGCAGAATTTAGCAAAGTGGTTCATTTTATTACAGCGCCTGCAGCGTTTCCCTTGTGCCGGGCACAGTTTCATGCCACCTTTATGGCGGCTGCCTCCACAATTGTAACAGTGTGCATTAGAGTTACTGTCAGTCAATTTGTGTACATGAATGGGGATCTCACTCCCTCCTGCAGGAGGCAGCATATTCCTGGCCTCCAGCAAAACCATTTCCATTTGGCACCCCAATTCCACAGCTTTTTGTAAAGTAAGTGTATCTGGCTCCTCTCTCTGAGTTTAGGGTTTGTTGTTTTTTCAATCAGTTGGCCTCTAATCATTTCATCTTGTAAGGACCCAAATTTGCAGGGGACTGCTAGCTGTTGCAGCTCAGCAACATAGTGACGTATAGTTTCCCTTTCAGCCTGACAGCGCTTGCGAAAACGCACTCTAGCTGCTAAAGCATTTGGGGCAGGTTGAAAATAATTCTCCAGGGCCTGTACTGTAGCAGTGTATGAAGAATCTGCTCACAGAGTTGTGAAGAAGCGATATGCTTCAGAGCCCAGGGAGTTAAGTAACAGGGCCCTTTTCCTCTCAGGGGAAGTCCCATCCAGGCCAGATGCAAGTAAGTAGATAGAAAACTGTTCATACCAGAGATCCCAGGGCACTACAGGCTCCCCAGGGTGCTGCAGAAACTTTTCAGGGGGTTGCACAAAGGGTTCAGATGTCCTTGTCGCCATTGTTATATCAGTGATGCTGGACAGTAATGCAGGCAGGTTGTTAACAGTTCACCATCTTTATTTCTTACACACTGAGACAAGCTTCCTAGTCTCCTCCCACTATTTTCCAAGGCTGCAACATTTAACAGCATATAACTTTATAAAACATAACACAGCTTATGCACATACATAACAATGGCCTTGTTTGTATATAATCTTCAAAGAACCTGTGTGCTTATATAATAGCTGGGGTGTGAGGGGTTCCTAGGTGCATGCTGTATAGTAGTTACACCATACCTCCCCAACTTTGGAAGAGCAGAAAGAGGGTCAAATATATCTGCGTTGCGTAGTGTGCAAAAATTTTCCAAGACAACGCCCACTTTATGTCCACAGCCCAAACAACAATACGTAGTTACATTTGCTCACACAGCTTCAGCCCGTCTCTGCTTTTCCCGATGCACTCCCCCCCTCAGTTTTTTGGCTAACCCCCTCTACAGTCAATCCTCTGTCTGGGTCCTGCCATTCCATTTATGCCTCCTCCCTCCACTTTCAGTTGTGTAAATCTTTCTTTAAGCACCTTCATTAGGCTTTTTTAGCATTCTATCAACCTCGGCTTTGTTCCACCCACATCCTCCTCCATGAGCTTTCAAAATCATGTTGTTCAACATAAGAAATTAGCAGTGCTTGAAGAAAGATTTACATCATGAGGCATAAACAATAAAAAGCAGTAGCTGGAGCAGGAGAATTGAGCCTGACCAAAGACGAGTGCTCCCAATAAATTTCCCCACTCTTGGCTCTCTGCACCGTGACGTCACACTCTCGTCTCTCAAGAGCACCGCAGCTTCTGTATCGCATTCACCTAAATGTTAGAATGGTACTGAGCGGCGCAGAAACTATGGTGCTCCCTTTCGAGAGACGAGTGTGACATGAAGGTGGAAAGGAGCAGAGAGCAGGGGACTTATTATAGCGGGGAACTTCAGGCAACGCGGTACATTTAGAAATTTAAAAAATTTAAAATCAGGACTGTCCCACATAAAGCAGGACAGTTGGGAGGTATGGTTACAATAAGGGGCATATTGATTTGTGTGTGTCCTTTTACCTTACTGGTGATGTTGTCCACAGCAACCATGCAGATCTTGACTTTTCATTTCTAGCATCTAAGTGACTGTTCAAATGTAATTGCTAATTCATTGCTATGCTATGGCTAAGGGCATACACACTCGAATATATAGGTCTCTTATAATGCCATTTTGCATGCTAAGGGGTGCAGCTAGGAAAAGTGTCTAGGGTGTTAGTGGCCCTAAATAAAATTCTGTGACAGCATTATTGGAGTTTGTAAGAGAATGGTGTTTATGTGTTAACATCAGACAAAATGACTTCATTGCTATGGGGAGAATTCACAAAAGAGTCGGATAATGTTGTTTTAGCGAAAGTGCAGAAATGTCGGGAATCTGTCAAATTCAGGAAATAGGTGGTTCCTATCTCTGTATCAGTCGCAAGACCGACATAATTTGTAATTTGTCGTAGCTACCACACTTTTGGAATAGACACTACTAGTGTGTTCACAACTGTTTTTATGAATTTGGCGGGCACTGTGACAACATTGACTCTCAGTAAACAAGAACATCTTTTGTTATATAGGCAGGTGGAGAACAGACCTTCATAGCGTTGAAGTCCTGATTGAGGATTCTTATATTTTCAGGTACGTTTTTTTTTTATTAAGAAACTTATTTTTTACTTCATGACTAAAATAAAATGCCTTGTTTTTTTTTTTAATTTAATTATAGAGGAATTTCTGTTGTTTTTTGATTTGCTGTAATTTTTGTATATGATTATTGTGAAACGTTTTCAATTTAAAAAAAACTTCTCTAAACAGACCTTCCTATAGTCTACATAGGGGTTACCAAATAGCCATTAACAATCATGGGCGTCCACAGAAGGGGGCAAGAGGGGGCACTTGCCCCCCCCTGGAAAAGTAGCAAAAAAACCAAAAACCTTACTCCGTTTCTGCAGTCCCCTCAAGCCCGTTTTTGCTGTGCTCCGATTGGATCTTTCTTCTTGTGGATTCTCCAATCAGAGCACAGCTTCCTTGACAGACAGTAAAATTGACCAATCAGAGCACACATGCACACAGGGATCGGGAGATTTTGCAAACTGGAAACAGAAATAAAGACTGAAAAGAAGAATCTGCCCCTGTAACTTTACCTAAGAACCAACTCTCAACTTTTGCTGCAGTTTTCATCCCACAGGTACTATACACAGGCACTATACCCAGGTACTATACACAGGCACTATACCCAGGCACTATACACAGGCACTATACCCAGGTACTATACACAGGCACTATACCCAGGCACTATACCCAGGCACTATACCCAGGCACTATACCCAGGCACTATACACAGGCACTATACCCAGGCACTATACCCAGGCACTATACCCAGGCACTATACCCAGGTACTATACAGTTCTAAAGAATCACTAGCTGACATTAAATTGTTTTTTACCTGACCTGACATCTATAATAATATATAATCTATCCCCTACCCTAACAGATGGAGGGTAAGTTAACTCTTTCCCTCTGAAAAAGCTCATTGTGTGTTTATATATGTGTTGTTGTTTTTTGCACTTACTATTTTTTTTTTTTTGTCATTGTTTTGTTCATTTATAGTAAGTTACAGTGGGGCCAATGTTGTGTATCAGTGCCAGTGTTATAGTGCCAGGGCCTGAATATCTGCCATCTGTACCCACTGCTTCTCACTGTATATAATGTGCTGGGTTTGTAAATACAGACTGCGTCTCACTGTATATAATGGGGAGTCAGTACCCACTACCTTTCTTGCTATAAAACTAACATAAACACATCTAAAGGGGTGGTTCACTTTTAAGTTAACCTTTAGTATGTTATAAAATGGCCTATTCCTAGCAACTTTGCAATTGGTCTTCCTAATTAATTTTTTTGAATAATTTGCCTTTCTCTTCTGCCTCTATACAGATTTCAAATGGGGGCCAAAAAATATTGCTCTGTGAGGCTACAATTTTATTATTATTATAATTTTGTATTACTTATTTTTCCAAGTAGGCCCCTTAACTATTCATATTCCCATCTCTTGTTTAAATCACTACCTGGTTGCTAGGGTAAATAAGACCCTAGCAACCAGATAGCTGCTGAAATACCAAATGGAGAGCTGCTGAACAAAAAGCTAAATAACTGAAAAACCATTAAAAATAAAAGTGAATTCGAATGCGAACTACCCCTTTAAGCTAACTGATCACAAACACAAATGTTTGCAGATCCCCTAACAGAAGTGCGCGTATGAATACTTTTACTACTAATACTAAACATTTTAGGGTAAAAAAAAAAAAGCACCCCCACCCGCACTTTTGTACAGTATCCCTGGAAGTCAGTGGGAACGGCAAGAGGTAGTTTGGAGGTTAACTTTTTACGTCAGCAGCGAATCCACTAAGTGTCACATTAGCTGTAGGTCAGTCTGTGTATGGGCCATATTTAGCCTCCCCTAGTATCATCCTGCAAAAAAAAAAAAAATATATATATATATATATATTTATCTGTTGCAGGATGATGCTAGCTTACTTGCCCCCCCTTGGAAAATTTTCTGCGGACGCCCATGTTAACAATCCTTATTTTTCACCCCAGGCAGGGCCACACTCGGGGGGGACAGTTGTCCTGGTGCTGGATGATTCTTGATTTAAAGGGGGCCTGGTCGTGATACATTTTTTAAAGCTCAGCGCCCTTTTTGTCAGGAGCAGCCACAGGTGGGTGGCTGGCAGGTAGGAGCTTATATGCTGTGTAATATGGGTACAGGGGGTACTGCGCTTGTTGATAGGCAGGAAACAAGTTATGTTGCTGAAACATGATTTATTAAATGAAAAATGAGCAATAAGAAATATGGAAGTCCTTACAACAGGCCAGTGGTCAGAGGCAAGCAGAAGACGAAACAAATCCGGAAAGCAGGCAGACGGTCTGGACTGGCAGCAAACAAAGAGGGTCCGGAATAACAGGCAGTGGTCAAAGGCAGGCAGAAGACAGGGAGAGTCCAATAATCAGGCCGAGGTCAATACCGGGAGATCAAACAGAGGTCAGGGACAGGAGTTGAAGAACAGGGTAAGGTGAACGGAATCAGCCAGGTATGCGGGCAGGAGTCAGGCTGGAACAGGGGCTGGAACAAGCAGGTAAGGACACTGAAACGCAAAAGGGCTCAATGATCAAGCAACCAGGGGTTGCTTGTAACAGGCTTATAAAGCCCGTTAATTGTCTGATTGCAACCACCTGGGCTAATTAAGGGAGGAGAAGGTGAACATAAACACAGAAGAATGTTCAGGGCTGGATGGCCAAGGTCTCCAGTGGCTCAGTGAGATAATGCAAAACCTGCCTAACATAGAGTCCAGAGTTCTGGTACAGGCAGGTCCTGACAGTTTTTAAGAATTATGGGTGTTGTCATTGGTGGTCAGCAGGTAATTCTTTGGTTGTGCCCTGTGTGTACGTGCGACATCAGTATGCACAGGGCACAACCTTTATAAAATTGTGGATGCAGCAGGAAGCTGGGGCACATAGCAAGAGGACCCACCCAGAGGATGGAGGGGAAGCAGGAGGGTGCTGGAGGGGAAGCAGGTGGGTGCTGGGGGGAAGCAGCAGGAAGCAGGAGGACACTGGGTGGACCCACGGAAAGCAGGAGGAGGCTGGGGGGGAGCTGGAGGATGCTGGGGTGAGGTGGAGAACGTAGGGGGGAGCGGGCTATAGTATGAGGACCAGCAATGTTTTAGAGGGGTCCCTGTTCTGCTACAAATGTAACCTCTGGCAGCCAATGTTTTTGGGGGGCCCTGGCTAGTGTGTAATACACTGCAAATTAGTGTTAAATTGTCTTTTTTTTATTTTAGAGCTAATAAATCCAGTAATATAATCAAATTATTATTCTTCTTTTTTAGAGGATGGAAATTGTTTTTCCAACACTGATTTTTACACGTTTTTTGAGGCTTAAAAATTTCGAATTAAGTAAGAGGAAACAAGGAAAACCTCAAAGAAAAATCAGACAGAGGAAGGCAAAATGTTTTCGTCAAAGAGTCACTCTGAGTGATTTAAGCGAAGAGGAGCTGAAAGATTGATACCGCTTAAATTCTAGAGAGATAGTTCAGTTGTACAGTGAGATGAAGGACTGGTTGGTAACACCAACAAAGCGATCAAATGCAATACACGGGATCGTCAAACTTTTAGTTACTTTGAATTTTTGAAACTTTGAAATTTTTTGCCAAGGAGGATTTCCAAGGCTGTGTTGCAATTATGGGTGGTATTTCCCAAAGTTCGTGCAGTAGAGCTCTGCATAAAGTGCTGAATTCTTTTTCTGCTAATTTTCAAAAATACATTTTTTTCCCATCAGATATGAGTTATTTGCAAAATGTGAAGGAGCAATTTTATGACTTAGCTGGAATTCCTAATATCATTGGCATTATAGACTGTAGTCATGTTTGCTTATGCCCTCCTTCGGAAACAGAGCATATTTATAGAAACCGGAAGAACACACACAGTATAAATGTGCAGCTTGTGTGTAGTTATGACATGACTTTTGTCGATATAGTGTCCAAGTTCCCTGGATCGTCACATGATTCATTCATTCTGTCTAAATCTGCCCTAAATCAACGTTTTGTGTCAGGCGAATTTGGAGAATCTTGTCTTTTAGGTAAGTGTCATTTTGGGGTTTGCTTTAACCCTTTCACTGCCAGCTGTTTTGGTCAAAGTGGAACTTGTATTGCCAGACAGTTTTTAAACATTTTGCACTGTTTCACTTTAGGGGGACTTTTAGTTTACCTAGGAAAAGAATATATATTTTTTCCGGGACAACCTAAGATTACAAAATAAGGTAGAATTAATGTGTTATTCAAATTCTATAACAAGATATAGGCTTCTAACTGTGTAAAAATGGAAGTTAAACAAATTTTCAATAATATAAACACACATACTAGAAAAAAAATGATTTTATGCACAAAAATACAACTGATTTGGAAAGTCCCATGTCTCCTGAATGTGCCAATACTAAATATATTTATTTTTTTGTATAATTCTCACTTGTACAGTTCAAAAACTCACCAGCAGTACCCTACCAAATCACTGCTTCTGAAAGCTGCATACTTTAGATTTCAAGGACAAAAATTCCACTAATAAAAGGTTTTTCAGAGTAAATTGTACATTTTTAATAAGAACAGATTCAGGGGAATCCAGAATAGGCACAATTGTCTGCCTAATCTAAACTATCAAGTAGCAAAGCTTTCCTAAAGGTATTGTTTTTTATGACATTTTAGTAAATTGACTAAAAATGTTGCAATTTGCCGCATTTATCTCACTCAATTTCTTGCGTAAAAAGGCAAATCAACCCAAATAGAAACACCTATGGTCTATTGAACAGTTTGATGCCCAATATGCATAGATATACCAAAGTCTAACCCCAAAATGAGAATAGCGCATATGGATTTCTCACCTGCAAACTCAGCTTTTGCATACAGAGCCCCCTGTCAGCGTATTATGTGCCATAACACCCCCACACTATACAGAGACCCACAGAAAACCATATAGTTTAGTAAAGTACACATTCTGATCAATTCAAGATAGTAAAGTAATTTTTCTACACCAAAGTTGCACATGGCAAAGCTATGCTAAAAACAGATCAGGATCACTACTATACTGGGATTAATTAGGCTTTCTAAACACAAAAAAGAACACATGACAGTGTAATTATTGGTCAGAATATCTGATCCAATAGTCACGTTATCAAAATAAAAAGTTTTTAGGGAAAAGAAACTATAAACAAAATTGAAAAATTAAAAAAACAAAAAACAAAAAAAAAACCCCAAAGTGTTTGTGTATACATGTCTTAAGGTTGTGTGACAGTGTGTATATGAGTGTATATAAGTCTTAAAGGAACAGTAACACTAAAAAATGAAAGAGCTTTAAAGTAATAAATATATAATGCACTGTTGCCCTGCACTGGTAAAACTGGTGTGTTTGCTACAGTAACACTACTATAATTTATATAATAAGCTGCTGTGTAGCCACGGGGGCAGCCATTTTTAAGCTGGAAAAAAGGAGAAAAGGCACAGGTTACATAGCAGATAACAGATAAGTTCTGTAGAATACAATAGTGTTTTATTTGTTATCTGCTATGTGCCTGTGCCTTTTCTCCTTTGAATGGCTGCCTCCATGGCTACATAGCAGCTTATTTATATAAATTATAGTAGATTTTCTGAAGTAAACACACAACTTTTACCAGTGCAGGGCAGCAGCACATTATATTTTAGTTACTTTTATACACTTTCATTTTTTGGTGTTACTGTTCCTTTAAAAAAAGAAAAAAACACCCAAAAAGTAAAAACTGCTAAACTGTGTGCTGTAAGTGTGTGTAAATGTATGTAATTGTGTACAGTATGTAAGTGGGAAAAAAAAGCCTTACCTGTCCTGAAGATCATATCACTTTTCTGTCCTCCATGCTGCAGTCCTGGACCAGGAAGTCAGTGGGACTCATCGTTGGCAGTAAAACCCTTTTTGGGCCATGACGTTTCCCATACATCATTGGCAGTTAAATGAATAATATGTATTAGATATTGTTTTAAAAATGTTGATTTAACACATGCTTTAACATAGTTTAGTTAATAATTTTTTTAATTGATGTAAGGTTTTAGAGGTGTCATGGGGACGATTTATGGTTGAGTCTGTGGCCTTGATTAATTGTTTACAGAAATAACGTTAGTTTCACAAACCATTTTTCAGGAGTGGGTTTTTTGGGTTCTCATTAATATAATTATCAGTGCATTTCACCTTCACATCAGTTTTTACAAACCCTGTTAGGGTAAAATATATTTTTATTTATATATTATCCCTGTGGTTATGGGATAATAAAACCCTAAAGTAGTGAGCAAACTCCTGTGTGCTTTTGGTAAGTGATTGCATGAGCTTGGAGGCAATCCTTAATCAGGTCTAATATTTTCATAGTATTTTCACAATTTCATATAATTCTGTTAGTTTTGTTCATAAATAAAATTTTAGCATAGGTGTCTGTTCTAGAATAGAATTTGTTACACTGACTAGCAATAAAAGATGGAATGTTTGGTTGGAGAAAACCAGTTATACATTGATTAAAAATAATGCAATAAAAGTATTAATATTTTAGCAAACAGTATAATTTACCAAAAAAACTTTAAAACATAGGGCAAAATGGTAGATGTTAAACTCCTTTAGTTCTCCAACTAAAGTTTAACTAGTAATATTGTACATTATTTTAAGGACTTCTGTACCAGGCCAAGGCAACCACAGGCCAAGGCAACCACAGGCCTTTAGTAGGGAAGATGTGTTCTCAAAAACATGCCCACATGCTCTGGCATGCTGTAACTTACTTGAGCTTAGGCAAAGATGCACAATATACTATATTATATATTATATATACAGTGGTGTGAAAAACTATTTGCCCCCTTCCTGATTTCTTATTCTTTTGCATGTTTGTCACACAAAATGTTTCTGATCATCAAACACATTTAACTATTAGTCAAAGATAACACAAGTAAACACAAAATGCAGTTTTTAAATGAGGGTTTTTATTATTTAGGGAGAAAAAAAATCCAAACCTACATGGCCCTGTGTGAAAAAGTAATTGCCCCCTGAACCTAATAACTGGTTGGGCCACCCTTAGCAGCAATAACTGCAATCAAGCGTTTGCGATAACTTGCAACGAGTCTTTTACAGCGCTCTGGAGGAATTTTGGCCCACTCATCTTTGCAGAATTGTTGTAATTCAGCTTTATTTGAGGGTTTTCTAGCATGAACCGCCTTTTTAAGGTCATGCCACAACATCTCAATAGGATTCAGGTCAGGACTTTGACTAGGCCACTCCAAAGTCTTCATTTTGTTTTTCTTTAGCCATTCAGAGGTGGATTTGCTGCTGTGTTTTGGGTCATTGTCCTGCTGCAGCACCCAAGATCGCTTCAGCTTGAGTTGACGAACAGATGGCCGGACATTCTCCTTCAGGATTTTTTGGTAGACAGTAGAATTCATGGTTCCACCTATCACAGCAAGCCTTCCAGGTCCTGAAGCAGCAAAACAACCCCAGACCATCACACTACCACCACCATATTTTACTGTTGGTATGATGTTCTTTTTCTGAAATGCTGTGTTACTTTTACGCCAGATGTAACGGGACACGCACCTTCCAAAAAGTTCAACTTTTGTCTCGTCGGTCCACAAGATATTTTCCCAAAAGTCTTGGCAATCATTGAGATGTTTTTTAGCAAAATTGAGACGAGTCATAATGTTCTTTTTGCTTAAAAGTGGTTTGCGCCTTGGAAATCTGCCATGCAGGCCGTTTTTGCCCAGTCTCTTTCTTATGGTGGAGTCGTGAACACTGACCTTAATTGAGGCAAGTGAGGCCTGCAGTTCTTTAGATGTCCTGGGGTCTTTTGTGGCCTCTCGGATGAGTTGTCTCTGTGCTCTTGGGGTAATTTTGGTCGGCCGGCCACTCCTGGGAAGGTTCACCACTGTTCCATGTTTTTGCCATTTGTGGATAATGGCTCTCACTGTGGTTCGCTGGAGTCCCAAAGCTTTAGAAATGGCTTTATAACCTTTACCAGACTGATAGATCTCAATTACTTTTGTTCTCATTTGTTCCTGAATTTCTTTGGATCTTGGCATGATGTCTAGCTTTTGAGGTGCTTTTGGTCTACTTCTCTGTGTCAGGTAGCTCCTATTTAAGTGATTTCTTGATTGAAACAGGTGTGGCAGTAATCAGGCCTGGGGGTGACTACAGAAATTGATATTGAAATTGAAAATTGAAATTGATAAACCACAGTTAAGTTATTTTTTAACAAGGGGGGCAATCACTTTTTCACACAGGGCCATGTAGATTTGGAGTTTTTTTTCTCCCTTAATAACGTAAACCTTCATTTAAAAACTGCATTTTGTGTTCAATTATGTTATCTTTGACTAATAGTTAACGGTTTTTGATGAGCAGAAACATTTAAGTGTGACAAACATGCAAAAGAATAAGAAATCAGGAAGGGGGCAAATAGTTTTTCACACCACTGTATATATATATATATATATAAAATAATCCTGTGGCCAGCACACCCTTCAATGTTTCATCAAAAAAATTTTTATTGCAGATATATTGTTAAAACCAACGTTTCGGTCCTTGTTAGGACCTTTCTCAAAAAACAATAGTGCATCACATCACATCTAAATACCTGTGTACCCTAGCATGTGAAATTAGGTGCCCAATCCCCATTCTCTGACCATTATGTAATTAACCAATGTGGTTACTTGTGTACAAATTTGAATAGTCCAATGTGTGGCCATTATTTGTGCATGTGTATATCCATTCTAAAAAAAAAATATATATATATCTCTTATTATATCATGACCTAAGTGATTCTATAAAATATCAAACAAAGTGCAATAATCGCATATCATAAATAATTGCATGATATAAAATATTTGTTACAAATAATTTGTTATAAATAATCAAAGTGTAATGCCATAAAATACAATTATAAAGTGCAGTGTACATTCTCACCATACAGTGTCACTAGTGCATCAATGAGCTCAAATAGTGTCCATGTTAAAAAGTTCATTCATGAGATACCTGTAGAAAAAAATCTTTTTATAATACCATCTCAAAAAATGTATATCAATAAAATCATATATGACACATTCAAGAAATACTACAAAGTTATATACAGAACACATCTCTGATCAATATTTTGAGACTTGCTAATCTATGTAAGAAAACAACTCAAATTTAAACTTCCATTTAACCCTTGCGGATACACGCAATTTAATTCACTGATCCAAAAGGCCTCCCTCTTGAGAAGCTTTTTACCACTGTCGCCTCTCGGATGTAGCTCAATCTGCTCTATCGGCATGCACCGAAAGGAGCAGGCATCGTGCTTTGCCTCAGCCCAGTGCTTAGCAACTGGTTGCTGGGCCCTGAGAAAGGTCCCGATGGGGACCGAAACGTTACGTCGGCTGTTTATGCTACTTTGAATACATGTTTTGATTTTTCACAAGAAATCCCGGAGTTGCTGGTCTTTTTTATACTATATATATATATATATATATATATATATATATATATAAAATATATATGTAACAATATAAGGCTGCTTACAAAATAATTGTAGTAAATGGAAGTGTAATTAGCATCAAAATGCAATAATCATCTCTTTAAAATAACTTTATATGACAGACAAACCTCAATTACTTTTTAATAATTGGCTGCAACCACAAAGTTTAGATTATCAACATCTAGCCAGAGCCCACTGAGCTTGTGCACTGTATTGAACAGTTGTAATTTATTTTTAAAATATGTTCGTTAACTAACTTGTAATGTGTTCTTTTAACTTTAGGTGATTGTGGTTACCCCCTCAAATCATGGCTAATGACACCTGTATGGAATCCTAAAACTTCATGAGAAGAAATTCAACAGGGCTCATTCAGCAACACGATCAATTATTGAGCGTGCTTTCGGTATTCTTAAAAGCAAATTTAGATGCTTAGATATAACTGGTGGCTCATTATTGTATTCTCCTGAAAATGTTTGTAAAATAGTTGTTGCTTGCGTTGTGCTTCACAACATAATAATAAAGCGCTGCCAGAATGAATAATTTGAAGGTATAAATTCTAATGAGCAGGAACCTGAGTATGTTCATGAACCTGACAATGCTGGAGGAAACGCACGTCGCCAATCAATTATTACTAATTATTTCTAAAATTTGTATTTGTTGTCTTTTTCTTGAGGGGTGGTAAAGTAATTGCATTTACTTTGTGATTAAAAAGTTTGTTTATGTTTACTGGTACTGTTTTTGCTGCTTTAGTTTTCTATATTGATTCACTCTTGCATGACTTTGTATTCCGTACATAACTTCAAAAATTATACTATTGAATGTATTAAATTTATTGATTCAATTCACAGATTGTTTTGTGTCTTTCTTCATGGGGTTTAGGTACTGACAGACACCATTGCATTAAGATCCATGTTGTTTTGGCTTTTTTGTAGAAAACTGAAATAAAAAAAAAACATTATTGTACCATTGGCAGCCTAGGGTCTGCATTTAGACTATCGGCCCTTTCACCTTTGTGGCCTCCCACCTGTTTGGCTGCTGTGTTGTTTAATTTTTTTAATTGTATAAATACAGTTCTGTGATCCTAGATCAGCTGGCCCCACGCTTTGTTCACTCCTTTGTTTGAGACTGTAAGTCCTTGCATTATTTACACTTGTTATCACATGTTTTTTTCTCATTTTTTAGGCTCTGGTGCACAGGTTAGGTTAGCATATGCGGCGGCGTGATTTCCCCGAAATTGTGGAAGTTGCCGTGAAAGGAAACTTCCGCAATTTTGCCAAAATCACAGCGTTGCGTATGCCATCCCACCGGCAATTTACATTTTCGCTAGTGGGATGGCATTTCGGGGAGATTACCTGTCTGCAAATAGGGAGTTTTGTCGCGGGCAACTAATCTCCCAGTCTGTCACAGCCCTTAGCCCTTTTCACTGACAGTAGATTTTCAGATTTCAGTTCCCCCTAGTGCCAGACATTTTGTAAACATTCTGTGCTCTCTTATTTTAGGGGCTTTTACTGGATGGAGGTTTGTTATAAGTTAAACAACATTTTTTTTTATCTGGATAATGTGAGCTTTCCAAATCTGGATGAATTTTGCTGTATTTCCAGTTCTGGAAAAGATTTAGAGTTTTTAAATTAAAACAACACATTTTTAATTTACATGATATAGTGATTTATATTGGGCAAATTTTTTTGAACCAAAAAAAAAACAGATTGGAAAAGCTTCAGGTCTTCCAAACGTGCTAATACCCAATATGTATAGTAGTATGTGGATTTCTGCCTTATCTTAACTAAAAACGTAAGAACTAGGTAAGCTTTACCAGAAAGGTCACAAAGGTCACTCCCTGATTTTAATTACCAAATTTACAAAAGCATTACAGTAGAATATGGCATACTTTAGTTTCTAAAGGCAAGAATCCTCAAACAATAGGTTTACCCAAGGAAACCATATATGTTTGAAAAGGACTCATTCTGCTGAGTCTGAAATGGGTAAGCATAACTTTCTTCTCCTAAGTACCAAACAGCATTGTTTTCTTGAATTTAACAGATTATATATTAATAATCTAATAATTCCTCTAAAAAAAACACTTTCAAGCACCAGATCTCCCACATAACATTAGTTTCCAAGAAAAAACATGAAAGACAGGGGTCCACTAAACAGTTTGATGGCCAACATGCATCAAATTCTCCAAACTATGTGGTGTACAGGGGCACATATATATTATATACACATATATATATTGCAGACAAAATGTCTATGGGCAAAGACAAGAAACAAACAACAATGAGAAATGCAATAAAATTGCTTTTTTTTTTATTATGCCAAGTGAAATCTGCAGTCACAAACTGAGTTTGAGTATTTTAGATAGGTTAAATTAGTAACACAGATTAAATTAGTAACACAGATAAAGTCAAAGAAACAACACCTATGCATAACTGGTAATGCAATAACATTTACTTTAATTATGTTTGAAAATATCATATTTTGTACATTTTAAATCATTTCACCATTTTCCGAGCATTTTAGCAAATTTAACTGCAAAAAAAAATGACAAAAGTTTTTTGGAAAGAATGCCATGGGCTTCATACTGTGTATATTTGAGTCAGCACTATTGTGTGGTGTGATAGGGGTTTAAATTGCTTAATGCTGAATTTACACAATTTTGTTTTCAATCATGAAGGCCTGTGAATGTGTTACTTCAATTGTTATGATTATTCTCACTATTTTGTCTTTGTCCAAGTTGCTTTTGGCCTTGATTATCTCAGCTAATATTCAAGGCTAAGAGATCATAATAAAGCTTCAGCAGCTAATTAAATAATTTCTGTATTTCTACTAATAATTGCAATGTACCCACCCATGATACGTAAGCATAATGGGATGTGTTTTTCTATCTACTATATAAGTAATATCAAAACAAAATAAAGTCGTACTTGTTTGCAATACACATACTGGTTGTATCGTTTGTACAAGTACCCTGATCAGCGCACATGCGCAGACGATATCAGATGTTTCGCCGACGCACAGATTAAATCGAACCGGTTCGTGACTGCTTAGATATAGTGCAAAGAAGCACAGACGGAGTTATAAGATTAACCCTTACAGTTTGGTGTCAAGAAGTGGGGTCGGCGGGAGAATCCAGCGGTAAGTAGAATTTACATCTTAATTGATGGTTTTCCTCTTACCTCTGGCTCTTCCCTACAGGCCGATCTAAAAAGAGTACAGTTAGCAGTCTAATAGAGATACAGAGATACAGAGATACAAGATACAGAGATAAAAAGAGATACAAAGATACAGAGATAAAAAGAGATAAAAAGAGATACAGAGATACAAGATACAGAGATACAGAGATAATAAGAGAATTAGGGATTCTCAGGACGTGTGTGGGAAACATTATTTACAGACTGATTCGTCTCTGCATGTGTATTCCTGTGTTGTCCTGTCTTTGTTATATGTACCTGTAACTGTATTTTATGTATCTGCTCATATAAGCACACCTGGTATTAAGAGTGATCGCAAGTCATTGTGGGTCTTGTTGGGACCTTGATCTCAGTTCAGCCCTAATGACTTTGCTTTGCCAAATGTGTTTATATTTTCAATTTTGGAAATTTATGGTATTAAGATTTGATCGCGAGAGAAAATCAAAGGTACTGTTGGATGAATTACTGTTTGCCTGTGTTGTGTCTTTGTTATTTTCTTTAAAAGTAAATGTTTTTAATATCGTAACACTTATATTTTTAAACTGGTCATCTAAAATTTATTACAACATTAAGGAATACCTCTGACTGAGCTAATAAGGTTTTGTAGGGACCTTGATCCCAGTACAGCCTGTTTGCTTTTTTGGAATTGTTGCAATTAATTTTCATTATACGAAATTGAAAATAAAGGAAATAATAATGCTAAGAAATTACTATTACTCATTCGTGATAAACTTGCAAGGAATACTGAACCTGGTGTCAGTATGATTCTATCGGTGCGCACCCACACGCTTTGTTGAACTAATTCGGACAGGAATAAATACCGTGAGGACTGATTATGTCTTTAACAATTTGAGCCCAATGTGAGACTGCAGGTTTTGTCTGTCTTTAAGCCAAATATGAGAATTCCAGACAGTTTACACGGAATGGGACGGAGACTGATCACCTCCGGGACACGATAAGAACCTAGGTTTTAGTTTCTTTACCGTGTCATCCCCATATCCTATTGTGAATTAGTTTGTAATTCTCCAGTGGCTTCCTGGCAGCCAGCAAAGACAGGTTCCTTAGGCTTGCAGCTCATTTTAACGGAACCTGCACATGGTATATATTGCCTGATGTATTCTGTTTTTCTATGTTTTCTTTTGCCTCCCTATAATTGGTCTCTGTTAACAGTCTAAGGTTGTGTCTATGAAGTTCAGTAGCAGGAGGATTCTTATGTGCAGGGATAAGAGGGGTTAATGGTTACATTCCAGCTGAGAGGTGTACATGTTGGAAAGGGGATAGTCACTGCGATTGTGTGTGTGTGGGGTGTCATAGCTTTGGTGGGTTAACCTAGTACAGTGTGCGGGAAAGCTATGTTGTGTCAAAATTGTGTATTTGAACTTTTCTTTGGTATTACAGAAGGGATGTTAGAGTGTGAATAAAATGAGCAAAACCGAGTTAGAAATTTAGGACCCTGGATATCTCTCTCTACTGGGTTCCAGGGATCAAACCAATAGTATGGTGGAGGAAGGGATCTCAGTATGTGAGCTGATGGCAGTCAGAGAGGGGAAGGAATATCAGATAAAAAGGAAAGAAAGAAATTGTAAACTGTTTTTCTTTAAAATTTTGTTTGGGTCGGTTCCCAGATTAAGGTGTTACTATTATTATTATTATTAACATTTATTTATAAAGCGCCAACATATTCCGCAGCGCTGAATGTTTGTCTCCCCAACAGTTACAATTACACTCTGATGCTTTAACTAATTTTGTATCTCTAAAAATGGTCCATCTATCTACATACAGAAATTTCCCCAGAAACCTTAACAAATTGCATAAAGCGTTTTGATAAACTCATCCATACAGAAATCTGGAGGGAGCAAAACTTTAGACTAATCCATCTAGCCTATAAAGGTTTTAACTTTGATTGCAAAAAAAAAAAAAAAATTCCTTAAAAAATTGTCCCAAATGTAATACACCGCTTCCAAACATTATTCATCTACTTTGGGATTGCCCTCATATTAAAAGTTTTTGGCAAGTCATTGAGAGCCATTTAAAATCTATATTGGACTTTAAACATAATCTGACTCCAAAATCTGCCTTATTAAAATTTTTCAGAAGACATTATACAAGTGTCTCGCCTAATTCAGCCTAAATTTGGGAACATTTCCTACTCCATAAATTATCTGAACCTTATTTTGGCAGCAGCAAAGAGGATTATTTTTAAAAAAAAGTGGATCGATCCAAACTCCCCATTATTATTGGAGGTCATTTCGGAGTTACAAATTCTCTGTACAAATGAAGCCATTGCTTTCAAATTTAGTAATACAAAAAACCGCACAAGATTCTTATCTAAATGTAGATTCCTCATGCATACCCTTTCTCCCAATGATAGTTCTCATTTGGACTCATTTCCTTACTATCCATAGTTCCATGAATATTTCCAAACTCTACTAGCCTGTTTAATTGTATCAATAAGAATTGTTTAATGTAGTATTAATCTTATCCAATTGTATCACAATTATCCATGTTTTTCTGCCATTACCTTTTCATCCATAGTCACTTGTAAAATTGTTTGAATTGCTCATTGTATTGATCTACTTATGTACCTTATTAATCCCGTTTGGGATTGTTTGTTTCCCAATGATTATTGTACTTGTCTAATATAATAAAAAAATAATTTTGTATCTCAATTAACTTATGAACTAACTAAAGTGCATGGCCAGGTGTTCTCTTTTGTAACAGATCCCATCTTCACTGAGGGAACTGCAGCCCGAGGACTAAGTGATGCTAAAGAAATCTGTTTGGAACTACACCTCCCACTGCAAAAAGACCCCAGCCCTGGAAGGAACACTTACATCCGTGCAATGATAACTTATATCCTTTTATATTATTATTATTATTGTTAACATTTATTTATAAAGCAATCAATAACCGATACAAGAGGTGAGGAGGGCTCTGCCTAAAAGAGCTTTTCTGTGTGTTTACAAGCATCTTACTAGCCCAAGAGGTAGCAATTAGATAGAAAAATGGGGTTACGTAGTTCTAGTACAACTCCTTTAATGCACAGCCTAACAAAGCTATGCCCTTTCTCACTGTAGGAGATTCATTAATTGTGAAACCCCTAACTCCTTCAGATTTTAGGAACATTTTAATAAATGCTCCAGATCCTAGAAAAATCCTGGTGCCTGCCTTATCTATCTTGTATGTATGTATCAGGGTCAATGCATGTAGAAATGGAAAGATTATGGACTGATAGTCTATGGCAGTTGCCTTAGCCTATAAACAAAAGGTTTCAGAGTATATTAGAGGACATATGGCACAATTAAAGTTATAAACTTGTTTTAGTTAATTTCTGAATGGCCTAGCCTCACTGCTATTTTTATAAGAAAGATAAGAAAGTGTTAGAGAAAAAAGCAGCATGTTGTTTTGAGAGTACAAAGAAAGAGAAACGGGATATCAGTAGATTTCAAACGTAACTTGTTGACTGTACACCATACAAAGCTTCTATACACCCGCATTCTCACCCTGTTTTCTCAAACAGTATCCTATCAGTAAATGGTATTTGTCCCCTTGTTAACTCCTTCCTACAGCAAGGCATTTCACGCCTGATTGTTCTCCCCTTACAACACTTACAACCCAGTGCCTAAAAAAAAAAAAAAGGGTCTGAATATTGTTTAATCCAAGACCTAAGGGCCATTAACACTTTAATTACACTTATTGTGTTCATTATTCCTGATGTGACAGTTCTACTTACATCTATACCCTGTGATGTGTTTGTATTCACAGTTTTGATTTAAAGTAATGTTTTTTCCTCGGTCCCAGTTGACCTTGAGACACAGTTACTATTGGCTTTTATTTTTGATGGGGCCTAATATTACCTAGACCCATCATCCCTAAGGTTATTGGATTTCATCAGTGGCCATTCCCTGATGCTCCAAAATTCCTTGAAATCATGGACTCCTAGCCATGGTTCTGTCCTGCTTCAGTACATCAATGACCTACTGTTGTGTAGTCCTAATCAGGCTGCTAATGTTGCTCACATGGTTTGTTTTTTACAACACTTTGCACTTGAAGGTCACAAAATTGCTAAACACAAAACTCAGATGAGGGCTGAGTCTGTTGAATACTAATACAATATTCTTGGGCAGTGCACAAAGAAAGATCAATATGTGTTAATTATATGGTCACCAGCTATGCAAAATGTGTTTTATCAGCTTAATAAATCTCTGGTTCAAGCCCCTGCTTTAGGACTACCAAATTATTGTAAACCTTTTCTTTTGTATGTTAAGGACACCTGTAAAACCATGACTGCAGTCTGTGCTCAGGAGTCTGGAGGCAATTTGCGTCCGGTAGCCCTTTTTTCCAAAGTAATGCTTGTTCTGGTACAGGGGATGCCGGCGTGTCTCAAAGCTTTAGCAGCTAGTGCTATGTCTGTAGAAATGTCATAGTCAGTCACGAATGGTCACAATACTATCTTGCATACTTCACACCAAGTCACACATTTGCTATAAAACATTACCACCCAACATAAGACTTCCCAATGCCTTAGTGGAGACATCTTACTTGACACGCAAAATTTTAACTATTGAATATGCTTCTACAACACAAAGTCCCGCAGCAGTTTTCAATACATTATTACATTTTTCTAATCCTGATAGCAATCCATTGTTACAAGCTCTGTGTGTTACTGAAATTCATAATAGTACTACACCAAGAGGGGATTTATAGGATATCCCTTAGAGAATACTATTAACATTTTCGTTGAGAGTTCTTGTACCAGGACCTCAGATCACGAGTACCAGGCAGACTACGCAGTTGTGTAACTCCCTGATATAGTCATTTAGTCAGGTCCATTAACTATTAACTCCTTGGGTTAGAAGTCCACTTATTATTCCCAGTGATTTAGAACTATTCAAATAAGAATATGTACATAACTTTATCATTACTTTGAATGGCAACTATGGTGATGTCTCTTTATCTTTTCGTTTACCCACACAGGAACCTACATATACCTTCTGCCCTGAAGACTCTCTTGTTGTTCTACAGATGCATCGTTATCGAAATGGGGGATTTCCATTTGGACCCAAAGCCACAGTTATTGCCATCACACCAACCTCCATTCTAGCAGACTCCAGTGACCAGTGGATTCACGCTTCAAGAGTGAAATTTGCCCGAGTTGCTACCACCACCAGTACCTTCTAAAGATTATAACACTACCAAAGATGACCTCTTCTTGCCTGATAACACCGCCCCAAGACATCAGGACAGACAGAATGACCAGGATGACCAGGAGGATGATCAGAGAGAAACTCAAGAACTGATAACTACCTGTAATGAACAGGAAATAGACAAAATATGCACTTTGGTGCAGCCTCTTATTTTCCTTTTGATGTTTATCCCATTGTGAATATTACTTAACTGCATTTACTCTTTTTCATTTACAGAAACTTTTCAGTCTCTGTTATAAGCCTCCCATTAATGACATTTTTTTCTATTTCTACAACCAATTTATCTATAGTATCTAGGGTTAAACATGAAGTTTAATCACCTTACCTTATTAGTTTCTTTGTTTCAAGGTTTTAATGGAATTGTGATAATGCAATGAGGTTGGTTCAATGCTATTACTATTCACACTTAAAGATAATTTAACTTGCTCTGCTAATAATCACTGTACTATATGGAATATGTCTGCAACTTTCTCTATCTATAAGGTTCCAGATCTGTTAAAAGGTTATTTTATGTTTTCTAACACCACCTGTAACTGTTCCATATCTAATATCACTGCATTCCAATCTATTATTCTTTACTTTTCTGTTGTTTATAATTTAACCTTTTTGAATAACATTGTGTCCACTACTTATACCTGGACATATGTCACTAATTTTTCTCTTCCTGTAGACCTTGTGTTAGTTTGATATTTTGTTGTAGCAAATACAGGATCAGGGGATGATATACGAATACCAATGAGAAGAGGTTTATCTATTGGGCCCCTGAATAAGAAATATACATTCTTCTTCTAGTCAGCGGACTCTGTGCTTCAATTTTCTAAGCAATCACATCTAAAGAAACTAGATAATCATATGTATAGTTGATCATTTCATGATCTAAGAGGGGATTGAAAGGTTAATATAATTATGAACTTAGTGCTAAAAATCTGTATACATGTTTTTTTTTTTTTTTTTTCTTTTTGTCCCTGTCCTTCTTAAATAATCTTAGCCATCCTGTTATTGGACAAGCTGTTTTTTGTTTTTCTTTTTGCCAATACCATCAAGGTTAAAATGCTCAAGGCTGAATACCAAGTAAACCACAGCTGAACCTTATTTTTTACACAAAGATTTGAATGTACTACATTCATTAGAATGTTTATCTGACTATTCTGTAATGATTACAGTTGTCCCACAGTATGTTTGCCTAGCTACAGACTTTCCTGTCGGTGTTTATGCTGTTGATTCTTCTCTACATTTTACTGGCTGCTTTGCCAATGTCACTCTGCTACGATGTTTCAATTGTACTTACTATTTTTCTCCCATTTCTTTCTGTTCATAAGTCATTCATGTATTTCCCATCTGCTTTACCTTAGATCAGTATCAGATCCCTTTATCAGTGTACTGTTCCTTAATCACTGATAACACTAATGCTATAGACGCTTGTCACATGACCAATAACTGTATGACACAGCTATTAAAACAGTAGCAACTTAGAACAAGTTAATATCCCTAGGATCTCAAATACAGGACAATTTACAGCATCATTGGTATGATATATTCTCAGGTTGGTCACACATTGGCTATTCTATTGTTCAAAGCTTCTTCTATCCACTTATCATTGTTGTAGTTATATTTGTTTTGCTTATTTTTTGTTCAACTTGTATTTGTCATGTACCTTTTTCAAACACATACAAAAGCTGATTTCCATTTCTCAACTAGAACAACTCAAATTAATTCCTGCTATAGATTCCTCACTACCTTTCAGTGGTTGCCTCACTAACGTCACCCTTTTACGTTGATATAATTATACCTATTATTTTTCTCCTATCCCCACTGCCATCGTTCCTTTCTGTATTTCCCACCTACCTTACCTGTAGGATCAGATTCCCAATACTGTACATCAATAACTTATTATCCATTACACTAACATGATTGCTGCTTATCGTAAGCATGATACCCAATTGCATGACATTGCTCCCAAGAACAAATTGCTCTCTCTGGGCTCTAAAATACAAGATGATCTGCAACCCCATTGGTATGATGTCTTCACTGGCTCGTCTCCAACAGGTTCTGCTATTATGCAAAGTCTTTTTATTCACTTTTTGCTGTTATTACTGTGTTTGTTTTACTTGTATTTTTCAATTTATATCTCTCATGTATTTTTCGTAAACGTATTCAAAAAATGATTTCACATGCTCAGTCTGAACAACTTAAGCTTATTTATGCTTCACATATGTAGTCACTTTGGTGACTAAAAGGGGGATTGATAGGGGTTTAAATTGCTTAATGCTGAATTTACACAATTTTGTTTTCAATCATGAAGGCCTGTGAATGTGTTACTTCAATTGTTATGATTATCCTCACTATTTTGTCTTTGTCCAAGTTGCTTTTGGCCTTGATTATCTCAGCTAATATTCAAGGCTAAGAGATCATAATAAAGCTTCAGCAGCTAATTAAATAATTTCTGTATTTCTACTAATAATTGCACCCACCCATGATACGTAAGCATAATGGGATGTGTTTTTCTATCTACTATATAAGTAATATCAAAACAAAATAAAGTCGTACTTGTTTGCAATACACATACTGGTTGTATCGTTTGTACAAGTACCCTGATCAGCGCACATGCGCAGACGATATCAGATGTTTCGCCGACGCACAGATTAAATCGAACCGGTTCGTGACTGCTTAGATATAGTGCAAAGAAGCACAGACGGAGTTATAAGATTAACCCTTACATGGTGTTAACTTAATTCTTTTGAAATGTGATTCTACTTGCTCGTTTGTTTGTGAATGTAGATTTTCTTGAGGAATAGTAGAAGTATGCAAGATTTTTGATGGTGGCTGAAATTTTGACTTTTGACACAGTGCAGTAGTACTAGTATTAGTACTGCTGCTGCTCTCAATGGTCAAGTCAACTAAATCTGTTGAAATGTTGGGGTTTGTGGTTGTATCTAGCCGCCTTTTAGCACAGCACGTACAATGTTGGTCTTTTTCTACCATTTTTTGAAAAATTTGCTACAAATTGCCCAGCCTTGTGTCAATGGTTTTGTTTAATAACATGATGGAATTTGATAAATTAGACACTGTGCTAACTAAATTGTTGCTTAAATTCATTGTAAAGGGGAAATATGTTTTATGAAAATCTCTGATGAACTTTATATAATCCTGCTCTGCTTCAGCTAAATAGCCACCTTCATTCAGCTTGCGTGTTAGTAGTGTACACTTCCTCTTCTTCATCCTCACTTTCAGAGCTGGACAGTGGGAGATTGCTGCTGTCATTTAAATCTGGTGAGGGGAGATTGGCATCCAGCAAATTCTCATCCAATTGTGAATGTGACAGATTTATTTTACAAGTAGCTGAAAAGCAAATGATATCATTATCATTTAATTTTTTAACATTGATAAAGACTAAAATCTCTATGTGCACATTCACCCACAGACCCCCCCCTAATTTTGAAGAATTTTGTTTCTAAGCTAAGTCTTGCTTACATCTACCATGGGCTTCATTGCCATATTTCTGATCTGTGGGTCCCGAGGCCAACCCACTTCACTCCCCCACCTCCCCCCCCCCCCCGCACATGTGCATTTATGAATCACCCCCCCCCCCCCCCAAGAGTGCATGCAAGTGCATTCGCACAGACTACGGTTGAAACTCATACGGAGCAGTGGGGAGAGGTCCTCATTGCTCTGTATTGGATTAAAACCTCTGTGCATGCCGCCTCTAAAGTTATGCTGCTCTCCTAGGAGTGGGCGTTACTAAACAACATTGCAGTTTGTGATTGTGTTGATAAGGTGAAGTTTGCAGTATGATTTTATCTTGAATGTGTACAAGAGAATCAAGTATATGATTGTCCCAGAGTGATGCATCCTTGAGTTTTTAGTGAGACTGTCATTTTCCAAACGGCATTTTCCAGTAAGTAATGGTTACCTGTGTAAACTAATGCATAAACATATATATAATTTTGCTTAAAATGTGGCAGCCCATGTGAACTAACGACAATATAATTGCTTCTTACATCAGACAAGTGGGCTTTTTGAGAATCGATCGTTATTTTTTTAAATGTAAGAAGTAATAATAATTTTAAAGCATGCCATGAATCACTTTTTGTCGCCTTTTTGCGAATCAGCACTTAATCTTATATAAATGGTCATGGTCAAGTTGGAAACTTATTACACAGATATCTATTGTAATACATTTTTTAATCAATTCTCTTAAACATTGTAACATTGTTAGTTTTTAATACCAATACACTTAACTTTCGATTTTGGCTTGCTGCTATCAACGTCAACAATACCATTTATCATGTGTGGGTGAAATGTATCATGGACCACTTGCTCATATCTGTTTAGTTCTTTTGTTTGTTGTTTTTCGTTCTCTTTATTTACATCAGAAATTGTGTCAAGTTTGGACTTTGTATTCCTTCTTACATCATACCAACGCTTTTTCAGTTCTTTTAAAGTGCGTTGTGCAATTCCAACTGCATTAACTTTTTTTTGAATGTTTCGCCAAATATTTGTTTTAACACTCAGCAATGTTTTTTTGGAGCTGGGACCAAAAAGCAGTTTGTAATTTTTTTCACCTATTATCAAAACAAAATGAAATTGAATACCTTAATTCATTAAGCTGGAAACCATGTTTAGATTAGCATGAATCAAAAAATAACCCTTTTTCCCTATTATTTTACAATAAACAATTATATTACTTGTAGAAATGGGCAATTATCTTGCAGACTTGAATTATTTCCTGGAAACCTATAGGCCACATTTACTAGAATTGGATTTTTAGGGGGCTTAAAACACGGTATTTAAAAAAAAAAAAACCCTGTTAATTTCTAATGTTCTAAAACAGTGCTGTCCAACTGGCGGCCCGCAGGCCACATGTGGCCTGTGACCCCCTCTGTTTGGCCCCCACCTGTCTGGCTGCTTTGATGGCTTACCTTTGTGAAAACTTAAAATGGTATAATTAGAGAAAATAACTGGCCCCCTGCATGTTTCACACCTCAGATTTAAGGTTTTAAACCCCCTGTATTGTTTAAACATAAATTCCCCTGTGTTGTTAACACCTTATAATCTCTGCATTGTTCATCCCCTGCATTGTTCACACCTCAGGCTGTAATCACCCACATTGTCCACCAAAGAGTGTAGGAGCAGTAGAAACCCACAAATAAACCCTGCACACTATAAAAATAATATATTTAAGAATATACTGAGGTGGTACTGCATTACAAATTTTTAAAAAATATATAGTTATTGTGCTGACTGTATGAGCATTACCATCATTGTGTCACCACCATTAATATGGGTAAGCTCATGTGATAACACTGGTGTGGTTTTAAGTGGGTTTTAAGAGTTGACACTGGAAACAATTGTATTTTAAGATGACATTTGTTTCCAGGAATCCTTTTCATTTTTCCTATCAAGAAATTGCTCAAGCAGCCATTTTAGGAGCATTGGCACTCATTCTTGTAAAACAATGTGTTTAAATTCTAGTTGAAAATGGGTCTAACAGAAAACAATGTGAGGATTACATATGCTATTTCTCTGCTATTCTAAGCCTCCATAGGACTCAATGGTAGTCAACAGATCAAACCTGTTGAGTTATTTTTTTGAAATTTTAAAAAAATAAGCATTAATAATAAAAAAATTATGGGAGTCATTTTGAAAAAGCTCAAATGTTTATGATAAAAATTAAGAAACCCCAGTTGTTAATATCAAAATTAGCTAGAACTAAGAACAAAAAGACAACCATATCTCATAATTGCTTAGTAAATGCGCCCTAATTTTTACAAAAGAGTAGAAGGACACCAAAAACAAACACACTCAAGTGTGCAAATTATGCAAGATATAATAAAAACACCGTTTCAATTATATACCTTGAAGTGTGTATCGCTCTTACCTAAAGGTTAAAAATATTGCATTTGGGTTGTTGCATGAAGGGGAGGCTTATGTGCTATCTTTTGCCAACTCTGTGTACAGTCATAGTCTAACTGGATGTTTGAGAGTGTTTCCAAACGTTTAGTGGAATTGTAAAAATATAAAAGTATTGTTTACCTCTTCTGTTAGAATAACCAGTTCTTCAAAAGCAAATCTTTCCTGTTTGCTTTTACTTGACGCAATATTGATATCCATGTGAGTTTGTTGTTGTGATATAGTTGGCTGCTCATCATGAAATGTACAGTCATTTTTATCACGTAAGTTACCATCCACACTTGTTTCAGTAGGTCTAGTTGTTGATTGGGATGTTGAGCCATGGTTTTTCTTTTTTTTTTTATTTTTTATCATCACTTTTACTTTGTGAATCTCCACTTTGCCAAGGTGTTAGATGATCTAGATTTAGCGTGACTAAATCCTCCCCATATTTGGAAAATATGTTTTCAGAACCAGAATGCTTTTTGCTACTAGCAGACCGATTTGAAGAATGTGTTGTATGTTGCCTTTGCTGTTGGCGAAATTGTTTCCACATCTCAAATTCACCCTCCTCTAAATTAATCTGCATTCTGTACTATTGGAAAAATTTTTAATCAGGGTTTGTTATATAAAGCCTTAAACATTGTCAATTGTAGATAAATAGCTTTATTAATGATGATAAAGGTTAGTGTTCATCTATTACTATGGTAATGCATTTAAATTATTTTTCTGAATAAAGATAATGTATACAGATTCCTAGCAATGAAGTCATTTTGTGTGATGTTAACACATAAACACCATTCCCTTACAAACCCCAATAATGCTGTCACAGAATTGTATTTTGGGCCACTGACACCCTAGACACCTTACCTAGCAGCACCCCTAAGCATGCAAAATGGCATTTTAAGAGACATATATATTCGAGTGTGTATGAAGTTAGAAATGAAAAGTCAAGATCTGCATGGTTGCTGTGGCCAACATCACTAGTAAGGTAAAAGGACACACACAAATCGATATGCCCCTTACAGCATGCACCTGGGAACCCCTCACACACCAGCTATTATATAAGCACCCAAGGGCCAAGCCCCTTAGGCTGATGCCGGACAAGGCGTAGGGTGGATTTTTTCAGCAAGCTGAAAAACGCTTTCAGAAAATTCCGGCCTATGCCTCCTACATGTGCCTGCACACAAATTAATGTGATACGCTCTGGTGCAGGCACATGTAGCCAAAATACGCATAAAAACAGAAGACTTTGCATTCTCTCGTGTTTTTAAGCGTATTTTCACTACATGTGCCTGCACCAGAGCGTGTCTCATTCATTCGGATGCAGGCACATGTAGGAGGCGTAGGCCGGAATTTTTGTTTTTCTGCTTGCTGAAAAAATTCGCCCTAGGCCTCATCTGGCATCAGCCTTAAAGCTGCTACCCAAGGCACAGGTTCTTAGAAGATTATGTACAAACAAGGCCATGACTTTCTAGCTACTTTAAAAAGAATGAATTTAAAACGTGAGAAAGGTGTAAATTAATAATTTATTATAAATAAATTAATAAAAGTGCAATGTAAACACACTTAAAAGCAGTCATAAATAAGAGAAGTAAGATCCAAAGGAAATAGAAAGGGAAGTTTGAAACCAAATTTCATGTACTGTGGAAAAATGTGTAGTCAGTGATTGACATATGATTTGTTGTGGCCTCCGGCCACTTTTGGGCATTCAACAATCGTCATATTTACATTCAGGCTGAGCCCATGACTGTTATTCAAGTTTTGGGGGAGTAGTCGGAAAGCTAGAAGATTGACAGCAGTTTGAAAATCTTCCCTGTCAAAAGCACAAGCAACCTGCTCCGCTATAGGGCGAAAAAGTGTGAAGAGTTTTGGTGTTGTACCCCTAAAACAGCAGGAGGAGTAACGTTTAGAAAATGGGGGGCCCTAAGAATAAGAATAAAAAAAGGATTAAAAAACAATAGATAGTACAAGACTTAAAGGGAAAGCTCTGTCTAAAATATTTAACTTTGTTAAATAGAGAGAATGATTACAATAATTACTTATTGGTGACATACTTATTTAGGGAAAAATGTAATCTATAAAGGCAGGAGGGGCCCATTGTCTTTCATTATGGGCATGGCCACAACACTACTTCATGCTTTCAGCTTTCTAAGCTGTTAGCAGTCAGTAAACAAAGAGTGACTTTTGGGGGCTTATATAGAATTTAACTGTTCAGTTAGTTTATTTTAGATTCAGACCTGCATGCTCAACAGATATGTCCCATGTGCCCCCCTCCCCCTGTAAAGTAATTAACTAAGGAGGCTAGAGAGCAGACAAAAAGTAGTTCTGGCTATTATGTTGGACATTTGCCTACTCCAGCCTTTATAGATCACAATGTAACCTGATTAACTATGAAAGAAATATTTTTTTTTTGCCCAGTCTGTCTATTTAAGCCAGTTTCACATTATAACTAAACTATTCCTTTCAAAGAACAAATTTATTTTTTTTATTAGTAAAAATTAAACTCTGTTGTAATACTAGGGGCAGATTTTTGAAAATGTGAGTTTTTAGCTTAATATATACAAACTCAACCACGTTTCCCATTCCTTTTGGATTTTTTGAAACAGATTATTCAATGGGTGTAAATTAGTTCTCCATTTGAAAAATATTCTTCTTCTTTATGTAAAGTCAGATTTAAAGCCATGTAATATAGACATTACCAATAAAAAAGTTGAATCTCTTTGGGTAGAAATTTCAGTAGGGCTGAAGGTCACAAAGAAAATGATCATTGGTGTATGCTATAAACCACCCCGTATAGATGAGGGGGATGAGGCCCAGCTATTGTTGCAAATGGAGGAGGCTTCAAAACTGGGTCAAGTTGTTATTATGGGGGACTTTAATTATCCGGACATTGACTGAAGTAATGGGGTGGCTAAGTCAGAAAAAGCTAGTAGGTTTGTAAATATGCTAAATGACAACTTTTTATTTCAGGCGGTTCAAGAACCTACTAGGAATGACTCTATTTTGGACCTGGTAATATCTAATAACACTGAACTCATCTCTAACATTTGTGTGGGTGAGCATTTGGGGAACAATGATCACAACATGGTCTCCTTTGAGATAATGCTGCAGAGACAGCGATATAAGGGGGTAACTAAAACGCTCAATTTTAGACGTGCAGACTTTGCCAGTATAAGGGCATCTCTGCAATGTGTCAACTGGGAAATGCTTTTCATGGGGTTAGACACAGAGGGAAAATGGAACATCTTTAAAACATTGCTTTGCAGGTATACACAACAGTATATTCCCCTTGTAAGCAAGGAGAGGCATCGCAAAGCAAAACCTTTATGGCTGAATAAAAGTGTTAGTGTCGAGGTTGGTAAGAAAAAATGTGCTTTTAAAGCATTAAAGTTAGCTGGGACAGCAGAAACTTTTCATCAGGTACAAGGAAGCAAATAAAACACAAAAAAAGCTATCAGGCAAGCTAAAATAGAGATGGAAAGGGATATTGCAGCTAGGAGTAAAAAGAATCCAAAATTATTTTTTAATTATGTGAATAGTAAAAAAATGAAGCAAGAAGGGGTGGGAACCTTATTATCACGGGGGGGGGGGGGGGGGGGGGGGTAAGTTGGTTGATGAGAACAGGGAAAAAAGCAGAAATTTTGAACTCTCATTTTTCATCTGTCTATACATCTGAGGAGCCAGCTAATGAGGGCTTCCCTTTTAATATGCCCAGTTCTAGTAATTTAGCTACTGACGCATGGGTCATTCGGGAGGAAATTCAAAAGAGACTTGAACATGTAAAAGTAAACAAAGGTCCAGGAACGGATGGGATTCATCCCAGGGTATTAAATGAGCTGAGCGCTTTGATTGCCAAACCTCTTCACTTAATTTTTCAGGATTCGTTAAGGTCTGGCATGGTGCCGAGAGATTGGCGGATTGCTAATGTAGTGCCGTTATTTAAAAAGGGATCCCGTTCTCAGCCTGAAAACTATAGGCCTGTTAGTCTGACATCGGTAGTAGGAAAACTTTTGGAAGGGGTAATAAGGGATAGGGTACTTAAATACATTGCAGTTCACAATACTATTAGTTTGTGCCAGCATGGTTTTATGCGTAACAGATCTTGCCAGACTAATTTAGTCACCTTTTATGAGGTGAGTAGGAACCTCGATGCTAAAGCGTTTGATACAGTACCTCACAGAAGGTTAATGATCAAATTAAGGAATATTGGCCTAGAACATAATATTTGTAATTGGATAGAGAACTGGCTGAAGGATAGATTACAAAGAGTGGTGGTAAATGGAACATTTTCTAATTGGACCAGTGTGGTTAGTGGAGTACCGCAGGGGTCAGTCCTTGGTCCTTTGCTTTTTAACTTGTTTATTAATGACCTGGAGGTGGGCATAGACAGTACTGTTTCTATTTTTGCTGATGACACAATTATGCAAAACTATAAGTTCCATGCAGGATGTTGCCGCTTTGCAGAGCGATTTGACAAAATTGGAAAACTGGGCAGCAAACTGGAGAATGAGGTTCAATGTTGATAAGTGCAAAGTTATGCATTTTGGTAGAAATAATATAAACGCGAACTATCTACTGAATGGTAGTGTGTTGGGGGTTTCCTTAATGGAGAAGGATCTAAGGGTTTTTGTTGATAACAAGTTGTCTAATTCCAGGCAGTGTCATTCTGTGGCTACTAAAGCAAATAAAGTGCTGTCTTGTATAAAAAAGGGCATTGACTCAAGGGATGAGAACATATTTTTGCCTCTTTATAGGTCCCTGGTAAGGCCTCACCTTGAGTATGCAGTGCAGTTTTGGGCTCCAGTCCTTAAGAAGGATATTAATGAGCTGGAGACAGTGCAGAGACGTGCAACTAAACTGGTTAAGGGGTTGGAAGATTTAAACTATGAGGTTAGACTGTCGAGGTTGGGGTTGTTTTCTCTGGAAAAGAGGGGAAGAAGAAGCACTCTGAGGGGACATGATTACTCTGTACAAGTACATTAGAGGGGATTATAGGCAGATGGGGGATGTTCTTTTTTCCCATAAAAACAATCAACGCACCAGAGGTCACCCCTTTAGATTAGAGGAACGGAGCTTCCATTTGAAGCAGCGTAGGTGGTTTTTCACGGTGAGGGCAGTGAGGTTGTGGGATGCCCTTCCTTGAGAAGTGGTAATGGCAGATTCTGTTAATGCCTTTAAGAGGGGCCCGGATGAGTTCTTGAACAGTCAGAATATCCAAGGCTATTGTGATACTAATAGCTACAGTTAGTGTTGGTGGTTGTATGTGTGGTTTGTGTATGTGGGTGTATGGATTGGTGGGTGTGGGTTGTATGTGCTGGGTTTACTTGGATGGGTTGAACTTGATGGACTCTGGTCTTTTTTCAACCCTATGTAACTGATGTTTCCTGGTCATCTTCCCTCCCCCCCACTACACCGGCCACACACCAGATTTGCAGAAGAGTCACCTCCTCCAGTTCCTGACTCTCCGGCCTCCTCTAGGACCATCCAGCTGCCTGCCAAACCCCAGGTAGGTGTGGGCAAATAAAAAAACCACACACCTACATCTTAGGGGGGGTTGACATTAACAGCACACACATGCACACTACACGCTTTTCTTTTTCTGTACATTTTTGCAGACATTTTTAAAATTGCTCATGGGAATAGTGTTTTTGCTACTGTAGCAAAAGGGATTTCCGGGATAATTTGTATGCACAAACTTCCTTATGGGTATCTCTACATTCCAGACAGATAGTTTGATGCCCATTGTGCATAACAACCCCAAACTGTTCAGGGGACCCCTGGCATTCATATTTAGGATGTTTTTTTTTTCATTACAACTAATGTTATGTGGCAGATATGATGCAGAAAGTGAAAGCTTCGAAGCAATTTTTTTAGAAATATCATTTTTTTAAAAAAAACTTCCACATTTACAAAAGCAATGCTGTTTGGTACTTAGGAGTAGAAAGACATACTTACCCATTTCTGAATCGGCAGAATGTGTACTTTTCAAACATATATGGGTTCCAGGGGTGAACCTATTGTTCCTGCCTTTACAATATAAAGTATGCAATATTGTGCTGTAATGCCGGGAAAATTTGGTAATTTACTGCTGGGAGTTTGTGATCTATTACATAGTAACATAGTAAGTTGGGTTGAAAAAAGACATACGTCCATCACATTCAACCATAATGCCTATATATAACCTGCCTAACTGCTAGTTGTTCCAGAGGAAGATAAAAAAAAAAAACCCCATCTGAAGCCTCTCTAATTTGCCGCAGCGCAGAAAAAATTCCTTCCCGACTCCAAGATGGCAATCGGACCGGTCCCTGGATCAACTTGTACTGAGAGCTATCTCCCCTACCCCTGTATTCCCTCACTTGTACCGAGAGCTATCTCCCCTACCCCTGTATTCCCTCACTTGCTAAGAATCCATCCAGCCCCTATTATAAAGCTATATAATGTATCAGCCAGTACAACTGATTTGGGGAGGGAATTCCACAACCTCACAGCTCTCAGTTAAAAAAAAAACCTTTCCGAATATTTAAATGGAACCTCCCTTCTTCTAAATGGAGTGGGTGCCCTCGTGTCCGTTGGAAGGACCTACTGGTAAATAACACATTAGAAAGGTTATTATATGATCCCCTTATATATTTATACATATTTATCATGTCACCTCTGAAGTGCCTCTACTCCAGTGTAAACAAATCCAATTTGGCCAGTCTTTCTTCATAACCGAGACTTTCCATACCCTTTACCAGCTTAGTTGCCCTTCTCTGGACCCTCTCTAACTCAATCATGTGTCATTTGAGCACTGGAGAACAGAACTGAACAGCATATTCTAGATGGGGCCTTACCAGTGTTCTGTAAAGGGGAAGAATAACCCCCCTCCTCCCGTGAATCTATACCCCTTTTAATCCAGCTCAATACCCTGTTTGCCCTTGCAGCGGCTGCCTGGCATAGTTTGCTACAGCCAAGTTTATTATCTACAAGGACTCCAAGGTCCTTCTCCATTATGGATTTGCCTAGTGCAGTCCCATTAAGGGTATAAGTGGGGGCATATTTTTACATCCCAGGTGCATGACCTTACATTTATCCACATTAAATCTCATCTGCTACTTAGCCACCCAGATTGCCAGTTGGCCAAGATCCTGCTGCAAGGAGGATCCTGCATCCTGGATAAAATTGACTTGTCTGCAGAGTTTTGTCTCATCTGCAAACACTGATACATTACTTATAATACCCTCCCCTAAGTCATTTATGAACAAATTAAACAAAAGTGGACCCAGTACAGAACCCTAAGGGACCCCACTGAGAACCTTACTCCAAGTAGAGAATGTACCATTAACAACCACCCTCTGTACCCGATCCTGTAGCAAGTTTTCTAACCATGTGCAAATGACTTCACCAAGACCAATAGACCTTAGCTTAGAAAGCAGTCGTTTGTGGGGAATGGTATCAAATGCTTTGGCAAAATCCAAATAGATTATATCTACTGCATCCCCACTGTACAGCTTCTTACTTACCTCATCATAAAAAGCAATTAAATTGGTCTGACATGAGCTGCCATTCATAAAACCATGCTGATTACTGCTCTTAATGGCATTCTCCAGTACATAATTTTGTATGTGATCCCTTAACGAGCCTTCAAATAATTTGCCTACCACGGATGTCAAACTTACAGGCCTATAATTGCCAGGCTGAGATCTTACTCCCTTTTTAAATATAGGAATGACATTCGCCTTCTTCCAATCCGTAGGTACCATACCTGATGAAAGCAAGTCTGAGAATATCGGAAACAAGGGCCACTGTAATTCTGCCCCTAGCTCTCTCAGTACCCGAGGGTGTATTCCATCTGGCCCCGGTGCCTTGTTTACATTTATCTTGTGTAACCCTTTAAGCACAAAGTCAAAAATGTCCTTAAAACTATACCTGGCACATTCAGGGGACATGAAACTTTCAAAAACGCTAGAATTTATGCACATCAAGTAAATTATGTTTCTGGTCTAAATCCCTATATCTTGACAAACATACTTTGTTAAATTTTTTTTTTAAATAAAACTCAAAATCTTGGTCAAGAAAGAAAAATCAAAACTGCCCAATTGTGAACTGGCCAATTTCATACCACATGGTTGATAAATGGCTACAGGGTATGGCAAGGTGGAGAAGAATGTATGCACCCCCCCCCCCCCCCCCCAAACAACCTAAAGATCACTTGAAGGCTGCACCAACTCTGTGTCCTAATAATGGCACTGCACTATATGCCCTTGTGCAATGCAGAGTTGTTTGTTCAATTAAGGAGGTTATTTGGGTATTCAACAAACTATAGATTTATGTGAACATTTCACACGACTACTTTAAAACCACTTACAGAATAGTATTATGATTTTATGCAGGCCTTTCCTATTAGTGAGATATGTACACAATCCCATCTTCAACTCTAGCATATTGGTGACATAAATTGTCAACACTGTTCTGCTTTTAAAACTTTCATGAAACAAAAAACAATAGATTAGAGATCAAACATTGTGCTTTGGCAGCTTTTAAAAGTTGACGTTGGGAAAATGAGGCGGTATTACGACAAATTCATAAAAAAGTCAAAATGAAAGAATTTCGGACGCCACGCCCATTTTTTAACGACAAAATGTAAAAATGTCGGAAAGGTCGGAATATTGGCGGAAACTTGTTCTGTGAATTAGTCGGAACTTTCATCCGACATTTTACCGACATTACGCCAACATTTTCGTCTCACCGACACTTTTGTGAATTCCCCCCCCATTGTTTTTGCAGGAGTAACCGATTAGTTATGAATTCACTCTAGAATATCACAGAATGTTGTGCAAAGTATTCTTGTATACGAAGGATTAACCAGTTGAAGACTTAAATTCATAAAATAAAAAAATAATTGTGCTCAACTATTTCCATGAGCTACAGTCTAAACGTGGGTTTAAATCAATCATAAGAATGCCTTCTATGAAGATGTATTGTTGTCATATCAATGTTCATCTATGTTAGAAGACGGCAAAAGTATTCCCCGCCCCCCCCATCAGATGGCCCCCTTCCAGCATTCCAATGCAGACTGTTTAGCATAAAGTGTAGAATACTTGTGTACAAAACTGCTACTGTTAATTGCTCAATTTCTTTATATTTCTGGCTATATAGTTAAGGGGTTTTTGACCTTTAAATTAACTTACTAGGACATGGATATTGAGGCAATTTGTTATTGGTCTGCATTTATGGTTTAGTTGGAATTCCAGTTTGAAATCTGATCAGCTATCTGGTTGCTATTAAAACTAAGGTCAGTTTTTTGGTTGCTGGGGGCAGGGATTTGAAAGCTGTAGCACAAGGCAAAGAATTAAAAAACTATGGATAATGAAGACCAGCAGCAAGTTGCAAAGAACTGGACATTCTATAACATACTAAACTTAGAGGTGAACCACCCCTTTAACAGATTCTCAATATTTGCATTGTCAGATGTCCAACAAGACTAAAGTATGGCCCAAAAAAAAGTGAGACGGTGGAGATGCTGTGGACTACTTTTACTGGGCATGGATGATCACTTATAGGGCTGCAGAATCTGTAAGATTATACATTGAGTTTAGAACGAAGAAAAAAAACAAAAAAAAAAAACAAACATTTTGGTTTTAGTTTTCCTTTAGGTTACCGTCTGTCATAATTTCGGTTGAAACAAGATATATACTTAATTTAGTCAGACATGACAGAATGGCAGTTATTAAAAAAAACTTTTATTAGAGACTTAAGACAAATTGAAACAGATTGACACAAATTGAAGTCAAACAAATCAATAGTCTTCAAAAGGAGGCAAGTCCACTGTAACTTCATATAATGGAGAGATAAGAGACGGCAGGCAATCTGTGGAACATAAAATGGGATATAACAAGCATTCTTGCCAACAAGTGATCTATAAAATGAACCTACAGACATTGTTCAAGTGTATATCTTACAAACAAAGCACATAGTCAGCCTCAAACAGTATCATGGGTTAGATGTGTAGCATGCCACTGCAAAACAGCATGACTGTTCATTTTTAGAGTTTTACACAAACTGCATGCAATAAAAAACTAAAACCTATGCACCACAAGTCTAAAACAAGGAAGTAGTGATGGGGGGGGGGGTCATCATTAGGAAAAACTTACCTGCTGTTTAAGACCCATACACCTGTTGTAGTTATGCTACTTCTGCATGTGCCTCTGTTTCAGAGACATGAAACGTTTGGGAGAAGGGGCAGTGTACTAACTTAGTCTGTCCTGCATGCACACCCACCAGGCCTGCACATTTTTGGGTCAGCCCGCACTACAGGAAAACAATTTCTAAATGTTAGAGATAGCAACATCGAACAGTATTGAAGAGGTCATTTTGGGCATTTCTTCTAGAGAATGCTTTTAAGACCGATTGGTAAAGAGCATTCCAATTCAGATGCTCATTTAAAAGGAGAACTTAACTAAAGATATAGGGTAGAAATGTTGTAAATTAGGCTTTGTGCTTCTGAACCAGCCCAAGTCAACCATGGCCCTTTAGCAATGAAGATCTGTGCCCCCAAAAGATGCCCCAGTAGCTTCTCATCTTTTTTGCAGATTCACTGCACATGCTCTATGCTGCTGTCAGTTGCCGAGTTTAGGGACCAACTCACAATATACTGCATATATGTCATAATATATGGCCGATTAGTAATTCACACAGACAAGCCGTAATCTGCTTGGCAGCTCAGAAACCAGTGCTATTAGCATCAGACTTTAAAAGGGCATGTCAACCCCAAAAATAATGTTTTGCATAATGAAAGAAAACAATTCTAAGCAACTTTCCAATATGAAATAATTAAAAATTTGTAGTGCCTTAAATGTTTATTTGTAAATGTAATTGCTATTGAAAGCAGCATTTGCTGAACTCCTGGTTGTTACATTTTAAACAATGTTGCAAAGGTCTTGCTTCTCCAGCAATACAGGTCTGTCAGTCTGCTGCTTGGTTTACAATGTTTCGACAGTCTGAGCCACCAGGGCAGAGAATAGAAAAGGACTGGCAAGCACTGCTTCTAATAGCAATTATAAATACAAATAACTCAAAAACCATTACAATACCATTGTAATAAATGTATATTGCAAAGCTGCTTAGAATTTTGGTTTCTTTTATTAGGCAAAAAATTATATTTTGAGTTGCCTTGTCCTTTAATAATCAGCCTATTAGGATCAGCTTATATGACAAACAATTTCTTTGCTTGATAATTTCAGACAACCCCTAAGCCTAGCTTTTCAACAAGCTGCTCAGAGCACACCGAGCATGTGAGTGTCAGACACCTCTAACAGAAGTGTCCAATATTGTGTCCCCCCAAGACAACTTTAAAGGACATGTAAAGCCTACAATGTAAGTCCCCCACTCAAACGGCATCATTAGTACTGCATATATCCCCTCTGCTTGCTAGCACCATCACATTTTCCTAAAGCAAATAGTTGCTTTCACCTGGTGGCCATTTTTCTTCTGATACATAATTGGATACATTTAAATCTGCAAGCAGCATACACACAAAGACCCTTATTCAGCATACATTTCATTAAGAATACAGGCTCACACAACCAGAACCGTCTTTGATAAAGTTCTGCTTTGTTTGAGCACTGTAATGGTAAAGCTGAGCTCAGGAGAAAAAAAAAATTGAAGCAGACAGCTAGAGCTGAGTTTCTGTGGGAACCAGCAATGCCACCTCTTCCCTGGCTGCTAGACTGGAGGGTGAATTTAGTAATCCGAGCTTAGAACTGAGCATGCCCACAAGCCAACAGTCAAAGCAAAATCACAAGGGAGGGGGATGAGTGGGTTACAGGAGAAGGAAATCTAAGTGATAAAGGGGATGTTGCAGCCTTAACCACCTCTGGACATCCAGTGCGGCAAGTATTGAAAGGCTGTTCACGGATTCAATTTGTGCATGGGGTTTACGTGTCCTTTAAAAAGGACTGGACTACTACTATAAAGATGTTGAACCTTTATGCTGGTTCGATAAATTCACCATATAAAATATGGCATGTCTAGATATATTCATTTTTAGGGTTTAGTTCTCCATTAAGGCAAGTGAATCCTCCAGTGGTAATTCTACCGTGGTAAACCAGACTCCTGTTTGAGGCAACACTTGCCCAAAGCATTAAGAGGGGTTTACACCTTTGCAGGACTACCTACAGCCAAGAGTCCAGCTTCAACTGCATGATAAATATGTAATCTTATGATCCAAGATGCAGGCAAGTCAAGGGATTTTATTTTAGGCCATTCAAACACCAGATTTGAGGTTTCATACCACTTTAGACCCTGTGTAAGTTGCTTAATTGAATTTTAAAATAAAAAAAAAAAAAAAAACCACCACACCATTAGAGAGTCTTCTGTGGGGGCTAGAAGGAGAAACTGCCGATACAGCCTGTGTAGTAGCAGAGATGAATCGGTCACTGCATGTGGGTGCCATTAATATGGTTGCTACATGGAGGCATGGTATGAGTATCTTATCTGCTGGCAGAGAATGGAACATCCAACCTTGTCTAACATGCCAATAATACGGTTAGAAATCAATTTAATGTAGCAGTGTGCAGGTTCAAATGTGAGAAATGTACTTACTAGTCTGACCTGAAAGGTTGCCCAAAGAGTACCTTGGAACTAGATGGCACGCAAAAGTAGCATATACAGTGGAACACTTATACTGGTAGGGTGTGGGTCTTTCAAATGGAAACACTTTGCAGGTTGAGTATTTCCTGATCTGCACATCACTACTTTGTTACAAAAAACAGCAGTAAGAATTTGTCCACAATGTAGTTCTTGTGTGCTTTACATCATAGAGAACATTAACCTCACAGAAAGTTAATGATCACATTGAGGAATATTGGCCTTGAACATATTTGTATTTGGATAGAGAATTGGCTGAAGGATAGGTTACAAAGAGTCATGGTAAATGGAATATTTTCTAATTGGACCAGTGTTAGTGGAGTACCGCAGGGGTCAGTCTTTGGTCCTTTGCTTTTTAACTTGTTTATTAATGATTTATTAATGAATTTAATTATGGTGGGCATAAGAGTACAGTTTCTATTTTTGCTGACGGCACTAAATTGTGCAAAACTATAAGTTCCATGCAGAGCAATTTGACAAAACTGGAAAACTGGGCAGCAAACTGGAAAATAAGGTTCAATGTGGACAAGTGCAAAGTTATGCACTTTGGAAGAAATAAACACAAACTATCTACTCAATGGTAGTTTGTTGGGGGGTATCCTTAATGGAGAAGGATCTAGGGGTTTTTGTAGATAAGTGGTCTTGTTCCAGACAGTGTCATTTTGTGGCTATTAAAGCAAATAAAGTGCTGTCTTATATAAAAGACATTGACTCAAGGGATGAAAACATAATTTTGCCTCTTTATAGGTCCCTGGTAAGGCCTCACCTTGAGTATGCAGTGCAGTTTTGGGGTACAGTCCTTAAGACGGATATTAATGTGCTGGAGAGAGTGCAGAGACGAGCAACTAAACTGGTAAAGGGGATGGAAGATTTAAGCGGGGAGGGGGATTATAGGCAGATGGGGGGGGGGTGTTTTTTTTCCCATAAAAACGATCAACGCAGCAGAGATCACCCCTTTAGATTAGATGAATGGAGCTATGTATGCGAGTGTATAGATTGGTAAGTATAGGTTGTGTGTGCTGAGTTTACTTGGAAGGGTTGAACTTGATGGGCCGTTTACTCTGGTATGAAAGTTTTCTGCAGAATATAGCATTGAGCAACACTGCTATGGAAGGTTAAAAGGGATTCTGTCACAGGAAAAAAAAAAAAAAAAAAAAAAAAAAAATGTGGTTACAAAATGCATTAGTTTATAACACTCCTCCAGCAGAACCTTGCATTGTAAGCCATTTTTCAGATGAGATATTTGACATTCTTAAAGCATGTTCTAACATTCCCATGTTGCACTGCAAACTAAAGTGATATCACCCACCCCCCACCAGCAGAATAGAAAAGTAGCAAGAAAATGGTTCCCCTATTGCTTAAAATGCTACAATGTCCTACATAACGGTAGCTATGTATATAGGGTGTGGTATATACAATACCCAATCCTCAGCGCTCGAGGCGAGTAGTGTTCCATGAGATGAGAGGTCAGTGAATTAAAACAAATATTCGTAGTCTTGCAGCTCCTCCTCAGATCAACCTCTTTGACTGGGTCCCAAACACTTATAGAAATGGAATATTATATATATATATATATATATATATATGCTCCTGCTATCTATTTCTATAACGGTAGCTATAACACTCAACAGCAAAATCGAAGTCCGGCTCACGCAATTAAGGACTCCAGTTAGAGTAGGAGAAACGACAGCTTATCTGAAAGCAGCTCTGTGTTGTGCTGGCTCCTTCTGAAAGCTCAGAATCAGCTACGACCTGAGATGGCTGCCTACACATCAATTACAGCTAAAATATTTTTGGGTTCAAGAAAAGCATTTTAAATGGTATAATGAATTATTTGTAACATAGGGGCACATTTACAATTATGAGATAAGAGTCGGATTACTTACTTCTAGATAACTGATATTTACAAGTGGGTTTTAACCAGAACTCTATTCTTTCATTATTCCCAGAAAAATTTGAGTTTTTTCAAAACTCCCATAATTTGTGCTTTATTAATGTTTAGTTAACTTTGTAAAATAAAAATTCTACAAGTTTGATCTGTCCAGTACCATTGAGTCTTATGGAGACTTAGAATTGCAGAGGAATAGAATAGTCAGTGGCAGCCTGTCCTTAAAGGAACAGTAACACCAAAAAAAGAAAAAAAAGTGTTCTAAAGTAATTGAAATATAATGGACTTTGGCCCTGCACTGGTAAAACTGGCATGTTTGCTTCAGGACCACTACTATAGTTTATATAAATAAGCTGCTGTGTAGCCATGGGGGCAGCCATTCAAGCTGGAAAAAAAAGGCACAGGTTACATAGCAGATAACAGACACCATTGTATTCTACAGGGTTCATCTGTTAGCTGCTATATAACCTGTGCCTTTTCTTCTTTTGAATGGCTGCCCCCATGGCTACACACCAGGGTTTATATAAACTCTAGTAATGTTTCTGAAGCAAACACAAAACTTATACCAGTGCAGGGCAGCAGTACCTTAGAGTTTAATTTCTTTGAAATTAACACATTCTTTGGTGTTACTGTTCCTTTAAAAGGACAAATTAATCCCCTGTTTTTTGGTTTAACACCTTTTATTAATCCCATCATTGTTCTTAGTTTCACTCAGTTTCAACTGAAACTTAAAGGGGAAGGAAAGGCTAAGTCACTTGGGGTTGCTAAAATGTTAAGCACCCCCAAGTGACTTGAATCGCTTACCCCGGGCTAGTGCCCCTAATTAGGAGAAAACCACACCAGCTCGGAGCACCTGAGGCAATGCGCTTCCGCCTTTGTTAAGCCTTGACGGAGTCAGGCGCATGCGCAGTAGAGTGGAAAAGCCGACTGTTAAAGTTCGGCTTTTCACTCTACTGCGCATGTGGCGAAGAAGGAAGCTCTGCAGGTACCCTGGGCTGGTGCTGTTCTCTCCGTACAGGGGCACCGGCCCGGGGTACAAGGTAAGCGATTCAAGTCACTTGGGGGTGCCTAACATTTTGGCACCCCCAAGTGACTTGCTTTTCCTTCTCCTTTAAACATTGTTTTCCCCAAGAATGAGTGCCAATGCTCCTAAAATGGCTGCTGGAGCAATTCCTGTTTGGAAAAAATGAAAAAAAGAATTCATGGAAACGAATGTCTGTTTAAACTATAATTTTTCGAGTTTTAACAATTTACATCCCAAAAATCCCAAATTTTTCGAGTTGAAAGCAATTTCCGGACAACAAAAGCATTTGTGACATTTTAGAACAGAAATTGTGGTTACTCTGAATTTACACCATATCGTGTTTTAAGCCCCCCCTCCCAAAAAAATTGGATTTTTAGTAAATGTGCCCCGTAGTGTAGAAACTACACCATATATAGATTGTAAGCTCAACGGGGCAGGGACCTCCATCCTCTTGTGTCTTTGACTCTTACCTTATTGCAACTGTATTTATTATACTTTGTATTTATCTATTACCTTAATAATCCCGTTTGTATTAATGTATTCTTCTGTACAGCGCTGTGTACATAAGTAGCGCTTTATAAATAAAGATATACATACATACATACCATAAAATCATGAACAAATCCCTTTAATGTATTTAAAGCACACAAGGACTACATTGTAGACAAATTCCTACTGTTCTTGGGTCACAGCAAAAGTAAAACGGACTCAAAAAAAAAGTTAAACAGCTTGGTAAAACCAAATGCTCTTCATTTAAAATATTCACCGTGTTTAGATCTTTTGAGCCAGCTTTTACAGTAAAGCTATTTGCCAATTCCTTAAAGGCATAGTAACAATTTACATTATAAATATCACTTCTATACATTAATAAAAACATATCTATATTATAGAAATAGGAATAAACAGATTTAAAATAAATAGCATTACCAGACTCAGGCAGCAGGTCTCTTCCAACTGATGTCTTTCTGGGCAGCTCCCCCCTCCTCCCCCTCCCTGTGCAAGCTCAGCCAGAGTGCTCAGATCACACAGGCTACAAAACACAGCAGGAGATAAGTCCTCCGTCACCCTTCCCTCTCCCTGATCCAGCAAGAAAATAAAGCCATTAATCACTGGCAAGACAGATTCTGAAAGCGAAGCGGGGAAATTAACTTCTGGTTTAAAGCGGAAGTCAAGCAGCCGCCGTATTGCCGTTTTCACTATGTCCTATGCATCACTGGTAATGTTATTTATTCTATGCCTAGTTATAATATTGCAGTTTCTATATGGTATGTGTTAAATAAAGTGTCTAGAAGGGATATTTGAAACAATAAATTTTGGTGTTACTGTTCCTTTAAGTCATAACAGAATTCTGGGAAGAAATTCCTTAAGGCTCCTAGAAAAGTCCCATTTACATGGGCTTGTCCTACAGGCTAAAGCTCACCCACTGGGTTTAAAGCAGAAGCCAGGATAATAGCTGATCAGCTATTAAGGGGTTTGTTATAGTACATTTTTTTCCCTCTTTAAAAAAACCCGCAGAATAAAATCCCTTAGTTCAAATCTCCAGCACCTTGACTGCATAACTCACTGAAAACAAACAAAACATGTACTTATGAAAGTGCTTCACAAGCTGAAAGCCAATGTACCTAAATCCAGGGATGCACCAAATACACTTTTTTGGATTTGGCCAAACCCAGAATCCCTTGTAAAGGAGTCGATCAAATACCAAACAGAATCCTAATTAGCATATGCTATTAGGTTATGGAAGGGTTACATTTTCAAAACCACTCAACTTTGTCACATAAACGGATTCGGTTCGGCCAGGAGCATGGATTCGGCTGAATCCGAATCCTGCAAAAAACAAAAAAACTGAATCTTGGCCAAATCCTGAACCCTGGATTCGGTGCATCCCTATATAAATCACAATTCATATCTGTTGAAAGTCTCATACCAGCATTCCCCGTTTGAAGATACCTAAATTGTTCTAAAATGTACAAAAAAAATTGCAATATGACCGTTCAGTGAGTAAAGGTGCCCATACACTATAAGACCTGCTCGCTTGGCGATGTCGCCAAGCGAGCGGATCTTCACCCGATATCCCCACCTACGGGTGGGTGATATTGGGTAGCAAGGGACTTAAAAAAAAAAAATCCGATCATTTGGCCCTGGGGCCAAACGATCGGATTACATTTGAGCTTATGGGGCAGTCGGTTCGGGGACCGCATCAACGAGCCGATGCGGTCCCCGATCCAACCGGATTTTCTAACCTGGCCGATCGAGATCTGGCCAATTTCAGGCCAGATATCAGTCGGCCAGGCAGCTCTGTTGTGCCCATACATGGGCCGATTAGCTGCCGAAATCGGTCCAAGGGACCGATATCGGCAGCTATAGTCGGCTCGTGTATGGGGACCTTTATAGTTACCCACCACAGTTGAATCAAAGATGCAAGTGCAAGCACAATCCATTAACAGTGATTTAATCCAGTTCTAAAAAAATTATGCACGAGCACAGATTGTTGAAAACTTGCAGCATAAGTTGACTTTGGATTCTTTTAAACACTAAGTTCTGCACTATAGTACTATTGAAATATATAATCACAAGCTTTTAATATTTGCTGATAGTGGTAAAATCAATGTTTTAGAATGGGATTAAATCACATTAATTAAGATTCCTTTTATTGTTTTCGATTGCTTGCACCTTTAATTGATTCAACTGTGGTGTTGAACTCACTACACTGTCAAATTGCACATTTTTAGAACAATTTATAGGTATCTTAACAGAATGCTGCTATGAGGTTTTCAACAAATATGAATTGTGATTTGGTTACACAGACCATTTGTGAAGCACTTTCGCATTTATGTGTATTCAGTGTCAGACATCAGTGAAAACAGAACAAAAAAAAAAAAAAAAAGACACACTGCTGCACAGTGGAGCAGGAGCAAGTGTGCAAAGCTTCTTCTCAGTCAGGCATGCCCAGAAGGCTTTCTATTAAGTATTATGTAGTCTTAACTATTATGTAGTCAAAGAGATGAGCACTCAGCAGGAGGGGGCAGGCCTTGCACTGTACCAGGAAGTAGATGAAAGGAGAGGCTGGAGATTTATAATTTAGAAACCAGATCAGACTGAATGCAGAGTCTAAGGTATGTTATTGTGGGGGGTTGGGTTCTAAGACATCAAACAATTGATTCGGATGATTAGCCATTAGTTTCTCTTTACACCTACTGTATACTCTTTACTCCTGATTAATACACCCAGCACCGAACCGTTAAAGTGAAGACCAGTGGGACAATGACTAATGGACCCAGCTTCCACATAACCATTCCAGAATATTGAATGTTAGAAAAGATTAAACAATGTTTATGAACTTCAAAGAGCCATTTCCCCTTTCACCGACTAGTTTCAGAAGTCTGATCAAGCATAGATCACAAAATGCCAAAGACCTCGCTATAAACTGACCTGAATCCGTGTTAAATAATGGCATCTCTAATGGACACAGCTGAATATTTGTTAAGGCATCAAACCTTACAACTTCATTATCCTGAACCAGGAGTGACACACCTGCTAAGCAAAAGTGACTGAGTTTATGGTCTTCTGGAATATCAAAACTCTCAAAGTCTGCAAGGAAACAATATCCAAAAGTTATTTGCAAAGCACTACATATTTAGAGAAAGTCATCTCTGCAGATCTGATTTTGGAAAGAAGTGGTTGATGCCTTGAAGTCCTCATCCTTAGCTAGCATTTTCGTTTCCTGTTCAACTCCGTGCATGAGTACATGCTGCAGCACTTGCTTTACAAGGAATGCCATTTATAAACAAATGCATTTAGTGTACTGCAATATTGGTCACCATTTTACTTCCCTTATGGAAGCCAAATGCATATCTACACAGTGAACCACATAATAAGTCAGTTATGCAAGGGATAACGCATTTACACACACAGGATTAGAAAATACATATCACAGGGCTATATAGTAAAAATACATATGTTTCAGAATAATATTTTTTCACAAAAAGCAAGTAACATCAAAAGTAAAATTCAAACCATGTGTGTTAAATAAAAGATCCAATATACTTCGCTTATGGAGAAGGGTAAGGGTATCTCCTCCTCTCCTGCCTTTTTACCAGTTCCATCACCTGTACCGAAATTTATCGCTATTATTGCACTCTGCAATGTCTAGTGACATTGCTCTTGAATGCATAACTTATTACAAATTTGACCAATGTGTTCTCTAACTTTGTCTTTCAGGGCTCGCATTGAACACCCCACATTGTTTTTGCAGTTTTGGCAAGTCCCCAAATATATTACTGCTGTACTATTACAATTAATAAAACTTCCTATTTCAGCACTAAAAATGTTCTGAAAAGGTAACCCTCGGCTTATACTCGAGTATATGGATGTGCTGACTCTGGCTCGTTGAATGCCAGAGTCAGCACATCCATGTGCACAATGAGCGTTACATCTGTACATCCAGAGTCAGAGTCGGCAGGTATGCACGGACACACGTCCGTCCACAGGGAGGAGGGTAGGAGAGTGGGTGCGCGCAACATCTGAACATCCATCTGCACAACGAGCCAGAGTAAGTAAGTGGTACAGTAACTTAGTGGTTGCTAGTCAGCTTGGGGAATGTACACAGGGGAGCGCACACAGCAGGACGGGAGTGCACACAGCAGGATGGCAAGTACTTGATAATTAGTATGGCAGCTTCCTTAGCCTTCCCAAACTTGCTTTTGTCTGCTGCTGTAGCATTTTCTTTCCCTTAAGTTATTTATTATTTTTTTATCTTGTTATTTATTTGATTATTGAACTTAGCAGTAGCGGCTGCATTTCCCGCTCTAGGCTTATATTTAAATAAATACGTTTTTCCAGTTTTCTTAGGTAAAATTAGGTACCTTGCCTTATATTCAGATTGGCTTATACGCGAGTATATATGGTAAGCGTTTAAAAGTCCCAGCTGTCAATCATATATTGCCTAACCTGCCTCTGCCTTAGGCATAGGGTGTGGGGTGGACAGTTACTTTCACTTTCAATTCAGAACTTTAGATGTCACTGTACTCCTCACATTCCCCCTCCCTCCTTACCATCTCATTGTGTAACCAGTGCATGGATATGGGTATGGGTATCTGCTTCCCCCAAAATGGCACAGAAACAAGATTGGCAGGATGTACAGCTTGCCTTAAACAGTGTCCTTTAGGTTTGAATTTTACTTTTGATGTTACTTGCTTTGTGAAAATTATTCTGAAACCTATGTATTTTTACTATTTAACCCTGTGATATGTATTTTCTAATGCTCTTTATAACTGATTTTGGACCTGGAGTTAATTGGATGAAATGTTTGTAGTGGGTGCTGAAGGCTACATTGATTGGTTTTAAGCTTAAGTGTGTATGTTTTACCATGTATATATAGATGTGTAAACAAAACTTTGGTGAGCTTATGTTTAAGTGTTAGATAAGCATGAAACACGTAAGCTGCATACATGGGGTATGATTTTTTTTTATTGGTACATAAAGATCAATATTTTAACTTTATTTTTTGCGGACTTTATCTTTATATACTGCATTATTTCCCTCTTTTGGTCACTAGAGGGCTGTGTCTGCAATATGTATAATACAAACCTTATTTACTTTGCAATAACAGCCAAACTAGGGAAAAAATTTCAAAGTTCTGCAAGGGAGACTTACCTAAAGGATTATAAGGAAAGTAGTGCTCAATTTCAGGATACAAGTCTTTCACAGGTTGCAGGTTTGAAGAAGTCACCTTCAAAGAGGATTTTTATTTTATTATTTTTTTTTTTTTAAATAAAACAGCACAACTATGACTTTCAGGCTATGAAACCTTCCTCCCTGCATTAGTGAGAAACCGTAAAACAAAAAAAAAAATGCAGAGAAGCATCTCATCTAGACTTTGACAGTGTTAGTGACTTAAAAACCATATAGAACTGCCATTATTAAACATACAGAGTTGGTTAAGTTTGCAAAAGTTCAGAAGAGAGCACTGAGAAGTTAAAGGAACAGTAACAAAAAATATGAAAGTGTATTAAAGTAATTACAATATAATGCATTGCACTGGTGTGTTTGCCTCAGAAAGACTATTATAGTTTATATAAGCAAAGCTGCTGTGTAGCCCCGGGGGCAGCCATTTGTATGAGAAAAGGCACAGGTTACTTAGCAGATAACAGATAAAATGCCATTGTATTCTACAGAGTATTTGTTATCTGCTATGTAACCTGTGCCTTTTCTCCAGCTTGAATGGCCGCCCCCATTGCTACACAGCAGCTTATTTATATAAACTATAGGAGTGTTCTGTAGCAAATACACCAGTTTTACCAGTGCAGGGCAACAGTACATTACATTTTAATTACTTTAAAACACTTTCATATTTTGGTGTTACTGTTCCTTTATCAATTGTATTAGCCCACTTCACAGGATTAAAGTGTCACCTTCACTTCGACTGTCAATCGACCATTAGGCAAATCAGAAGTGATAAATCTTTTGCCCAGCACACTAAAGGAACAAGGGCAGCTCTGAAGTCCAAGTGCAAAACTGAGCCAGTAACTCATTTGCATGCTTTGACAAAGTAAAGAGGGTAGTAAGGCGTAATACTGTGTTTACATTTTCTTTAGTTGTTAGGCGATGCAATTTTTACCGAGTTAGTCAATAAAAGGTAAGCTTGAGATAAGTTTTTCTTAAGGCTTAAACATGCACCAGTGATTCAACCTCTCTTTCTCCTTTAAAGAACAAGGAAAACCTTTTTTCATAGATTCTCCATGTCAATGTACTCCAGAGATCCCCAACAAGTGGCTCATAAGTAAAATGTTACGCACCAACCCCTTGGATGTTGCTCAGTGCCCCAAACCAGGTAGTTATTTTTGAATTCCTTTCTTGGTGGCAAGTTTTGAGTAAAAACAAGATTTACTTATTTACCAAATAAAGCCTCCTGAAAGCAGTTAGTTTGCATAGCCAATAGCCAATCTTAGCTCTTATTGGGCACCTCCATGCTTGTGTTGCTCTCCAAGTCTTTTTACATTTGTAAAAGTAAGTCACAAGTAAGAAAGGTTGGGGACCTCTGCTGTACTCAGTCACTTAGTTTCCCTCACTGTACCACTAATATATATGATAGATGATAGAGATAGATTTTATATATTCTATCAAACTGTGATAACATGTGTTATTAGGAAAAACCTGACCAGTTAATCAAAAACCTGGTATTTAGAGAGTACAGTAGTGGTACTACTGTACCCCCCCCCTGAAGCTTCTGCTGCACGAAAATGATTTAAGGTGATTAAAGAGGGTTTAACATCCTATAGTAAGCCATTTCACATGACAGTAGGTTTATTGATCTTTCCTTATGCTTACTTGGTCAATAAGTTATCTAACATTGCATTTTCTGCAAAGCAAAAAGGAAAATATTCATCACGGAGTGTCTATATAATGTGGAAACAGAGGTATTATATGCTACCAAGTGGTTTACTGAAATTTAGTAGAGCAGCAAGGTAAAGCCTTTGTTAAAAGCAATTTCATAGCTCATCTGTAAATAAAGGCATTTCAATTGTTTACCTTTTTGCCAATGGATCCAGTGTTCTGTTTAAAGTTGATTTTCTGCGCCATCACTGCTTTGTTTTGCAAGATCTGCTTATTTACATTTCCCAGGGCTTTTCTGGAAGGCTTGGACACGATTTCAGAATCACCAAATACTTTACCTGGGAAAGACACCACACCCTTTCTGGATTGAGGTTTTGCTGTTGAAACATTATCTTAAGATTTCTTCAATATACAGTTACAAAAAACAAAACAAAAACATACAAAAAAAAAAATTTGTACATAAAATGAAGGTAGGAGATAGTGATCATGATAGTAGTGACCATGATATTTGAGAGACTGAAAAATCCAGCACTATGCAAAAGTATCACTTCATTGTATTCACACATTTGTTCGAACAGCAACTAAGGGAGGGCCACTGCTTCCCAGTTAAGGGCTGTGACACACGGGGAGAGAGTCACCATGCGACTAATCTCCCTTGTCGTTGGCGACTAAAAATCCCTGAAATGCCATCCCACCAGCTAGGATGTAAATCGCCGGTGGGATGGCATTCACGGCACTGCGATTTGCCAAAGTCACGGAAATCTCCATTCAAGGCAACTTCGCAAATAGCAGCTATTTTTTTTTTTGAAAAAACACGCAGAGGGCCAAGCCCCGCTTGCATTACACTCGTTGTGCCGGTCAACTTATTTGCTGGAACGACAAATATATTTCCATAGTAAAAGAGAAAAGAAAAGTAAATCAAAAAGAAAAGGTTAGTCACATAATTCAATTTAAGAACACTTTAATACTACTTCGTTAGATAGATAGTTACTGGGTATAAAAAGAGTCCCTCCAAATCTATAGTCTATCCATGGTTGCCAGATTTTAAGAAACAATGGGTACCGCATATACGCGAGTATAAGCAGAGTTTTTCAGCACTAAAAATGTGCTCAAAAAGTATATACAGCAACAGTTAGTTTGCATTTGTCCCAAGTCACTGCTCCTTGGTCGCACCAACCCCCCTTTCCTTTGGCTTGCTGAGTGCTTATGACGATAGAGGCCGAGAGCACAGAGCATACAAGGACAGTGAAGGAGCTGGCGAATGTAAGTCAGACTATGCCATAGGTTCTAAGAATTCTGCAATGTGGTATCAGTGTTGCACTAAATCTCATGGGAAGCAGATATGGGTGTTTTGACCATGAGCCTTTCTGGAGCCTGTGGTCTATCACTGGCTTTACTCCTCCTTTTAAAGGGGATCTATCATGAAAATCAAATTGTCCAAATGGATAGTGCAGATGAAAATATTAAAATCTTCAAATATATCTCTTTTTAAGAAATGCTTACTTTTTAAAAAAAATTAGATATTATTACATAGAGTTAGGTTTCTTTCTCTGAGAGACAGTTCAAGCAATTGCTGAATGGGAGTGGCTACACCCTTGCTGTGATGTCACTTAGCAACTAGCAAAGTCCCACCCTCCCTCCTCCATACTGAATAGCACCCTCACATCAACTGTTATTTTGAAAGCTCCTTCTGAGAAATGTAAGGCGGTTCTCTTCATATACATGAACCTTCTGATTTTATTGGCAGAGTTATGTCTGCACACTCAGTCAAATACAGAGATAAATCGCAACAATTTTAGGCGTTTTACAGAAAAGTCATAAAAAACCACTAACTTTAGGAAAGCTTTGCATATTTGTGTAGAAAGGACTTTTTACCAATTTTGGATTTGTCATAATCTGTACTTTCCAAAAATATATGGTTTTCAGGGGACTTCCTACATTTCTGCAGCTTTTACCCCAGATAAAACTGCCATGTGTTTATGAATTAGGTAAAGTTTAGCAATGAAATTATTGTGCACAAGGTATATTTTGGGGTCTCTAAGTGACATGTGCATCAAACTGTTCAGTTATAACAGTAGACCTATGGGGTTCATATTTAGGGAGTTTTATCTAAGTACCTAATGACCTGTAGAAAATAAGATGCTGCATAGTGGAAGTTTTGAGGTGATTTTTTTAAAATGTCATAAAAATTGGCTAAGTTAGGAAAGCTTTGCAGCTTTGTACTTTGGAGTAGAAAGACACGGGTACCCATTTTGAAATCTGGGGTATGTGTACTATCCAAAAATATATGGCTTTCTGGGGTGAGGGTACTTTTTTGTAGCTTTATCCCACATAAAATTATGTAAATGTGTTGATTTTGCTGGAGCTGAAATGGCAGAAATGACAGTACATATGGGGGTTCACATTGGGGCCCCTACATACCACATACTTAGCTAAACCTATACATATTGGGCATCAAACTGTTCAGTTGGCCCCTGGCGTTCATATTTAGGGTAGTTTATTTGGTTACTTTATGGCCTGTAGGAGATAAGATACTTTAGACTGGAAGCTTTGAAGAGATTTCTTTAAAAAAATCACTTGATAGTTTGGAGTAGACAGTCAGTTCTACCTATTCTGGATTCCCCAGAATCTTTTCCCTGTTAAAAACGTACAATTTTCTGGTATAAACCTTCTGTTAGTGGATTTTTTGGCCTTGAAATCTAAAGTATGCAGCTTTCTGGAGCAGTGCTTAGGAAATTTGGTAGTTTTTGACCTATACAAGTGGCACCTATACAAGTGGGTTTTGACTCACTTACTAATTGTTATTCAAATTAACCATGATTGGTCCCTGAGTGATTTTTTCCTAAGTAAATTTTCAAGAGTGAAAAGCCTAATTTGTAAGCATTAAATTACATTTTGTGCCATTTTTCTTTGCAGAAAGGACAGTTATTTTTCCCTATAACAATTATTTTAATATATTTTGCAAGGATTTATTTTATCTTGAAATTACCTAAATACCTCTTCTCACTTTATAAATGATAAAGTAAATGTATACAAAACTAAACAAGCTTTCCCCAATAACCTAGTGCATATTGTCACAAGGCACTACGTTATGGGTAGAAATAGTCTGCAAAATTGTGATCTTTTTCTTGTTTGGAAGTCTTAGAATAAAATGTATACTCCATACGAGTTTATATACAAACAATAAGAATGGGAAACAGTATTTGTAGCAAACAATACATACTTTTGTAGCATATATACATACATTTGTAGCAAGTGATACATACTTTTGTAGCAAGCAAGCATACATACCTTTGTAGCAAAGTGATACATACTTTTGTAGCAAACAATACATAATTTACTGTGCCAGTCTCTATATGAAAACACTGATTGTATTGAATCAGTCAAGTGCCATGTAATTGTTAGAAATCATTACAATCTTATACATGGATACCAGCACATTCAAGGTCTTTCTGGAGTTGATAATAGTAAGCAGCGGACAGGCACAACATTGTGTGGTTGCACCCAAACCACCATCGCACAGCACCCCCCCAATACTAACCCCCCCAAAACGCAGATCACGTACACCAATCGACAATCACCATGGAGTGTGGGTAATATGCTATGGACATAATCTCCGATGATCGGGCATGATGTGTACATTTCATGCCTGCACAACAAAATATTAAACATGGAAGCTGAATGCAAGTCCACACCTAACTGGCAGACTGTACTTGGTTGGTGGGTTTTAGCCACACATAACTGCTGTAAATGACTTATTTTACACTGCCCCGAACAAACAAGAGCTAAACAGTGCCAGATATCCCTCTGTTACTCACCCTGTACATTTCCCAAAATTTTCCCTTAAACTCTACCTAAAAGTCATATGTGTTAAATAGAGGGTTGCATATACTTTATATAAATGTATATTTTCAATAGATGTTAAGTGAAAGACACTGTCACACGTCACACATTGTGGTTTATTCTAACTAGGTTCTATAAAGCAAACAGTTCTATTCTTCATGATAATTTAGCAATTAAACTGACACATTTCCAGGCTAGTAAGTGCACAAACAGGTAGCATTTTTGTATGTGGGGGAGGTGCTGCCGATGATCAGAGGTAGCACGGGCACTCGACGGGGGGTGGGCGGTGCTGCCGATGATCGGGTATCGCACAGGATACCAGCACAGGCGCTCGTCCCGTGGGAGGGATGCTGCCGATGGGCATTTATGTCAGAGATAGCACAGGCGCTTTGGGCGGGGGGGGGGGGGGGTTAGTGCTGCGATGATCGGGCATTGCTGATCTCGGTAAGTGCACAACAAACAGGTAGCATTTTTGCAAGTGGGGGGGGGTAGCTGTCTACCGATGATCGGGCATTGCTGATCTCAGTAAGTGCACAACAAACAGGGGGGGGGGGTGCTGCCGATGCTCGGCATTGCTGTCAGAGGTAGCACAGGCGCTCGACGGGGGTGGGGGGGCGCTGCCGATGATCGGGCATTGCTGATCGCATGTGTCCCATCGCGTCGAGCATAGCATGTCTACCGGCGCTTGTGGGGGGGGGTCCTTTGCAAAATGAACGCATGTGCTACTGTGCTTTTACCTTTGTGGTTTAAAAGGGAGCCAAGTGTTGTTCACCAGTCCTGGTGTCCTGAGAAAAAACGTTAAAGGTAAAGGACCTGTGCAGATGCTAGCAACCAATAAGAATTTGAGCTTCACCTGTCAATCAAAACCCGACCCCGACTTAGAGCTCAGTGAGATACAGAGTCAAAGAATGTGTGCAGCCAGTCACATACAGAAAAGCATACTATAGCAATGAAACGATTCATAACTTTTAATCAATCATATTTACAAAGTTGACTGTTGTAATGAGATCTACCTTATATCAAAAAAAAATTTTCATGATAGTTCCCCTTTAAGATACAATCTGCCCTCAGCATAATGGCAATAAACATTCATTTTTTCAATTTGAATTATCAGACAGGCCCTTACCACGCCACAATGACAGGTAATTAGAGCATTGAAGTAAGATATGTGATTGACTGATATATCTTATAAAAAGGTGGCTTATTACATTAACTAAAAAAAACATTTTATGAACTTTACTACCTTCATTCACTTAAATGTAAAGTGGTTAATTACATCTGCACCAATTCATAGCACAACATTATGCAACAAAATCTAGATTTTTTTGTACATGTACATGCCCTTAAAGAAAAAGGCAACCTTTTAGTTAACTTTTAGTTAAGCATGTCCCACATTGGAAAGCACTGTCACTCACTGCACAGACCAGCAATGTAACTCTCCTTTACAGTGGCCTAGAAACACATCACATTGACCCCAACATTGTGATATTATTGCACCAGCAAACTGACACAATTGCCCCAGCTTTTCAAGATGTTGACAAGGTGAAACAAGGTATCAAACAGATACTGAAGCATTTACTTATACAGTGGCCCTCAATGACATGGTATATGGCAATATATGATCCAGTAGCCCAGCAATATATGACACAGTAACCCCAGACATTGACCCCCAGTACAATGACAGTGATCAGTTATCTATTATTTATTTGATTATTGAAACTTAGCAGTAGCGGCTGCATTTCCCACCCTAGGCTTATACTCGAGTCAATAAGTTTTTCCCAGTTTTCTTAGGTAAAATTAGGTACCTCAGCTTATATTCGGATCAGTTTATACTACGGTATTTATCTAGTGCGATACATGTTAGCTTTTCATTTAAAAAAATCCAGTCAATTTTGGGGTTAAGTAAATTATAGTTTATAGAAGGGGATTTCCAAGATCTCGCTAGGACTTGTCTTGCTGCCAGAAATATCCGATTAGTCTCCTTTGTAGGTTTGTCATCCCTTGAGCTGGTGCTCCCATTAATGCAACATATAGGTCTTTTCGCAGATTGACATTTAAAATTGCAAATATGTTATATACCAGGGGTGGGCAAACTACGGCCCGCGGGCCACATCCGGCCCCTTGGCCTTTTTAATCCGGCCCGCCGACAACGCCAAGTCTCATCACGCGAGACTTGGTGTCATTGGCGGGCCGGAATTAAAGAGACGAAGGGGGCATAACGCTGGCCCTGCCCGCCCTGGGGTGAGTAAATGTGGCCCGTGAGCCAAAAAGTTTGCCCACCCCTGTTATATACCCATATCCAATATCTAGTTGCTTGTGGACATGTATATTCCCTGGTATAGAGCATCCCCTAAAGCAATTCTCACTAGTGTTTGGATAAATATCTCACACCAAAGAAATTGGCACATAAGTCTTTGCTTGACTGCAGGGCTGAAATTGGCTATCCCCCTCCGACTCTGCTTTTGGCAGGGACTTTTAGGACAGAACACACCCACCCTTCATTTGAAACAAGGACGAAGAACATATTGATCTATAGGGAGCTCCAATAAAGGGGCCATTTTTAGAGATAGGATTAATGTTTAGCCCAATATGTCTCCCTTAAATGAAACAAGAGCCAAAAGGACTGTCAATCCTTTGGACAATATCTGACAGCAATTGTGCATTTAGACCAGTAACATGCAAGTTTAAACCATGAGTACATCCTGTATCTGAATGCCAAAAGGCCTGCAAACTGTAAAGTCACTGCGGCTATACCCTTTGTTTTAATATATATATATATATATATATATATATCTCCACATGTTCAGCAAGCTTATTACCATGGATTATGTCCCCCCCCCCCATTAATTGAACCATGCAAGTCCAAGTGTGCTACAGTTCTGGCAAGATACTTACAGCTCAAGAATGTTCCATGATCTTTAGGCAACATGCTGCGAATATCACCATTCTCTTGATCGACAAAAACTATAGTTGCCATTTTGCTAAAAGCATAAAAACTACAGTCAGTTGCCATCCAATCTTAAAGATTAAGCTTTACAGACATTATGATTCTAAGAACACAGTATAGCTCTGAATAAAATTCTCACTTAGTCTGCCAAAAAAATGTTTTTATTTTTTTTTTTATTGGTGTCTGTTTTGCCACCCACATGATTTACAGCTCACAGGTGGAAAAATGTTCAAATTACCCCTTGCATATCCTAGACTGGTAATTGCTGTTGGTGCAGTTGCAGGTCAAGCAATCAGGAATACACCTGCAGTATTAGTGCAATCACCACTAGGGGCTAGTCAGGGTATTTAGAATTTAGCCAACAAGCTAGAAATGACAGATGGCAAAGTGGTCATTACTACTAAAGGAGCAGTTCACCTTTACATAGACAGACTGAGACAGGAATATTCAAGGAATTTCTAAACAAGTTTATGGTTGCTAGGGTAATAAGACTGTATAAAATAGCAGAACATTTGGTTACTGGTGCAAGTGACCCCCATCAGATAACTGGCAAATGGTAAATAACTCAATACCAATTAAAAAATTGTTTAATTCTATAGCAAGTTATAAGCTACAATTTCTTTATCAAGTTACTTCAGTGACTTACGATTTACAGTCTGTACAGTTAGTCTGGCACCAATAAAAACAGTACTGTAGTAGCTATATAAACAATAAGCTACCAAACCATGTGACCTGCCATTAAAGTTCCAATTGGGCTGTAGGAATTACACTTGCCAAGCATGAAACCTAGTCATAATACAAAGGTTTTAGCATGCAAACAGTCACACAGAGGTCCACAAGGTCTAGATAAAACATTATGATCCACATTATATTACTTTACAAAATTTGAGAAGTATATGCCTTTACTCAAACAGTTTAAACAACAAGGCTTGTGCTGAACACACTTGCCTACTTTAATCACATTAAAACATTTCCTCACTTAAACAGGAAAACCAAAGCTGTTTCAGGTTAGGTTCTTGCAAAAACAGTTACCAGTGCACCAATAACTGTCCTGCATAATGGTGTTCCACTCATGTTTAGGTCAATATAATTAGAGGCTCATTTGTAAAGAGTGGGCAAATGTGCACCTGGGCAGTAACCCAGGACAACCTATGAATTTTTTGCTTTCATTGGGATAATTATTTAAAAAATAAATAATGCATTTGCTTTCCAAATTAAAAAGACCAACCCCTCCCCAATGGTTTAGGACAATGGCACTTCGCTTATGGCGTATATTTTTGACAAGACAAAAAACGCTTGCCAAAAATAAAGCCATACGCTGCTACCTGCGCCCCAATCCGAATGAATGTGCAGGCACATGTAGCCGATATCCGACGAAAATACGAAGGCTCACATTTTTACGCGGATATCTGCCACATGTGCCTGCACCAGAGGCCATTCCATTCATTTGGGTGCAGGCACAAGGTAGGCTAAATTTACAGTAGCGGGGCGTATTCTCAGCAAGCATTCTTCGGCTTGCCGAGAAAATGCTCATGTGGCATTAGCCTTAGGAGGAACCAGAGAATTCAGAGAAATTTCATGAAAAACCCATTTTAAAAAGGAAATAATTGAAGAGGATGCACCAAACTTTAAAGGAGAATGCAAGTCAAAATATAAAAAGCATACTGCCCAATAGTCCTCCTATTGTTTAGTAAAACCGCCACACTTTTGGCTCACCTAATCAAATATTTACTGAGTCACACTTACTTCACATTGTTTTCTTGAACAGGCAGCCATCTTTAAAAAAGGTATTCTCCCTTCCTTTCCCTCCTTGCTTCATACTGCACATATGTTTCATTCCCCCCCCCCTCGCATTTGCATGATTATGCTTGTTTTAGCTTAATCAATGAGGCAATAATAACATTGTATACATTTTTATTTAAAGGAAAAGTAAAGCCTCCAGGCAAATTTTTAGCAGCAGTGCCCCCCTCTTTAATCACTTCACTGACACTTGTTGCAACTAACTTGAGCCCTCATAGCATGTCCAGAACTACAGAGCTGCATTGGCCCCCACCTTTAGCTGTGCCCCTTCTGTTCCCAGCTGCCATCTTGGTGATCAGAAAATAGCACATACACACTGGCACCCAAACTGGGACATTGGGGTTGGACTGGCCCTGGATAAAAACCTGGTGGGTCTTAGTCCAGTTGGGCCCCTTTTTACCAAGCATGTTGCTGCTGGTCAGTAGGGGCTAGAGAAGAAGCTATTTAGACCCTTAAATCTTGTTACAGAAGTGGAATTACACAAATATAGAACACATTAGAAAGCCCAGCTTGTCTTGAAAATGATGTATAGTTTCCCTTCAGGAAATACCCCCAAAATGAAATGACAAATACTGCTGGCAAAATCCTTATTCCATGGTTCATGTAGCTGTGGGACTGGGTTTGATGACGACAGATTTACGAAGAGCTAAAAGCAAATTTATAAAATGTTGGCAAAAGGACAAAATCTGAAAGCTGCCTGTTTAAAAAACAAATTCACAAAAGTGGAGATAGAGATTTGAGAGTTAGGTGGAAAATCCAACAAATCTCCCTCCACTTTTATTTTGTCTCATTATCACCACTTTTGTGAATTCCCCCTTGTGTAGGACAAGGTGGATTGCAGTGGGAATAATCTCTAGAACACAATACAAAGCTAGACATTAGTACAGGTATCGGACCCCTTATCCGGAAACCCGTTATCCAGAAAGCTCCGAATTACGGAAAGCCCATCTCCCATAGACTCCATTATAATCAAATAATTCAGAATTGTAAAACGGATTTCCTTTTTCTATGTAGAAATAAAACTGTACCTTGTAATTGATCCCAACTAAGATATAAATAATCCTTATTGGATGCAAAACAACCCTATTGGGTTTAATTAATGTTTTATTGATTTTTTAGTAGACTTAAGGTGTTGAGATCCAAATTCCGGAAAGACCCCTTATCCGGAATACCCTTGGTCCCGAGCATTCTGGATAATGGGTCCTATACCTGTACCATAAGAGACAAAATGCAAGAAAGTGCAAAGTAGAAAATATTCAGCTTTGTGTCTTGTAAGAGGTCAAAAAGCTAGATGTTTGTCTAGCCATGTACCATAAGCGCAAAAAAAAAAATTAAAAAAAATTCATTTTATGAAAGTCTAGGGAGCCATTTGGAAAAGGTATAATGTGGCACAGAGCTATTTTCACGTAAATGAAGAACAGGGCAATGAACAAACAACTACAATTCATGGGGTACATAACATTAGTGCCCCCTGAGTCTATGGTTTCTTGCCCTTTAAGAACACTCAATCGGAATACATAATTCAAAGCTGTGCTGTAATCAATAAAATATGGGATTGGGTGTAGGGTGGGAGAGAAAAAAAACCCTCGTTTACTGCATCCCCACTTCAGTCACTGGATGTCTCTAGGGACAAGAGTCATAAGCAGTACAGTTAAACTTACAGACAATAGATTTGGCTAGATATACGCCACTACACAGAACTGCAAGTTAAAACAAAAAAACAAAAAAAAACACACACACAAACGGCCTTTACCCGCCAGCGCAAAGGCAACACACGACACAACGTTACGCTTGCTCACGGACCAAGAAAGTAACGCCGGTTCGCCTCGTGACTTACGGTAAGAGTAAAGAACATCAAAGCACCAGGCTGGGAAAGTGAAATTTAATCAAGCATCCACAACTACCTGTAACTTCTTGCGGTTACCAAACAAGGCCAGCTAGAAATCAGAATCAGTAGCCACCCACAAAACAGAGAAGCCGCGTCTAGTAGCCGTCACCTGAAAATACTTCTCAAAGACTTGACCGTGCAGCACCCAGTCCTGCGGCTTTTAAACACAAAGTTGTCTTCCCATTGGCTGAAGACCTGTAAAGCTCCCCGCCCTTTTACTAACGGCTTTGATATCATGAATCGTTGTGAAAGGGGAAGGCAGTTGCAAAACTACAGACACGTTTTTCTCCACGTTTGGATACAATACACTCAAAGATTTCTATAGTATTCTCTGCATAAATGTGGCTTCTATATATTTGCATGTTTAAAAGTTTGTTTAGTGGGGTTTTAACTTTAATTTTTATATTTTTAAGATGCAGACAGTAAAATTAAAAGACAATTTGTAATTGGTTTGCATGTTTTATTCATTGTGGTTGTTGAATTTTTTCCCCCCATACCAATCAGAAAGCTATGTTGAAGAGATAATAGAATATAAACGGTAGAGGGCCTATATAAGGCTAGTGCCACACAAATCCACCCCTATGCTCTGTCAACCTCCCCCCCCCCCCCCCATTTCTTCAAGAGTTACCTGATTTTGAAGATTCTTCCCTGGTCACTTGTCCCCCAGCAGGATTCTCCCGATTTTGAGGAAGTCAAACAAAGTTCAGTGATGAATTTAGGGCGCAGGAACAAATTTTCAGGCTCCAATTCCCCCTGCTAACATAGCTGACAGCTCTGTAAAGGGATTATGTAGTTAATTGCACTATGTTTGCCCAGGAGCAGTAACCCATAGCAACCAACCAGCAAATAAAATGTACTGGTCACCTGTTTAAAAGCAAACATCTTATTCGTTGCTATGGGTTACTGCTAATGGGTAAACTTAGTGCCTTTCATTACATATGGGGGTAAAGATCTTACCATACCCCCGAACTGTCCCGCTTTCCACGGGACTGTCCCGGTTTTAATAGCGCATCCCGCTGTCCCGGATAGGTCAATGAATGTCCCGCATTTCCGTAATAGATTACGGAAATGCTGGACATTCATTGAAGTATCCGTGACAGCGGGAGGTGCTCCTTCTTCAGCGGTTCCTCTCCTTATGCGGCCTCTTGTGCGGTGGTGACAGGCCCTTTTATAAGGTTGCGCCTCGTGCGTATTAACGTCACACATACGCACGGGGCACAACCTTATAAAAGGGCCTGTCACCGCCGTATAAGAAGCCGCATAAGGAGAGGAGCCGCTGAAGAAGAAGGAGGCACTGTATGGGGGGTACTGTCTATGGGGGGGCACTGTGTATGTGGGGTACTGTCTCAATTGGGGGCACTGTGTATGGGGGTACTGTCTCAATTGGGGGCAATGTGTATGGGGGGTACTGTCTCAATTGGGGGAACTTACTATGGGGGGTTGTGTATGGGGGGTACTTCCTATGGGGGCACTGTGTATGTACTATGGGGGGTTGTGTATGGGGGGTACTTCCTATGGGGGTACTGTGTATGGGGGGTACTGTGTATGGGGGGTACTGTCTATGGGGGCACTTTATTTCAGTGGGAGGTGCTCCTTCTTCAGCGGTTCCTCTCCTTATGCGGCCTCTTGTGCGGTGGTGACTGGCCCTTTTATAAGGTTGCGCCTCGTGCGTATTAACGTCACACATACGCACGGGGCACAACCTTATAAAAGGGCCTGTCGCCGCCGTATAAGAAGCCGCATAAGGAGAGGAGCCGCTGAAGAAGAAGGAGGCACTGTGTATGGGGGGTACTGTCTATGGGGGGGCACTGTGTATGAGGGGTACTGTCTCAATTGGGGGCACTTTGTATGGGGGGTACTGTCTCAATTGGGGGAACTTACTATGGGGGTTGTGTATGGGGGGTACTTCCTATGGGGATACTGTGTATGGGGGCACTTTCTTTGGGGGTACTGTCCATGGGGCAATTGGGGGCACTTTCTATGGGGGGTACTGTCTATGGGGGCACTGTGTATGGGGGGTACTGTCTATTGGGCCATTGGGGGAACTATTTAAGGGGGGGTGCAAAACTGGTACATAGTTATAACTCATGTATAACTGACTGCCTTCTCTCTATATTTGTATTTTATATGTAGGAGTTGCTATATTGTTTTCCTTAGGTAGTACTGTATGAGGGTAAAGCACATTTTGTGTCTAATCCCACCATTTCAACTATATAAAATAAGTATTTTTTTTTAAAAAAAATGGGGCAATTGGGGCATGGCCACAAAAGTGGGCGTGGTCAAAGAAATTTGCCGCGCTGTGCGCGCCAAATCTTTTTGTCCCACTTTTCATTTTTCAAATGTTGGGAGGTTTGATCTTACTGATATGCCTGCACCCGGAGTCATTGCATCAGGCTACACGGGGCTGCTGATTTTGGCATGAAGTATGCAGTTTCTCAGTGAAACCTGATCCATATGCCTGCACCCAGGCCGAAAGAGTACCCCCAGGTGCAGGCACATTAGGAAGCAGTTAGGAGCATAGGGGCAGAGCCTCAGATGTCGACTGTCCAGAGGCCGTGAATCCACCTGGTGTTGAACTAGCAAAAACCTAAGCCTAAGAGACTCAGGGTCCAATTTTTCTCTGGTGCGTCCAGAGATTATCAACACTAGGGACATTATTCCTGGGAAGACTTTGTCTGTAAAGGGGGTGGGTGGCGACCACCCAAAGGTGCCTGTGGCCAAGGTGTACTTGGATTGGGGTGTGAGGAGAGGTCTAAGGGAAGTGGGAGTGTCCAATGAGATTCCTGTCGATGTATTGTTAGGGAATGATTTGGGGAATATGTTCTCTGCTTTTGTGCCCAATGACCAGGTCTCACTAGGTCCAGCCGCGCTGGAGTGTGACCACTCAACTCAATCAGTAACTGCCACTGGTAAGGTACGGAGGGATAGTTGGGAGTGAGGACTGGAAGACAGGAGAGAGTGTCAAACAGTGCCTGAAACAGCAGTGTCCCAAAGTGGGGGTAAGGAGGGAGAGGGGGAGGAGAGGTTTCCCCTAGGAGTCTCCCTGGTGCAGTCAGGTAGTTTACCTGCAGTGAGGGATAACCAGCATGGGATCCCTGATCCTGTACCCAAACTGCCTGAGGTCTTGAGTGGGGGTCAGTAGATAGGCCAGACTCAGGAGTCAGTGCAGGAGTGTGGGGGACAGGTGGTTAGGACTCAGAGTAGGGTCCTAGTAAGTAGTGCCACTCAGACTGGGGTCAAGGATGGTAGCTGGGAGCCAGGTATAGCTGCAGTGCCAGAACAAGTACTGGGAGGGGGGCGGGTAGTCAGAGTCAAGGAGGGATTGCTGACAGTACCGGTTGCCCCTAAGGCAGCTACTAAACAGAGGGTGTGCCCAGAGGGGTAGGGTATGTGGGTAGAACCCAGTAGTTTATGTCGGTCTAGGACTGAGCAGGTCAGTGCCGACCAGGTGGGCATAGACTGGGTGGAAGGCGGCCAAGCAGTGTCCGAGTTCAGGCCCAGGAAATGGGGGACTAGGGACCGGCAGGAGGGCCCCACATGCACTCACGTAACTGCAGGGACAGAAGAGAACCAGGTGGGAGCAGGAGGCCAGGTGCCTACGGTAGGCAGTTACAGTTTGTGGCCTAGCACCCACACTGGCAGCCCATGCAGTAAGGGTAAAAACAAGGATGAAGTGAACATTGCGCCTATATTTTTCTTCTCCAGTGCCATGGATCATGTGGATAAAGATCCTAAGGAAAGAGAGTTTAGGCCTGAGAGGTAAAATAATTGCTACAATTGTCCAATAACAATGAATTTTGATAATCCGGATTTGGTACAAAGGTTAATGCATTACTGGTAGTGGCCTGTGGGCCTTACAACCTTGCACATTCTTGAAGGGGGAGGTGTCATGTCAGCAGTATTGCCCTGGCATTGTAAAGGGTTAAACCCTATCAACATCTGGTTGCAGGCTCCCACAGAGACCCTTAATTAAGAACAGCAGGAGAGAACAGCTATACAGAAAATATGGATTATAGAAAGGGATCCACATCTCCTTTGCTTTAAGGTTCACATCCTCATAAATCATATATTCATTATGAGGAGGTCCCATGCTTCCCAATGATACCAGACAGGGACTGCCTATACCCACCAGTTAGGAGGGATAGTTTCTGGGGGACTGGTACATAAGACACCCCTCACGTCTGGTATCATTTTTATCACCCACATATGGGTTAAAACACACCCCTATTTTCATAATAATATTGGATACTGGCAAGTACCAATATTATATGACAAGAAACTGGCCTGAGAATTGCAGCCCTCAACTGGGAAGGTCATGTGACATGTTTCCTGGACACTCCCTCCTCATGCATATGGTAATGAGGGTGGGTTCCAGCAGGAGGATAAAAAGGGCACAGACCCAGGTACTAGTTAGTTCATTTTTGATATTTGACTGCCTCTAGGCCTAAAGAGTGAGGGATACATGAATACAGGGAAACAACATCTAGTGAGGCCCATTTGTAAATGCCTTGTTTCCAGTGAAAGGTTTTAAGTGTATGTATTAAATGGCTACTGTCTTTCAGATAGCTCGGTAGCCTAAGGACTAATGGTTGTAAATAGAAGTCGATGTATTCGCATAAGTTTTCACCTAATGAGCCTATGCCCGCTATATTGGGTCTACCGCAGGGATGGGCAAACTACGGCCCACGGGCCACATCCGGCCCCTTGGCCTTTTTAATCCGGCCCGCCGATGACGCCAAGTCTCATCACGCGAGACTTGGTGTCATTGGTGGGCTGGAATTAAACAGACGAAGGGGGCGTAACACTGGCCTGGTCCTGCCCGCCCTGGCCCGGGGGTAAGTAAATGTGGCCCGTGAGCCAAAAATTTGCCCACCCCTGGTCTACCGGGTGGTGGTCTCTCATTCTTATGTGTCTTAGGTAGATAGTGGAAAATTGCTGTTTGGGGTTTATCAGGTTTCAAAAAAGAGAATAATCTTTCGTCTATAATTTTGAAATCTAGAGCTTCTGACAGAAGAGCATCTAGTTCTATTTCAAAGAGGGTCAAAGGTTTTTTTTCTAAAACTTTGTAGGTTTCCCTATCAGATAGTTGTCTAAGGGCTTCACTTAAATAATCCTCTTTATTGAGGATTACAATAAGACCCCCTTTGTCAGCTCTTCTTATTACAATCGTGTTATCTTTCTCTAAGTTAGTCAGGGCTCTTTTTTCTTTTAACGATAAGTTATTCACTAAATGTGAAGATTTTTCTTCTTTATTCAAATTGTCATGCAGTAAAGTTAGTTCTAATTCTACATTTTTTTGGAATAAATTGACAATGTGATCCCTAAGGTGAACTGGATAATAATTTGATTTGGATCTAAATTTTTCTTTTGCATGTACAGGATTAACTCCTACTCCTCCTATCATAGGGTCACTTTCTTTCTGTAGACTTTCTAAATGTAGAATAGAAGTCATTTCTTTAAAGCTAGAAGTATGTGATTGAAGGGATACAGGCTTACTCAAAGTCACATCATGTTTCAAACCATTGTTACTGGCAAAATCATCAGAAAAAAAATGTTTTCTTAGCAAAAGCTTACGTATGAATCGATTTATGTCCTTTATAGTGTCAAATAGGTCGAAATTCTTCGTTGGACAGAAGGTAAGTCCCTTTTCTAGAACAGTTTTTTCTGCAAGGCTCAAAGTCCTATCTGAAAGGTTCAGAATCTTCTCCTCTCCTTGTTCCTCAGCGGGTATTTCGAAGTCCTGGGTATGTGTTCTTCCTCTCCTGACTCGCTTCATTGAAATGTCTTTTTGTTCTTCCATTTTGATCTGCTGTCCTGATTGTTTTTTTAGGTAGGAAGCTTCTTGATCTGGGCACATCGTCGGAGAAAACATTCTTCGTTCTAAAGTCTCTAGTCATCTGAGGAGATAAAGGAGAAGGAGAGACCCTCTTATCTTTAGTAGTTTTAAGAATAGGTTTTCATGTGTATGTTCTTCCTTTTCTAGAAAAAGGTCTTTTTTGTCTGTTACGACCTATTATATATTAAATTCATTTCATAATCTTTTTTGTCACGTCTGAATTTGTTGGTTTTATTGACCATGATGTCTGTTTCTAAGTTTTCTAATTTTTTGTTTAGATTGTCTAACAACTTAGTATGTTCAGAATGGTTTATAAGGTGATTATGAGTTTGTTTCAATTCAAGAATATCTATTTTAAGTTTATCATATAGTTGTTGTTTTTTATTTACCAATAGGTTCATAAGTTTTAGGGAGCAATCCGACAGTATTCTGTTCCATTGCTCCATAAATTGAGTATCATCAGTAAGTGAGGTTGGAAATTTTTTGATTCTTAAACCTCTAATCAGAATCATTTCTAGTGTAATGTACTTTTCGATGGTAGCTATCTCCCACCAAAGATGTAGTTCTTTACGTGAAAGTGTTTCTAGGGATGAAAAGTATTCACGTATATTGGGAGTAGATTCAGTACTTTCTTGGGAAATTTTTTTTAAAAATTTTTGTTGTCTAGTGTTGACTTCCATAATTAATATTATGGACAAGAAAACCAATCTGTAATAAGTAGATAAATTGTATGTAACAGACAATTCAAAGTGAGGCCAATATAGCCTTTAGTGAGAAAGGTAGTGTCTATATAGTATCTATAAAAAATCCAAGAGATAAACAAAGTCTATCTGAAGACTGTATAGTGTATAACTTCAAACACGTATATTAAATATTCGTAAAAATATTTTCTCCGGACAATAGCTGATCAAAGTTTATAAAGATAGTCAATGAAAAGATAGTGTATAAAGTTTAAAAAGGTAAATGCTTGTATATAGTGTGAGAGATGCAATGGGAAAGGTCATTATTTGGTGTATTTCCACCAGTGTTTAAGGTGGGATACAAATGGCACCAGGTAAAATGCCTTGTTTTGCAGCAGGTGATGCTGGGTTTATGTTAATGGCTTAGGAAAAGCCAAATGAATAGGTCCCTGGAGTAAATGGAGGGTTAATGGGTTAGGTCCTCCATTCCAAACTCCCTTTAAGGTTGATTTGGCCAGCTGTAGGGAGCTGCCTGATTAGGCTGCAGGTAAGCAGCAAATAAAAGGGCTGTATGTTTTACACAGAGAGAGACTTGGAGGTTGGAACCTTAACTGAGTGAAGGTCACTCTCAGAGCAGGGCACAGAGCAGGAGGGCTGTCTGTGTCAGGAACTCCCAGAGGAGCTGGGGGTGCCACCTGCCACTGCAGGGAGCAGAGGGAGTTATGACCAGACGGATGAGTGCTGAGAGGGCTCAGCAAGGCTTAATGTGAAGCCTGAGTGTTCCAGAGTGTGGAACTAACCCTAAAGGTGAGAACCCTGAAGAAGGGACAAATCACAACCCTGAACTGTATGTTGATGAACTGTCTTATGTTTCTGTTGGGAAGAATTTGCCTGAAGACGTGGTGTCCCTGTCTCTATGCTCCAGATCCTCTGCATGCCTGCCTGCCTGCCTACCATTGCTAATTCCCCCAAAATTGCGTGTACAGGCAGTCAGCATGTCACATATGGTGGAGAATGCGGGCACTAAGGAGCTGTTAAAGAGACATACACGTTTAAAGGGCTAGTGAGCATTTCCCTAAGAGACTGAGACAAAATGGCGCCAGTGAGTGACTGGTTTGCTGAAGGCAAAAGTATGTGGGGAAGTGTGTTGAGACACCCACAGCCAAAAAGTGAGCGCAGCAGAGTGCTACAGGAGCTGCGAGACTGGCAGCAGCAGTTTAATGCCAAGTTTCTGCAACAGCGGTGTGTGGACTTGCAACAGACAGCAAAGGAAGTGACAGAGACTTCGCGAGTGGCAAAGGTGGTCGCTTCATCTGGATGCAAGCCAGGAAAAGCATTCCAAAGAGGTTTTGGAAAAGGCCAAAGAGATGGTGCCCCAAGGTTGGAGCCCATGGAGTTGGAGCAAGTGCAGCATGCCAAGGAGAAAGGCAGTGCTGGTTTCACAGTCTGGTCTGCAAAGGTTGGCCAGAGTTTATCCACAGCAGTTTCAGAGTCTATACCCTACAGGAATGGTAAGACTGTTCTTAAAGGGGTGGTGGAAAGGGAACAGAATGCTAGTGGGGTAAAAGAATGGGACTCTTTAATTAAAGGCAAGGTCCTGAGAGCTGAGGTACAGCAAGAGTTAAGTGCATGGCCAGAGTGCACTGTGTCTCTTAAAGGGACGGTTGAAAAATTGGTGGAAGTTAAAGTGAATGGGATTCCATTGTGGGTTACACTGGATGCCAACTTCACTGTGTCTGTGGTGTGGCAAGAACTGCTGCTTTATGTTCTTTCACAGCAGGAGGTCCCCGAGATGCAAGAGGACTGCAAGAAGAGAACTGTATGTCTGACTTTTGAAACCACACAAGGGACAGTTAGTCACTCCCTTGTGGTTTCCAGTAACCGTAATGAGGAGTTGGTTCTGGAAACAGACTTTCCCCTATTCTGGGAGTTATGGGGGAATGACAAAGTTTTGGTTGAGGAGCAATCAAACCAGTGGATTAATACTGTTTGTTCTATGCAAAATGTTAATTGTAATTTTGCTGAAAAATGTCCAAATGTGAAAAGTGTGACTGTGGGGTGGGAGGTAACACCCATGGTACAAAGTTTAGGGGTGACCCCTGGTATTAATGTTCCCCTAGAGAGTGTGAATGAGGTAATTCACATTGGGAAACACCTGAAAGCAGAGGAGTATCTGCAAGAGGATTTCTTAAGTAAAAAATCTACTACTGTAATGCCTGAGGTAAAGGGAGTAGGGGTGCCCCCCAATGTAAATGTGTCCCTAGCAGGTGTGACTGATGCAGTGAGTGTAAACTGCTCTGAGTCTGTTAAAACAAGCTGCGTTTAATGAATATAAACACTATAACAAGTGTTGTAAAACAGCAATCTGGAAGGCAAAGATAGGATAATGAGGAGCGCATCGCGGCAGAGGCCAAGACTAACCCCAAAAAGTTTTTTAAGTATATTAATAGTAAAAAGATGCAGGTTGAGGGTGTGGCCCCACTGAGTTATAGTAACAATATGGTTACAGCGGATACAGAAAAGGCAGATGTGCTTAACCAGTTCTTTTCTTCTGTGTATACAGTAGAGGAGCCAGAGTGCCAAGTCCCACCCAATAGCTGCACTGTTGCCTCAGCTCCAACTACACAGTGGTTGACACAGGATATGGTGCTTAAAGGGTTACACAAGATAAATGTAAACAAGGCACCTGGGCCAGATGGAATACACCCTCGGGTACTGAGAGAGCTAGGGTCAGATTTACAGTGGCCCTTGTTTCTGATATTCTCAGACTCGCTTTCATCAGGTATGGTACCTATGGATTGGAAGAAGGCGAATGTCATTCCTATATTTAAAAAGGGAGTAAGATCTCAGCCTGGCAATTATAGGCCTGTAAGTTTGACATCCATGGTGGGCAAGTTATTTGAAAGCTTGTTAAGGGATCACATACAAAATTATGTACTGGAGAATGCCATTATGAGCAGTAATCAGCATGGCTTTATGAAGGACAGGTCATGTCAGACCAATTTAATTGCTTTTTATGATGAGGTAAGTAAGAAACTGGACAGTGGGGATGCAGTAGATATAATCTATTTGGATTTTGCCAAAGCATTTGATACCATTCCCCACAAACGACTGCTTTCTAAACTAAGGTCTATTGGTCTTAGTGAAGTCGTTTGCACATGGATAGAAAACTGGCTACAGGATCAGGTAGAGAGGGTGGTTGTTAATGGTACATTCTCTACTTGGAATAAGGTTCTCAGTGGGGTCCCTTAGGGTTCTGTACTGGGTCCACTTTTGTTTAACTTGTTCATAAATGACTTAGGGGAGGGTATTACAAGTAATGTATCAGTGTTTGCAGATGAGACAAAACTCTGCAGACCAGTCAATTCTATCCAGGATGTGGCATCCTTGCAGCAGGATCTTGACCAGCTGGCAATCTGGGCGGCTAAGTAGCAGATGAGATTTAATGTGGATAAATGTAAGGTCATGCACCTGGGATGTAAAAATATGCAAGCCACTTATACCCTTAATGGGACTGCACTAGGCAAATCCATAATGGAGAAGGACCTTGGAGTCCTTGTAGATAATAAACTTGGCTGTAGCAAGCAATGCCAGGCAGCAGCTGCAAGGGCAAACAAGGTTTTGAGCTGTATTAAAAGGAGTATAAATTCACGGGAGGAGGGGGTTATTCTTCCCCTTTACAGAGCGCTGGTAAGGCCCCATCTAGAATATGCTGTTCAGTTCTGGTCTCCAGTGCTCAAACGGGACTTGATTGAGTTAGAGAGGGTCCAGAGAAGGGCAACTAAGTTGGTAAAGGGTATGGAAAGTCTCAGTTATGAAGAAAGACAGGCCAAGTTGGGTCTGTTTACACTGGAGAAGAGGCGCTTAAGAGGTGACATGATAATTATGTATAAATATATAAGGGGATCATATAATAACCTTTCTAATGTTTTATTTACCAGTAGGTCTTTCCAACGGACACGAGGGCACCCACTCTGTTTAGAAGAAGGGAGGTTCCGTTTAAATATTCGGAAAGGAATTTTTTACTGTGAGAGCTGTGAAGTTATGGAATTCCCTCCCCGAATCAGTTGTGCTGGCTGATACATTATATAACTTTAAGAAGGGGCTGGATGGCTTCTTAGCAAGTGTCCCTCACAGAGTAATCATGTCCGCTCGCAAGCGCCTCTTTTCCAGAGAAAACAACTCCAACCTCGACAATCTAACCTCATAAATCTTCCACAAGTTAATCCAGGGACTGGTCCGATTGCCATCTTTGAGTCAGGAATTTTTTCCCCTCTGCGGCAAATTAGAGAGGCTTCAGATGGGGTTTTTTGCCTTCCTCTGGATCAACTAGTAGTTAGGCAGGTTATATATAGGCATTATGGTTGAACGTGATGGACGTATGTCTTTTTTCAACCCAACTTACTATGTTACTATGAAGAAGAAGCGGAAGAATAAGCCAAAGTTGAAGAACAGTATGTTGGGGTTTTCAACGCAACACAACTACAACTATATACAACCACTAATAGTAACTGTAGATATTAATATCACAATAGCCTTTGATGCTATGCTTGTTCAAGAACTCATCTAGGCCCCTCTTAAAGTCATCAACAGATTCTGCCATTACCACATCACTAGAAAGGGTATTCCACAACCTCACTGCCCTCACCGTAAAAAAACCACCTACACTGCTTCAAATGGAAGCTCTGTTCCTCTAATCTAAAGGGTGGCCTCTGGTGCGTTGACCGCTTTTATGGGAAAACACAACACCCCCTATCTGCCTATAATCCCCTCTAATGTACTTGTACAGAGTAATCATGTCCCCTCGCAAGCGCCTCTTTTCCAGAGAAAACAACCCCAACCTCGACAATCTAACCTCATAAATCTTCCATCCCCTTTACCAGTTTAGTTGCACATCTCTGCACTCTCTCCAGCTCATTAATATCCTTCTTAAGGACTAGAGCCCAAATCTGCACCGCATACTCAAGGTGAGGCCTTACAGGGACCTATAAAGAGGCAAAATTATGTTTTCATCCCTTGAATCAATGCCCTTTTTTAGACAAGACAGCACTTTAATAGCTTTAGTAGCTTTAGTAGCCACAGAATGACACTGCCTGGAATTAGACAACTTGTTATCTACAAAAACCCCTAGATCCTTCTCCATTAAGGATACCCCCAACAAACTACCATTGAGTAGATAGTTCGCGTTTATATTATTTCTACCAAAGTGCATAACTTTGCACTTGTCCACATTGAACCTCATTTTCCAGTTTGCTGCCCAGTTTTCCAATTATGTCAAATCACTCTGCAAAGCGCCAGCATCCTGCATGGAACTTATAGTTTTGCACAATATAGTGTCGTCAGCAAAAATAAAAACAGTACTCTCTATGCCCACCTCCAGGTCATTAATAAAGAAGTTAAAAAGCAAAGGACCAAGGACTGACCCCTGCGGTACTCCACTAACAACACTGGTCCAATTAGAAAAAGTTCCATTTACCACCACTATTTGTAGTCTATTCTTCAGCCAGTTCTCTATCCAATTACAAATATTATGTTCTAGGCCAATATTCCTCAATTTGATCATTAACCTTCTGTGAGGTACTGTATCAAATGCTTTAGCAAAGTCCAAGTAGATGACATCAACTGCCATTCCAGCATCGCGGTTCCTTCTTAGCTCCTCATAAAAGGCAACTAAATTAGTCTCGCAAGATCTCTTATGCATAAAACCATGCTGACACAAACTTATAGTGTTGAGAACTGCAATGTATTCAAGTACCCTATCCCTTATTACCCCTTCCAAAAGCTTTCCTACTACTGATGTCAGACTAACAGGCCTATAGTTTTCAGGCTGAGAATGGGATCCCTTTTTAAATAACGGCACCCCCGCAATTCTCCAGTCTCTCTGCACCATGCCAGACCTCAAGGAATCCAGAAAAATTAAGTGAAGAGGCTTGGCAATCACAGGGCTAAGCTCATTTAACCCTTTAAGTGCCAGCAGAATTTGACATTTCGGTGCCAGACGTTTTGTAAACATTCTGTGCTCTCTCAATTTAGGGGCTTTTAATGGAGGAAGGGTTAAGTTTAGGAAGGCAAACTGTATATTGTTTTTTTCAGGAAAACCTGAGCTTTCCAAATATGAGTTTTTGTTTCCACTTCTGAAACAAGATTTAGAGCTTGAAATACAAAAAAAAAGAAAAAATGCTATTTTTCATGATATAGGGATTTATACCAGAAACATATTTTATTTTATGGACAAAAATTCAACTGGTTTTGAAAGCCTCATGTCTCCTGAACGTGCCAATACCTGATGTATAGTTTTATGGAGATTTCTGACTTCTGTAGATCAAAAACTCCCAGCAGTAAATTACTAAATTTTCAAAGCATTACAGCAGAATACGGCATTAGACTTTAGATTCCAAAGCCAAAAATCCTGGAACATTAGGTTTACCCCAGGAAACCATTTATTTTTGAAAAGTACACATTCTGACGATTCCGAAATGGGTAACTATGTCTTCCAACTCCTAAGTACCAAACGGCAATGCTTTACTGAATTTAGCAGTTTCTATCAAAAATTATGAAAATTCAAAAAAATCGCCTCAAATCTTCCATTTTCAAGCATCATATCTTCCACATAACATTAGGCACCAAGAAAATACATCCTAAGTATGAAAGCCAAGGGTCCACTGAACAGTTTGATGCCCATTGTGCATAGGATCACCAATGTATCTGGCATTTAGAGACCCCATAAGGAAGTTAGTGCATACAAATTGCCCAAAGATCGCTTTAGCTACTGAAGGTGTAAAGCCACAAAAAAGCAAGCTTTCTGTTTAAGCTCAAATTAAGCAGAGAAATCCCTGTCTAAGGGAAGATTTTTTTTGTTTTCATTTGATGTGTGAAGGTGTTGGCCATTTGTTGGTTGAATTTTGAGAAGCTTTGAGTTGATTTAATTTATTTAAAGGACAATGAAAGGTTAATATAAATTAAAAGTAAGTCTAAAGGCATTCTTTGTAAGTACTTACTGCATATCTAAATTCCCAGATCCTTGCTTGCTTCTCTGAGATATGGTGCTGGCAGCCTACAGCAGTGTGAAGACTACAGTGACGTCACTGAAATCTCTCTGTCCTTCCTGTAGGCTGCCAGCGGCAGCCTTCCTATTCTCTGAGCATGTGTGTAACTTGATCCTGTCTCCTGTTCTGAGCTACACATGCCCACCAGCCAATCAGAAGCGGATCTGGCAGAGGGGAGGGGGGGAGGGAATGAAACACATGTGCAGTATGAAGCAAGGAGGGAAAGGAAGGGAGAATACCTTTTTAGAGATGGCTGCCTGTTCTAGAAAATGTGAAGTAAGTGTGACTGAGTAAATATTTGATTAGGTGAGCCAAAAGTGTGGCGGTTTTACTAAACAATAGGAGGACTATTGGGCAGTATGCTTTTTACATTTTGACTTGCATTCTCCTTTAAAATCGAATTTTAGTTTCACCCAGAAGGTGAGTGATTGCTAGCCCATTTCCCATCACTTCCTTTGGGCTACAAACTCACTGATAGATCCCCTACCCCTCCCCCACACCTGGGTGTCAGTTTCATTTGCATTTTCATTCTGTTTCAGCTAAAATCAATTACTTTTTTCTCAGATTGTTTGGGTATTTTTATTTTCATGTTGCTTTTTTAGTTTTGTAATGAGAGAAAGCTAAAGGGAGAAGGGTTTGGGGATTTAAAATCTTTTCTCAGCAGCAGTGCAACTCCCAGGCACCTGCTCACATTAACCCTCTCCTTGCCAGAGCCTCTCTCCTTTATATCTACTTTTTGTTGGTTAATAGAATTAAGCTTCCTTTTTTGTGGGGTATTTTGTAAAAAAATGGGAGGGAATAAAAACAAAAATGATAAAAAAAAATGCCTCAGGGTACTAAAGGCAAAAGACCTGAAAGACCCGGCTACAGCTCTGCAGCTAAGCAGCAGTCAGAGCTTGTGTCAAAAAACCCCAGTGCTTCTACATCTGCTGCTTCAGCCAACGTGACCCCTGCTAAAACATTTGCACAGGTGGTAGCTGCTGGCAGCAGCCCAAACCAAGTCACCACTGGGGCAGAGCAACTTACACGGAAACATGGGGTCCAATGTCTAATGTCAGGAGCTCATGGCATAGAGGCTTATATAAAAGCTGCAGCTGAAGTAGTGGGCCCCTCTGCAATAGTGGCAGCCAGCAAAATGTAAGGGAAAGCAATAATATTTGTCCGTACACTAGCTGCAGTACACACTTTGGTGCATAGAGGTATCACAGTGGGGGGGAGTTATGTCCCTGTAGAACCTCTAGAAGGGTTGGGCACTAGGGTAGTCTTATCCAATGTGCCCCCTTTCCTACAAGACCCCATATTGTGTCCCCATCTGCAAGCCCTTGGGGAATTAAAATCAAATTTCTAAAATTCCCTTAGGATGCAAAGAGAGCAGACTGAAACATGTCCTCTCTTTTAAACGGCAGGTTTAACTGCTTCTTCCTCGGGGTCAAGATAGTATTGAGGTACAGCAGAATATCTCTGTATCATTAAGTTCCACAAAAAGTGTTTGTCTCACCAGGCCTCTGTGAGGGCTAAAGCACTTCCTAATACACAATAATGGCATTGAGTATAAGCACACTAACTACAAATGGCTGTCGAGAGCCTTTCCGCATGTTTCAGGTACTCTCCTTTCTTAACCAAGGAAGATACTCTGTAAGTTTTCTTCAAGAGACCCATACCACTCCAGAGCTTGAAGCAACCTGGCATCTGGAGTGGAAGGGTAGGGTCCTTTTTAACCCCCTCACATGGACTTCATCTGGGGTGATGACCCTATTCTCTGAATCATTCCAGCCTGAGGTGCTGAGTGCTAAATCTGTCATCCCAGGCCGTGTGTTACATTTCCGGGTCCAGGACTCGAATAGCACATACAACCTTATAAACATATATGCCCCAACTACCGGACCAGAGAGAACACGGTTCTTTGAAAGTTTGTCAACATACGTGGAGAAAAATTGACTCAGATGAAGCCTTGATTATGTGGGTGATTTCCATCACACCCTGGATGCTCAAGACCGCAATGTGCCCCAGAAAAAGGACTCATCGGAGTCAGCACTGCGGGAACTCATTGCCCGCTTCTCATTGGTTGACATCTGGAGAGAGCAGCACCCAGACACAAATACCTTCACATATGTCAGGGTGAGAAATGGTCATGTTTCTCAGTCCCGGATTGATAGGATATATATATCGGGCCATCTCATGTCACGAGCCAGGTCTCATTAGGTTGGCTCCATTTACAGACCACAACTGTGCCTCTGTGATAGTGGCAGATGCACCATCACTGGCCAAAGCTGCTTATTGGCACTTTAATAACAGTTTATTGGAGGATGAGGGGTTTGAGTCGGTCCGAGAAATATGGATGGACTGGAGGGGTTTTCAGGATGAATTTGCCACTTTGAGTCAGTGGTGGGACGTATGCAAGGTTCACCTAAAACTCTTGTGTCAAGAGTATACCAAGAGTGTGAGCAGGCAGTGCAATGTGGAGACTGAGGCATTGAATGAGGAGGTGCTTGATCTTGTGCAAAAGCTGTCGGGATGTGAAGACCAAAACCTGCAGTGGGAATACCTGTACGAAGCCGCATGCAGTTACTCTGTGACTTAGATGTGGCTCGTGCTTCTTCTATGCTCTGGAGAAGAAAGAAGGGGAACCAAAAACAAATCACATGCCTCCTTGATGAAGATGGCACCCCCCTTGAGGACCCAGAGGCCATCCGGGACAGAGCTTGGTCCTTCTATCAAAACCTTTTTTCTCTGGATCCTATCTCTCCAGATGCCTGCAAGGAACTATGGGAAGGGCTTCCAGTAGTCAGCAAGAGGAGAAGAGAGAGATTGGAGAAACCTATCACTCTAGATGAGCTCTCTTAAGCACTCAGTTCAATGCCCCACAATAAATCTCCGGGGCTAGATGGGATACTCTGGGACCTGATTTCCAAAGGTCTGAAGCCCTTGAGACAGGTGAGATGCCCCTTTCATGCTGTCGGGCAGTGTTGTCACTGCTACCTAAGAAGGGGGATCTCCGTTTTATTAAGAACTGGCGTCCAGTCTCCTTGCTCAGCACAGACTATAAGATTGTAGCCAAAGCGATCTCACTCAGACTCAAGTCTGTTCTGGCAGAGGTGATTCATCCAGACCAGTCCTACACAGTCCCCTGCCGGACAATTTTTGATAATGTTTTTCTGGTCCAAGATTTGTTGCATTTTGCTCGGAGGGCTGGTCTATCCCTTGCCTTTCTCTCCCTAGATCAAGAGAAGGCATTTTGACAGGGTGGATCATCAATACCTCTTAGGTACTCTGCAAGCCTATGGCTTTGGTCCACATTTTGTAGGCTACCTGAAACGCTGTACACCTCTGCAGAGTGTCTGGTAAAAATCAATTGGTCTCTAACTGCACCTCGTCGTCCTGACAATATGCACTGGCCATTGAACCCTTCCTGTGTCTCCTAAGGAAAAGACTAACGGGGTTGGTGCTCAAAAAAACAGATATGAAAGTAGTTCTCTCAGCCTATGCAGATGATGTAATCCTTGTGGCCCAAGACCTATCTGATCTTAAGCGGGCACAAGAGTGCCAAGAGATCTACGCTGCTGCCTCATCTGCTCGGATCAACTGGTCCAAAAGTTCAGGCCTTCTGAAGACATTTTTCAAGACATCCCATTGGAGACCAAGGTCATCAAATATTTAGGAGTCTACCTGTCAGCTGAGGAGTGCCCTGTCTCTCTGAATTTCAGTGAACTAGAGGAGCGTGTCATCATCCGTCTTGGAAAATGGAAGGGTCTTGGCTAAAGTGCTTTCTTTGAGGGGGAGGGCATTGGTGATCAACCAGCTTGTGGTCTCTCAACTCTGGTACCGGCTGGTGTGCCTTAGCCCAACTCAAGAATTCATTGCTAAGATCCAGAGAAGGTTACTGGACTTTCTCTGGTTGGAAAAGCACTGAGTATCTGCAGGTGTTTCAAGCCTTCCTTTGAGAGAGGGTGGGCAGGGAGTTGTGTGCATACGCTCCCAAGTGCACACTTTCCGTCTCCAACAGATACAAAGGTACCTTTATGCAGACCCTGCTCCACAGTGATGTACTCTGGCATCCAGCTTTTATCACAAGGTACGCAACATGGGGTATGACCGAAAATTATTTGTCATTGAACCTGAAGGGTTCTTAAAAAACCTCTCACTATTACCAGCATACTACCAAGAGACTCTTAAAACCTGGAGCATGGTCTCCGTGTTAAGGGAAGGAGTTATTCAAGGCGAGGACATTCTAACTGAGCCCTTACTTTACAATCCGTCTTTAAAGACTAGGATGTTAGAATCCACCTGCATCCGCCGCCGCCTTTGCCGGGCTTAGTTAACTAGAGTTGGGGATCTCCTGGATTTTGAGAGAATAGATTGGGTGCAAACTCAGGAAGTTATGCAGCGCATGGAATTGCGCACCACCAGAGTTCCAAACCGTTTAATCAAGGAGATCAAGGACACCATCTCCTCTGGCTCTCACACCTTTATTAATGAGGTTTTACATGCTGGAGAGCCAGATTCCCCTTGGAATGCCCCACCTCCAGCCATAAAAATAGCACCTAAGATCCGTCATTCCCCTCAGGCTGCTCCTTCTCCCAACCTGAGCCAGTTGGAGAATTTTACCTTGACACGCTCTTGTGACATGCCAAGAAAACTACTGTAGTCTCTCATGCTTCACACTGTACACTTCCTTGCCCTCGTCTCCCGCTATGATACCATCTGGAGGCGGGTGCTCAAAGAGGGTGAGAGACCCCAGTGGCGAGCCCTTTATCCCAGCTTGGTGCCCAGACCCACTGGAGACATGTGTTGGAGAGTGCTCCATGGTGCACTGAGCACAGGAGAGTACTTGGCTCATTTTACAGACTCCCCGGCTGCTTGTACATTCTGTGGCAAAGGGGAGTCCCTGTTTCATATTTACTTTTCATGTGCCAGACTGCAACCTCTTTTAGCTCTTTTGAGGAAACTCCACCTGCAGTTACACTTTTCCCCTCATGTGTCCCGGGACAATCGAGAAAAAAACCTTCTCTCCAATTTGCTCCTGGCTTTGGCCAAACTAGCCATTTATAAGTCCAGGAAGCAGCATTTGGAAGGTGGCAACCTTCTGTCAGCAGAGGTAATGTTTCGGGGGCTGGTGCGTTCCCGCATGAGTGGAGTACACCCAGGCGGTGTCTGCTGGTCAGTTAACTGAGTTTGTCGACCAGTGGGCAATAAATGAAGTACTCTGCTTAGTATCCCCAGACTTGGTTTCTGTTCACACAGCCCTCACACTCCATATTTAAGTGCACTTTAATTTGTGTGACAGTTTTAAATACATTCAATTAATCATCTCCTTTTTTAAGAATGTGTGATTGACTTTGGCAAGCAACTACCTGCTTGCAATTTGAATAATATATTAGCTACTGAAAATTGAACAAATTAACTGCATTTTTGTGGTGTAAAAACAAAAAAAATACATTGACCCCCCCAAAACCATATATTTTCGGAAAGCACACATTCGGGCGAATTCAAAATGGGCACCCATGTCTTTCTACTCCAAACTACAGAGTAGCAATGCTTTCCCAAAATTGCCGGTTTTGATGAAATACCTGAAAATCGCATCAAACCTTCCAATATCAAGCACCTTATCTCCCACATAACATTAGGTACCAAGAAAACACATCCTAAATATGAAAGCCAAGGGTCCACTGAATAGTTTGATGCCCATTGTGCATAGGATCACCAATGTATCTGGCATGTACAGACCCCAAAAGGAAGTTAGTGCATACAAAGTGTATACGCTGCAATATAAGCTACCGGCATGTGCATTATGTGCCATAACACCACCTAACAGTACAGAGACCCTAGAAAACTATACATTTTCCGAAAGTACACATTCTGACAAAACAAAAATGGGTAAATACATCTTTCTACTGCAAACTACCAGACTACAATGCTATGCTAAACAGAACGTTTTTTATGACATTTCTGAAAATCGTCACAAAACTTGCATTTTACCACATTATGTACCCCCACATTTTGTAATGTATCAACATAAAACAATCTACATATGAACGCCAGGGGTCTACTGAACAGTTTGATGCCCTATATGCATAGATTTACCAAACTATGTGGTCTACAGGGGCACCCAAGTAAAAATAGTGCATATGAATACTCACATAAGACGCTTCAGCTCATGCAGTTTTTGCACCCGGAATGTGTATTATGTGCCATAAGACCCCCTAACAGTACGGAGACCCTAGAAAACCATATATTTTCCGAAAGTACACATTCTGACAAAACAAAAATGGGTAAATACAACTTTCTACTGCTAAACAGAACGGTTTTTGTAACATTTCTGAAAATCGTCACAAAGCTTGCATGCTGCCCCATTATGTACCCCATATTTGGTAACGTACCAACATAAAACACTCTAAATATGAACGCCAGGGGTCTACTGAACAGTTTGAATCCCAATATGCATAGATTTACCAAACTATGTGGGGTACAGCGGATGCCAAATTGAAATACAGCAGACAAAATGTCCATTTGCAAAGAATAGTAACAAAGAACAATGAGAAATGCAATAAAATTGATAAAAATAAAAAAAATCACTAAAATAAATTTTCTTTTTTGCCTAATAATATCTGCGGTCAGAATAACAGTTTGAGTATTTTGGCTTGGGCAAATAAGTTTTACAGACAAAGTCAAGTGAACAACAACTATGCATAACTGAAAATGCAATGAAATGGCTAAAAATGCAATCAAATACCCAAAAATGCACCAAAATCACAGAAAATGTAGTAGAAACACCAAAATAATACACAAAAGGTATTGCGCAGTGCGGTTAGCGAATACGCTATCCGCAATGGCAATAAAACATTTTTTTAGGCAAGAATAAAAACGATGCGATAAAAAAAATATACATGTGTACATTAGGTAAAATGTGTTTTGTGTGCATGTGTGTGCGCGTGTACAAGTAATTGTGAGTGCTGTAAGTGCTGTGAATGTGTGCAACCCCCCAATCCCCCCAAAAATGTATGTGTGTGTAAGTGTGAGTATAATTTTGTATTAGTGTATTATATGTGTATGTGTGTTTTTTAACACTTACCTGGGACAAGCAGGCACAAAGATCAACTGGAGGTGGGAGGAAGGACCCAGGACCCCGCACAAACAGCGTGCCCGAATTTTCCTATGGGGCCCCTGGGCAATCGCGCCCCAGGGGCCACTTGTTTCCCGCCTCTGCTCGTTGCCTAGGGGCTGGGGAATGAGCAGGGAGTGAAGGAGCAGCTTGAAAAGCCGCTCCTCCGCTCCCAAATCCGGAAGTGCAGCAGGACATAGAATCTACGTCCTGTGGCACTTAGGTACAATAGTAGATTCTACGTCCTGTGGCGCTTAAAGGGTTAATATGAATGAATGGATGAATCCCATCCGGTCCTGGACTTTTGTTTACCTTTACTTTTTCAAGTCTCTTTTGAATTTCCTCCCGAGTGACCCATCCATCAGTAGCTAAATTAGTAAAACTGGGCATATTAAAAGGGAAGCCTTCATTAGCTTACCCCCCCCCGTGATAATAAGGTTCCCACCCCTTCTTGCTTAATTTTTTTACTAATCACATAATTAAAAAATATTTTTGGATTCTTTTTACTCCTAGCTGCAATACCCCTTCCCATCTCTATATTATCTTGTCTGATAGCTTTTTTGCATGCTTTATTTGCTTCTGTCAGCGGGGCCTCTGGCACCCATGGGGAGGGTGTAGTCAGGATCTAGGAGGAAGGCCACTTCCAGCGAGTCCGAGCGAAGTACAGATGCAGGATAATCCAATAGAGAGGTCAGGTTCAGGCAAAGGTCACTTAAGGCAGGCAGCAAGGTTCAAGGTCAGGAACAGGCAATTAAACAGCAACAGGAAAGCAGATGAGAATATTAGAGACCCAGGAACACAATAGATATGTTGAGCTATACTCGGGCATTGAACCTGGGTCTCTGGCGTCCTTTTAAGTTTGAATTTGGCGCCATAGCGCGTGACGTCATTGCGCCGGCGTCCTTGCGCCCACGTGGAGCCCTGGGCGCCGCCATCTTGGATTCGCCGCGCCGGGAGGGAGGACGCCGCCGCACGCCAGGAGCAGGTAGGGAGCGTCGCCGATTCATGACAGCTTCCTTGTACCTGATGAAAGTTTCTGCTGTCCCAGCTAACTTGAATGCTTTAAAGGAACAGTAACACCAAAAAATTAAAGAGCTTTAAAGTAATAAAAATATAATGCACTGCTGCCCTGCACTGGTAAAACTGGTGTGTTTGCTACAGTAACACTACTATAGTTTATATAATAAGCTGCTGTGTAGCCACGGGGGCAGCCATTCAAGCTGGAAAAAAGGAGAAAAGGCACAGGTTACATAGCAGATAACAGATAAGTTCTGTAGAATACAATAGTGTTTTATCTGTTATCTGCTATGTGCCTGTGCCTTTTCTCCTTTGAATGGCTGCCTCCATGGCTACATAGCAGCTTATTTATATAAATTATAGTAGACTTTCTGAAGTAAACACACAACTTTTGCCAGTGCAGGGCAGCAGCACATTATATTTTAGTTACTTTTATACATTTTCATTTTTTGGTGTTACTGTTCCTTTAAAAGCATGTTTTTTCTTGTCAACCTCAACACTAACACTTTTATTCAACCATAAAGGTTTTGCTTTGCGATGCCTCTTTGCTTACAAGGGGAATATACTGTTGTGTATACTTGCAACGCAATGTTTTAAAGATGTTCCATTTTCCTTCTGTGTCTAACCCTATGAAAATCCTTTCCCACTTTACACATTGCAGAGATGCCCTTATACTGGCAAAGTCTGCACGTCTAAAATCAAGCGTTTTAGTTAATCCCTTATAGAGCTGTCTCTGCAGCATTATCTCAAAGGAGACCATTTTGTGATCACTGTTCCCAAAATGCTCACCCACACAAATGTTAGAGATGAGTTCAGTATTATTAGATATTACCAGGTCCAAAATAGTCATTCCTAGTAGGTTCTTGAACCGCCTGAAATAAAAGGTTGTCATTTAGCATATTTACAAACCAACTAGCTTTTTCTGACTTAGCCACCCCATTACTCCAGCCAATGTCAGGATAATTATTGTCCCCCATAATAACAACTTGACCCAGTTGTGAAGCCTCCTCCATTTGCAACAGTAACTGCGTCTCTGCTACTGAAATTTCTACCCAAAGAGATTCAACATTTTCATTGGTAATGACTTTACTACATGGCTTTAAATCTGACTTTACATAAAGACAAACCCCTTCACCCTTTTTAATCCCTTTGTCCCTCCTAAAAAGTGTGTAACCATTTAAATTCACGCCCAGTCACATTTTTCATCCCACCAGGTCTCAATGATACCAATTAAATCATAATTTTCAATATATGCAATAGCCTTCAGCTCTCCTAATTTACCCGACAAGCTTCGCACCTTAGCCAGCATGCAGCGGAGATTACTACTTTCTCTCTCTGATATTTACATTAGCTAACGTATTGTATTTATTAAAGAAATTGTGAGATTACATGCTTGCCTGGAGAGATAATTTCAGACCGTGGATCACAGTTTACATCCAGGTTTTGGTCTTCACTTTGTAAATCATTGGGTATTTCCTTGGTTAAATCTTCAGCTTACTATCCTTCAGACCAATGGCCAGACTGAAAGAATGAATCAAACACTGGAACAAGATATCCAAACTTTTTCTTCCACAAGATAATTGGGCCTCGTTACTTCCTCTGGCGGAATTTTCTTTCAATCCATCCATTTCACAACCACTTAATCTCCATTCTTCTCTAATTTTGGTTTCATCCCACCATATTGCCGGGCATTTTCTCTGAGGTATCGCTTCCATCAATTCAAAAGCTGTTACACTTCCTACAAGAAAATTCTAAGGTTCTTCAACAGTCAATTCTGCATGCTCAGAAAAACTTTAAAAATTATGCAGATCCAAAGTGAGGGGCGGATCCAGAATTTCAAGTAGCAGATAAACGATTAATCTTCATCTCACCAGTCCGTCTAAGAAACTTTCTCCAAAATTTCTGGGTCCTTTTTCCTATTGGGAGGATTGTTAATCCAGTCACTTTTGAATTAAGTCTTCCAGCTTTCATGAAAATTCATCCTGTGTTTCATACTGCTTTACTTAAGAGGTACATTCAGAATCCTTTTCAAGGCCACCAGGCTACACCTTCACCACCTATTCTTTGTCAAGGTAGTGAGGAATTTGAAATAGAGGAGATCCTGGACTCTCATATCTGTGGCAGGGGGTTACAATACCTCATTAAATGGAAAGGGTTTTCTACTGAAGAGAACTCCTGGGAACCCAGACGTAATGCTCACGCTCCAAGGTTAGTATGGAAGTTTCATAGGAATCATCCAGAGAAACCAGTGAAAAGCATTCAGATGGTGTTTGTTTGCTCGTGGGTGCATACAGCTGCGTGTGAATCTGCACGCACGTCTACACGTCCGTCCGCACGCACGTGCAACATTGCGTGCAGTAGCGTGCACAAGCTGCAGTGCATAAATTGGCACCAAGATTCCATGAATGCTGAAGGATGCAATCATTGCTTGGTTATAAGCCTAGCTCCTGGTTACCTGTTCCTGTGATTTGATTAACTTTTGTGTTTGACATCTCCCTGATTCCCGGATTTGCCTGAACTCTGTGTAATATTCTTGTAATATATATATTGTGGGTTGCTAGATTTTATTCATCAATAATGAAACCTTTTACTCTAGTAGAGGAAACAGTCTAATTAGCTTAGCACCTGGTTGTCTGCAGGGCCGGAACTAGGGGTAGGCAGAAGAGGCAGCTGCCTAGGGCGCAACGATTGATGGGCGCCAGGCAGGAGCCTCTCCTGCCTACCCCTAGTGCTACTTTGTCATTGCCTCCACCGCTTGTCATTAGCAGCGGAGGCAATGACGATCTATTCTTCCCGCCCCCCTGCACCGCCTCCTGTGCTTTGGCGCGCATGCGCCGTTCGGGGGGTCGGGGAGTTGGGCGGAGTTGGCCGACCGGGTTGCCTAGGGCGCCCGGTCGGCTTGGCCCGCCCCTGGTTGTCTGGTTCAAACAATAGGAGTTTCCTAATTTGGAAAACAAAGGTACTGGTCTGGGAAAGGTGCTGTCACACCTAAACTTACTAACATTAACTTTAATTAATTTAATTAATTTAACTTTAACATTAATTTAACTAACATTAACAAGGGGTCAAGGACACTGGAGCCAGCTGAATGGATCCCTGGTGATATACATTATCAGTTAGTCAGGAAGGACAGTCTTGGTGGAGATGCAGACATGAAGACTGGAATACCCATATTGACGGACGGGTAACTTCCTGTAACTGCTAGCATCATTCAAATGGACCAATCAGGAGAGACTTTTAGAGTTCATACTAGCTAAATTTAACCTTTTTAGTGCCACAGGACGTAGAATCTACGTCCTGGGTACTAAAGGACCTAAGTGCCACAGAACGTAGATTCTACGTCCTGGAGCACTTCCGGGTTTGGGAGCGGAGAAGCGGCTTTTCAAGCCGCTCCTTCGCTCCCCGCTCGTTCCCCAGCCTCCAGACAATAGTCAGAGGTGGGGAATGAGTGGCCCCTGGGGCGCGATCGCCCAGGGGCCCCATAAGAAAAGGCAGGCACGAGAAATCCATGCCTGGATTTCACGATCGCCTTCTGCCTTTCTCTGCTCCCCCCCCTGCTGGCCCCCCTGCTTCCTGCTGCTCCTACTCACTGCCGGACTGCTGCGTGTGTGTCTCCCTGCAGATCAACGATCTGCTACACAGGTAAGTGGCAAAAACACACAAAAACACACATACACACACATAATACACTAATAATACACTAATACACACTTATACTCACATTTACACACAAACACATACATTTTAGGGGAGTTGGGAGATTTCAAACATTCACAACACTTACACTTACACACACTTACTTGCATACATGCACACAAAACACATTTTACCTAATGTACACACACACTTACACACTCATGTAATTTTGTAATTTTTTTTTTTTTCTAATCGCATCGTTTTTATTCTTGCCTGAAAAAAATGTTTTATTGCCATTGCGGATAGTGTATTCGCTAACCGCACTGTGCAATACCTTTTGTGTATTATTTTGGTGTTTCTACTACATTTTCTGTGAATTTGGTGCATTTCTGGGTATTTTACTGCATGTTTAGCCATTTTATAGCATTTTCAGTTATGCATAGTTCTTGTTCGCTTGACTTTGTCTGTAAAACTTATTTGCCCAAGCCAAAATACTCAAACTGTTATTCTGCCCGCAGATATTATTAGGCAAAAAAAAAAAATGATTTTAGTGATTTTCTTTTTATTTTTATCAATTGTTGCTTTTTACATTGTTCTTTGTTACTTGTCTTTGCACATGGACATTTTGTCTGCTGTATTTCAATTTGACATCCTCTGTACCCCACATAGTTTGGTAAATCTATTCATATTGGGCATCAAACTGTTCAGTAGACTAGTGGCGTTCATAGTAAGAATGTTTTATGTTGGTACGTTACTAAATGTGGGGTACATAATGGGGCAACAAGCAAGCTTTGTGACGATTTTCAGAAATGTCACAAAAACCGTTCTGTTTAGCATAGCTTTGTAGTTTTGTAGTTTTCAGTAGAAAGTTTTATTTACCCATTTTTGTTTTGTCAGAATGTGTACTTTCGGAAAATATATGGTTTTCTAGGGTCTCCTTACTGTTAGGTGGTCGTATGGCAAATAATACACATACCGGGTGCAAAAACTGCATGAGCCGAAGCATCTTATGTGAAAATTCATATGCACTATTTTTACTTGGGTGCCCCTGTACCCCACATAGTTTGGTAAATCTATGCATATAGGGCATCAAACTGTTCAGTAGACCCCTGGCGTTCATATTTAGAATGTTTTATGTTGATACGGTACAAAATGTGGGGGTACATAATGGGGTAAAATGCAAGCTTTGTGACAATTTTCAGAAATGTCATAAAAACCGTTCTATTTAGCATAGCTTTGTAGTTTGGTAGTTTGCAGTAGAAAGATGTATTTACCCATTTTTGTTTTGTCAGAATGTGTACTTTCGGAAAATATATGGTTTTCTAGGGTCTCTGTACTGTTAGGGGGTCTTATGCCGCATAATACACATACCGGGTGCAAAAACTGCATGAGCCGGAGCGTCTTATGTGAAAATTCATATGCACTATTTTTACTTGGGTGCCCCTGTACACCACATAGTTTGGTAAATCTATGTATATAGGGCATCAAACTGTTCAGTAGACCCCTGGTGTTCATATTTAGAATGTTTCATGTTGATACGGTACAAAATGTGGGGGTACATAATGGGGTAAAATGCAAGCTTTGTGACAATTTTCAGAAATGTCAAAAAAATCGTTCTGTTTAGCATAGCTTTGTAGTTTGGTAGTTTGCAGTAGAAAGATGTATTTACCCATTTTTGTTTTGTCAGATTGTGTACTTTCAGAAAATGTATAGTTTTCTAGGGTCTTCTTACTGTTAGGGGGTCTTATGCCGCATAATGCACATGCCGGTAGCTTATATTGCAGTGTATACACTTTGTATGCACTAACTTCCTTTTGGGGTCTCTAAATGCCAGATACATCGGTGATCCTATGCACAATGGGCATCAAACTGTTCAGCGGACCCTTGGCTTTCATATTTAGGGTTTGTTTTCTTGGTACCTAATGTTATGTGGGAGATATGGTGCTTGAAAGTGGAAGATTTGATGTGATTTTCAGGTATTTCACCAAAACTAGCAATTTTGGGAAAGCACTGCGACTCTGTAGTTTGGAGTAGAAAGACATGGGTACCAATTTTGAATTCGCCCGAATGTCTACTTTCCAAAAATATATGGTTTTGGGGGGTCAATGTATTTTTTTGTGTTTTTACCCCACAGAAAATGCAGTAAACGTGTTGAATTTTCAGTAGCTAAAGAGACCTCTGGGGCAATCTCTATGCACTAACTTCCTTATGGGGTCTCTAAATGCCAGATACAGCGCTGATCCTATGCACAATGGGCATCAAACTGTTCAGCGGACCCTTGGCTTTCATATTTCGGGTGTGTTTTTTTGGTACCTAATGTTATGTGGGAGATAAGGTGCTTGAAAGTGGAAGATTTGATGTGTTTTTCAGGTATTTCACCAAAACTAGCAATTTTGGCAAAGCACTGCGACTCTGTAGTTTGGAGTAGAAAGACATGGGTACCAATTTTGAATTCGCCCGAATGTGTACTTTCCAAAAATATATGGTTTTGGGGGGTCAATGTATTTTTTTGTGTTTTTACCCCACAGAAAAAGCAGTAAATGTGTTGAATTTTCAGTAGCTAATATATTATTCAAATTGCAGGCGGGTAGTTGCTCGCCAAAGTCAATCAAACATCCTTAAAAAAGGAGATGATTAATTGAATGTATTAAAACTGTCACTCAAATTAAAGTGCACTTAAATATGGAGTGTGAGGGTTGTGGGAACAGAAACCAAGTCTGGGGATACTGAGCAGAGTACTTCATTTATTGCCCACTGGTCGACAAACTCGGTTAGCCGACCAGCAGACACCGCCTTGGTGTACTCCACTCTGATGCGGGAACGCACCAGCACCCGAAACATTACCTCTGCCGACAGAGGGTTGCCACCTTCCAAATGCTGCTTCCTGGATTTATAGATGGCTAGTTTGGCCAAAGCCAGGAGCAAATTGGAGAGAAGGTCTTTTCCTCGATTGTCCCGGGACACTGGGTGTCCAAAAATAAAAACATGAGGGGAAAAGTGTAACCAGAACTGCAGGTGGAGTTTCCTCAAAAGAGCTAAAAGAGGTTGCAGTCTGGCACATGAAAAGTAAATATGAAACAGGGACTCCCCTTTGCCACAGAATGTACAAGCAGCCGGGGAGTCTGTAAAATGAGCCAAGTACTCTCCTGTGCTCAGTGCACCATGGAGCACTCTCCAACTCAGGTCTCCAGTGGGTCTGGGCACCAAGCTGGAATCAAGGGCTCGCCACTGGGGTCTCTCACCCTCTTTGAGCACCCGCCTCCAGATGGTATCATAGCGGGAGATGAGGGCAAGGAAGTGTACAGTGTGAAGCATGAGAGAGTACAGTAGTTTTCTTGGCATGTCACAAAAGCGTGTCAAGGTAAAATTCTCCAACTGGCTCAGGTTGGGAGAAGGAGCAGCCTGAGGGGATTGACGGATCTTAGGTGCTATTTTTATGGCTGGAGGTGGGGCATTCCAAGGGGAATCTGGCTCTCCAGCATGTAAAACCTCATTAATAAAGGTGTGAGAGCCAGAGGAGATGGTGTCCTTGATCTCCTTGATTAAACGGTTTGGAACTCTGGTGGTGCGCAATTCCATGCGCTGCATAACTTCCTGAGTTTGCACCCAATCTATTCTCTCAAAATCCAGGAGATCCCCAACTCTAGTTAACCGAGCCCGGCAAAGGCGGCGGCGGATGCTGGTGGATTCTAGCATCCTAGTCTTTAAATACGGATTGTAAAGTAAGGGCTCAGTTAGAATGTCCTCCCCTTGAATAACTCCTTCCCTTAACACGGAGACCATGCTACAGGTTTTAAGAGTCTCTTGGTAGTATGCCGGTAATGGTGAGAGGTTTTTTAAGAACCCTTCAGGTTCGATGACAAATAATTTTCGGTCATACCCCATGTTGCGTACCTTGTGATAAAAGCTGGATGCCAGAGTACACCACTGTGGAGCAGGGTCTGCATAAAGGTATCTCTGTATCTGTTGGAGACGGAAAGTGTGCACTTGGGAGCGTATGCACACAACTCCTTGCCCACCCTCTCTCAAGGGAAGGCTTGAAACACCTGCAGATACCCAGTGCTTTCCCAACCAGAGAAAGTCCAGTAACCTTCTTTGGATCTTAGCAATGAATTCTTGAGTTGGGCTAAGGCACACCAGCCGGTACCAGAGTTGAGAGGCCACAAGCTGGTTGATCACCAATGCCCTACCCCTCAAAGAAAGCACTTTAGCAAGACCCTTCCACTTTCCAAGACGGATGATGACACGCTCCTCTAGTTCACTGAAATTCAGTGAGACAGGGCACTCCTCAGCTGACAGGTAGACTCCTAGATATTTGATGACCTTGTTCTCCCATGGGATGTCTTGAAAAATAGGAGGCAGATTGTGTACTTCTAAAGGACCTTCCAGAAGGCCTGAACTTTTGGACCAGTTGATCCGAGCAGATGAGGCAGCAGCGTAGATCTCTTGGCACTCTTGTGCCCGCTTAAGATCAGATAGGTCTTGGGCCACAAGGATTACATCATCTGCATAGGCTGAGAGAACCACTTTCATATCTGGTTCTTTGAGCACCAACCCCGTTAGTCTTTTCCTTAGGAGACACAGGAAGGGTTCAATGGCCAGTGCATACAGTTGTCCTGACAAGGGGCATCCTTGCCGAACTCCTCGCCCAAAGGTCAGAGGTGCAGTTAGAGACCAATTGATTTTTATCAGACACTCTGCAGAGGTGTACAGCGTTTTCAGGTAGCCTACAAAATGTGGACCAAAGCCATAGGCTTGCAGAGTACCTAAGAGGTATTGATGATCCACCCTGTCAAATGCCTTCTCTTGATCTAGGGAGAGAAAGGCAAGGGATAGACCAGCCCTCCGAGCAAAATGCAGCAAATCTCGGACCAGAAAAACATTATTAAATATTGTCCGGCCGGGGACTGTGTAGGATGAATCACCTCTGCCAGAACAGACTTGAGTCTGAGTGAGATCGCTTTGGCTACAATCTTATAGTCTGTGCTGAGCAAGGAGACTGGACGCCAGTTCTTAATAAAACGGAGATCCCCCTTCTTAGGTAGCAGTGACAACACTGCCCGACAGCATGAAAGGGGCATCTCACCTGTCTCAAGGGCTTGAGTTAGGACCCTTTGGAAATCAGGTCCCAGAGTATCCCAGAAAAACTGAAAGAACTCTACGGTTAGTCCATCTAGCCCCGGAGATTTATTGTGGGGCATTAAACTGAGTGCTTGAGAGAGCTCATCTAGAGTGATAGGTTTCTCCAAGCTCTCTTTTCTCCTCTCGCTGACTACTGGAAGCCCTTCCCATAGTTCCTTGCAGGCATCTGGAGAGATAGGATCCGGAGAAAAAAGGTCTTGATAGAAGGACCGAGCTCTGTCTCGGATAGCCTCTGGGTCCTCAAGGGGGGTGCCATCTTCATCAAGGAGGCATGTGATTTGTTTTCGGTTCCCCTTCTTCTTCTCCAGAGCATAGAAGAAGCGCGAGCCACGATCCAAGTCACAGAGTAACTGCATGCGGCTGTTCTATGTTACGCAGAGTCTCCTTCTTTTCTAGGTATTCCTGCTGCAGGTTTTGGTCTTCACATCCCAACAGCTTTTGCTCAAGATCAAGCACCTCCTCATTCAATGACTCAATTGCGCTGCCTGCTCACACTCTTGGTATACTCTTGACACAAGAGTTTTAGGTGAACCTTGCCTATGTCCCACCACTGACTCAAAGTAGCAAATTCATCCTGAAAACCCCTCCAGTCCATCCATATTTCTCGGACCGACTTTGCAAACCCCTCATCCTCCAATAAACTGTTATTAAAGTGCCAATAAGCAGCTTGCCAGTGATGGTGCATCTGCCACCATCACAGAGGCACAGTTGTGGTCTGTAAATGGAGCCAACCTAATGGTACTGCACCTGGCTCGTGACATGAGATGGCCCGATATATATATCCTATCAATCCGGGACTGAGAAACATGACCATTTCTCACCCTGACATAGGTGAAGGTATTTGTGTCTGGGTGCTGCTCTCTCCAGATGTCAACCAAGGAGAAGCGGGCAATGAGTTCCCGCAGTGCTGACTCCGATGAGTCTCTTTTCTGGGGCACATTGCGGTCTTGAGCATCCAGGGTGTAATTGAAATCACCCCCCATAATCAAAGCTTCATCTGAGTCAATTGTCTCCACGTATGTTGACAAACTTTCAAAGAACCGTGTTCTCTCTGGAGCTTGAAGCAACCTGGCATCTGGAGTGGAAGGGTAGGGTCTTTTTTAACCATTTTTAACCACCTCACATGGACTTCATGTGGGGTGGTGACCCCACATGAAGTCCCTGTGAGGTGGTTAAAAAAGACCCTACCCTTCCACTCCAGATGCCAGGTTGCTTCAAGCTCCAGAGTGGTATGGGTCTCTTGAAGAAAACTTACAGAGTATCTTCCTTGGTTAAGAAAGGAAAGTACCTGAAACATGCGGAAAGGCTCTCGACAGCCATTTGTATTTAGTGTGCTTATACTCAAGGCCATTATTGTGTATTAGGAAGTGCTTTAGCTCTCACAGAGGCCAGGTGAGACAAACACTTTTTGTGAAACTTAATGATACGGAGATATTCTGCTGTGCCATAGTTCTTGGCCTCTCTTATGACCCCAATATAATGTCTCACAGAACATATTATTAAAGGCAAATCATGCCAATTCTCCAGGGCCATACGCAGTTTATTATCCAATTTTACACCAAGGTTGCTCTCAAGAAACCTTTTGAGTTCCTCAGCAGGGATGAGAGGGGCAGAAGGATTTGCCACACCTGTTTCACCCTCTTCTACAATATTATCCTCATCCCTTGGCTCTTCCTGGCTGAGGGATTGATAATGTCTCTCCTCCACTTGAGCTTTGAGGATATCTGCAGGTGATGTTGCAGGAATGGGATCAGAAGCACCCATCATTTGGAGAACCTGCAATGGTTCGATTTCTCCTGCAACACCTTTTAGAGCTGTCTGGGGCAGCAGATGGAATCAGCTCCTCCACAACAGGGGGAGCTTTAGAGGTTCGATAGTCAGCCTCTGCCCTTTCTACTGCCTCCTGATCACTCCGGATGGCAATAACATTGGGGTCAGTGGAAGGTAAGGGAGGAGAGACCTCCACATGGACAGCAGACTTCACAGGGTTGTTTTCTGAGTCTGCCATGCTATCCTCCTTCATATCCACCACCCCAGCCCCATCATCCCCCCATACAGTCTTATCTGCAGATTCCAGTATGGGGGTTATCCCAATATTTTCCCCCTCTAGGAGTGGAATATCCTGAGGCACTGAAAACTGAGTATGTTTGCAGTTCCCAAAACTTAGCACCTCAGGGACATTGACTACCCACTCTGCAGGTGTTTCATTGGGTGTCTCTTTGCACTCCATGTACATCTAAATGTGTTGGAGGCAGGTGCTGCACCCCTGACTCTGTAGAGAAGTCCATGTTCCCCTGTTCTAGGTTCTCCAGACCATTAACCTCATTATTTCTTACTGAATCTGGAGTTGAGAGTGTATGGTCTGACACTGGTTGACTGAGTCTAAAAGATGGGTTAGACAATGTGAGGGCATGAGGGCCAGATGTTTCACTGCTCTTCTTGCCCTTAGATGGGGGTGCTCCATCATTGACTACTAATGCCCATTCCTCAGGTACCAGGTGGTTGGACTTAAATTTCCTCTTCTTTTCCTTGCCACCTAAAGAGGAAGGGTCACTCACTGCTCCTACCCCAGCAGATGTTACAATCTTGTGTGCCCCCACACCCACAGGGGAAGGTTGATTTGTGGTAGGAATAGCTGTGCCACTGGGGGATGTGGTGAATTTATTTCCCCTCTTCTCCTTTGCTGCAGTTGCAAGACAGGCTGGAGACTTAGGTAACTTCAGTGAAGAAGGGGGAGGTTTTGAAGTTGTGGAGGTGGGTTGTGTAACAACCTCCTTTGAGTTCTCCAGTGAAGGGGATGTCCCCTTTAAAGAGCCTGCTGAGATAGTCCCAGCAGGGCAAGCTGTTACACATTAAGTGCCAGGGTTGCAAGTGTTGGCTGTGGTCTTAATTTGCCTTTTGGGGCAACTCTGACGAGTGTGCCCCATCTCCTTACAAAGGAAACACCTCACTTCCTCTGTGTTGTAAAAAATTTTATACAACACCCCCTCAAACAGAACCCCGAAAGACCCCTCAATACTATCTTGACCCCGAGGAAGAAGCAGTCGAACCTGCCATTTAAGAGAGGACATGTTTCAGTCTGCTCTCTTTGCATCCTAAGGGGATTTTAGAAATATTTGATTTTAATTCCCCAAGGGTTTGCAGGTGGGGACGCAATATTGGGTCTTGTAGGAAAGGGGGCACATTGGATAGGACCACCCTTAAGCTGAAATAGAATCAAAATGCAAATGAAACTGACACCCAGGTGCGGGGGAGGGGTAGGGGATCTATCAGTGAGTTTGTAGCCCAAAGCAGTGAAGGGAAATGGGCTAACAATTACTCACCTTCTGGGTGAAACTAAAATTCAATTTTAAATAAAGTAAATCAACTCAAAACTTCTCAAAATTCAACCAACAAATGTCCAACACCTTCACACATCAAATGGAAACAAAAAATCTTCCCTTAGACAGGGATTTCTCTGCTTAATTTCAGCTTAAACAGAGAGCTTGCTTTTTTGTGGCTTTACTCCTTCAGTAGCTAAAGAGATCTCCTGGGCAATTTGTATGTACTAACTTCCTTTTGGGGTCTCTAAATTCCACAATGGGCATCAAACTGTTCAGTGGACCCCTGGCTTTCATATTTAGGGTGTGTTTTCTTCGTACCTAATGTTATGTGGGAGATAAGGTGCTTGAAAATGGAAGATTTGAGGTGATTTTTTAGAATTTTCATAATTTTTTATAGAAAATGCTAAATTCAGTAAAGCATTGCCGTTTGGTACTTAGGAGTTGGAAGACATAGTTACCCATTTCGGATTCGTCAGAATGTGTAGTTTTCAAAAATGTATGGTTTCCTGGGGTAAACCTAATGTTCCAGGATTTTTGGCTTTGGAATGTAAAGTATGCCGTATTCTGCTGTAATGCTTTGAAAATTTAGTAATTTACTGCTGGGAGTTTTTGATCTATAGAAGTCAGAAATCTCAATAAAACTATACATATCAGGTATTGGCACGTTCGGGAGACATGAGGCTTTCCAAATCAGTTGAATTTTTGTCCATAAAATAAAATGTGTTTCTGGTAGAAATCCTTATATCATGAAAAATAGCATTTTTTCTTTTTTTTTTTGTATTTCAAGCTCTAAATCTTGTTCCAGAAGTGGAAATACACAAAAACTCAGGTAGATTTGGAAAGCTCAGGTTCTCCTGAAAAAAACAATATATAGTTTGCCTACCTAAACTTAACCCTGCCCCCAGTAAAAGCCCCTACATTGAGAGAGAACAGAATGTTTACAAAACGTCTGGCACTGGGGGGAACTGAAATGACGAATTTGGCTGGCACTTAAAGGGTTAAACTCAAATAAAAGTAAATAAAATGGGCCCTCATACTGTTTTAAGTGGGTTCCTGTGATTGCCTTTTAAACACTGTAATAGGTAACACTAGACAATAGTAATTAAAACAACATAAATAACACCAGAATTGTGGGTCCTTGACTTAATTTGGGTCCCATTCAAAAACAGGTTAAGAAAATGTTAGTCTGGTAATTCTTTACTGTATTTATAAATTATTTAAAAACTAAGGGATTAAATTTAAGAACTGGGAAACGCTACCGTTAGGGCCAGCAGGGAAAATACACCTGATAAAAATGTTCATCCTACCCAAACTACTATACATACTGTGGCACTCACCAACCCCAATCCCCCAAAAAATATTCACCAAAATTCATTCCCAATTTACTAAGTTTATTTGGGGATCCTCAAGAGCAAGGCTTCGCCTCAATACTCTAATGAGTCCAATAGACAAAGGGGGAATGGCCCTGCTGGACATTTAGATGTACTACCTGGCAGCACAACTTACCCATATCTCCCCCATGATACACCAAGAGCTCTCCCCACCACTCTTTCAGCTATGGGTACAAGCAACTGGCTTCCCGAAAGCACCCTGGCACGCTCTCCTGGTTAGGCAGAAATTATGTGAGTGCTCCCCACTTATTGCGCTACAGTGCATGGTCCTATCCTCAGCCCATAAACTAACTGGCCACACTGGTTTCCCCGCACAAACTCCAATATGGCATAACGCCTTCTTTCCACAACTGGTACAGTGTAACCCCCCAAACATATGGAGATCCCTGGAACTCAATACCCTTGGAGATGTGTGGGAAAATGGCCAGACTATCCCACTTCTGAGACTATCCCACTTCAAGCCTGCATAAGGCTAGACACTTGCCACTGAACCAATGGCAATCCCATGGTAAACAACTCTCTAGTAATAGAATTAGGGATGTAGCGAACTGTTCGCCGGCGAACTAATTCGCGCGAACATCGGGTGTTCGCAAGTCCGCAAATTCGTGAACTTTTGGCGATGTTCGCCATTTGGGTTCGCCTTAGCTGGCTCCAAATTTTGACCTCTCACCCCAGACGAGCAGATACATGGCAGCCAATCAGGCAGCTCTCCCTCCTGGGCCACCCCCCCCCCTTGGACCACTCCCTTCCATATATAAACCGAAGCCCAGCAGCCATTTTACATTCTGCCTGTGTGTGCTTGAAGAGATAGTGTAGGGAGAGAGCTGTGTATTGATTTGAGGGAGAGTTTAAGTAGGTTTTCTGGCTAGTAATCTACTTTCTACTGCTCTGTATTTGTGTGGGGAGAGGAGCTGTGTATTGATTTGAGGGAGAGTTTAAGTAGGTTTTCTGGCTAGTAATCTACTTTCTACTGCTCTGTATTTGTGTGGGGAGAGGAGCTGTGTATTGATTTGAGGGAGAGTTTAAGTAGGTTTTCTGGCTAGTAATCTACTTTCTACTGCTCTGTATTTGTGTGGGGAGAGGAGCTGTGTATTGATTTGAGGGAGAGTTTAAGTAGGTTTTCTGGCTAGTAATCTATTTTCTACTGCTCTGTATTTGTGTGGGGAGAGAGCTGTGTATTGATTTGAGGGAGAGTTTAAGTAGGTTTTCTGGCTAGTAATCTACTTTCTACTGCTCTGTATTTGTGTGGGGAGAGAGCTGTGTATTGATTTAAGGTAGAGTTTAAGTAGGTTTTCTGGCTAGTAATCTACTTTCTACTGCTCTGTATTTGTGTGGGGAGAGGAGCTGTGTATTGATTAGAGGGAGAGTTTAAGTAGGTTTTCTGGCTAGTAATCTACTTTCTGCTGCTCTGCATTTGTGTGGGGAGAGGAGCTGTGTATTGATTTGAGGGAGAGTTTAAGTAGGTTTTCTGGCTAGTAATCTACTTTCTACTGCTCTGTATTTGTGTGGGGAGAGGAGCTGTGTATTGATTTGAGGGAGAGTTTAAGTAGGTTTTCTGGCTAGTAATCTACTTTCTACTGCTCTGTATGTAGCTGCTGTGGGCAGCTGTTCTGCTGATCTCATCTGCTGACTGCTGCAGCTCCGTCTGTGTGTGTTGGAGACAGGCGTGCTGCTCATAGTAGTGCACCAAACACGTTACACATAGTAGTGACATTGCATTGCAATAAAATCACCTGAGTGACGTTTTTCCACCAGCAATAATATATTCCGTATCCACTACTGTATACGTTGCCCTTGCAGGCCTTGTTGCCCGGTGTCTGCAACCAAGTGCCACATAGCTGTGTGAGCTTTTTCACAATTTGTCTAAATAACAATAATAATTCCGTGTCCAGAAACATCACCCAAGTTGTTGTTGTTTTGTAAAAATAAAAAAAATGCCAGGCAAAGGCAGGCCGCCACACAGAGGCACTAGGGGCCGTGCTGCTATGATATCCTGTGGCCCTAGGAAATTGCCCAGTGTTCCGAAAGGCACTTACCCTGAACTCCCAAAATGCTGAAGAGGTAGTTGACTGGCTTACACAGCACACCCCATCCTCTACCGTTTCTAACTTTGCCACAACATCCTCATCCTCCTCTGCTATGGACACCCCACCTACCACTTCCTCCACCACCGCCGCCCCTTCTTCACTGGAGTCAGAGGAGTTATTTACTCATGAGTTTGTTGAAATGAGTGATACGCAACCATTATTGCCAGAAGAAGATGAAGGAGATGAGGACGTTACACCAGATATAACTCAGGCAGGCAACACAACAGAGATGGACATAAGGTGTGATGAGGTCCCCGCTGCTGCTGCCTTCTGTGAGCTGTCAGAAGAAATTGATGCATCTGAGGAGAATGATGATGAGGAGATTGATGTTTTGTGGGTGCCCACAAGAAGAGAGCAAGAGGAGGATAGTTCAGATGGAGAGACGGAGAGTCAGAGAGGCAGGAGGAGAATAAGACACTTAGAAAAAGCAGGGAAAGCCCGCATCAAAAGGCTCAGCAGTGTGGCATTTTTTTAATGTTTGTGCCTCTGACAAAAGCGCTGTAATTTGCAATGAGTGCAGTCAGAAACTGAGTCTTGGGAAGCCCAACACCCACATAGGTACAACTGCTATGCGAAGGCACATGAACGCCAAACACAAAGCACTATGGGAGCAACACCTCAAAGGCAGCAGCCAAACTCAAAGCCACCCTCCTTCTGGTCCAGCATCTTACTGCTCTACCTCTGCTGTCCTTGACCCGTCTCAACCACCCTCCACTCCGCCTTCCACGTTGACCACAAGTTCTTGCTCATCTGCCCCCAGCCAAGTTTCTTTGAGGGCCATGTTTGAGCGTAAAAAGCCAATGCCTCCGAGTCACCCCCTTGCCCGGCGTCTGACAGCTGGCTTGTCTGCGCTCTTAGCCCGCCAGCTTTTACCATACCAGCTGGTGGACTCTGAGGCCTTCCACAAATTTGTAGCAATTGGGACACCGCAGTGGAAGGTACCCAGCCGCAATTTTTTTTCCCAGAAGGGAATACCACACCTGTACCAGCATGTGCAGAGCCAAGTCACCGAATCTCTGTCATTTAGTGTTGGGGCAAAGGTCCATATGACTACTGACACATGGTCCTCCAAGCATGGTCAGGGCAGGTATGTCACCTACACTGCCCACTGGGTGAATCTGGTTATGGCTGGGAAGCAGGGAATGCGTGGTTCAACAACAGTGGAGTTGGTGTCACCGCCACGGGTTGCATGCGGGTCTGCCACCACCTCTACTCCTCCTTTGCTCTCTAACTCGTCTTCTAAGTCATCTTCTAACTCGTCTTCTAACTTGGCTTCTTCCTCCTCTGCTGCTGTGTCCTCCTCCACACCTGTGCACCCCCAGCTTCCCATAGGCTATTCGACGTGCCAGGTACGCCCTTGTCATGCTGTCTTGGGCATGACGTGCCTGGAAAGCAAAAACCATACTGGATCTGCACTCCTGTCATCTCTGCACTCACAGGCCGATCGGTGGCTGACCCCACACCAACTGAAAATTGGAAAAGTGGTGTGTGACAACGGAAGCAATCTGTTGGCAGCACTTAGACTGGGCAATTTAACACATGTGCCCTGCATGGCACATGTTCTAAATTTAATAGTCCAACGGTTTGTCTCAAAGTACCCAGGATTGCAGGACATTCTCAGGCAGTCCAGGAAGGTGTCTGGCCATTTCAGACGTTCCTACACAGCCATGACACGCCTTGCTGACATTCAGCGGCGGCACAAGTTGCCAGTCAGGCGTTTAATTTGTGACAGCCAGACTCGCTGGAATTCAACGCTCCTCATGTTTGAACGTCTGCTGCAACAACAAAGAGCCATTAACGAATATCTATTTGAACTGGGTGGTAGGACTGGATCTGCAGAGCTGGGGATTTTTTTCCCCCATTACTGGGTGCTTATGCGTGATGCCTGCAGGCTCATGCGCCCTTTTGACGAGGTCACAAATATGGTTAGTCGCACTGAAGGCACCATCAGCGACCTAGTACCCTTTGTGTTCTTCCTGGAGCGTGCCGTGCGACGAGTGACAGATGAGGCCGTAGACCAGCGTGACCAGGAGCAGGAAGAGTACGATTTGTGGGCGGAATCACCAGAACGAGCCCAGGCACCTGCTGCAATGCAGGGAGAGGTGTCAGAAGTGAAGTCAGAGGAGGAAGGTGGCTTTGTGGAGGAGGAAGACCAACAGGAGCAGGCTTCCCAGGGGGCTTGTGGTCACCTTTTGGGGACCCCTGGTCTTGTACGTGGCTGGGGGGAGGAGACGGTGGTGGATGAGGACGTAGTCCTTGATAATGAGGAAGGGGAGATGGATACCTCTGCATCCAACCTTGTGAGAATGGGGTCTTTCATGCTGTCATGCCTGTTGAAGGACCCCCGTATCAAGAGGCTTAAGGAGAAGGACCTGTACTGGGTGGCAACGCTACTAGACCCTCGTTACAAGCATAAAGTGGCAGAAATGTTACCAACGTACCACAAGTCCGAAAGGATGCTGCATTTCCAAACCAGCCTGCAAAACATGTTGTACAATGCTTTTAAGGGTGATGTCACTCCACATTCCAGGGGCAGAGGTGCCGGTAATCCTCCCATGAGCACACCTGCAAGGACAATGCACTTTGGCCACTCTGTAACATTAGACATGCAAAGTTTTTTCAGTCCAAGGCAGCGCCAGAACCCTTCTGGATCCACCCTCAGAGAATGCCTCGACCGGCACGTAGCGGACTACCTGGCATTAACTGCAGATATCGACACTCTGAGGAGCGATGAACCCCTGGACTACTGGGTGCGCAGGCTTGATCTGTGGCCAGAGCTGTCACAATTTGCCATAAACCTCTTGTCTTGCCCCGCCTCAAGTGTCCTCTCAGAAAGGACCTTCAGTGCAGCAGGAGGGATTGTAACTGAGAAGAGAACTCGCCTAGGTCACAAAAGTGTGGATTACCTGACCTTTATTAAAATGAATGAGGCATGGATCTCGGAGGGTTACTGCACGCCGGAAGACTTGTTCTGACTGCCCATGCAGCTGTCCTTCTCTGCAAGTCGCTTGACACCACTCACAGCTGTCCTTTAGCGTCCTCCTCCTCCACCGTACAAACTAGGGTGCAAATCCTCCTGGTTTGAGGCATGGATCTCAGAGGGTTACTGCACGCTGGAAGACTTGTTCTGACTGCCCATGCAGCTGTCCTTCTCTGCAAGTCGCTTGACACCACTCACAGCTGTCCTTTAGCGTCCTCCTCCGCCACTGTACAAACTAGGGTGCAAATCCTACTGGTTTGAGGCATGGATCTCAGAGGATTACTGCACGCCGGAAGACTTGTTCTGACTCCCCATGCAGCTGACCTTCTCTGCACGCCGCATGACTCCACACACAGCTGTCCTTTAGCGTCCTCCTTTTTGAACAGGTAAATCCTGAGTTTTTCTGGCCTCTGTGCTTCAGTGGCTGCGACAACAAAAAAAACAAATATTTTCAACATTTATCTAACATATATTTGTCCAAGCTTTTACATTCCCTATCTGATCCCCCATGTCCCTTTATGAGGGGGTGGCCATATTTGTGCAGTAGATGTCTGTTAGCATTAGAAGCTGTAACTGACAGGCTGAGAAGGGACAGTCAGGCTGGCGTTGGAGTTTTCCAATGTGCAGCTATCGCTGTTAAAACATGGTTGATCAGTGCTTGGTACGCTATCTTAGTTTATTTTAAAGGTTCTGCCTGCGGTATGGTTGTGATACCATGTATCTAACATATTTTTTCTGTCCTCTGTGCTTCAGCGCCTGCGACAAAAAAACGATTATTTTCAGCATTTATATGCCATATTTTTTCTGGCCTCTGTGCTTCAGTGGCTGCGACAAAAAAAACATAATTTTTCAGGAATGTACACATGCCTGATTTTTCAGGGTTCTGCAACAGCGGCAAAATCGTATCTTTTATGGTCACCGCAGGTGGTCAATAAAGTAGTCCAAAACTGGGCCCACACTGCAGAATCAGTGTTTTTTGGTTCACTTCACTGACATTGAATTACCTCTGCCTGACCGTGCATGTGCGCACAAGCACGGGGACTGCTAAACACACCACTACAGAAATATTCCCACCGACAGGACGAACGTCCTGGAGGTGACAAGCAACTAGTAAAAACTATTATTCACTCACTTGACGGTATCATTACGTTTTGTCTTTGCGTGTGAACCGGCCGTAACCTTTACACGACTTGATTGGCATGTAGACGCCGGACGTTTTAACCCTTTAGCTGCCAAGACCGTAGCTCCTACGTGCTGGCAAAAAAAGTTGCTAAGTGCCCAGCACGTAGGAGCTACGTTTTACACTAAGTCAGCGCGTTCTCTGCACTCGCCGATCAATGCGAGTGCAGAGACGCGCTGCCAGCCCCACAACCCCCTAGGCAACGAGCTCATTGCTTTTTCAGTTCTGCATTGTACTTTATTTTCTGTTTTACTTGTTTTACTGTATTACTCTGATTTCTAAGTTCTGCTTTATACTTTTATTACTGTTATATGCTTGTTACCTTGATTTTGCAGTGTGACAAGTGATCAGGTAGCCTGAACGCAAGTCACACGGCATAATCTCATTTTTCTTGGGTTTCTTAGTGATTTTCTGAGTTTCCAGTTCTGCGTTGTACTTTTGATTAGTTTATATTGCTTGTGTTAGCTTGATTTTGCAGTGTGACAAGTGATCAGGTTGCCTGAATGCAAGTCACATGGCATAATCTCATTTTTCATTGATTTTCTGATTTCTAAGTTCTGCGTTGTACTTTTATTACAGTTATATTGCTTGTGTTAGCTTGATTTTGCAGTGTGACAAGTGATCAGGTTGCCTGAACGCAAGTCACACGGCATAATCTCATTTTTCATTGATTTTCTGATTTCTAAGTTCTGCGTTGTACTTTTATTACAGTTATATTGCTTGTGTTAGCTTGATTTTGCAGTGTGACAAGTGATCAGGTAGCCTGAACGCAAGTCACACAGCATAATCTCATTTTTCTTGGGTTTCTTAGTGATTTTCTGAGTTTCCAGTTCTGCGTTGTACTTTTGATTAGTTATATTGCTTGTGTTAGCTTGATTTTGCAGTGTGACAAGTGATCAGGTAGCCTGAACGCAAGTCACACAGCATAATCTCATTTTTCTTGGGTTTCTTAGTGATTTTCTGAGTTTCCAGTTCTGCGTTGTACTTTTGATTAGTTATATTGCTTGTGTTAGCTTGATTTTGCAGTGTGACAAGTGATCAGTAAGCCTGAACGCAAGTCACATGGCATAATCTCATTTTTCTTGTGTTTCTTGTGAATTTCTGAGTTTCCAGTTCTGCGTATTACCTTGATTTTGCATTTCTTTTCTTGCCTTTTATTGCATGTCAGTGGTTCCATTGCATTTTTAGATTTGTGTTGCTGTTAATTTACTGTTCTTGCTTATTGATTGTTCTTGGTTGTATTTACAGAACTTTGCTTGTATTACTTTTATTTCAATAGTAATTAGGTCATAATCATTTTTATTTGTGTTGCTGTTGGTCTACTGGCTTTTGATTTTTTTTTTTTTTTCTTTGCTTGTTCCGGATTGTTCTTGCTCTACATTGTCCTTGGTGGTTTTTTTTAGGGAGGTCTGAAGTTCAAGGGAGGGGTGGGGTTTCTTTGCCAGATTTGTTTATCTTATCTGTTTTTTTTTCTTCTACTCTGCCTTGCCTGTGTTGCTGTAGTTTGTCTGGCTTCTGATCATATTGTGATTTACTCGATTTTTTGTGTGACTGATTGGGGGCATTTAGACTAGGGTGTTATATTAGTTTTGAAAATATTTTGTTGGCAACATGGCTAGAAGGTTGTACTCTGTTGAAGAGGCTGCTGCACTGTGCATGGCCTCTAGCTCGGAGGAGTTCAGTGACTCTGATTCCGAGTATGTGCCCCCTGATTCAGAGAGTGACTCCTCTACTGAGGAGTCATGGTGTAGTAGTAGCACGGTTAGTGCTCTTGAGGAGCCCATGGAGGTGGAGGTAGAGGAGAGTGTTCCAAATGAGGGAGAGGGTGATAGGGCTGATGCTGCAGCTGGAGGAGAGCCTGCGTGGAGGCCTCCTTGTAATTTTCCCCCTGAGATTCCCTCATTTACTGCAGTCGCTGGTGTTAAGGTGGACACCAGGAATTTTGAACCAGTTGATTTTTTTCAATTATATATTACTGAGGCCATCCTACATGATATGGTCCTCTACACAAATTTATACGCCGAGCAATACCTTGGCCATAATCCCCTACCTAGGTATGCTCGAGCGCAGGCATGGCATCCCACTGACATTGCCGAAATGAAAAAGTCCTTGGGACTCACTTTAGCTATGGGTCTCATAAAAGCAAATTCCTTGGAGTCCTACTGGGATACCACTACTGTGTTGTCTATCCCTGTTTTTTCTGCCACCATGCCGAGAAACCGGTATCAGCTACTGCTCCGGTTTCTGCATTTCAATAACAATGCAACGGCTGTACCCCCTGATGTGCCCGGCCATGACAGGCTGCATAAATTGAGGCCCCTTATAAATAGCCTGTCTGAGCGGTGTGGAGAAGTGTATACCCCTTCCCAAAACATTTGTATAGATGAGTCACTTCTCCTCTTCAAAGGGCGCATCGCATTTCGGCAGTACATCCCAAGCAAGCGTGCCCGCTATGGGATCAAATTTTACAAACTGTGCGAAAGCATTACGGGGTACACCAGCTATTTCATGATTTATGAAGGCAAGGACTCCCAATTAGACCCCCCTGGTTGTCCCCTTGATTTGACTGTCAGTGGCAAAATTGTATGGGAGCTCATCTCTCCACTTTTGGGCCAAGGTTACCACTTATATGTGGATAACTTTTACACTAGTATCCCTGTTCACTGCCCTATATTGCTTAGATACCCCAGCCTGTGGCACTATAAATCGTACCCGAAAGGGACTGCCCAGGAATCTGGGCAGCAAAAAACTTAATCGTGGAGAAGTTTATGCCCTCAGAAATGATGAGCTCCTTGCCATAAATTATTATGACACAAAAAATGTATTCATGCTGACGACAATCCACGATGATGTGGTACAGAGAGTTGGTAGGCCCCCTAAAACAAAACCTCTCTGTAGCAGGGAATACAGCAGGTACATGGGTGGCGTTGACAGAACTGATCAACTCCAACATTACTATAACGCCACTCGAAAAACTAAGGCCTGGTACAAAAAAGTTGGTATATACTTAATTCAAATGGCCCTTCAAAATTCATACGTTGTATATAAGGCAGCAGTACCAGGCCCCAAATTATCCTTCTATAAATACCAGCTGCAGATAATCCCTGCCCTGTTGTTTAGTGGCGTAGAGGAGACAGAGCCTGAGATGCCCCCCAGTGACAATGTGGCCCGATTGATTGGGAAGCACTTTATTGATACGCTTCCACCCACACCTGGAAAAGTGTTTGCCCAAAAAGCTTGCAGAGTGTGCCGTAAAAGGGGTATAAGACGAGATACACGGTACTACTGCCCTAAGTGCCCTCGCAACCCTGGGTTATGTCTCAAACAATGTTTTGAGATATACCATACTCGGCTGCACTATTGAAAGGGTAATAAATTGTTGTGCACTGATGGAATTTATTATAATTGGCATCCCGCTTTGTGCAAAATTAATATAATAGCCTTTTGGTTTATGTATTCAGGTCAGATTTTTTTTTTAGGTTTTATGTCGTGGTTAGTTTGGGTGTTTCCTTACCTAAAATGTTATGTTAGGTTATGTATAGCCAACTGAGGTGTTGCGTGACGGACTGGGCCCCTAAAAATTTGTGGTGCGTGATGATCATGATGTTTCATCTTGCCTGTGGATAATTTCATCTCCCCTGCTGATGCCACAAGGTTTTTTTTTTACTGACACCTCATAAGCTACCCTTTCAGGGCAGTTGCTACGGCTATATGTATTTCTGGGTGACATTTTAGGTTTTACTAGTGTACAGGGCAGTACTAGTGTTTCAGGGCAGTTGCTAAAGCTATATGTATTTCTGGGTGACATTTTAGGTTTTACTAGTGTACAGTATTAGGTCTCCATGGAATATTTTTTTTATTATTTTTGCACAGTTAGGGTCTTTGTTTGCAGTAGTGAAAAGAAAGTTCTAGTTTGTTGGTAGATGGGAGTTAACATTTCAACACTTATGCTAATTGTAGTCTTTCTCCCTATTATGAGTAATAGTACTGTTCTGATTGCATAGCTCTTTTGGTTGGAGAGAAACTGGCGAATTCACAACTCATTAGCTCAGCTTTCAATGCAGATATTGAGGCCTTTATTTTGGGCAATATATATTTTGTTCTTGGTGCAGGCATTCAGCTTTTTTCAGAATTGTGGTGCTATGCAATTTATGTAATAGATTACAGCACTGTGTAATGGGGGGCACTGTGTAATGGGGGGCACTGTGTAATGGGGGGCACTGTGTAATGGAGGGCACTGTGTATGGGGGGCACTGTGTATGGGGGCAATTGAAGGCACTGTGTACGGGGGAAATTGGGGGTACTGTGTATGGGGGAAATTGAAGGCATTGTGTATGGGGGATACTGGGGGCACTGTGTATGGGGGAAATTGGGGGCACTGTGTATGGGGGAAATTGGGGGTACTGTGTATGGGGGAAATTGGGGGTACTGTGTATGGGGGAAATTGAAGGCATTGTGTATGGAGGATACTGGGGGCACTGTGTATGGGGGAAATTGGGGGCACTGTGTATGGGGGAAATTGGGGGTACTGTGTATGGGGGAAATTGGGGGTACTGTGTATGGGGGCAATTGGGGGCACTGTGTATGGGGGTATTGACTATGGGGGCAATGTGTATGGGGGGGTACTGTCTATGGGTGCACTTTCTATGGGTGCATTGTGTATGGGGGGGGCAAAACTGGTACATAGTTATAATTCACTTACAACTGACTGCCTTATCTTATTTTTATTAGATAGTACAGTATGAGGGTATAGCACATTTGCGTCTGATCCCGCCATTTCAACTATATATAAGGAGTATTTTTTCTTTTTTCAAAAATGGGGTGTGGAAATTGGGGCCACAAAAGTGGGCACACACAAAAAATTGCCGCGCTGTGCATACCAAATCTTTTTGTCCCTCTTTTCATTTTTCAAATGTTGAGAGGTATGCTTTAGCTAATGCCAGGGCTGAACTAGGGGTAGGCAGAAGAGGCACCTGCCTAGGGTGCAACAATTGGGGGTAGCCAGGCAGGATCTTTTTTTTCTTTATTTCAGGCCAAATTGCAAACTTCTATGGAGAACTGCGTCCACAATTCTGCATGCAGAAAAAGCAAGAATGGCGCTGCTGAATAGCCACAGGTGTGCACTTTCAGAAAACATATAGTTTGTGGGGGTATTTCACAGGTAAGGGGGTGTTTAGACTGAAAAGCTGCATGGTGTGCACTTAGAGCGCAGCTCCAAACTTTCGAGCTGAAATTGCTCTTATGTATTGCCCCTGTTTTGGGCTGTTTGGAGGCCGTGACTTTAGGTGCACCCATGCATGTGGGGTATCGTTTTGTTCAGGACAAGTTGCAGATTGATGTTTTAGTGGTTTTATTTCGTTGTTATAGCAATTTCGGGGAGAAATCTAACTTTGGATCATTTTTTTTCTTTATTTCAGGCCAAATTGCAAACTTCTACGGAGAACTGTGTCCACAATTCTGCATGCAGGAAAGCAAGAATGGCGCTGCTGAATAGCCACAGGTGTGCACTTTCAGAAAACATATAGTTTGTGGGGGTATTTCACAGGTAAGGGGGTGTTTAGACTGAAAAGCTGCATGGTATGCACTTTGAGCACAGCTCCAAACTTTCCATTTCTGTCATAAGATATGCCATGTTAAAATAGAGATGGCCTTTTCACTTTTATTTCGATGTAAAATTGCGCAAAATGGTGTTTTATTATTGTGGTGTCTTCTGGGCAAGAAAAGTGGGTTACCAATACATATTTGGTATTGTTGGATTCAGTAGAATCGGGGCTTTTAGAAACAGTAAAATTTTTGTAAGTTAATGTAATCGTTCTTGGAAAAAAAACACAAAATAAAAATACTTTTTTCTTTATTTCACTTTTTTTTAACATATTTCACTCAAAAAATGTGTTAAATCTCCAGAAAAAGTACAAAATTTTATTACAATGTTCAAGCCCAATTCGTTCCGGAAAAAACGATATATAACATGCTTTATTTCATGTAGGTTTTCTTGTCAAGAAACCGAAGCAAATGTAATGAGTGCAAAATGTCTAAAAACAGCTTGGCAGTAGATGTTCACTTTTGGGACAAATCGGCTGGCAGTGAAAGGGTTAAAGCAGTTTATAACACAATTTTAGGAATGTAGTGTGATTTGTGCCCTTTACAGCACAAAACGCAACGCTGTGTCAACAACGTATTTTTCAGAGACATTTTTGCCCTTGATCCCCCTCTGGCATGTCACTGTCCAGGTCGTGGCACCCTTTAAACAACTTTAAAATCAGTTTTCTGGGCAGAAATGGCTTTTCTAGGTTTTAAAGTTCGCCTTCCCATTGAAGTCTATGGGGTTCGCAAAGTTCGCGAACGTTCGCACTTTTTGGCGGAAGTTCGCGAACTTTTTTTGCGAGGTTCGCTACATCTCTAAATAGAATGCCTCCTAATCCCTTAGCAAAAAAGCAAGCTCTCTGCTCTATATAAACTCCTGTGCAAACCAACTTACTGTGATACCGAGATACGCTCAAGGGCATGATGGGAGGAGGAACTAGGGACAATCACAGACGACCAATGGGAGTGGGTACTAAATACCCCACTGATGGTATCATTCTCCCAAAGACATAAATTACTACAGTTATACACGATTCACAGAGCATACTGCACTGTACAGAGACTTCATGCAATGAAGGTGCTAAATTCCCCCTACTGCCCCAGGTGCAAAACAGAAATAGCCACGCTGCTACATACTCTATGGGGCTGCCCACACGTGAAAGCGTACTGGGAAGGGGTATGTGGGTAGATAGGGAATAAGATTCCTGAATGGGGGCCCAGTGACACCAGGAAATGTCTTTTAATGTTGGACCTTAACACTTCTCTGGATGTACACACTAAAATCTTCATCACCAAGGCTCTGTTTCAGGCTAAAAGAATTTTGACCCTCCATTGGAAAGACAGTGAGCCCCCAACCACGCATGAATCGAAAAAAGGAATGGACGACCTTGCATCACTCGAAAGGACTATTCTGGATAAAAAGGGACAGATGCTCAAATTCCTACAAATCTGGCGTCACTGGGTAGACACCCTATAACAACTGACTTTAACCCCCTACATAGCCCACCATGAGTAACTAAGCCCAAAATAGCCCAATATTAATACAGAAAGTTAAGCATTGCCCAGAGGGCAAGGATCTCCCCCACAGGGAAAATCTATGTATGTAAACCTTACAACTCCGTATGCCTATACATTCTGTTCTATTATATTCTGATGTACAATTTCTTTTTACTGTATGTACCTTGCAAAATGTTTAATAAAAACACCACATTGAGCAAAAAAAAACAAAAAACTGAGGGATCAAGAATTCACCACATAAATATTATAGGCCTGCAGATGTTTGAAAACTCGCAGGATCCTTCAACAGCAACAAGGAATTTATATGTATGTATGCATATATTTATTTCTCCAAGCTGTAATAGGAAACCAGGGGAAGAATATAGGGCTCTGCAAGCACAGTGAGCAAGGTGCAATAATCACTATGTTTTTTCTGACAATGCAAGATTTGTTTCCCCAGAATTCCAGAATCATAGCAGTCCAAGGGGGCAGTTTGCTTGATGTAATTGTGTTGAACCTGATGCAGTTATGATTAGTCTGACACAATTGTGCTAAGCTGAATTTGCCAAAATGAATGCAACTGAGGGTGCACCCCAGCTGCTACAGTATTTAGAGCAATTTTAGGTTCCTGTAACAACATGCTGCAATTAATGTATTGTCACCACTTGTGAACAAGAAGTATATGACATGTTTAGATGGTTTACAACAATGCAGTCTATTCAATCCTGGTATACTGCAGCAAAAAGTCATCCTAACCTTGCATTTGACAAATTTACAACTGTACAAAACCCTTTATGCATCTTAATGGAACTGAAACTTTTTACCTATTTATTTTCACACTGAACTGTTCCTTAAAGACACACCTGCCAAATGTCCTGCATTGTGCAGCAACAGTCCTGATCACCATTTAAAGTCCTGGAGACTACCTAGTAATATGCTGCAGTGGTCTCTCCTGGAGAATATAGGAGCATGGATTAGTGTTTTAGCTGTAGAGTGACAACGGATCAAATATTTTTGTGCAGTGTTTCTTGGTAATAAGTGGGTGGACTTAGAAAGTAAGACCTAGACACGTGTCTTGATTGACTAGATGGTAAATAGAGGGGGTGGGGTTAATTAGGAAATGTCCTGTTTCTTAGCTCCTGCCTGCATGCACAGCGATGCAGCAGGGCAGTTACATGCTGAGCAAGGGTGAAGCACAAACCCATGGCATGTAGTAACTAATATATAACATGGTTGCCTGTGCATGGCAGGACACAGGCCCAACTTTTTTTAAATGTTGCTGCTCAGAGCCAGAGCTCTTTGAAGGCAAAAAAAAAAAAAAAATTCTAGTTGCCTCCAGTTATTTGTGCTGCCACCACCAAAACTTTCTCCACATTTGACCACCCTCAGAGCCTCTATAATATCTGAGTAAAAACAAGTACAATGTTTATGCCTCTACTACCAGATTTAATAGTATTTTAAGTATTTTGTGCAACTTGAGTATTTTGGGCCACTTAGAGATTCCAGTGTTTTTTGTGCAAAATACGGACAGGTCATTGTGATGTGAAATGCTTATGCCAAACTGTGACTGTTATGAAAAGTTGGGACACACACTATGGGGCCAATTCACAAAAGGTTGTTATCACTTATCGGAGGAGGAAATAGTGAGGCGCTTATAGGTTACATAGAGCTGCAATCTATAGCCTGTACAAGGTACTGGAGCCTTATTTGCAGGCACTAACATACAGAAGCCATGCTGTTCCTGGCATAGTGTAACTTCTGAGCTCCCTTAATTTTTTCGTTAATGGAAGTTTTCAGAAAGTTGGAGGAATATATGTAAAAGAGTAAACACTGTAAAAAGAAGTTTCCATTGTGTCAGTGGCATCCCAAATGTGCCATAGATTGCATGCATGTGGCATTTAATCCCCTACTAGACAAAGAGCATCGCAAAAGTTACCATTCTCTGAGTATCCAAATTGTGTGTGACACTAAGGGGCACATTTACTAACCCACGAACGGGCCGAATGCGTCCGATTGCGTTTTTTTCGTAATGATCGGTAATTTTGCGATTTTTTCGGCGTCTTTACGATTTTTGCGTAAAAACTCGAGTTTTTCGTCGTCTTTACGTTTTTTGCGTAAAAACGCGAGTTTTTCGGCGTCATTACGAAAGTTGCGCAAAGTCGCGATTTTTTCATAGCGTTAAAACTTGCGCGAAACGTTGCGCCTTTTAAGTTTTAACGCTACGAAAAAGGCGCGACTTTGCGCGCAAGTGTTAACGCTACGAAAAAATCTTTCGTAAAGACGCCGAAAAACTCTTGTTTTTACGCAAAAATCGTAAAGACGCCGAAAAAATCGCAAAAAATACAAAAAAGTCACAAAATGTTCGTTTCCAATCGGAATTTTTCCAATTCGGATTCGAAATCGTGTCTTAGTAAATCAGCCCCTAAGATGAATATCATGCGTATTATGTCAGGATTTCCAGGCTCCTCACGTGATTCTTACATTTTAAAGCAGCCCAGATTATATGCTGATTTTGTGGAAAAAGGACTCATGGATGGCTTTTAGGTAAGTATTTGTGTTATGTCTATCAGAAGTTTCCTATATTTGCTTTCTGACTCCCACTGTAAAACGAGGGTCTGCCTGCCATAAGCATGGTTTGCCATTGCAAGCAGGCCCTCTTTTCACAGTGGGAGACTGAAAGCAGCTACTTGTAGTGTCAGCTATCAGTCTCACACTGTGACATCCATTGCAAGCAGGCCCTCTTTTCACAGGGGGAGACTGGAAGCAGCTGATTTGATTTCAGGAGGAAGCCTTATGTACAGCCCCAGTAAAGTGGCCCAAATTGTTGTAGTATGTGCTGTACTGCACCATATTGCCAACCGTCATGGCTTGCCTGGGTTTGTGGCTGATGACCTAGATCATTGCTGTCAAACTTCTGTGGTATCGAGGGCCGGAGCAGTCAGACAGGTGGGGGGCCACACAGAGGGGGCGGGCCGCCAGTTGGACAGCACTGTTCTGGGCCAATATTCCGCACTTTGATCATTAACCTTCTGTGAGGTACTGTGTCAGGGACGCGTCTGACACGGGGACGGAAACCTAAGGGGTTGTCACCTTTCACACAGGTTAGACTAACATCAAGCACCCCCAAATACACCACCGCCTCAAATAACTATTCACTGCCACCATCTATCATTAGCAGGTGATAGAAACCTAATACACAAATATATCACACAAGCTTCCTTACTGTAGTGAGGGATAGTTCTACTACTTCCACAAACACACCAGCAGCCAAGGTTAATTTACAAACACACTTTCCTACTGACAGTCCACTAGTTAATTAGTAGTTACACAGAACTGGCCCCCCCTACTCAACACACATACAGCCCAGCAGTTACAACACTTAGGCCTGAGCAGTCATACAAGGTACGTGGAGATCGTTATAGAGCCAAAGGACAGAGCTTATTAAATTTTATATTTAATATTACAAGGGTAAACAGTGCATTTTAAAAAGATGTTACAAAAAGAGACACACACATACAAAATAGTAAATAAAATAAAAGGGAATAAAAAACACAGAGAAACCCTAAGTACGTTACCGAGTTTTCTTTTTGTGTCCTCCTGAGGCAAGAGTTAGAATGTCCTGAGCCCATCCCCCAACAGATTGGGACCTCAGAATGAGCTAAAGAATATTTGGGCATGCATGCTTTTATCCCCCGCTGGGCCCCTCCCTTATTACAGTATACATGAGGAGGGAGTGTCCAGAAACTGGTCACATGACCCCCCTCCTGTAAAGAGCTGTACTTCTCATGCCAGTTTCTTATCATATAATATTGGTACTTGTCTGATGAGCTTGATGAAGTTGTCACCTTCCACAGTCCCTGGGGTTTTTTGTGCATTACCCCCTACTGGGAAGGGTTTCCCTCAAATGTGGATTCCAACCAGACTTTCTAAATTGAACACTTAACCGTTTACATGTTAAGCCTTACTGCTACAACATGACATACTGTATCAAATGCTTTAGCAAAGTCCAAGTAGATGACATTATCTTCCATTCCAGTATCGAGGTTCCTGCTCGCCTCCTCATAAACGGCGACTTAAGTAGTCTGGCAAGATCTCTTACACATAAAACCATGCTGGCACAAACTTATAGTATTGTGATTTGCAATGCATTCAAGTACCCTATCTCTTATTACCCCTTCCAAAAGCTTTCCTACTACTGATGTCAGACTAACATGCCTATAGTTTTCAGGGTGAAAACAGGATCCCTTTTTAAATAATGGCACCACATTAGCAATGCGCCAGTCTCTCGGCACCATGCCAGACCTCAATAAATCCAGAAAAATTAAGTGAAGAGGTTTGGCAATCATAGCGCAAAGCTCGTTTAATACCCTGGGATGAATACCATCCATACCAACCTTTACATGTCCAAGTCTCTTTTGAATTTCCTCCCGAGTGACCCATGCGTCAGTAGCTATATTACTAGAACTGGAAATATTAAAAGGGAAGCCTTCAGTAGCTGGCTTCTCAGATGTATAGACAGGTGAAAAATAAGAGTTCAGAATTTCTGCTTTTTCCCTGTTCTCATCAACCAACTTAACCCCCCCCCCCCGTGATAATAAGGTTCCCACCCCTTCTTGCTTCATTTTTTTACTATTCACATAATTAAAAAAATATTTTGGATTATTTGTTTCCTTGTACACAATGAAAGTTCTGCTGCCCCGGCTAACTTGAATCCTTTAAAAGCATGTTTTTCTTACCAACCTTGATACGAACACTTTTATTCAGCCAGAAAGGTTTTGCTTTGCGATGCCTCTCCTTGCTTGCAAGGGGAATATACTGACCTGTATACTTGCTAAGCAATGTTTTAAAGATGTTCCATTTTTCTTCTGTGTCTAACCCTATGAAAGGCCTTTCCCAGATGACACATTGCAGAAATGCCCTTTTACTGGCAAAGTCTGCAAGTCTAAAATTGAGTGTTTTAGTTACTCCCTTATAGAGCTGTCTCTGCAGCATTATCTCAAAGGAGACAATGTTAAGATCACTGTTTCCCAAATGCTCACCCACACAAATGTTAGAGATGAGTTCAGTATTATTAGATATTACCAGATCCAAAATAGAGTTATTCCTAGTAGGTTCTTGAACTCCCTGAAATAAAAAGTTGTCATTCAGCATATTTACAAAGCGACAAGCTTTTTCTGACTTGGCCACCCCATTACTCCAGTCAATGTCTGGATAATTAAAGTCCCCCATAATAACAACTTGACCTAGTTGTGAAGCCTCCTCCATTTGCAACAGTAGCTGGGCCTCATCCCCCTCATTTATACGGGGTGGTTTATAACATACACCAATTATCATTTTCTTTGTAAACTTTAGCCCTGCTGAAATTTCTACCGAAGGGATTCCATATTTTCCTTGGGCACATAAAGACAAACCCCTCCACCATTTTTAATCCCTCTGTCCATCCTTAAAAGTGTGTAACCAATTAAATTCACAGCCCAGTCGCATTTTTCGTCCCACCAGGTCTCAGTGATACCAATTAAATCATAATTTTCAATACATAAAATAGCCTGTAGCTCCCCTAATTTACCCGACAAGCTTTGTGCCTTAGCCAGTATGCAGCGGAGATTACTACTTCTCCCTCTGATATTTACATTAGCTAACGGATAGTTAGAGCTAAGGTGAATATTAGTCTGTTTCCCTTGTAACAATGGAAGCTCCTTATCTGATAAACTATATGCCTCCTCTCTCCTCCCCCATGACCCTTTGCAAATCCCACTGCCATGTTTACACTAGCTTTCCATAAAACTCTAGCTCACCCCCCCCCCTTGTCTAGTTTAAACACTCCTCCAGCCTCTTAACCATTCTCTCCCCTAGCACAGCGGACCCCTTTCAATTGAGGGGAAATCTGTCACTGCTATATAGATTGTACCCCAAAGAAAAGTCAGCCCAGTGCTCTAGGAACCCACACCCTTCCTTTCTACACAGACTTTAGCCACGCATTTAGCTCCATAACTCCTGCTGTCTCCCTAAACTTGCACGTGGCACCGGCACAACTTCAGAAATTACATTGGAGTTATAAACCAGAGGAGTTACAAACTAGGGGAGTTAAAACAAGGTATAAGGTTTGTATTTATTCCAAGTCTTTTTCCCTAGTTTTGTTTAATTATTTCTGTAATTCCCTCTGGTTTATAATTCCACTTACAGAGCCCCCCACTAACTCCTGTGGTTCATAACTCCACTTACAGAGCCCCCACTTAAAGAGCAATCAGATAAAGAGCACCAACCACCAGAGCAAGCTCCACTGGAGTCCCGGTGGTTCTATTTATGCTGTCTGTTCAGGTGCAACTAATCAGACCCCACCTCAAACTGAGGGTAACTACAAAGAAATGCAACTTCTGGCAAACCTGCTGTAAGCCTTATAGTTCACCAAACTTTGTCATTTAGAACCAAAAACAGCAAAAAATTAAACCCAACAGTTAAATAACACAAATGATTTTGAATAAAGGTAATAAAATATACTTTTTTTTCGTTGATTTGAAAAAGCAAGTTGTTTCACCAGCCTGTATGTTAAAATACACTGGGCCTGATTCACTAAAGTGCGATAAAAATTATTGCACGCATTTTTGCGTTAAATAAGTCGCGATAATTAGTGCGCGATTCACCATAGTATTATCACGTGCGATAAGTTGCCATTTTCGCATGCGGTATTTTTCGCGCTAGTTTTAACGCATGCGTTAATTTCCACGCTGAAAAGAATACGATCGCATGATTCACTATAACTTAGGCACGCTAAGGGGCTGATTTACTTACCCACGAACGGGTCGAATGGAGTCCGATTGCGTTTTTTTCGTAATGATCGGTACTTTGCGATTTTTTCGTATGTTTTGCGATTTTTTCGGATTCTTTACGAATTTTTCGGATCCAATACGATTTTTGCGTAAAAACGCGAGTTTTCCTATCCTTTACGAAAGTTGCGTAAAAAGTTGCGCATTTTGCGTAGCGTTAAAACTTACGCGAAAAGTTACGCATTTTTCGTAGCGTTAAAACTTAACGCTACGAAAAATGCGTAACTTTTCGCGTAAGTTTTAACGCTACGCAAAATGCGCAACTTTTTACGCAACTTTCGTAATGGATACGAAAAACTCGCGTTTTTACGCAAAAATCGTATTGGTAACGAAAAATTCGTACAGAATCCGAAAAAATCGCAAAACATACGAAAAAGTCGCAAAATGTTCGTTTTCAAGTCGGAACTTTTCCAATTCGGGTCGGATTCGTGGGTTAGTAAATCAGCCCCTAAATATCGCATTCGGCTATGCGAAAATTAATACCTACTACAGGCAGGCGAAAAATTATAGAAAAGTACAGTAAATTAGTTTTTGCCAATAAAATATGGACTTACAGTGTTATTTATTCAAGTCTGTGTCTTTTTACTCAATTTTACTCAAAATTAACACCTACTACAGGCAGGCGAAAAATTATAGAAAAATACAGTAAATGAGTTTTTTGCAATAAAATATGGACTTACAGTGTTATTTATTCAAGTATGTGTCTTTTTACTCAATTTTACTAAAGTCTTGGCATGTATGGAATTTCGCTACTAATATACAGTACTATAGCGGTGAATATGTTGTCGCCAAAATATACAGTACTATAGCGGTGAATATTTTGTCGCGATAATATACTGTACTATAGCGGTGAATATTTTGTCGCAATAATATACTGTACTATAGCGGTGAATATTTTGTCGCGCAAAATACATTACTATGTATATTTTGGCGATTTTTTTTTTTGCCGCGATTTTGTAATCTCGTGACTTGCGGACATTTTGTGGCGATTTTGTAATCTGACATGTGCGACTTGGGGCCATTTTGTGTCATTGAGCCTGCAGCCACCAAATTGAGAGGACCATGCCTGGGGTTTCTGATCTGCTACCAGGGGAGAGGCGCTATATCATCAGCATGCTCCTGCGTGCAGGATATGACGACCCGCCGCTGGGGGACTTAGGGGTCCACGAGAGGAAGAGGGCAATCCTGGGCGAGCTAAGAGTGGGTTTGCTCGCCGGGTTTGCCCTTGATGTGGACCCCCGCCAGCTCCGGCGTCTGTGGTCTGACCTGAAGCGCAGGAGTCCAGAATTGGTTGCTGAAATTGCAGAAGGTAATTATTGTACTTTATTATGCTTTTACAGTATACGTTCAGTAAAAGATTTAGCAAGTAATTTGAACTAAAGGTACAAATGTAAGAACTGTCAGGGATGATGAAAGTTGAAAAAAGACATACGTCCATCACGTTCAACCATAATGCCAGTGAGGAACTGAAACGTTGGTCACAATAAACCTCTGAATATTATTTCACATCTTTGTGACTCCTTGGGAAAATCCTGTGTGTTCCGTCACCCCATGCCTGTCTAGATTTTGTTTTGCCACAGGCACCCAGGTATTATTGTTCCTTATGGTGTGCAGCTTGCCAGCACTATGTATTGTATATATATATATATATATATATATATATATATATATATACACATCTATTTTCAAATACATATGCATAAATAAGTTTAAAGCAGGGGGGAAGCAGCAGGGAGCGGCCCATAGTATGAGTCATTTGGGGAAGGGCCACGAATGTTTTAGGGGGCCCTGGCTAACAATGTCTGTGTGTCCTTTGTATTGATGTGAGGATTCACAATGGGGGGGGGCCATTGGGGGCGTGGGAGGAGGGGGGCCCAAAAAATTTTGTTGTGAGGGGCCCCGTTATTTATGATGGTGTATGAATGTATATATATATATAATATATTACACAAAATAACTATACTATACTATTTCACAGAACTTCAGCTGGCGCCTCCTCCCCAGGCCCAACCCCAGGCCCTCCAGGCTCATGTGGCGCAGCAGGCTCTTCCGGCCCCCGCGGCCGACCTCCGGCCCCCGCGGCCGACCTCCGGCCCCAGAGGCCCAAGCACCAGCCCCAGAGGCCCGACCTGTGGCCCCCGCGGCCCGACCTCCGGCCCCAGAGGCCCAAGCACCGGCCCCAGAGGCCCAAGCACCGGCCCCAGAGGCCCGACCTCCTCCGGCCCCAGAGGCCCGACCAGCGGCCCCCGAGGCCCAACATCCTCCGGCACCCGAGGCCCGACCAGCGGCCCCAGAGGCCCGACCTGCGGCCGCAGAGGCCCGACCAGCAGCCCCAGAATCCCGACCTGCGGCCCCCGAGGCCCGACAACTGGCCCCAGAGGCCCCTGGACCATGGGCCCAAGAGCCAGAAGAGGCCCCCAAGGCCGAATATGCCCCCGAGGCCCCAGGGTCCCCCGAGGCCCCAGACACCCCCCCCTTCTTTCCTCCCCCAGTTTCCCCCCAGTTTCCCCCCAGGCCCTTGAGTTCTCCCCCCAGGCCCTGGACTCCCCCTAGGCCAAGCGCTGGGTGCCAGGTTCTCCTGCGGGACCATCAGTGCAGGAGGACCTGGCCAACATGAAGGCCGAGCTGGCCCAGCTCCGGGGGGAAGTGGATCAGTTAAAGAGGGACATGGAAGAACTCAAGGGCAGCAAGCCTTAAGTTTTTTTTCCCCCCTTTTTTTTAAAGTAAAATTTTACTTTTCTACTTTTGAACTGAGTAATGTCTCATTATTTATCCTTCCTTGATATGGTATTCTATACTTTCATGTAGTTTCCCCTACACTCTTACATTTATCAGTAACAGCATCAATATGCTATATGGGTTAAATGTTTGCAAATATTCTGCCTACAATTTAGTCTTTAGCCCATTTTGCTGAATAGTAAAACTTGCGTTAATTAGTACGTAGCATATTTTCTGGCGAGTGTGATAACTGCCAATCCAATGTTTTGTTGCCAGAATAATTGCAATATTATATTTGTCCCCGTTTAATAAAGTGCCCATAAAATATTTGCCATTTATTCTGTGTCTGAAATCTCCCACTTAATTTAAGCCACTTTAGCAAATGGACCCCTAAGTATTTGGCTAAATATTGTTAAATGCCCCCCCCCCCCCCATTTTATTATCTCTAGCACTTCTTTTTTTTTCTTACTTATATTTTTATAGTTTTTTTGTGCTTTTTTTTGCAAATAAACATTTATACAGCAACTCTCTAGCACTCTGTGCTCTCCCAGGGCAAAATGTCGCCATTTTTATGCTGCCGATTGTCGCGTGCGTAATGTCGTGACAATTAGCGCATGCGATAAATAGCGTGCACGCGGAAAATACCGTGCATGCTATTTATTGCGACAAGAATATCGCATGAAATACTGCGCGTAAAATAGCGCGAGTATGCTTATAGTGAATCGTGCGAAAAGTCGCGAAAATTAAGACGCGATAAAAATTTTACCGCACGCGATAAAAAATTTTACCGCACGCTATAAATAGCTTTTAACGCACTTTAAATAGTTTTATCGCACTTTAGTGAATCGGGCCCACTATTTTTATATATTTGTTATTTTTCAGTACTGATGTACTAACATTTGCTCCAGGCCTAGTAGCCCTTTACTAATCACATTTGCTTTCAAACTGATATTAAATATAGTTACATAGTTACATAGTTACATAGGGTTGAAAAAAGACCATTGTCCATCAAGTTCAACCCATCCGAGTAAACCCAGCACACAACCTATACTAACCAATCTATACACTCACATACATAAACTATATATATACAACCAGTAATACTAACTGTAGATATTAGTATCACAATAGCCTTGGATATTCTGCTTGTTCAAAAACTCATCCAGGCCCCTCTTAAAGGCATTAACAGAGTCTGCCATTACCACATCACTAGGAAGGGCATTCCACAGCCTCACTGCCCTCACCGTGAAAAACCACCTACGCTGCTTCAAATGGAAGCTCTGTTCCTCTAATCTATAGGGGTGACCTCTGGTGCGCTGATTGTTTTTATGGGAAAAAAGAACATCCCCCAACTGCCTATAATCCCCTCTAATGTACTTGTACAGAGTAATCATGTCCCCTCGCAAGCGCCTCTTTTCCAGAGAAAACAACCCCAACCTCGACAGTCTAACCTCATAGCTTAAATCTTCCATCCCCTTTACCAGTTTAGTTGCACGTCTCTGCACTCTCTCCAGCTCATTAATATCCTTCTTAAGGACTGGAGCCCAAAACTGCACTGCATACTCAAGGTGAGGCCTTACCAGGGACCTATAAAGCGGCAAAAATATGTTCTCATCCCTTGAGTCAATGCCCTTTTTTATACAAGACAGCACTTTATTTGCTGTAGTAGCCACAGAATGACACTGCCTGGAATTAGACAACTTGTGATCTACAAAAACCCCTAGATCCTTCTCCATTAAGGATGCCCCCAACACACTACCATTCAGTAGATAGTTTGCGTTTATATTATTCCTACCAAAGTGCATAACTTTGCACTTGTCAACATTGAACCTCATTTTCCAGTTTGCTGCCCAGTTTTCCAATTTTGTCAAATCGCTCTGCAAAGCGGCAGCATCCTGCATGGAACTTATAGTTTTGCACAATTTAGTGTCATCAGCAAAAATAGAAACAGTACTCTCTATGCCCACCTCCAGGTCATTAATAAACAAGTTAAAAAGCAAAGGACCAAGGACTGACCCCTGCGGTACTCCACTAACCACACTGGCCCAATTAGAAAATGTTCCATTTACCACCACTCTATGTACTCTATCCTTCAGCCAGTTTTCTATCCAATTACAAATATTATGTTCTAGGCCAATATTTCTCAATTTGATCATTAACCTTCTGTGAGGTACTGTATCAAACGCTTTAGCAAAATCTAAGTAGATGACATCAACTGCCATTCCAGCATCAAGGTTCCTGCTCACCTCCTCATAAAAGGCAACTAAATTAGTCTGGCAAGATCTGTTACGCATAAAACCATGCTGGCACAAACTAATAGTATTGTGAACTGCAATGTATTCAACTATCCTATCCCTTATTACCCCTTCCAGAAGCTTTCCTACTACTGATGTCAGACTAACAGGCCTATAGTTTTCAGGCTGAGAACGAGATCCCTTTTTAAATAACGGCACCACATTAGCAATCCGCCAGTCTCTCGGCACCATGCCAAACCTCAACGAATCCTGAAAAATTATGTGAAGAGGCTTGGCAATCACAGCGCTCAGCTCATTTAATACCCTGGGATGAATCCCATCCGGTCCTGGACCTTTGTTTACCTTTACATGTTCAAGTCTCTTTTGAATTTCCTCCTGAGTGACCCATGCGCCAGTAGCTAAATTACTAGCACTGGGTATATTAAAAGGGAAGCCTTCATTATCTGGCTCCTCAGATGTATAGACAGATGAAAAATAAGAGTTCAAAATTTCAGCTTTTTCCCCGTTCTCATCAACCAACGTACCCCCCCGTGATAATAAAGTTCCCACCCCTTCTTGCTTCATTTTTTTACTATTCACATAATTAAAAAATAATTTTGGATTCTTTTTACTCCTAGCTGCAATATCCCTTTCCATCTCTATTTTAGCTTGCCTGATAGCTTTTTTGCATGCTTTATTTGCTTCCTTGTACCTGATGAAAGTTTCCGCTGTCCCAGCTAACTTGAATGCTTTAAAAGCACGTTTTTTATTACCAACCTCGACCTTAACTCTTTTATTCAGCCATAAGGGTTTTGCTTTGCGATGCCTCTCCTTGCTTACAAGGGGAATATACTGTTGTGTATACCTGCAAAGCAATGTTTTAAAGATGTTCCATTTTCCTTCTGTGTCTAACCCCATGAAAAGCCTTTCCCAGTTGACACATTGCAGAGATGCCCTTAAACTGGCAAAGTCTGCACGTCTAAAATTGAGCGTTTTAGTTACTCCCTTATAGAGCTGTCTCTGTAGCATTATCTCAAAGGAGACCATGTTGTGATCACTGTTCCCCAAATGCTCACCCACACAAATGTTAGAGATAAGTTCAGTATTATTAGATATTACCAGGTCCAAAATAGACTCATTCCGAGTAGGTTCTTGAACCACCTGAAATAAAAAGTTGTCATTTAGCATATTTACAAACCTACTAGCTTTTTCTGACTTAGCCACCCCATTACTCCAGTCAATGTCCGGATAATTAAAGTCCCCCATAATAACAACTTGACCCAATTTTGAAGCCTCCTCCATTTGCAAAAGTAGCTGGGACTCATCCCCCTCATCTATACGGGGTGGTTTATAGCATACACCAATGATCATTTTCTTTGTGACCTTCAGCCCTACTGAAATTTCTACCCAAAGAGATTCAACGTTTTCATTGGTAATGTCTTTATTACATGGCTTTAAATCTGACTTTACATAAAGACAAACCCCTCCACCCTTTTTAATCCCTCTGTCCCTCCTAAAAAGCGTATACCCATTTAAATTCACTGCCCAGTCGCATTTTTCATCCCACCAGGTCTCAGTGATACCAATTAAGTCATAATTTTCAATACATGCAATAGCCTGCAGCTCCCCTATTTTTCCCGACAAGCTACGCGCATTAGCCAGCATGCAGCGGAGATTACTACTTCTTCCTCTACAGCTTACATTAGCTAAAGGACAGTTAGAGCTAAAGTGAAAATTAGTCTGTTTCCCTTGTAACAATGGAAGCTCCTTATCTGATAAACTATATGCCCCCCTCACTCCTCCCCCACAACCCTTTACTGGTCCCACTGCCCCATCTACACTAGCTCTCCCATAAGAATCTAGCTTACCAACCCCCCCCTTGTCTAGTTTAAACACTCCATATAATATAAATGATATTAGATTAGATAGATTGTAAGCTCTACGGGGCAGGGACCTCCATCCTCTTGTGTCTTTGACTCTTAACTTATTGCAACTGTATTTATCTTGTATCTATTTGTATTTTTTGTTGTACTTTGTATTTATCTATTATTATCTTAATAGTCCCCTGTTTGTATTAATGTATTCTACTGTACAGCGCTGCGTACCTAAGTAGCGCTTTATAAATAAGGGGTTGTTCCAATACTTTTTGGCGTCAATATCCCTACAGGAGTCCATAACTTCCAAAAGTGATAAATTCATGCCCCCTGTGGCAATCTAATCTAGGGTACTGGCACATGAGGAGATTATTCGCCTGCACTAATGCCCTGCAAAATGCTTTCAACGGCAGTAGCGTAAATCACCAGTGGGAAAACATATACGGTGCTTTGTTATTTCAGAGTCAGAAAACTTTAAGCAACTTTGGTAAAAGGAAACCCTGCATATGTTTGTAACCCCTTTTTGGCTAAAAAGCACTTTATATACCAGGCTAAGGTTAGAGCATGGGGCACATTAGGACTCTCTTTCAAAGGCATAGAAAATAGCAGACAATGGAGCTGAGGTTGTTGCGTAACTACAACTCTCCGAGGCTGTGTGGTGTGGTGTATCATATAGGACGCCAGAAGGTTCTTGATGAATAACTGCAGAACGGTTTGTGGCAGGAGGGGGGGTTTGTGGCAGGAGCAGGGAGCGGCGGGGAAGGGGGGTGGGTGAGTATAGTATAGCTCTTCCTGACAGTGCTGTATGGTAGATGCGAGTAGCCGCCGGCAGTGGATGATCTGTTGATCTGTGTCAAGTATAGTATCTCTTCCTGACAGTGCTGTATGGCAGAGTAGTATGGCAGCAGCGGGGGGGGGGGGGGGGGTGAGTATAGTAGGGGGGGTTTGTGGCAGGTGAGCGTTGAACTGAGTGGAGGACAATCTCTGACATGCTGTGGGGTAGGGGGGGGGACACACTCTGTGACATGCTGGACAAGATGGCGGCGCCGTAGTATGTGTATCTCTGTAAATCTTTCATTAGGCAAGCCAGGAATATAGCGTTTTTACACAGCAATAGTATACTATTTAATAGTGTGCTTAATAGATTTTGACTTTCCTTGTCCTTTAACTGTGGTCCCTACAGCAAGGCAACAGAGCCCGGGGTATGCTAAACCCTTAATCTCTCCTATGTTGAAGCGACAGCTGCTCTTTCTAGATAGCTCTATCTACATCACACTCCTAGAGCGTGCTATAACAGAGTTAATCTTATCACTAACTTCACCTCATTCATGGGGCCCTGTCCCCGACTTCACTAGAGTACAGAGGGCTACTCTAGGGCAGGTGGCTTTACTGGGGCCTATTCTGATCCCAGGCTCAATGGAGTTGTTCCTTGAGAGTCAGAAGGCAGCCAAAGAGGAAGCCACTCCTCCTTGCTAGACACTTTATCAGTCTGCAAGGGGAGTGGTCATCCTAACTAACCCAATGGGCATAAGGCAAACTATAATTTGTTACAAAGGCTTCTGCCCAGTAACAAGGGAGCTATGTGGAAAGTAGGCATTCACTCTATAGGGCATTTAACCCTATGGGTCCCTACATGTTTTATCACAGGTGATTCACATTATTTGCTGGTGGGAAAGCACTTGTGAGTCGCCTGAAGATTTAGTGCAGGCAAATAATCTCCTCATGTGCCTTGTACCCTAATACAAGGTTCTCAGCTGAAAGCATGTAAAAATATAAATGTAAGGAACTTACCTATTCATGTGCAGAAATTAATAAAACCATTTCACCTGCAACTGTTGTGCTTTACTTCACTTCGCACACTAGTTTAAAGGAACAGTTCAGTGTAAAAATGAAATTGGGTTAAACAGATAGACTCGTAAAGTAAAAAAATGTTTTCAATATAGTTAGTTAGGCAAAAATGTAATCTATAAAGGCTGGAGTGGGCAGATGTCCAACATAAAGGGCAGAACTCTACTTCCTCCTTTATAGCTCTCTAAGCTGTTAGCAGTCAGTAAACAATCAGTTGGGCTACTAATTTAAAGCCCAGGTGGGTTTCCAAAGTACAAACCTGCCAAGGTACAGATTTGGGCTATTTTTTGGAGCCTTGCCGGGTTTGTAGTTTGGAAACTAGCCAAAGTTTTTTCCCCTAGTAAACCTAAGGTGCCTGTCCCACTGCATGCTGGGTAAAACTACAATACCCAGCATGCAATTAGACAGTTTTGTTAGGTACATTTTTACCTAACTATATTGCAAATATTGTTTATTTTGCACAGGCTATCCATTTTACCCAGTTTCAATTTTACACTGAACTGTTCCTTTAAGAACGCATAAATGTTATCTGACGTCTGGGTAAAGATTAACAAAGCTGATAAGGAAGCTTTTTAAAGAGGAATAGCCTTGGCACAAAGCTCCAAGGACAATATTTTGTCTTAACAGACATGTGACCGGAACAGTGAATGCTAACTGGGCACTGATCCACTGTCTGTGGATTGCTCTTACCTGGGTAAAGTAGAAATCAATGGACCTATTTTTTCCATCTGATTACACTGTATGCGAACAGAGAAAAGTTCAGGTATTGTACTTAAGTGATTTGTTTCTAAAATGTGCAGCCCGCAGCTCATGAAAAGGCACCAGACATCAGAGTAGGCAGTCCTGTGTGTTTGTGGGCAGCTTTACAACAGCAGATGAGCACCAGCGCCCTTGCCCGATGAGCATAGGCTTTCTATTTCTGAACAGCTCGGGTGCTTCTGGGCAATGAATATTACCTGAGTACAGGTTTCTCGAGAGTCAGTCAGTTCAGCAAACCAAACATACAATGTTTGTGTATAAAATGCTAGTTTAGACAAAGTCTCACATTAAAAGGGATGTAAATTTAAAAATTCCAGCATTAGGTCCACTGCTGAAAATAATAAAATAAAAATAAAATAAATCTTCAATAATCATTAATTACAGAATATGTTTATTTTTTTTTTTTCATAAAAAAAAACATCTTCTGCATTTCAGTTCCCCTTTCAGCCTGCGCAGACAGTCAGTTGCTGCATTAATTTAAAAAAAAAAAAAAAAAAAAAAACACCCTTCCTCCCAGTTCTGTAAGGTTGGGAAGCAGGAGCTTAGCCTTCGTGAGAAACAAACACATAAATTAACCCCAAAGCTGCTTCCCTGCCCTTCAGAACTCCGGGGCCGGGATTTCAATCAAGTACTGCAGCCACCCTCTAAGATTTGTGTAGGCTAAAGTCTGTGTGTTGGGAGAGAAGGGGAACTTAAGTGCAGAAAATTGTGTTTTTTATTAAAAAAAAAACTTTACATCTCCTTTAAATACTAGAAACTGACATCGCTTTCCTCCTTTGTTGAACAGACAAAATAGTAATATGTGCTACTTATTTCTTGTTACAAGAAATTTGCTAATATGGTACTGTTCCAACTGCCAGTTTCACTTCTTTAAAACATATAACTGTATTTCTGGTGGATAAAAATATACGATCATTAGGTTATGGTGGAATTTATTTGATTGTGTGTATATAAATGTATATTGCAATTAGATACTAGGTTACTATTAGAGTCTAGTGTATTAACCTAGACTTAATACTGTGCTCCCACTGTAGCTGTGTACCTACATTCTAAATTAATATATTTCATATTCAATAGATTGTTTACCTTTCATATATAACAAGTCATACTAACTGTATTAATGTTAGCAGATACATTATGACTTTTGCATGTTTGCCCATTTCCCAATTTGCTATAATACTAGTCAAAAAAGGTGTAGTTGGGCATTCAAGAATTTTATAAACAAACATTTTTGAAGCAGCCCTGAAATATTATATAAGAACAATACTATATTCTGAAAAGGGAAGTTATTTCTGCAGTGCAATTGCTTTTGTCACATGCTTGTATATTTAAATACAAGGAAACAGAAGTTATTTCCTTCTTTTGCAGGCATACAAATCTGCAGTTGGAGAGTGTTAACAAGGATGGCCTTGTTCTGTAGGGAAGAAGTTGTTAATGATCTGTAAGCACAACAGCCCGGCAGTAACCTGATTTTGACTTGCAGAGCTAAGGTTAGTATAAATTGACACTAATATGACCCCCAGAGCAAGTGCAATGATTTCTAAACCCAGAAAATAATCTGTCAAATGTCACATTTTCAGAAATGTTATTCTTATTCATTTACCATCTCTATTACCTTGTGTGCTATCCTCTAGTCTTCTCTTTATGTGTTTACTTCTTATTAACATGGAAACATATGATGATGATATTACCTATAAGTGATTATTTAGTGTATGTACTACTTCTAGGCAAGACTTGAGTTACCAAAGTTTGGCTATTATATCTTCTGCCCTTGCAAAATGTTTTCTATTATTGACTTGTAGAATGTGATGGGTAGAAGAGGCTAGTGCACACAAATAATTGTGATTCAAGAAGAAACTAGAGGTAATGCTGCCATCCAACAGATCGATCTACTGCTTTCCTTTTCTTCCCTTAAAAGATCACTATATACTTACATCACTTATAAGATCACTTATACTTATATACATACATAAACACTAATACATATTTTTCTCTCTTGTTTTATGGTTTTTGTTATTTCTTCAGCTAAAAAGAACTAACAGGGAAAATGATGTTGCTTCATGTTTGGTCCTCGTGAGATAATTTAATTACCAATATACAAGTCAATTCCTTTACCAATTTGTTGTGACTATTTTGGCAGATAAATGTATTATTTACAGATAAATAAAAGTCCATAATTCAGGGGGATCACTTATAATCTAGTGTACTCCAATCCCTTTTTTGTTTTTACTCTGTAATGCTTCTTTGTTAACAAGTCAGTTGCTGCGTGACTTTTTCGTCGCCGTCGCGATTTTTTCGTATTGAGCGATTGGAAATGGCGGAAAAAGCAATCCGATTTTTTTGCGACGGCAACGAAAAAGTCGTGGAAAATATACAAAAAAGTCGCAATGGCGAAGAAAAGTTGCGGAACATACGAAAAAGTCGCGACGGCGACGAAAAAGTCGCAAAAATACAGAACATTACGAAAAAACGCATTCAGACGCCTTCGGACCGTTCGTGGATTAGTAAATCTCCCCCTTAGAGAAAACATTGTTGGATAGGAAACAGTGGTGTATCACTAGAGGAGATGCAGGGAGGCCCAGACCACAGAGTCTGAGTTTTCGATGGGCAGGGGAAGTGAGGGGTGGGCCATTTGTGCATTTACCCTACACCTTTTATTACAACTACAATTTAAAAACCTGGAAGACTGTTCTATATTACATAGTTATATTACATATTATATATTACATTGGGTTGAAAAAAGACCAGTGTCCATCAAGTTCAACCCTTCAAAGTGAACCCAGCACATTCAAACCTATACTGACCTATCTATACACTCACATACTTAAACCATATATACCAACATCAATTCTCACTGTAGATTTTAATATTACAATAGCCTTGGATATTATGCATGTTCACAAATCATCCAAACCACTTTTTTTTTTTTTAACAGAAATTCTTTTTATTGATTTTTCAATATATAGAATTGGAATACAGAAGGAAAGAGGAGAGGGGAGGGGAGGAAGGGGGTACAGCCATTGTTGAGTTTTCCATTTTATTATACAGAACATGTCAGATTATTCACATATATACTTCAAGGTAAGTCAGTTAAGTGAGCGTCCAGCCAGCCTCCCCAGATTCTATCAAATTTATTCGGTTGGCCTCTAGCTTTATATGTAAGCTTAATTAACGGAAGCATTTTATTGACCAAATCTACCCATGCAGTCTTCCGGGGGGGTAGAGGGGCCATCCAATGCATGATTAACACTTTTTTTTAGCGTAATATAGTAGTGATCTTATCAAAATTCTTGCATAGTTAGTTGGAACAAGGTCATCCACAAGACCTAATAGGCATATTTCTGGTTGCAATAGAGGGGGAAGGGCCAATGTGTCTATCATATATCTGGTAATTTTCACCTTATACCTGCTGATGATAGGACATGCCCATACCATATGCCAATATGACCCATCCACTCCTCCGCATCTTTTGCAAATAGGGGCTGGTATTTGGCCCATGCAAAATAATCTATTTGGGGTATAATAAGTTTTGAGTGTGAATTTGTGTTGGATCAATCTATCTCTGGTACAAATCAGGAATTTATATAAATTCTCAGTAATTTCTTCCCACTGGTCTGGTCTTAGGCTTGGTATATCACCTTGCCATTTAGTATAGGCTGATTGGAATGGAGCTGGGCCGCTAGATATTAATTGTGCGTAGATGTGGGAGATCATTTTGCTGGGGTCTTCCCTTCTTAGTAATGAAAGTAGTGGTGGTTCTTTGAGGGTCAGGTCTGTTGCCCCGAATTGGGCTCTAACTGTATGTCTCAGCTGCAAGTATCTATACATAGGCAGTTGCGGCATGTTTATTTTCTCCCTAAGCTCCACCATATTAATAAATTTAGAGTTCAGAAGTATGTCCCCTAGGTATTTAACTTTCTTTGGTGCCCAGAACCATATGGCCTCCGAATGGTAGAAGTGTTGTAAATTTGAGTTTTTCCACAGTGGTAGGGAAGGAGACAGTATTGGCAACGTAACTTTTGCAAGCTTTGTAGCTGCTTGCCAGGTGGCAACTGGTGCTTTCATACAGGGAGGTAGGAGTGGATGGTATTTGGGCTTCCTAAGTAAGTAGTTACCCAGTGCTTCCAGAGAACCTAGGGTATTGGCCTGAAGTACCACATTACGATTTTCCAGGTCCTGAGTGAACCACCAATTTATATAGCTGAGCTGGGCCGTTAGATAATAAAAGAAGAGGTTCAGGAGACTCAATCCTCCTTTATCATAGGGGACTGTTAATGTAGCAAATGAGACCCTTGGTACCTTATTCCCCCAAAGAAAGGGGCGCATCTGCGCCTGGATCGCATCACAGATTCGCTTAGGTATTATAGTCGGTGCATTGTGAAATATATATAGGTATTTGGGGAGAAAAATCATTTTAATTACATTTATCCTTCCCCACAAAGTGAGAGGAAGAGATGCCCAGTGTGTTAGGGATGTAGCCAGTTGTAAATTTATGGGGGTGATATTCAGGGGAATAAATTGCTCTGGGTCCAAGTGAATGTTTATTCCCAGATACTTGAACGTACTAACCCATTGTAACTGGGGGTCTGCAGCCTGGTTTGGCGTCAATGAGGGCTCTAAGGGGAATATAACTGATTTGGCCCAGTTTATGCGGAGACCCGAGAATGCAGTAAAGCGGGAATTTTTTTTTAGTATACCTGTTAGAGAGGGCCCTGGGTCTGCCAGGTAAAGCAAAACATCATCGGCGTATAAGGATATCTTCTCTTCGATCGGGCCATATATTAGCCCTATCACCTGTTTAGAGTGCCGGATTTGTATCGCCAGGGGTTCTATTGCCAGTGCGAATAGTAGAGGAGATAGGGGGCACCTCTGTCTAGTCCCTCTCGTCAGAGAAAATCTTGGTGAGATAAAATTGTTTGCTTGCACACTGGCTGTGGGGTCGGTATATAGTAGTTTAATCCATTTTATAAAGTTCCCCCCGAAACCAAATTTTTCCAGGATTCCCCATAAATATGGCCACTCAACTGAGTCAAATGCTTTCTCAGAATCCAGGGATACTACTATCCCGGATCCTGAGTTGTCATGTGGGACTTGCAGATTATAATACAGCCTCCTTAGGTTCACATCTGTGGATCTATGGGCATAAAGCCAGTTTGGTCTGGATGTATAACTTGGATGATCACCGTTTTTAGTCTAGTTGTCAGAACTTTTGCCAGTATTTTGGCGTTGACATTAATTAGCGAGATAGGTCTATATGACCCACATTGTTCTGGCGGTTTCCCCTCTTTGTGTATTAACACTATGAGGGCATTAGCAAAGGAGGGTGGGAGGTTGTTTTGTTCTGCTGATTGTTTAAACGTTTCGCACAAGGTGCCCGCTAGTTTATTGCCTAGGGCTCTATACCATTCTATTGGGAATCCGTCCGGTCCCGGGGCCTTGGAGGATGCCATTGATGTTATTGCATCTTGGATTTCCTCAGGTGTGATTGGCTTGTCTAAGAAGGAGACTGCTGTGGGGCATAGTTTCGGGGTAGTGATGGAGTCTAAGTAGTTTTGCAATTGCACTGGGTTGTATTGTGCTTTGGACTTGTAGAGCTTACTGTAAAATTCCCCAAATCTATCTGCTATTTGTTTGGGGTCTGTGACTATTTCTCCTGTTTCTGTTTGTATCCTGTGAATTATAGTTTGAGGCGAGGTTATTTTGGATATATATACGCTAAGAGCTTCCCTGATTTTTCCCCCTGCTCAAATCCTCGCTGTGCTGAATATATAACATTTTTTTTGGGGTAATTTCGGTTAGTTTACATTTCAGTTTAACTTGTACTTGTGCTAAGGCTCTGTGGGTTTCTGGTGAAGGGTTTGCTATATACGAGACCTCTGCCTCCTCCGTCTCCTCTATTACCTGTTCGACTTCTAGTTTGGTTTTAGACCTGGCAATTTTAATGGATTGTATGAGAGTACCTCTGGCTACTGCCTTGAAGGCATCCCATAGAATGGCTGGCAAGGCCGACCCAGAGTTTTCTTCCCAGTATTGTTCAGCTGAGGTTTGTACCTTCTCAGTAATTTCCTCTTGGGACAGCCATAGGGGACTTAGTCGCCACCTTTTAGTGTCTGGGTGTATACATGGTTGTAGTTACATAGTTACATAGTTACATAGTTACATAGGGTTGAAAAAAGACCAGTGTCCATCAAGTTCAACCCATCCAAGTAAACCCAGCACACTTAACCCACACCTACCAATCTATACACTCACATACATACACTATATATACAACCACTAGTACTAACTGTAGATATTAGTATCACAATAGCCTTGGATATTCTGATTGATCAAGAACTCATCCAGGCCCCTCTTAAAGGCATTAACAGAATCTGCCATTACCACATCACTAGGAAGGGCATTCCATAACCTCACTGCCCTCACCGTGAAAAACCACCTACGCTGCTTCAAATGGAAGCTCCTTTCCTCTAATCTAAAGGGGTGACCTCTGGTGCGCTGATTGTTTTTATGGGAAAAAAGAACATCCCCCAACTGCCTATAATCCCCTCTAATGTACTTGTACAGAGTAATCATGTCCCCTCGCAAGCGCCTCTTTTCCAGAGAAAACAACCCCAACCTTGACAGTCTCACCTCATAGTTTAAATCTTCCATCCCCTTAACCAGTTTAGTTGCACGTCTCTGCACTCTCTCCAGCTCATTAATATCCTTCTTAAGGACTGGAGCCCAAAACTGCACTGCATACTCAAGGTGAGGCCTTACCAGGGACCTATAAAGGGGCAAAATTATGTTCTCATCCCTTTTGATGAGTCAATGCCCTTTTTTATACAAGACAGCACTTTATTTGCTTTAGTAGCCACAGAATGACACTGCCTGGCATTAGGTAACTTGTTATCAACAAAAACCCCTAGATCCTTCTCCATTAAGGAAACCCCCAACACACTACCATTCAGTAGATAGTTTGCGTTTATATTATTTCTACCAAAGTGCATAACTTTGCACTTATCAACATTGAACCTCATTTTCCAGTTTGCTGCCCAGTTATCTAATTTTGTCAAATCGCTCTGCAAAGCGGCAGCATCCTGCATGGAACTTATAGTTTTGCACAATTTAGTGTCATCAGCAAAAATAGAAACAGTACTGTCTATGCCCACCTCCAGGTCATTAATAAACAAGTTAAAAAGCAAAGGCCCAAGGACTGACCCCTGCGGTACTCCACTAACCACACTGGTCCAATTAGAAAATGTTCCATTTACAACCACTCTTTGTACTCTATCCTTCAGCCAGTTCTCTATCCAATTACAAATATTATGTTCTAGGCCAATATTCCTTAATTTGATCATTAACCTTCTGTGAGGTACTGTATCAAACGCTTTAGCAAAGTCCAAGTAGATGACATCAACTGCCATTCCAGCATCAAGGTTCCTGCTCACCTCCTCATAAAAGGCGACTAAATTAGTCTGGCAAGATCTGTTACGCATAAAACCATGGACAATGAGGGGGGAGTGGTCAGATATGGATCTGGTACCGTATCTGATATCTGTAATTTTGGGAGACATTTCTGGGGAGACTAGAGCTAGATCTATACGGGATAGTGTTTGGTGGGTCATTGAATAGCATGAGTAAGTTCGCGACAGGGGATTTCTGTTTCTCCAGATGTCATGGAGGCCCATAGAGTCCGCCCAGCTTTGGAGCTTAGTGGGTGTATCATTTGTCGAACCCATCTTATCTAGTGAGGGTAATAGACCTGAATTGAAGTCTCCAAGCCAACATTGTGACACCAGAGGTAATAGAGCCACCTTCTGAGAGATATGGTTTAAAATGTCTGTAGAGAAGGGTGGGGGTACATACACCGCGATTAATATAAGCTCAAACGCAAGGACCGTGCAGTGAAGGATAATATACCTTCCATAGTGGTCAGTATGGATTTGGTGGAGAACAATTTGGAGATTCTTTTTAATTAATATTGACACTCCCCTTGCATGGGATGAAAATGTAGCGTGATAGGTTTGTGCAATCCAGCCTCTTTTAAGAGCTAGCACCTTCTGACCTGTTAGGTGGGTCTCTTGCAAGCAAACTTTTGCCGGGGACCATTGTTTAAGAGCCGTAAAAAGAAGGGCTCTTTTTATTTTATCATTTAGACCCCTAATGTTCCATAAAACTACATTTACCATAGACATTTTACTCTGATATTTGCTTTTGTCTTATACTCAACTTTTATCGCTGCGGGGGGAATAACTGTTGGAGTTGGAGGAGGGGGGAAGGAGGGGGAAGTTAAACATAGCCCAAAGAACACCTTTACCCACCCTGCTCACCCCGGGAACTTGGGTGAGCCTACACCCCAAACTATGTTGCGTCAGCACCCGCTTGGGACATGGCAACCTTGTAACCAACTTAAACAGGTTAAATAACATTTAAACTATGCTTATTTAAACACTTTGTTACCCTTATTCGCTCTGGAACTGAGTGTTCACTCAGCAACCAGTCCTCTGAGGCCTTAAGGCTTAGGATACACCGTCCAGGGTATCCTGACCTCTTTATAGGATAGGGACCGTAGGATGCCGCAGGGATTCTATGGGCCCTTTCCACAATAAACACCTGTGATAGATGTCCCGTGGCAATGTGATCTTTAATAAGCCTCTCGAGGAATAGTTCGGGTGCTATCAGGACCCAATGAGGAGTTTGTTGGAAGAATTCGTAGGGGAAGGACACCTCCCACTGAGGCGACAGCCGCTGAGGGTGAGACAGGACTGGGCCTAGTGGAGGAGTGGCAGGAATGCCGAACCGGAGCGTCAGAGGAGAAACAGTAGGCAGAAGGCGTAGTCAGACAGGCGGTGAGTCGGTGCAGGCAGCGAGGTTCAATTCCAAGATCAGGCCGGGTCAAAGTCAAAGTATTTAGCAGCAGAGGATAATGCTTAGTGTTTCCCAGAGAAAAGATCACTTCGCAGTGAATCTAGGCCTCAGGCGTCCTTAAAAACGCAATGCGCATGCGCAGAGCGTCAGGTGTGCGCACTCGTGTCAAGTCGCACCATCACCGTAGCCGCGCGCACGCGCGGAGTGCCGAGACACGCGCTGTGCGCGCCTGTGCTGGCCGGTGGTGCCACAGAGGAGCCCCGCGGTTGGCTCCGGACTGCAGCAGGTACCCTACAGGTGCGGAGCCTTCCTGGCCCTCTGGTATCCCGATAATACGGATATTATTGCGCCTTTGCCTTCCCTCCAGATCATCTGCTCTGGCTTTACTTCGCTTAAGCTGGCTTTGGAGTTCAGCGATTGCTTGGGGAACTGACCTTGTGGCGTCTTCCATATCGGAGATTCGCCTTTCGGTTTTAGCTGTCCGTTCCCGCAGCTTTTGCAGGTCTTGTCGCAGTAGGGCTAGATCGATTTTCACCTCCTCCACCCGGGTATCTATTTTTACTTCGACTGCAGTCCTAGTGTCCCGGATTGCCTGTAGCACTTCTTGGAGGGTGGGTTCTGGAGTTGCTTGATCCGCTGGCTGAGAATTGGTAAGGTTTGGTGCTGGTGGAGTAGCAGGCCTATGTGCGCGGCCGCCATCTTGATTTTGTTGTTGGACAAATTTTTCCAACTTGTTAGCTGCTGCTTCGCTTGTTTTTTTGTGGCCACCCATCCTCGTAGCAGAGTCAGGTATTAGCCGTCTTAGGAGCCAAGTTTCGTTTGTGTGGTTGCGGTAAGTATGTCTGTATCGGATCAGCTGTATCAGAGCTTAGAGCAGGCAAGTCTCTCTACATCGGCAGTTAAGCCACGCCCCATCCAAACCACTTTTAAAGGCATTAACAGAATCTGCCATCACAACATCCCTTGGAAGGGCTTTTCACAACCTCACTGCCCTCACTGTGAAAAACCACCTACATTGCTTCAAATAAAATTTCCATTCCTCTAATCTAAAGGGGTGGCCTCTGGTGTGCTGATCCTTTTTAGTTTAAATCTTCCATTCCCTTTACCAGTTTAGTTGCACATCTCTGCACTCTCTCCAGCTCATTAATATTTGTCTTAAAGACTGGTGCACAAAACTGTACTACATTCTCAAGGTGAGACCTCAAGGGTCATCCCATTTTGCCACCATTTTGCTCCTTTATAGAAAGGGGCAAAATGGTGGCAAAAAGGGATGACCCTTGAGTCAATGCCCTTTTTTATGCAAGACAGCACTTAATTTGCTTTAGTAGACCCTGAATGACATTTCCTGGAATTAGACTACTTGTTATCTACAAAAAAATCTCCAGGTTTTTCTTAATTAAGGATCCCCCAACACACTACCATTTAGGATGTAACTCACATTTAAATTATTTCTACTATACCAAAAGGAGGTTCCCAACCTATATTAGGTTAAAACAGCCTTTTTATATATATATAAAGGAACTTGTTGGCTACCAGTTACAATTTTAAACATTTATAAATACGAAGACAAGCTCACCAGATTAAATAGAGGGCTCGGGTGCCCATGCCCCAAGCCTTTCACTAGAAATGTTTACTCCGTTCAATTAGCCACACAACTCAGAAAACCTTTAAACCTCAAAAAATCTTTAAAAGAGTCAGGTCACTCATCGCTCCTTATCGGTGGTCCGGGTGCAATGCCCCAGACCCGCAGCACAGGGAGAAACACCGAATCAAAGCACCATGTGGCACTCACTCAATTGGACACCAGGGCAGCAGTGAAGGTTTATTCATAGCAGCTTTATTCATAACCTTCACCGCTGCCCTAGTGTCTGATTGAGTGCGTGCCACATGATGCTTTAAATTATTTCTACCTAAGTTCATAACTTTGCACTTTTTAGCATTGAACCTCATTTTCCACTTTACTGTCCAGTTTTCCAATTTTGTCAAATCGCTCTGAAAAGTGGCCAACATCCTGCATGTAACTTATAGTTTTGCACAATTTAGTATTTTCAGCAAAATTAGAAACAGTACTTTCAATGCCCGCCTCCAGGCCATCAGTAAACAAGTTAAAAAGCAAAGGACCAAAGACAGACCACTGCTGCCCTACTCCATTAACAACACTGAAAATTAGAAAATGTTCCATTTACCACACCACTCTTTGTATTCTATATTTCAGCCCGTTCTCCATTCAATATAAATATTATGTTCCAGGACAGTATTTATCAATTTTATCATTAACTTTTGGTGTGGTACTGTATCAGATGCTATAGCAAAGTCCTAGTAGATGACATCCCCTGCCTGTTGAGGTTCCTGCTCACCTCCTCATAAAAGGCAATTAAATTAGTCTGGAAAGATCTGTTACCCAAAAAAAACAAGCTGGCACAAACTCATTAGTATTGTCATTTGCAATATACTCAAGTATCTTATTACCCTTTCCAAAAGCTTTTCAGACTAACAGGCCTAAATTTTTCAGGCTGAGAGATATTGCAGAAATAACCTTTTACTGACCAAGTCAGCACATCTAAATGTAAGGTTTTAATATAGACTAAATTCCAAAATCTTCAGTATGGGCCATAAAGAAGGACCTGTGTATGTGCCCATGCACAGACTACAACATTAACATGAGAGGATGTTATTCCCTATTCCCTAAATGCTAACAAATGTTAAAGATGAGTTCAGTATTATTAGTTATCACCAGGATCCAAAGAGAATCATTTCTATTAGGTCCTTGAACTGCCTGAAATAAAAAGTTATTATCTAACATATTTACAAACCTACTATTCTTTTCTGACTTTGCCACCCAATTACTGCAGTCAATATCTGGATAACTGACATCTCCATAAAAACAACTTGACTTAGTTGTGAAGCCTCCTCTTTTTGTAATTGTAGTTGAGCTTCATTTTCCTCAATTCCCACACTTTACTCACTGTAGTAATTTTGTAGTCTGTGCATGGGCACATACACAGGTCCTTCTTTTATGGCCCATACTGAAGATTTTGGAATTTAGCAAAGTTTGCCTTGATAACAGCTTCCACAAAATGGTTGTGGTCTGCTTGTTGTGTTTGTATATTCCAACAGAAGAAAGGAAACACAATTTAAATAATTTAAATAGTGTAAGGAAAGTTCATTTTGCCAGACTAGTCCAATATTTAGACCCTTCGTGGGAATTATAACACTTTGCCATGTACAATGGATGCTTTAAAAATGAATTAAATAAGCTACAGAGACACATAGGGGCACATTTACTAATCCACGAACGTCCGAAAAGCGTCCAAATGCGTTTTTTTGTAATGATCGGTATTTTGCGACTTTTTTGCGAATTGTCGCAAATTTTTCGAGCTCAATATGAAAAAGTCGCGACAATTCGCGAAAGTCATAATGGCTATGAAAAAGTCGCGACAATTCACAAAAGTTATAATGGCTATGAAAAAGTCGCGACAATTCACGAAAGTTGTAACGGCTACGAAAAAGTCGCGACGATGACGAAAAAAAATCGCAAAAAATACGAAAAAGTCGCAAAATGTTCGTTTCCTATCCGATTTTTTCCCATTCGGGATTCGGATTCGTGGATTAGTAAATCAGCCCCATAATGTAAACAGAAAAAAATTAATATTTAAACTGCCATAAGCTATCATATCTGATTGTAACCTCCGTGGTCAAGTTCTTTTCTAACCATACTGATTAATCAGCATTATTGCATATGTACTGAATAGTTTTATGATGCAGGAATATGGACACCGAACAAGCAAGTAAGTCTTTGGATGATGTCCATCAAATCTCAAGTGACTCATCAGCCTTTCTGCCAGAAGCAGGACATTCTTCGGATAAATACTCAGCAACAGAGGAGGAATGGCAAGCCCAACAATGCAAAGGATCATCAGGTTTAAATGGGGTTATAACTATAGCTTTCTCATACATATCTCATTTAAAACAAGTCTGTTATTTCACAGTAATCACATAAAATAATCCTGTAGGATAATTGGACTATAAGGAAATGTATATTGCAGTAGCTTTGTTCTTCCTCAATTCCTTATCTGCCGATGTACCATGTTCTAGCAGATATATAATTTTAAAGCATGCCCAGTAATTGAACTGACCAATGTGTATATTAAATGCACATAAGCAGCTGGAAAAGAGAGTACGAGAAAGGCATATAATTCAAAAACTAAAAAAATAAATAGTAACCAGTTGCAAAGTCTCTAGGAATAGGACATTTGTTCACATACTAAGGGGGAGATTCACTAAGACACGAACGTTCGGAGCGTATTCTTGCCGATTTTTTTGCGGCCACCCGACTTTTTCACGCGCCTGCGTGAAAAATTCGGAAAGGCTCTGCCGCTGTTTACAATGGTCAGTACGAAAATTTTGTGACTTTCGGATCGCCAATACAATATTATCGTGAGTAATATGATTTTTTCGTAAGCATTTTCGGGATATTTGCGATCTTCAGAAATTTTCATTTCCAATCCGAATTTTTCCCATTCGTGATTCGTATTCGTGAATTAGTAAATCTGCCCCTAAAAGTTTACTTAAAGGTGAACCCCTTTAAAAGAGCAGTATGAAAGAAACAAATGGCCCATGTATATTTTGCTTGTAATTGGTGTTTTAATCCTAAAAACATAATGTTTTGATTAGAAATAAAAGTACTATAACTTAACTGTTTTACTTTTAATCTTGCTTCACCAATAAAAAAGTTAAATAATACACATTAAGATCCACTTGTTTTACAAGTCACCGAACAAATGGATCTTTCCCAAATGTGAACCCTAATTCATCACAGGGTATCTCCATGTATTCAAGATTTCAATAAAAAAACTTTTGCGCAAATACATTGGATCACTTACATGTTAGCCTTTATTAATTTGTTTTGCCAGATGCTCGTAACAGTTACCTACAAAGTAATTCATCAATTATTAATACAGTGTAAAAAATTATTTATACTGGCTCATTACCAGGGAAAATCATAATTACTATTTTAAACTAAAAAGCAGCTCAGTCTAAAATTCAATCTAATTCAGATCTAAAATACTTCTCATTTCAGTATAATTTTCCCCTAATCACCTCCTCTTGAATGCACGGACACATGATTACTAAAACATACATTTGTATACTGCTGGATTATGCTGTGCTTCTAACAAGTGTTCACAGTATGTAATGGTTTCTGTACTATATCTGCATTTGGGCTCTGCTCTATTAGTTAATACACATGGCGATTTTATTGCATATCCACTAGCACTGTGGCGACGCAGGTCAGTCTGTGCCTTATTTTATAGTTCTAGCTCATGTATGGATGTCTAAATTCTGTGCAATTTATGAATTTTTCCAGTAATAAATCTTTACAAAGCATTTATACATACCATTTTGCTGTGTCAGTACATGTTACAAATATCTGGCATAAAGAAACAAAGTAACAAAATAATTTATAAGTAGCCCTATTTATTTTCACTAAGATTTGTTGATTAAAATCTTGAACACCTAAGGCTGATGCCACACCATGCGTATGGCGTATATTTTTGGCAAGCCGAAAACGCTACCTGTGCCTGCACCGAGATGAATGGAATACGCTCGGGTGCAGGCACATGTAGCCAATATCTGCATAAAAATGCGAGACTTTGCATTCTGTTGCATTTTTATGCGGATTTCGGCTACATGTGCCTGCACCCGAGCGTATTCAATTCATTTGGGTGCAGGCACAGGCAGGAACATATGGCGCATATGGTGCGTATTTTCGACAAGCATTTTCCGGCTTGCAGAAAATGTACGCTATACACATGGTGCGGCATCAGCCCAATCGTGGATTTAAAAAGAACTGGGTGAATTGTGTATGGCCTAATTTCACATTTGGTGGAAGGTATTTAGATGTGTTGGTCATCAATATTATATTGATGTAACTCTGTGTAATGTTAGTTTTTTAACAAATTTTTTTTAAATTTAATTTTCTACCATCAATGCATTTTTTCAGCCACAGCACATTGCAGGTAACTGTCATTTGAAATTCTAGTGCTAAAACATCATAATATGCATTATAAGCACTGGAAATATGATCTTATAGGACTTGCTGGCTTCCAGCTATTTTAGATTAGTTACAAACAATCAGCTTGAGGCCTCACGTTTCCCTAGCCCTGAGCTCAAAGATTGGTTCTGTCTTATATGTTTCCCTAGATTCCAATCATATACAATGCCAACATTACCTCATGACCACAAGGGAGCTTCAGATGTACTGGAAGAAGGAAAAGCACAGCAGCAAACCAGATACACTTCTCTTTGAAATACAGTCTGCACGCATAGCTGAGGATTTTTTATCCAAGTTTGTGGTAAGAAATGCAAGTGGAAAAAAAAACTCAAGGAATGAAGCACATAAATTATAATATATCACATATCGCTAAAGCTGGCCATATACACGTTAAGATTTTTAAAAGCTCTTTTAGTTATCGTAGGGCCATGCTTATCCTGAAACGATTCTTTAAAAGTACGATTTGTCCATCAACAAAAAGTACCATTTCAAGCGATATCGTCTAGTTAAAGCTAGGAAAACTACCTGCTAAACATTTGAACAACAGGCAAATTTCATTGCTAACTTTGAAAATTTTCAAACTTGCCTGATCAATTTTCTGACCAATGTTGGAGGAAGAATCACTAGATGTGTGATTGTTTTGTGCCCGTTACCCTTACAATAATTTGACGAAAAATCTTAACGTGTAATCTTTAGAGGTGACTTTGTGCAAAAAATTGCAGCTATATAAATTGAATATATATAAATAGGTATATAAATTGAATCCCTAGGGTAAAGGGTAGTTCACTAAGGTAATAAAATCAATACACAAGAAAGCCACTCAAGACTCACCTCACATGTATCATAAGTGGTCTGTGCTGTACTTCATAGTTCATCATACGTCTTTATAGTTGAACACTCTATCAAGCCGCAGTTAAGGATATCTCCTGCACATCCTTAGTGCATTGCGGGGTTCCCCAGGTGCACTTCTCACGGCATTCCACTCTGTGCAACGGAATAAATATCAATGAGCAGAACTCTGGGGTAAAAAGCCACAAAAACTTTATTATGAAAAGGCTGCAGACATGGGCCTAACGTGTTTCGGGCATATTTTTATGGTGTACTTTTTATTTCTAAATTACACTGTTAACATAGCAAATAATTCACTCTACCATATAAAATTTTATCCTTGAACCAACAGATGCATTTTTTCAGTTGTAATATTGTTGTGTAGGCAGCCATCTCAGTGCATTGTACCTGATTCTCAGCTTTCAGAAGGAGCCAGCACTACACATTAGGAGAGGTTTTTTTTTGCTCTTCCCCTCACTGGTAAGTTGCCAGTTCAGTTGGTTACTTGTGAGCACAAGTTGCTACTCATTGTTAGGCTTTTGTTAAAAACTAACATGTTTCCTGGTTATTGACACTGCCCTTCCCTCACTCCATGTTTGCATTCCCCTTCGGTGATGCACTTCGGCAAATATGCTTTCTCGGTACTGACTTTGGCCCAGTCCCCATTCTGTCCTTGGCTCTTCCTCTTAGGGCTTCTTGTTCTCAGCTATTGACGCTCACCCCCATTCTGCGCCGTTCATGGCAGTTCCTGCTGCTGCTTCCACAGCCATTCGGCTTTCACTCGGCTCCTTCACTACGGTCCAGCAAACTTACTCAGCTGTCAGATTAACCTAGTGCAGGCTCAGTTGGGTTCCTTTCTTATCCTATCTAACTGCTTTGCAGTTTGTACTGGCCACTAAAAATGGAGCCTGCTGGATCTGAGCAAGCACTGATAATACTCTCCAAGCAAATGTCAGTTTTAGCCCAAGCTGTACAGTCCTTTCAGATTCAAATGCAGCAACTCCAAGAGCAGACTATCCAGGAAAATAAGGCTGTGACTAATTATTTGACACCTAAAGTACCATGGCCAGATATGTTTAATGGTGATCAAACCAAATTTAGGGTATTTGTAAATCAGTGCAAATTGATTTTTCATTTGCAGCCCCAAAAGATACTTTTCTGATAAAGCTAAAGTGGGCTTTATTCTTACACTTTTTTTGCAGGAGAAGCACTGGCCTGGGCTTCACCTTTATTGGAACATCAGATTGCCCTACTAGGTAATTTGAAAGCTTTCCTTTAAGCTATGTGGGCCATCTTTGATAAACCAAATTGCACAGCTACTGCTGAAGCCTGTCTTTTAAGTCGGGTACAGTTCCATAGCTGGGTAAGCTGCAGTTTTCAGTTTTTTAGTGTTTTCATTTCAGAATGGGGCTGTCAGAGGCTGTGAAGGATGAGTGGGCTGGGGTTGATCCGCTTAATGACTTTTGCTTTATGTATTAAAATTAATAAACGGTTGTCTGAGAGGCAGCGCAGTCATCAAGGTAGTCCCTCTTAGCTGGTTGTCCTCAAGGTGCTGCGTCTATGTTATCTAACAGCTCGACCTCAGAAGTTCAGCCAATGCTACTTGGGTTCATCTGGGGCCCCCTTTCATCACAAGAAAAGGAGAGAAGGATGAATAATTTGTGTTTCTATTGTGAGGGTCAAGGTCATTTTTTGCCTAACTGTTCCAAGAAAGGCAGGAGAGGTGTGAGGAATCAGGAAGAGGAATCACTGGAAAGTGAGTGAGGAAGTAGGGGACGGATGGGTAGGGGGGGCTGGTCCACAGCTTGTACAAAACCAACAGATTTGCCGTTTTAGGTGAAGATGCTGTGGAAGACAGCTCTCAGTTGGCATGTATGGAGCAGGCTGACTCTCAGAGCACCCTAGGAACCAGCACCTCTAATACAGGTGGGGGGAGTAGTGCTAGAAAGGGAAGGCAGGCTATAGTTATAGAGGATTCAATTATTAGAAAGTGGATAGGGTAATTTGTCACAAGGACCCTACAAGCCAAACTATGTGTTGCTTGCCTGGTGCTAGGGTTCGGCATGTGGTGGAACAAGTGGGCATATTATTGGTAGGGGCTTGGGCAGACCCGGTGGTCTTGGTACACATAGGTACCAATGACAAAGTTAGAGGAGGGGGGGGAGGTCCTCAAGAACGATTTTAAAAAACTATTCAATAAGTTGAGGGCAATGACTTCCAAGGTTATTTTCTCAGAGATATTACCTGTGCCACAAGCAATGTTAAGAAGGCAGCGGGATCTTAGGGAGGTTAATGTGTGGCTGGGAGGAGGGTTTTGGGTTTCTGGAGAACTAGGCTAATTTTTCAATCGGCTACAGGCTCTTTGCTAAGGATGGGCTGCACCTCAATGATGATGGTGCGGCTGGTTTGAGGGAGAAGATGCCTAGAGGGTTGGAGGAGATTTTAAACTAGAAGTGGGGGGGGCAGCGACTAATTCTGTGGTAGTCAGGATAGATGAGGTAGTGGGCATAGTAAGGGAAAATGGGGGAGGAGACTTGCTCTGGGATACTGATAATGGCAGGGAGGACCATAAGTTGTTTATGCAACATTCTCATGCTGGTACTAGTATTAAATGTACATACAACTAATGCAAGGGTCTGAAAAATGGGAGAGCTGGAGGTACTAGGGCTGGAGCGGAAATATGATGTGATTGGCGTTGCTGAAACTTGGTTGAATGAGTCGCATGACTGGGCAGTCAATATTGGAGGTTATACATTGTTTCAGAGGGACAGGGGCAGGTTGAGGGTGTGGCCCCATTGATATATAGTACCAATGTGGTTACAGCTGATACAGAAAAGGCAGATGTGCTAAACCAGTTCTTTTCTTCTGTGTATAAAGTAGAGGAGTGCCAAGTCCCGCCCAATAGCTGCAGTAGTTGCTTCAGCTTCAACTAGTCAGTGGTTTACACAAGATGTGAACAAGGCACCAGGGCCAGATGAAATACACCTTTGGGTACTGAGAGAGCTAGGGTCAGTTTTACAGTGGCCTCTGTTTCTGATATTCTCAGACTCGCTTTAATCTGGTATGGTACCTATGGATTGGAAGAAGGCTAATGTCATTCCTATATTTAAAAAGGAAGTAAGAGCTCAGCCTAGCAAGTTATTTGAAGGCTTGTTAAGGGATCACATACAAAATGATATACTGGAGAATGGCATTGTGAGCAGTTATCAGCATTGCTTTATGAAGGACTGGTCATGGACAGTGGGGGTGCAGTGATCTATTTGAATTTTGCCAAAGCATTTAAAGGACAAGGAAAGGCTAAGTCACTTGGGGGTGCCAAAATGTTTGGCACCCCCAAGTGACTTAAATTGCTTACCTTGTACCCCGGGCTGGTGCACCTGTTAGGAGAAAACAGCACCAGCCGGGGTACCTGCTTCGTTTTGCCGGGACCCCACGACAGGTGCATGCTCAGTAGAGTAAAAAACCGACTTCTCTTCTCTGGTGAGTTTGGCTTTTTCAATCTACTGCGCATGTGCGCGCGAGAGAACAGGAAGGAGGAAGCTATGCAGCTACCCCGGGCTGGTGCTGTTCTCTCCGAACAGGGGCACCAGTCCGGGGTAAAAGGTAGGCGATTTAAGTCACTTGGGGGTGCCTAACATTTTGGCACCCTCAAGTGACTTTGCCTTTCCTTCTCCTTTAATACTAACAGGCTGGTGGCTGGTTGAATCAACTTGCTTTTCAATTCAACAAAAAAGGGATAAGTATTCTTTATTAACTTTTAGCAAAATCATTGTGTTTTTTAACTGTTGGGTTTAATTTTTTTCAAAAGTAATTGTTGTTTTTGTTGCTAATTTACAAAGTTTGGGTGAACTATAAGGCTTACAGCAGGTTTGCCAGAAGTTACATTCCTTTGTAATTACCCTCAGTTTGAGGTGGGTGGGGTTTGATTAGTTGACCTTAACAGACTGTATAAATAGAACCACTGGCACTCCAGTGGAGCTTGCTCTGGTGGTAGGTGCTCTGTAAGTGTTTGCTCTTTAAGTGGGTGCTCTGTAAGAGGAGTTATAAACTCAGGAGTTAAACACTAAGGGAGTTAAAAACAAGGTACTAAGTTTGTATTTACTACAAGTCCTTTCACCTATTTTTGTTTAACTGTTCTGTAACTGGGAGAATGAGTGGCAGCAACATTGAAGGTCTAACGCAGTGCACAGCCTGCCACATGTATGCAGTTGTGGAGCAACAGTTCCAAAGTGCATACCTCTGTTGTGGATGTGAGCGAATTGCCACTTTAGAGGCACGCGTTAGAGCACTAGAGGAACAAGTTGCAACACTGCGTTCAATGAGAGAAGTCTCTTGCTTACTGAACAAGAGCTAGCGGGGTCAGATAGTATGGGGGGAGGGGAGAAACGAAAGGATGATAGGACAGTAAGCTGGGTGACAGTTAGAAAATCTAGTGTGGGGAAAAGGAAAAGGGAGGCTGCTCCAGGGTTTGCGCATCCCAACAGATTTGCCAGATTGTGTGAAGAAGATGGGAGTGTGAACTCTGGACTGGCGGTTCTAGATGAGGATGATCTCTCTAACAGCCGGGAGACCAGTTTCTCTAGTAGTGGTGGGGAGGAGAGCAGAGCTAGGCCTAAACAGATGGTGGTTATAGGGGATTCAATCATTAGGAAAGTGGACAGGGTAATCTGTCAAGCGGATCGCTTCAACCGAACAGAAACCGGAGGAAGGGTTTGGGTTCCTAGAGCACTGGGCTGACTTTTCTTTGGGGTACAATCTATACAGCCGTGACGGATTGCACCTCAATGGAAGGGGGTCTGCTGTGCTAGGGGAGAGAATGGTTAAGAGGTTGGAGGAGTGTTTAAACTAGACAAGGGGGGTGGGTGAGCTAGAGTTCTATAGGAAAGCTAGGGTAGACGGGGCAGGGGGACTAGCAAAGGGTTGTGGGGGAGGAGTGAGGGGGGCATATAGTTTATCAGATAAGGAGCTTCCGTTACAAGGAAAACAGTCTAATATTTGCCTTAGCTCTAACTCTCCGATAGCTAATGTAAACATCAGAGGGAGAAGTAGTAATCTCCACTGCATGCTGGCTAATGCGCGAAGCTTGTCGGGTAAATTAGGGGAGCTGCAAGCTATTGCACGTGTAGGGGATCAGAGAACCCTGTCCCCTGTTTCTCAGTCTGTGATCTCATCCAGCCTAGCTACAACCTGGGGAGGGATCTGGTTGGCTGGCTGCCCCAGTGCACGTCTGGGAGAGGTGTGCCTAAGTTTTGGAGCCAAAAATCTAGGGGCGGGCCCAGCGGTTTATAAAGGGAGCCCCTGCTGTTGTTTGCCAGTACAGAGATAGAGACCCAGAGTGAGCAGTCAACACAAACTGTGTGAGTTCAGACTAGAAAGTATAAAAGTCTGCTGCACTGCTAGGGAGTATAAAGTCCTCTGTGGAACTCTGAGATTGTGTCCCCTGAGTGAACAGGTATTGCCCGGCTACCTGCTATATGGGAGCAGCCACCCTTTTCAATGGGGAAGGTACTCTGGGGCAGGTAGCGCTACCTGGGGGGAATTAAGAGCTCTTTTGGAAGGGACTGAACTGATTAAAGGGTTGGGGGTCTATCCAGATCAAAGTTGGGGCTGGGCAAAGTACAGAGACTGTACCAGCCGTGGATAGCCCACACAAGTTCCTCAGGACATGATTGTCAGTCCTCCCTAAACTGTTCTATTTTCTATTTCAAAGTTATATAAAGTTTAATACTGCTGCAAACCGTGTGTGATTATTTCCTAGTGGAAATCCCTAGAGGTGTGTTCCTCAGTGTCCACTAGGTGGAGGCACTGCGCTGTTCCCAGTATCAATATTACTCTGAGAACACATATCTCCTGACATTACAGCCAATATTAAGTGAATGTGCCAAGAAAGGGTTACATATGTATTGAAAATTATGATTGAATTGGTATCACTGAGACCTGGTGGTATGAAAAATGTGACTGGGCCGTGAATTTAAATGGTTATACACTTTTTAGGAGGGACAGAGAGATTAAAAAGGGTGGAGGGGTTTGTCTTTATGTAAAGTCAGATTTAAAGCCATGTAATAAAGACATTACCAATAAAGACATTACCAAGGGTGGAGGGGTTTGTCTTTATGTAAAGTCAGATTTAAAGCCATGTAATAAAGACATTACCAATGAAAACGTCGAATCTCTTTGAGTAGAAATTTCAGTAGGGCTGAAGGTCACAAAGAAAATGATCATTGGTGTATGCTATAAACCACCCCGTATAGATGAGGGGGATGAGACCCAGCTATTGTTGCAAATGGAGTAGGCTTCAAAACTGGGTCAAGTTGTTATTATGGGGGACTTTAATTATCCGGACATTGACTGGATTAATGGGGTGGCTAAGTCAAAAAAAGCTAGTAGGTTTGTAAATATGCTAAATGACAACTTTTTATTTCAGGCGGTTCAAGAACCTACTAGGAATGACTCCATTTTGGATCTGGTAATATCCAATAAAACTGAACTCATCTCTAACATCTGTGTGGGAGAGCATTTAGGGAACAGGGATCACAACATGGTCTCCTTTGAGATAATGCTGCAGAGACAGCTCTATAAGGGATTAACTAAAATGCCCAATTTTAGACGTACAGACTTTACCAGTATAAGGGCATCTCTGCAATGTGTCAACCAGGAAAGGCTTTTTATAGGGTTAGACACAGAAGGGAAAAGGAACATCTTTAAAACATTGCTTTGCAAGTATATGGATCAGTATATTCCCCTTGTAATCAAGGAGAGGCATTGAAAAGCAAAACCTTTATGGTTGAATAAAAGTGTTAGTGTTGAGGCTGGTAAGAAAAAACGTGCTTTTAAAGCATTCAAGTTAGCTGGGACAGCGGAAACATTCATCAGGTACAAGGAAGCAAATAAAGCATGCAAAAAAGCTTAAGTTCAGGCAAGCTAAAATAGAGATGGAAAGGGGTATTGCAGCTAGGAGTAAAAATAATCCAAAATTATTTTTTAATTATGTGAATAGTAAAAAAATGAAGCAAGAAGGGGTGGGAACCTTATTTTTACGGGGGGGGGGTAAGTTGGTTAATGAGAACAGGGAAAAAGCAAAAATTTTGAACACTTATTTTTCATCTGTCTATACATCTGAGGAGCAAGCTAATGAAGGCTTCCCTTTTAATATGCCCAGTTCTATTAATATAGCTACTGACGCATGGGTCACTCGGGAGGGAATTCAAAAGAAACTTGAACATGTAAAGGTAAACAAAGGCCCTGGTATTCATCCCAGGGTATTAAACGAGCTTAGCGCTGTGATTGCCAAGCCTCTTCACTTAATTTTTCAGGATTCATTGAGGTCTGGCATGGTGCCGAGAGACTGGCGAATTGCTAATGTGGTACCATTATTTAAAATAGTTCTTCACAATACTATAAGTTTGTGCCAGCATGGTTTTATGCATAACAGATCTTGCCAGACTAATTTAGTCGCCTTTTATGAGGAGGTGAGCAGGAACCTTGATGCTGGAATGGCAGTTGATGTCATCTACTTGGACTTTGCAAAAGCATTTGATACAGTACCTCACAGAAGGTTAATGATCAAAGTGAGCAATATTGGCCTAGAACATGTGTAATTAGATAGAGAACTGGCTGAAGAATAGATTACAAAGAGTGGTGGTAAATGTAACATTTTCTAATTGGACCAGTGTTGTTAGTGGAGTACAGCAGGGGTCGGTCCTTTGTCCTTTACTTTTTAACTTGTTTAAAAGTACTGTTTCTATTTTTGCTGACGACACTAAATTATGCAAAACTATACATTTTACTATAAGCCATGCAGGATGCTGCTGCTTTACAGAGCGATTTCACAAAACTGGAAAACTGGGCAGCAAACTGGAAAATGAGGTTCAATGTGGAGAAGTGCAAAGTTATGCACTTTGGTAGAAATAATATAAACGCAAGCTATCTACTAAATGGCAGTTTGTTGGGGGTATCCTTAATGGAGAAGGATCTGGGGTTTTTTGTAGATAATAAGTTGTCTAATTCCTGGCAATGTCATTCAGTGGCTACTAAAGCAAATAAAGTGCTGTCTTGTATAAAAAAGGGCATTGACTCAACGGATGAAAACATAATTTTACCTCTTTATAGGTCTCTGGTAAGGCCTCACCTTGAGTATGCAGTGCAGTTTTGGGCTCCAGTACTTAAGAAGGATATTAATGAGCTGGATAGAGTGCTTAGATGTGCAACTAAACTGGTAAAGGGGATGGAAGATTTAAGCTATGAGGTAAGACTGTCGAGGTTGGGGCTGTTTTCTCTGGAAAAGAGGTGCTTGCAAGGTAGTAGTGCCAGAGATCCTGTGGCACTTGCTTTCTGTGTGGGGCTGCAGTGCTTGCATATTTCTACCATTGTTTCTTCTGAAATGTTTTTCTTTCCTTACATCGTTTTGGTTTTTCTGCTAAAAGGGGAACTCCAATTTTTTATTTTTATTTTATTTTTATTTTGCATAATGTAAGGATATGTATTTCTAAGCATAGGTACAATAATAATCAATTACAAATTTGTAATGGATGTACAGGTGTTTGTAATTGCTATTAAAATCAGTTTCTGTGTAGCTGTTTATATCCTCTGCCTTGCTAGTTTTAACTCCTGTATGTTTGTTTTTTTATTTACATAGCTTGTTCATGCAATATTATATAGTAGAACCTTACATTATTAAAACAAACCGGTCAATACAATAATATGTAATGCAAGTTAATCTTTAATTTAGCTATTTTGTATTAAGCGCTAACTGTTAGAGACAAGTCCCAGGAGGTCCCTGACACACACAGGACCTAATCTAAGTAAGTACTAAGTACTAAGGGGACAGGATTACTCTGTCCAAATACATTAGAAGGAATTATAGGCAGATAAGGGGTGTTCTTTTTTCCCATAAAAACAATCAATGCACCAGAGGCCACCCCATAAGATTAGAGGAACAGAGCTTCCATTTGAAGCTGCATAGGTGCTTTTTTACGGTGAGGGCAGTGAGGTTGTGGAATGCCCCCAGAATCTGTTGATGCCTTTAAGAGGGGTCTGGATGAGTTCTTGAACAAGTATAATATCCAAGGCTACTGTGATACTAATATCTACAGTTAGTATTCATGTTTGGTATTCATGTGTTGGTATAGATTGGTAAGTATAGGTTGTGTGTGCTGGGTTTACTTGGAAGGGTTGAACTTGTTGTACATATATCTGCAGGCCTTACATATTCCGCATATATAAATTCCATGTAACTCCAAGTCAATCACACTTCTGTGAAATCAAACTGTCCACTTAGGTAGCAACACTGATTAAAAATCAATTTCACATGCTGTTGTGCAAATGGAATAGACAACAGGTGGAAATTATAGGCAATTAGCAAGACATCCCAATAAAGGAGTGGTTCTGCAGGTGGTGACCACAGACCACTTCTCAGTTCTATGCTTTCTGGCTGATGTTTTGGTCACTTTTGAATGCTGGCGGTGCTTTCACTCTAGTGGTAGCATGAGACGGAGTCTACAACCCACACAAATGGCTCAGGTAGTGCAGCTCATCCAGGATGGCACATCAATGCGAGCTGTGGCAAGAAGGTTAGCTGTGTCTGTCAGAGTAGTGTCCAGAGCATGGAGGCGCTACCAGGAGACAGGCCAGTATATCAGGAGACGTAGAGAAGGGTCGTAGGAGGGCAACAACCCAGCAGCAGGACCGCTACATCTGCCTTAGTTCAAGGAGGAACAGGAGAAGCACTGCCAGAGCCCTGCAAAATTACCTCCAACAGGCAACAAATGTGCATGTGTCTGCTCAAACGGTCAGAAACAGACTCCATGAGGGTGGTATGAGGGCCCTTACGTCCACAGGTGGGGGTTGTGCTTAGAGCTCAACACCGTGCAGGATATTTGGCATTTGCCAGAGAACACCAAGATTGGCAAATTCCCCACTGGCACCCTGTGCTCTTCACAGATGAAAGCAGGTTCACACTGAGCACATGTGACAGACGTGACAGAGTCTGGAGATACCGTGGAGAATGTTCTGCTGCCTGCAACATCCTCCAGCATGACCGGTTTGGCAGTGGGTCAGTAATGGTGTGGGGTGGCATTTCTTTGGGGGGGGGCACACAACCCTCCATGTGCTCGCCAGAGGTAGACTGACTGCCATTAGGTACCGAGATGAGATCCTCAGACCCCTTGTGAGACCATATGCCGGTGCAGTTGGGTTCCTCCTAACGCAAGACAATGCTAAATCTCATGTGGCTGGAGTGTGTCAGCAGTATCTGCAAGACAAAGGCATTGATGCTATGGATTAGCCCGCCCGTTCCCCAGACCTGAATCCAATTTAGCACATCTGGGACATCATGTGTCGCTCCATCCACCAACACCACGTTGCACCACAGACTGTCCAGGAGTTGGTGGATGCTTTAGTCCAGGTCTGTAAGGAGATCCCTCAGGAGACCATTCACCACCTCATCAGGAGCATTCCCAGGCATTGTAGGGAGGTCATACAGGCAAGTGGAGGCCACACACCCTACTGAGCCTTATTTTGACTTGTTTTATGGACATTACATCAAAGTTGAATCAGGCTGTAGTATTTTTATCCACCTTAATTTTGAGTGTGACTCCAAATCCAGACCTCCATGGGTTGATAAATTTGATTTCCATTGATCATTTTTGTGTGATTTTGTTGTCAGCACATTCAACTATGTAAAGAATGAAGTATTTAATAAGAATATTTCATTAATTCAGACATCTAGGATGTCTTATTTTTGTGTTCCCTTTATTTTTTTGAGCAGTGTATTTTGGCACTTATCACTGGATCTGCTTTAAGAATATGCCAATGTTTGATTGATATCTCATTAATCATGGGCCATTGGTTACAATAAGTAACCAAATAGGTTGTTCTACCTTATGGGAATTAGGAATTTTTGGAATAAGAAGGCAATCCCTCGGAGTTTTACTAGCCAGAAAGAGATCTTTACAAATGATAGTACATGAGTAACCTCTTTGTATCAGACATGTAGTTAATTCTTAAGGTTTCTGTCTGAACATGACATCATCTAAACAATTTCAGCGTAATTGTAAAAATTCCACCTGTAGTGGTTGTGTATGATTGTGCTCCACCTGTAATGGGTGTCTATGATGCTCCTCCACCTGTAATGGGTGTTTTGTGTGGTAACTCATCCGCTGTGGCTCCTGACCCTGGCGTCTCATCCACTGTGGCTCCTGACCCTGGCGTCTCATCCGCTGTGGCTCCCGATTCTGGCGTTTTATCCGATGTGGCTTCTGACCTTGGTTGTACATCTGCTGTGGCTCCCGATTCTGGCAACTTCTCTGTTCTAAATCCTGATCTTAGTGGCCTACTTCGGCTCCTGACTCTGGCGACACTCCTGTCCTGGCTCCTGACTCTGGCGACACTCCTGTCCTGGCTCCGGTTTCTGATCCTGATGACGCTCTGGCTCCGGTTTCTGATCCTGACGACCCTCTGGCTCCAGTTTCTGATCCTGACGACCCTCTGGCTCAGGTTTCTGATCCTGACGACCCTCTGGCTCCAGTTTCTGATCCTGACTACCCTCTGGCTCCGGTTTCTGATCCTGATGACCCTCTGGCTTTGGCTTCTGATCCTGACGACCCTCTGGCTCTGGTTCCAGACCCTGGCGGTTCACTCCCTGCTGATGGTCCTGTCTCTGATGGCTCACCCTCTGCTGAAGGTTTTGAGCCTTGCAGTATACTCACTTGCATATCCAGTCCTTGCAGCATCTTTAATGACTTTATTTTAATGCATAAATGTTATTTGTTTAAAATGTTGTTGTCTGACTGGGAGATCGCCCGGAGGGCGAACTTTAAAGGGGGGGTAATGTCAGGAACTGTGGGGAATTGAACCCTGGACTTTGAGCTGGACTGCAGGTGCACTTGCTTACTGAGCCACAGGAGGCTCTTTGAGTTACGTGGGGTCTGTTGCCCTATACGTAATGGCCATCGAGATAGACTCCAGTATAAGCAAATAATTCTAATTTTTGAAAGTGATTTGCTTTTTTTCCGTAATAAAAAAAAATACGTACAATACCTTGTACTTGATCCCAACTAAGACATAATCAATCCTTATTGGAGGCAAAACAATCCTATTGGGTTTATTCATTGATTTTGATTTTATAGCAGAATTAAGGTATGGAGGTCCAAATTACGGAAAGATCCCTTATCTGGAAAACCCCAGGTCTCGAGCATTCTGGATAATAGGTCCCATACCTGTATAGCCCTTTATTATTGACGAAAGATATCTGTACAATACACATGGCAAGGCTCTTGTGATGGGCACATTCAATAAATACAGCAAAGCCTTCTATTTACAATTCTTTTTAATCCACTATTTAACTTGGCACTATAATAACATTAATGCACTTTACAATACATATACAGAAGTTCATGATTTAAGTTACACACTTATATCAATTATCCATCATTATACACATACACACAATATCACCATTATTTTTTACATTTTACACACATATTACAGCTGTATTCAATGCTGACTGAAGCTTTATTTCGTTCGAATTGGATTCGCTCCTTTAGGCTACGGGTTCGGGGCTTTTGAGCATCCGGACCATCTATCGACTTTGGTGAGGTTTCACTGTTTTAATTTGTGATTTGGCTGGTGATACACAGGTGGTGGCCTGGGGTTCATACACCCGGGCCAATATACTCTTTAGGTATTGTTACCAAGCGATTTAAATTTTGCACACATAGTTTTAAAATTGAATATGGTTATGTCACTCCTTTAATTAGTTAATTAATGGACTATATATTTTGAATATATTTTATTTTCATTCTAATTGGGCTAATTTTACACACATATGACATATTTTTGGTACATCATCACATGTATTTATTTTTATTAGCCTCATTCATCAATTCATTTTAGGTATACATCAATTTCTCACATCACTGCAATTCACCATGATTTCAACAGATTATCACAATTTAATGATCTAATTAATTATCACATTAGTTAATTCACATAATTACTGTATATAGGTTTATTTCAATAAGTACTTATGGGTTGGACTAGTGGAGTGCATTACATAAACATTACATTGGATGAAAGCGGACGTGTGATCTCTGCATTACTTGCTGTTATCTGGAGAAATGTATACTTTGTGTGCAGTTGCCTCATTGGATGAATGTAGACAGGTGATCTCTCTAGTTATCACATTGGAGGTAAGTGGACATGTGATCTATCCATTGTGTGCAGTTGCCTCATTGGATGTAAGTGGACATGTGATCTATCCATTGTGTGCAGTGGCCTTATTGGACAAATATAGACATGTGATTTCTCTTGTTGCCCCATTGGATGTAAATGGACATGTGATATCTGCATTACGTAAACATTACATTGGATGAAAGTAGACATGTGATCTCTGCATCATGTGCTGGTATTGGGAGAAATTGATATTTGTGTGCAGTTGCCTTATTGGATGAATGTAGACATGTGATTCTCTAGTTGCCCTATTGGATGAAAGTGGACATGTGATCTCTGCATTACGTAAGCACTACATATAAGAGAACTCTATTGACTCATGATATCCCCTCTTTGTGATTCCATTCTCTGATTGGAGTTTGTTTCTTTGCTTCTTTTCTAGTGGTGTATTTGAATTGCCATTTGGCTATAAATATAGGTGTAACACAGAAGTGCATTTCCCTTGATGTAAGGGGTTTGCCCCAGTGTAAGGGGTGAAACGCACATTGGCGCTTTTTAGTTTCAAATCAGGAAGGGTCTCTCTCTTTTATTATTTACCTGATGGGGAGCTATCTATACTGAATAAAAGTTATATTTTAATGAGGAACTTTGTCTTGGACATCCAAGAAGGGGAGGTGCATCTTTATAGTCATACTTTTTCTATTGTAAAATAGGTTCAAATAATAGGTTTCCTCTCAAGGCGCCGCGTATGCCATCCCACAGGCGATTTACATTTTCGCCGGTGGGATGGCATTTCGGGGAGATTAGTCGCCTGCTAACAGGGAGATTTGTCACGGGCGACTAATCTCCCCGTCTGCCAGAGCCCATACATATACAGCTTATCTTATCTAAACAAAAGGAAAACTCCTTCACAGGGGGCTGTGCACGCAATGCGATTGGACAAGTTTGAACAGAGTATTAACTTTGACCCTCTGCACTCACTGTCCTAAGGTAGAGCGCGCACAGCCCCCTGTGAAGGAGTTTTCCTCTCGTGTAGATAAGATAAGCTGTATATGTAAGTAGCAGTCCGTGCACAGGTTTTTTGTTTTTAACTGCAAGAAGTTAGTGGATAACAGAACCGTAAAGGGAGGAGGAGAGCAGGAAAAAGTTACTGAGAGGAAAGAAAATAAAAGCACAGAATTCAGAGAAAAGGAGTTAATGGGAGAAAGAAATATAAAGGAGGAAAGAAAGCAGGGAAAAAAAATGCTGAGAGAAAAGAAAATAAAAGCACAGAATGCAGAGAAAATGGAGATTAAAAACATGAAATATATAGATAACATAATTTGAGTTATAAAGGGAAAAAAGAGCAGAACGAACCAATTGCAGTTTAGCACCTCATTAATAAAAGACCCCTGTGGAATAATAGAGGAAAAAAATGGGCATGAGACTACAAAAAAAAGTAAGCTGTAGCCGTTTTATCTGTATTATTTATAGCTGTGGGCCTGTGCCCTGGTTGTGGTGCGGCATTGCTGCACTGGTTGAACTGTACATTATTTTAAAATCTAGGGATCCCCAACCTTTTTTTACTCATGAGCCAAACTCAGATATAAAAAATGTTGGGGAGCTACAAAAGCATGAAAAGGTTTTTTGGGGGTGCCAAATATGGACTGTGGTTGGTTATTGGGTAGTCCCATGCGGACTGCTGGCCTGCGGGGGGCTCTGATATGAGTTAAACTGTGCTTCCAAAGTTGCCTCCAAGCCAGAAATATAAAAATTGCAACCTACTTTGAGGCCACTGGGACCAACATGTTGCCCCTGAGAATTGGGCATAACTGGTTTAATTTCACAAAGCTCTGCTGACTATCCAGCAATAGGGAAAGGGGAGCAGTGACAGAAGTTTAAATGTCCCATCTTGTGCAGTACTTCCTCTTGCCAGTTAGAAAGCAGCACAATTCAGCAGGAACGGCCCCCTAAGTTTGCTCATTGCCTGTACAGAGAGATACCATAAAACTATGGCAGAATAGGGATTCCCCTGTACTAAGCACAGTTCAGCAAGAACAGCCCACAAGGTTTGCTCATAGCCTGTACAGAGAGATACCATAAAACTATAGCAACATAGGCATTCCTCTGTACTAAGCACAATTCAGCAGAAACAGCCCCCTAAGTTTTCTCCATATGATGGCTACATGAACGCTGCTCAGTGCTGCTAGTGTTGCGTGAGTCTGGGAATGGGAGTACACTGCAGGGCAAATTGCATTCTTTCCATGGACATGTCAAAAAATGTTTTGCCGTGCTGCGTGTGGCAGAGCTTTTTGTCCCTATTCGCTTTTTTAAATGTTGGGAGGTATGCCTGTATTTAACACAATTCAGCAGGAACAGCCTAAAAAACTATAAAACTATGGCAGCATAGGGACTCCCCTGTACTAAGCATAATTCAAAATGTACTAAGGGGGCCCCGCAAAACTGGTTCCAATTGGGCCCCATAGTTGGTCCCTGCTGTCCATCAGCGTAATACCATCACCTCCCAAATCCCAGACATTCAACAACCATTCAAGCAATCCTTCTCCAACCTTTTGTGTACATTTTTGTCCAGTTTCAGTTAATTTACTAGCTGACCATGACCGAGGAGGAGCACACATAATAGTGTTCTGCCTGAGGTCCACTTTTCTCTCTCACTTCTCTCTTTTTTTTTCTATGAGTTACAATGGGCCTGACCTCAACATTTCATCATCCATCCATTCTTCAGACCCTGACCACCCCCTCCCAGTCCTGAGGGGTTATTAAAGCACGCACTTGTGCATTGTTTCTAATGGGCTTCTTATTTTTTCTCCGTCTTTTCCTATTAATGATCTTTCTATTGTTCAAACTGCGCAGCTACTTGTTCTTTTTCTTGCCCTGCATTATGACTACATAACCTTAAAATTTGCAATTGCTCTTTCACAGTTGAAGTTGGGACTAAATCCTGCTTAGTCTGTTGCTGTAACACTTGAAAACTCAACTGACCCAAACACCCAACTGGGCAATATCCCTGTTTTCTCACTAGTGCTTTTCCCCACCCCTTTCAGCTTTTCTATCCAATACATTTTTCTCTAAGAATGTCTCTTCTTCAAACAGTAATTACAAATATGCAATACACACAGAAGAACTACTATCCCCAACCCCCACACAAAAGATACAATTTGTGGATAGACAAGGAAAAGAGATAGAGGACACATACAGTCAGTTATCAATCCACAGAACCCCACTTTTGGTACCAAATGTAATTAGAGATGTAGCGAACCTCGCCAAAAAAGTTTGCGAACCCGTTCGCGAACTTTCGGCAAAAAGTGCGAACGTTCGCGAACTTTGCGAACCCCATAGACTTCAATGGGAAGGCGAACTTTAAAACCTAGAAAAGCCATTTCTGGCCAGAAAACTGATTTTAAAGTTGTTTAAAGGGTGCCACGACCTGGACAGTGGCATGCAGGAGGGGGATCAAGGGCAAAAATTTCTCTGAAAATTACGTTGTTGACACAGCGTTGCGTTTTGTGCTGTAAAGGGCAGAAATCACACTACATTCCTAAACTTATGTAATAAACTGCTTTAAAAAGTCCGGCGTCTACATGCCAATCAAGTCGTGTAAAGGTTACGGCCGGTTCACACACAAAGACAAAACGCCGCGTTTACTGCAACGAAAAAAAACGCAAAAAGCTTTAATGATACCGTCAAGTGAGCGAATAATAGTTTTTGCTAGTTGCTTGTCACCTCCAGGATGTTCGTCCTGTCGGTGGGAATATTTCTGTAGTGGTGTGTTTAGCAGTCACTGTGCTTGTGCGCACGTGCACGGTCAGGCAGAGGTAATTCAATGTACAGTGACGTGAACCAAAAAACACTGATTCTGCAGTGTGGGCCCAGTTTTGTCCTACCTTTTTGATCACCTGTGGTGACCATAAAAGATACGATTTTGCCGCTGTTGCAGAACCCTGAAAAATCAGGAATGTGTACATTCCTGAAAAATTATGTTTTTTTTGTTGCAGCTACTGAAGCACAGAGGATAGAAAAAATATGTTAGATAGATGGTATCATAACCATGCCCCAGGCAAACCCTTTAAAAGGACTAAGATAGGGTGCCAAGCACAGAAGACAGAAAAATTCAGGATTTACCTGTCCAAAAAGTTTGGCTTAAAATTAAGCCAGTAGGATTTGCACCCTAGTTTGTACGGTGGTGGAGGAGGACGCTAAAGGACAGCTGTGTGTGGTGTCAAGCGGCGTGCAGAGAAGGACAGCTGCATGGGCAGTCAGAACAAGTCTTCCGGCGTGCAGTAACCCTCCGAGATCCATGCCTCATTCATTTTAATAAAGGTCAGGTAATCAACACTTTTGTGACCTAGGCGAGTTCTCTTCTCAGTTACAATCCCTCCTGCTGCACTGAAGGTCCTTTCTGAGAGGACACTTGAGGCAGGGCAAGATAAGAGATTTATGGCAAATTGTGACAGCTCTGGCCACAGATCAAGCCTGCGCACCCAGTAGTCCAGGGATTCATCGCTCCTCAGAGTGTCAATATCTGCAGTTAATGCCAGGTAGTCCGCTACCTGCCGGTCGAGGCGTTCTCGGAGGGTGGATCCAGAAGGGTCCTGGCGCTGCCTTGGACTGAAAAAACTTTGCATGTCTGACGTTACAGAGTGGCCAAAGTGCATTGTCCTTGCAGGTGTGCTCGTGGGAGGATTACCGGCACCTCTGCCCCTGGAATGTGGAGTGACATCACCCTTAAAAGCATTGTACAACATGTTTTGCAGGCTGGTTTGGAAATGCAGCATCCTTTCGGACTTGTGGTACGTTGGTAACATTTCTGCCACTTTATGCTTGTAACGAGGGTCTAGTAGCGTTGCCACCCAGTACAGGTCCTTCTCCTTAAGCCTCTTGATACGGGGGTCCTTCAACAGGCATGACAGCATGAAAAACCCATTCTCACAAGGTTGGATGCAGAGGTATCCATCTCCCCTTCCTCGTTATCAAGGACTACGTCCTCATCCACCACCGTCTCCTCCCCCCAGCCATGTACAAGACCAGGGCTCCCCAAAAGGTGACCACAAGCCCCCCGGGAAGCCTGCTCCTGTTGGTCTTCCGCCTCCACAAAGCCACCTTCCTCCTCTGACTCCACTTCTGACACCTCTCCCTGCGTTGCAGCAGGTGCCTGGGAACGTTCTGGTGATTCCGCCCAGAAATCATGCTCTTGGTCACGCTGGTCTACAGCGTCATCTGTCACTCGTCGCACGGCACGCTCAAGAAAAAAAGCAAAGGGTATTAGGTCGCTGATGGTGCCTTCAGTGCGACTAAGCATATTTGTGACCTCGTCAAAAGGGCGCATCAGCCTGCAGGCGTCGCGCATAAGCACCCAGTAATGGGGGAAAAAAATCCCCAGCTCTGCAGATCCAGTCCTACCACCCAGTTCAAATAGGTATTCATTGACGGCTCTTTGTTGTTGTAGCAGACATTCAAACACCATTAGCGTGGAATTCCAGCGAGTCTGGCTGTCGCAAATTAAACGCCTGACTGGCAACTTGTGCCGCCGCTGAATGTCACTAAGGCGTGCCATGGCTGTGTAGGAACGTCTGAAATGGCCAGACACCTTCCTGGACTGCCTGAGTATGTCCTGCAATCCTGGGTACTTCGAGACAAACCGTTGGACTATCAAATTTAAAACATGTGCCATGCAGGGCACATGTGTTAAATTGCCCAGTCTCAGTGCTGCCAACAGATTGCTTCCGTTGTCACACACCACTTTTCCGATTTTCAGTTGGTGTGGGGTCAGCCACCGATCGGCCTGTGAGTGCAGAGATGACAGGAGTGCAGATCCGGTATGGTTTCTGCTTTCCAGGCACGTCATGCCCAAGACAGCATGACAACGGCGTACCTGGCACGTCGAATAGCCTATGTGGAGCTGGGGGTGCACAGGTGTGGAGGAGGACACAGCAGCAGAGGAGGAAGAAGCCGAGGAAGAAGCCAAGTTAGAAGACGAGTTAGAAGACGACTTAGAAGACGAGTTAGAGAGCAAAGGAGGAGTAGAGGTGGTGGCAGACCCGCATGCAACCCGTGGCGGTGACACCAACTCCACTGTTGTTGAACCACGCATTCCCTGCTTCCCAGCCATCACCAGGTTCACCCAGTGGGCAGTGTAGGTGACATACCTGCCCTGACCATGCTTGGAGGACCATGTGTCAGTAGTCATATGGACCTTTGCCCCAACACTAAATGACAGAGATGCGGTGACTTGGCTCTGCACATGCTGGTACAGGTGTGGTATTCCCTTCTGTGAAAAAAAATTGCGACTGGGTACCTTCCACTGCGGTGTCCCAATTGCTACAAATTGGTGGAAAGCCTCAGAGTCCACCAGCTGGTATGGTAAAAGCTGGCGGGCTAAGAGTGCAGACAATCCAGCTGTCAGACGCCGGGCAAGGGGATGACTCGGAGGCATTGGTTTCTTACGCTCAAACATGGCCCTCACAGAAACTTGGCTGGGGGCAGATGAGCAGGAACTGGTTGTCAAGGTGGAAGGCGGAGTGGAGGGTGGTTGAGACGGGTCAAGGACAGCAGAGGTAGAGCAGTAAGATGCTGGAGCAGAAGGAGGGTGGCTTAGCGTTTGGCTGCTGCCTTTGAGGTGTTGCTCCCATAGTGCTTTGTGTTTGGCGTTCATGTGCCTTCGCATAGCAGTTGTATCTAAGTGGGTGTTGGGCTTCCCAAGACTCAGTTTCTGACTGCACTCATTGCAAATTACAGCGCTTTTGTCAGAGGCACACACATTAAAAAAATGCCACACTGCTGAGCCTTTTGATGTGGGCTTTCTAGCAGTAACAGTAGAAGTTGGCGGGTGCCTTGGCTGGCTGACCACAGGTGCCAATTCATGTTGTTGCCCTACTGTTCCCTGGGAGCTGTCCCTGCTTCTTCTAAGTCTTATTCTCCTCCTGCCTCTCTGACTCTCCGTCTCTCCATCTGAACTATCCTCCTCTTGCTCTCTTCTTGTGGGCACCCACAAAATATCAATCTCCTCATCATCATTCTCCTCAGATGCATCAATTTCTTCTGACAGCTCACAGAAGACAGCAGCAGCGGGGACCTCATCACACCTTATGTCCATCTCTGTTGTGTTGCCTGCCTGAATTATGATATCTGGTGTAACGTCCTCATCTCCTTCATCTTCTTCTGGCAATAATGGTTGCGCATCACTCAGTTCAACAAACTCATGAGTAAATAACTCCTCTGACTCCAGTGAAGAAGGGGCGGCGGTGGTGGAGGAAGTGGTACGTGGGGTGCCCATAGCAGAGGAGGATGAGGATGTTGTGGCAAAGTTAGAAACAGTAGAGGATGGGGTGTGCTGTGTAAGCCAGTCAACTACCTCTTCAGCATTTTGGGAGTTCAGGGTAAGTGCCTTCGGAAAACTGGGCAATTTCCTAGGGCCACAGGATATCATAGCAGCACGGCCCCTAGTGCCTCTGCGTGGCGGCCTGCCTTTGCCTGGCATTTTTTTTATTTTTACAAAACAACAACAACTTGGGTGATGTTTCTGGACACGGAATTACTATTGTTATTTTTAGACAGAATGTGCAAAAGCTCACACAGCTAGGTGGCACTTGGTTGAAAAAGACAGTGGCAACAACAAGGCCTGCAATGGCAAAGTATACAGTAGTGGATGTAGTATTGCCGGTGGAAAAACGTCACTCGGGTGATGTTTCTGGACACGGAATTACTATTGTTATTTTTAGACAGAATGTGCAAAAGCTCACACAGCTAGGTGGCACTTGGTTGAAAAAGACAGTGGCAACAACAAGGCCTGCAATGGCAAAGTATACAGTAGTGGATGTAGTATTGCCGGTGGAAAAACGTCACTCGCGTGATGTTTCTGGACACGGAATTACTATTGTTATTTTTAGACAGAATGTGCAAAAGCTCACACAGCTAGGTGGCACTTGGTTGAAAAAGACAGTGGCAACAACAAGGCCTGCAATGGCAAAGTATACAGTAGTGGATGTAGTATTTCCGGTGGAAAAACGTCACTCGGGTGATGTTTCTGGACACGGAATTATTATTGTTATTTTTGACAGAATGTGCAAAAGCTCACACAGCTAGGTGGCACTTGGTTGAAAAAGACAGTGGCAACAACAAGGCCTGCAATGGGAAAGTGTACAGTAGTGGATGTAGTATTGCCGGTGGAAAAACGTCACTCGCGTGATGTTTCTGGACACGGAATTACTATTGTTATTTTTAGACAGAATGTGCAAAAGCTCACACAGCTAGGTGGTACTTGGTTGAAAAAGACAGTGGCAACAACAAGGCCTGCAATGGCAAAGTATACAGTAGTGGATGTAGGATTGCAGGTGGAAAAACGTCACTCGCGTGATGTTTCTGGACACGGAATTACTATTGTTATTTTTAGACAGAATGTGCAAAAGCTCACACAGCTAGGTGGCACTTGGTTGAAAAAGACAGTGGCAACAACAAGGCCTGCAATGGCAAAGTATACAGTAGTGGATATAGTATTGCTGGTGGAAAAACGTCACTCAGGTGATGTTTCTGGACACGGAATTACTATTGTTATTTTTAGACAGAATGTCTTAATAAATATCTAAATATCTATATCTAATATATATATATATATAATATATATATCTAATATCTAATAAGATAAATGAAAAAAATAATAATAATAAAACAAAAGTGATCTCTGGTTGGTGCTGGTGGTGAACTACTAGGAGCAGCACACCAGTCCCCAACACAGCTAGACTAATAGCTACCTAAACTCTCCCTCAAATCCCTGCACACTTGGACACAGCTCTCTCCCTATGTGCTGCTAATACAGAGCAGTAGAAAGCAGATCACATTCACTAGTCAGACTCAGCAAAGCTACCTAAACTCTCCCTCAAATCCCTGCACAGCTTCTCTCCCTACACTATCTCTTCAAACACACACAGGCAGAATGTAAAATGGCTGCTGGGCTTCGATTTATATATGGAAGGGAGTGGTCCAGGGTTGGGGGGGGGTGGTCCAGGAGGGAGAGCTGCCTGATTGGCTGCCATGTATCTGCTGACTCTGGGGTGAGAGGTCAAAATTTGGCGCCAGCTAAGGCGAACCCAAATGGCGAACATCGCCAAAAGTTCGCGAATTTGCGGACTTGCGAACACCCGATGTTTGCGCGAATTAGTTCGCCGGCGAACAGTTCGCTACATCTCTAAATGTAATGAGAGTAAATTCTGTAGAGTGGTTAAACTGAAAATCCGCTTCTGATTGGCTGGTGGGCATGTGTAGCTCTCCCCCTCAGCCTACAGGAGGGGGAGAGAGATTTCAGTGATGTCACTGTAGTCTTCACACTGCTGTAGGCTGCCAGCTCTATATCTATAAGCAAGCAGGGATCTGGGAATTTAGATATGCAGTAAGTACTTAAAAGGAATGCCTTTAGACTTACTTTTAATTTATATTAACCTTTCCTTGTCCTTTAACACAAACTTTTTATTTTGTTGCGCGTCAACTTTGACAGCGTTTTTTTAACTGCGCAAAGCATTTAAGTGAAACTAAATAGATTCTAGGCATGTTTTATTTGTGGGTGGAACCTTTCTTCAGCTTTGGGACTACCAATAAATCATTTTACTCTCAGAGCAATAGTTTTTAGCTGCTGGGGTCAGTGACTCCCTTTTGGAAGCTGCAAAGAGTTATAAGATGAAGGCAAATAATTCAAAAACTATGCAAAATAAGTAATGAAGATCAATTGTAAAGTTGCTTATAATTGGCTTTTCTACAACATGCTAATAGTTAACTTAGGTAACATAGTAACATAGTAAGTTGGGTTGAAAAAAGACATACGTCCATCACGTTCAACCATAATGCCTATATATAACCTGCCTAACTACTAGTTGATCCAGAGGAAGGCAAAAAACTCCATCTGAAGCCTCTCTAATTTGCCACAGAGGGGAAAAAATTCCTTCCTGACTCCAAGATGGCAATCGGACCAGTCCCTGGATCAACTTGTACTAAGAGCTATCTCCCATAACCCTGTATTCCCTCACTTGCTAAGAATCCATCCAGCCCCTTCTTAAAGCTATATAATGTATCAGCCAGTACAACTGATTCGGGGAGGGAATTCCACAACTTCACAGCTCTCACTGTAAAAAATCCTTTCCGAATATTTAAATGGAACCTCCCTTCTTCTAAACGGAGTGGGTGCCCTCGTGTCCGTTGGAAGGACCTACTGGTAAATAAAACATTAGAAAGGTTATTATATGATCCCCTTATATATTTATACATAGTTATCATGTCACCTCTTAAGCGCCTCTTCTCCAGTGTAAACAGACCCAACTTGGCCAGTCTTTTTTCATAACTGAGACTTTCCATACCCTTTACCAGCTTAGTTGCCCTTGAGGTGAGGTGAACTACCTATTTATGTTAATCTGCCAAGTTTTGCTTTGTGTCAAAATGCGCTGAATTGCATTGGAGTCAATGGGAAGACCAATTCACATGCATGTTTTGCTTATTATACTGGAAGCGCATGAAAAATAAAAACAAAATAGTGCAATATGTTTCAAAAGTAAATTAAACTAAAGTGAAAGAGTTGTGCCTATAACTCCAAATAATAACAAAGTGCACATAAAATCCACAAATCGCACACTCACCAGATGGTAGTTAAGATATGCAGAGGTAAATGAAATCCACTGTTTAGGTTTAAGTTCTCCATTCAATTTGGAAAAGCAAAAGATAAAACAGAGTATAGTGTAATACCCTTTATTAAAAATAGTCCTGCTGCAGTACAGGCTACTTACAGTATATGGATAAGAACAAAACGTATCACAAACAGCTCTACACGTTTCATGTGTCCGCCACGCATCATCAGGAGCAATAAAAATGTGATCTAAAAACATCATCTTATACTGGCAAATCACATGCATAAAATGGTAATTAAGATTTATCAGCTGACCATAGAGCATAGGTGCACATTAAGCATAAACCAATGGGGAGGAAGGCATAAACCAATGGGGAAAGGAGGAGAGAGTAGTGCCATAAACCCATATGATTGTGATCCGCCCACCATATAGAGGAGCTGCATACACCCCTTTCCTTCTCATAAGTGAAAATAAAAAACAAAACAACAAAACACAAAATTGTACATAAAACAAAAGCCAAACTAAAATGCTGCCAAATCCAGCTCTATATTTAGACCATGAGGTTGTAGTGTGTTTAGTTTAAAAATCCAGTAGGTCTCACACAGACATAATCTAATGAATCTATCACCCCCATCTTAAAGTGTTGCGAGACACCATGGTTATTTGCCTTTCCATTTACGTGGTTTATTTATTGGTGTGTCCTTGTAATAAATGGTATGTAGGGAGAACCATTAGATCCATCGGTACTAGAATAAGGGAACATATACTTAATTAATAAGTTAGGCAAAAATAACCATGGTGTCTCGAAACACTTTAAGATGATACATAATTGCGATCCCACTGGGCTGGTATTTTTGGGATTAGAACAAATCTCCTCTAACATCAGAGGGGGTGATAGATTCATTACATTATGTCAGTGTGAGACCTACTGGATTTTTAAACTAAACACACTACAACTTCATGGTCTAAATATAGAGCTGGATTTGGCAGCATTTTAGTTTGGGCCTCAGATCCATTATGCTTTTTTGATCACACCTTACATATAATGCAAGCCTTAAATACACATACCAACAACATTATTAGAAGCCTTAACAGGCCCCAAATCAGAAGATATTTGACAATATTGCAGCAGCATTAGGAAGTTTATTCGAAACTGACAGACCCCCAAATCATGAAAAAATTGATGATATTTTAGCAGCAGCAGGAGAATTATTAAAAAACAACAGACCCCACAACAGAAGAAATTTGATTATATTTAAACAGCAGCAGGGAGATTATTAAAAAAAGACAGACCCAACACCTGAAGAAATTTGACGATATTGTGGCAGCAGCAGTATCAATAACATTATAAGGAGCATTAACAGACCCCAAACCATAACAAATTTGATTATATTGCAGCAGCAGCAGCAGGATGTTTATTAGAAACTGACAGAGCCCAAACCATAAGAAATTTAATATTTTAGCAGCAGCAGGAAGAATATTAAAAAAACGACAGACCCCACACTAGAAGAAATTTGATGATATTGCGGCACCAGCAGTATCAACAACATAATAAGGAGCATTAACAGACCCCAAACAAGAAGAAATATGAGTATATTTTAGCAGGAGTAGCAACAACAACATTATTAGGAGCCTTAACAGACCCCAAACAAGATGACATTTAATGATATTGTGGCAGCAGCAGGAAGATTATTAGAAAACAACAACCCCAGACTAGAAGAAATGTAACGGTATTGTAGCAGTAACAGTAGAAACAGTAGCAGAAGACTTGACAGGCCCCAACCAGTAAAAAAATTGGCCTACAATGCAGCATTTTTACTAATAGTAGCAGCAGCAGTAGCAGCACAGATAGCAGCAAGATGGGAATAGGCAAACTAGTGAGGAGGAGTCTATGAGAGGAGGGTATAGAGGAGTATAAGGCAGCAATGGAGAGAGGAGGGTACATCTGTGAGGAAGAGAGGAGGCTAGTCTCTGATGTCCGCAATGGGCACTTGGATATTCCCACTTATCAATGCCTCATTCATCTTCATGAATGCAAGCATATCTACGCTGCCAGTGAATAGCTGTGTCCACTTCTCAGTGACCACCCCACCTGCGGCACTGAAGATACAATCTGACAGGACAGGGGGGCAAGCCAGCACTTCCAGAGCATATTGTGCCAGTTCTGGCCACTGGTCGAGACAAAAATGCATGGGGTCATCATCAGTGTGCATGGTATCCTGCACATTTACAGACCCCATATTTTCCAGCCGCTGTTGGTGGCGATTTTGGCTGCGGACCTGGCCCTGCTGCTGCCTGTAAAGGCTCAAAGAAGCTTCACCGCACATCGAGGAGATCACCACCACCCGCACTGCTGCTGCTGCTGCTAGGCCCCAGTCTCTGCTGGATGTGTGAAGTAGTGGAGGCCTGAGATGTGTCAGACTGATTGAAGGCCTCCACCAGTTTGGAGCACAGAGCACTCTTCAATTGACCCACCCTTCTCTCTCTCTGGCTGGGTACAAGGAACTCCCCCACCTTTTTCTTGTACCGTGGGTCAAGCATAGTAGCCACCCAGTAATCCTCCCGGTCTTTGATGGAGCGATGGAGCAGATTCGGTGATTGCTCCGGAGGCATGTCTGCAAATGCGCAGCCATGTAGGAGTGTCCCCAACCAACTTCTTCTTGACTGCCTTCTAGATGCAGCAGGTCATCTCCCTGCTCCTTCCCCTGCTCTGTGCTCTCCCAGCCATGCACAACAGCTGGGGTGGTTGGGTGGCGTGGGTCCTGCTCCCCCTTCTCTGCAAGCACCCAGCCCTTCTCTCCTGCATCCTCCTAACTAGGTATTTCCTTCTATTCCTGCCTCCCAGCCCCTTGTGCCAGCCTACGGAACCTGCATTCCCTCTCCTCCTCCTCAGGCATGTCACCCTTCTCTAGCAGGCCATCCATGTGCGCTTGAGGAGGAAAACCAGGGGTATGACATCAGTGACACACTCATTGTCCCTGCTAACAAAACATATGGCCTGCTCAAAGGGGGCAAGTACTTGGCAGTGCTTCCTCATCTGCTGCCACTCCCCTGTGTGCTAAAGTGCCCTAAATTTGCCTCCTGAGTACCCCTGGCACTGTGCTCCAGCAGGTAATTGTGACCGGGGGGATCAGCAGAGGATCTTTTTGGGGATCAGATGATCTTTTTGATGAGCAGACAGGTATGGGGGTGCCCCATACCGGTCTGCTCATCAAAAAGATCCTGGGTGTCTGGGCCCAAATCCACCTCAGGATCAAATAATAAGGGGGATGGGATGTCCCCAAGCACTGAACTGGCAGGTGACGCCACCTCCTGCTGCTCACTTGTGCCTGCAGCAGACGAGGTAGTCTGGATGAGCCAGTCTATGACTGCCTCTGCCTGCTGTGACTTGATCGGTTGCGAAGTGGTGGTAAAAAAACCTGGCAAAGTCCTGCAAGTACCAGTTGCCCCACTGTGACATAATGCTGCCTGCTGCTGTTGCCACTGGGAGCTGTGGACCTAGAGCTGCAGGGAGGAGCAGCTATGAGAAAAATATGGATTATAAAAAGGGACCATATCTCCTTTGCTTTACGGTTCACATCCTCATAAATCATGTATTGGTTATGAGGAGGTCACATGCTTCCTAATGATACCAAACAAGGCCAACCTATACCCTCCAGTTTGGAGGGATAGTTTCTGGGGGATTGGAACATGAGACACCCCTTATGTTTGGTATCATTCTGATTGCCCATGTATGGATCACAGCAAGCCTGTTATACATTGTTTCGGAGAGACAGGGGCATTAGAAAAGGAGAAGTGTGTCTGTTCGTTAAGCAGGAATTAAAAGCAAATATTAAAGAGGAAGTGATGGGGGTAACAGAGGGAGCTGAATCCTTATGGGTTGAGCTTCTCACAGATAGTAAAGAATCTAACAAATTAATGGTAGGGGTATGCTATAGACCCCCTAATGTAAGCGAAGAGGAGGAGGCTCAGTTCCTGTTACAAATAGAAAAGGCTGCTAGTTTGGGTCAAGTGATGATAATGGGGGATTTTAATTATCCTGATATTGACTGGAGCCACAGTACTGCCAGTACAGTAAATGGGAACATGTTTATAAACTTGCTGCATGACAACTTTGTCACAGGTTGTTGAGGAGCTAACCAGGAACCATGCTATATTGGATCTAATGATCTCTAATGGTCCAGAGCGTATAGCAAATGTGCAAGTAGTTGAACCCCTGGGTAACAGTGACCATAATGTAATAACATTATTATTATTATTATTATTATCATTGGATGTTTGGTGCAGGAAACAAACTTACACTGGGGCAACTATAGGCCTGTTAGTCTAACATCGGTAGTAGGAAGGAAAACTTTTGGAAGGGGTAATAAGGGATAGGGTACTTGAATACATTGCAGTTCACAATACTATTAGTTTGTGCGAGCATGGTTTTATGCGTAACAGATCTTGCCAGACTAATTTAGTCGCCTTTTATGAGGAGGTGAGCAGGAACCTCGATGCTGGAATGGCAGTTGATGTCATCTACTTGGACTTTGCTAAAGCGTTTGATACAGTACCTCACAGAAGGTTAATAATCAAATTAAGGAATATTGGCCTAGAACATAATATTTGTAATTGGATAGAGAACTGGCTGAAGGATAGAGTACAAAGAGTGGTGGTAAATGGAACATTTTCTAATTGGACCAGTGTGGTTAGTGGAGTACCGCAGGGGTCAGTCCTAGGTCCTTTGCTTTTTAACTTGTTTATTAATGACCTGGAGGTGGGCATAGACAGTACTGTTTCTATTTTTGCTGATGACACAAAATTGTGCAAAACTATAAGTTCCATGCAGGATGCTGCCGCTTTGCAGAGCGATTTGACAAAATTGGAAAACTGGGCAGCAAACTGGAAAATGAGGTTCAATGTTGATAAGTGCAAAGTTATGCATTTTGGTAGAAATAATATAAATGCAAACTATCTACTGAATGGTAGTGTGTTGGGGGTTTCCTTAATGGAGAAGGATCTAGGGGTTTTTGTAGATAACAAGTTGTCTAATTCCAGGCAGTGTCATTCTGTGGCTACTAAATCAAATAAGGTGCTGTCTTGTATAAAAAAGGCCATTGACTCAAGGGATGAGAACATAATTTTGCCTCTTTATAGGTCCCTGGTAAGGCCTCTCCTTGAGTATGCAGTGCAGTTTTGGGCTCCAGTCCTTAAGAAGGATATTAATGAGCTGGAGAGAGTGCAGAGACGTGCAACTAAACTGGTTAAGGGGATGGAAGATTTAAATTATGAGGTTAGACTGTCGAGGTTGGGGTTGTTTTCTCTGGAAAAGAGGCGCTTGCGAGGGGACATGATTACTCTGTACAAGTACATTAGAGGGGATTATAGGCAGATGGGGGATGTTCTTTTTTCCCATAAAAACAATCAACGCACCAGAGGCCACCCCTTTAGATTAGAGGAACAGAGCTTCCATTTGAAGCAGCGTAGGTGGTTTTTCACGGTGAGGGCTAGTGAGGTTGTGGAATGCCCTTCCTAGAGATGTGGTAATGGCAGATTCTGTTAATGCCTTTAAGAGGGGCCTGGATGAGTTCTTGAGCAATCAGAATATCCAAGGATATTGTGATACTAATATCTACAGTTAGTATTAGTGGTTGTATATATTGTTTATGTATGTGAGTGTATAGATTGGTAGGTGTGGGTTGTGTGTGCTGGGTTTACTTGGATGGGTTGAACTTGATGGACTCTGGTCTTTTTTCAACACTATGTAACTATGTAACTATGTAACAAAGACACTGAATTTTAGAAAAGCTAATTTTAGCTCCTTAAGGGCAGTGCTTCAGGGCATAGTATGGGGCATTAAGTTTTATGATAAAAACACAGAGCAGATATGGTTGTCATTTAAAATGATATTAATTCATTACTGTTCTCAATTTATTCTATTAATAAGAAAAAGTAGAAGTGTTAAGAATCACCTTATGTGGCTTAACTCTGAGGTAAAGAAGTTAATAGGGAAAAAAAGGAAAGCTTTTAAGAAATATCAGAGGGGACAGTAGCTGTGTTTAATGGATATAAACACTATAACAAGTGTTGTAAAACAGCAATCCGGAAGGCAAAGATAGAAAATGAGGAGCGCATTGCGGCAGAGGCCACAACTAACCCCAAAAAGTTTTTTAAGTAATAGTAAAAAGATGCAGGTTGAGGGTGTGGCCCCATTAGTGAGTTATAGTAACAATATGGTTACAGCGGATACAAAAAAGGCAGATGTGCTAAACCAGTTCATTTCTTCTGTGTATACAGTAGAGGAGCCAGAGGGCCAAATCCCACCCAATAGCTGCCTCAGCTCCAACTACACAGTGGTTGACAGAGGATATGGCGCTAAAAGGGTTACACAATATAAATGTAAACAAGGCACCTGGGCCAGATGGAATACATCCTCGGGTACTGAGAGAGCTAGGGTCAGATTTACACTGGCCTTAGTTTCTCATATTCTCACTTGCTTTCATCAGGTACGGTACCTAGGGATTGGAAGAAGGCTAATGTCATTCCTATATTTAAAAAGGGAGTAAGATCTCAGCCTGGCAATTATAGGCCTGTAAGTTCGACATCCGTGGTGGGCAAATTATTTGAAGGCTTGTTAAGGGATCACATACAAAATTATGTACTGGAGAATGGCATTATCAGCAGTAATCAGCATGGCTTTATGAAAGGACAGGTCATGTCAGACCAATTTAATTGCTTTTTATGATGAGGTGAGTAAAAAGCTGGACAGTGGGGATGCAATATTTATAATCTATTTGGATTTTGCCAAAGCATTTGATACCGTTCCCCACAAATGACTGCTTTCTAAACTAAGGTCTATTGGTCTTAGTGAAGTCGTTTGCACATGGATAGAAAACTGGCTACAGGATCGGGTACAGAGGGTAGTTGTTAATGGTACGTTCTCTACTTGAAGTAAGATTCTCAGTGGGGTCCGTCAGGGTTCTGTACTGGGTCCACTTTTGTTTAATTTGTTCATAAATGACTTAGGGGAGGGTATTATAAGCAATGTATCAGTGTTTGCAGATGACAAAAAACTCTGCAGACCAGTCAATTCTATCCAGGATGTGACATCCCTGCAGCAGGAACTTGACCGACTGGCATTCTGGGCGGCTAAGTGGCAGATGAGATTTAATGTGGATAAATGTAAGGTCATGCACCTGGGATGTAAAAATATGCAAGCCACTTATACCCTTAATGGGACTGCACTAGGCAAATCCATAATGGAGAAGGACCTTAGAGTCCTTGTAGATGATAAACATGGCTGTAGCAAGCAATGCCAGGCAGCAGCTGCAAGGGCAGACAAGGTTTTGAGCTGTATTAAAAGGGCCATAGATTCACAGGAGGAGGGTGTTATTCTTCCCCTTTATAGAGCGCTGGTAAGGCCCCATCTAGAATATGCTGTTCAGTTTTGGTCTCCAGTGCTCAAACGGGACATAATTGAATTAGAGAGGGTCCATAGAAGGGCAACTAAGCTGGTAAAAGGGTATGGAAAGTCTCTTCTTCAAATTATGAAGAAAGACTGGCCAAGTTGGGTCTGTTTACACTGGAGAAGAGGTGCTTAAGAGGTGACATGATAACTATGTATAAATATATAAGGGGATCATATAATAACCTCTCTAATGCTTTATTTACCAGTAAGTCCTTCCAACGGACACGAGAGCACCCACTCCGTTTAGAAGAAGGGAGGTTCCATTTAAATATTCGGAAAGGATTTTTTATTGTGAGAGCTGTGAAGTTGTGGAATTCCCTCCCTGAATCAGTCGTGCTGGCTGATACATTATATAGCTTTAAAGGGGGCCTGTCACCCTAAGAAATAACTCCAAATTATTTTCTATTATGTTAGTTGAACAAAATAAACTTCACTTACACTATATAGATAGTATCAATCTAGTTTCTTTCAGTCTTGGAACTACTCAAACACAGAAAGCAGGCAGCTGCCATTTTATGAACACTGTTAGTAAGGTAAGCTTTGCATCACCCCAAAATCTTGTTTATGTGCCAGAATGGGGGACCAGATGCCCATGCCCATGCACTGGCTACATAATTAGGTGATGAGGAGGGAGGGGAAAAGTGAGAAGTGCAGTGACATCTAGGAAAAGCTAAAAGGTATTGTCTGCCCCGCCTCTATGCCTAAGGCATAGAGGCGGGGCAGGCAATATATGATTGACAGCTGGGATTTTTAAATGGATTTATAATGGGTTTGGATGTGTTATTAAAAAAAGGAATTTGGGTTTCATGTTTAACTTGAAAAGGACTTTTATTAGTCAGCTTTTTATGTCTGGGTGACAGGTCCACTTTAAGAAGGGGCTGGATGGATTCTTAGCAAGTGAGGGAATACAGGGTTATGGGAGATAGCTCTTAGTACAAATTGATCCAGGGACTGGTCCGATTGCCATCTTGGAGTCAGGAAGGAATTTTCTGCGGCAAATTAGAGAGGCTTCAGATGGGGTTTTTTGCCTTCCTCTGGATCAACTAGTAGTTAGGCAGGTTATATGTAGGCATTATGGTTGAACATGATGGACTTATGTCTTTTTTCAACCCAACTTACTATGTTACTATGTAAAGCATACATCCAAATCAACAAAGGAATGGCTTCACCAGAAGAAGATTAAAGTTTTGGAATAGCCCAGCCAGAGCCCAGACCTGAATCCGATTGAAAATCTGTGGGGTGATCTGAAGAGGGCTGTTCACAGGAGATGCCCTCGCAATCTGACAGATTTGGAGTGTTTCTGCAAAGAAGTGTGGGCAAATCTTGCAAAGTCAAAATGTGCCATGCTGATAGACTCATACCCAAAAAGATTGAGTGCTGTAATAAAATCAAAAGGTGCTTCAACAAAGTATTAGTTTAAGGGTGTGCACACTTATGCAACCACATTATTTTAGTTTTTTTGGTTTTCTTCTCTCCACCTAAAAGATTTCAGTTTGTTTTTCAATTGAGTGGTACAGTTTATATGTCCCATTAAAGGTGGAAAAAGTTCTGAAATTATTTATCTTTGTCTCATTTTTGAACAGCACAGGAACCTGACATTTTATCAGGGGTGTGAAGACGTATCCATTTGTCGCACGTCTCTTTGTTTTTGTTGCACGCTTTGTGCGCGGCGAAACAAGTCGCATGGGGAATTTTTGACGCAGTTGCGCACAAACTATCATGAAACTAAAAAGTTTGTAGTGAATGTATCCATGCCGATTTTTTTCTGCTCATTGCTCGTAAAAATAAATATAACATGTTGATACTTAGGGACGCCGTCCACTTAATGGCTTAGCAGCAATTCCAACAAAATCAGACACACTGAAGTACAAGCGCCTCCCCCCACACAGAATACAAGAAAAGTATACATCTTATCAGCTAGCATACTATATATGGTAAAATACAGCATTATTGAATATATCTTGTCTTATTGCAGAATTTGTTCAATTACACCCAGAAAAGCTAGGACAGCCAACACCCAGGGGGCACTCCTAAGGGGATTGGAGGGATCTTAGGCGATTTGGTCCAGCAATGCAGGAGCTACAAGTCTGGGCTGCAACTGGCCAGTCAGCAGTGAGGAGAGGCTATTTGTAGCTCTTCCCCTCTCTGGCAAGTTGGCAGTACAATTAGTTACTTGTGAGCCTAAGTTACTAATCATTGTTAGGCCCATGTTAAAAAGTAAAGCATTCCTTAGTTATTGACTCAACCTGTCCTTCACTTCATATTAGCAAATCCTGTTCTCAGCTATTGACACTCACCCCCATTTGGTGTCCTTAATGGTGGTTTCTGCTACTTCATCCATTGCCATTAAGTTTCCATGCGGCTACTTCACTGTGGCACTGTGCAGACAACAATTCCTTTTAAAGGTCCAGCAAATTTACTTGCCTGTCAAATTAACCCAGTGCAGGCTCTCCACAATTGGATTCCTTTCTTATAAACTCTAACACTGATCTGCTGCTGGGCTGTGACTGAAGTTTTAGAGCACAGGTCACATAGCTGTGACACCCTGAAAAATTAAGAAAATGACGAGCCCCATGTGAAATTTTAAAATTAAAAAAAATTGTGTTTTTGAAAAAAAAGATTTATTATTAAAGCTCTATTAACTGATGCATTTGGAAAAAGACATTTTTTCCGTGACAGTATTCCTTTAATCATAGGATTACAAAAATAAAAAAAAAGTCTGAAGTTTATATAAGACTGAATCTCAGTCTTAAAATCTGCATATACATAGATTCTATAAAATAACAATATATGTTATGACCTCCCTTTAAAACTGTGTCAAGCTCATTAATCAAATAGCTCCATGTATGATCATTAATTCTCTCAGATTATGCAAATCACCCTATAGTTATCAATATAGAGAGTTAAGATCATATCTACAATTTAATCTATTAGGAGTTCTAGTATCTAGGGTGAAAATCCAAAAAGTTTCCCTCAGATTGAGAGGGCGTAAAGTATACCTTTTCCTCAGTGGAACTAGCACCCACTTAATCACTTTTACACTATTTTTAATACCTACAGTTTAAAAATTCTTTAAACAGTCTACCAATAGTGGTCCATTCATATGCCTTCTCTATAGTGTTCATATGCTCCCTTATCCTATCCTTCAAACAACGTACAGTCCGACTGCTTGTAATCCCTTCAAGTGAGGTATAGAGGAATATAAAGATTTAACATCTATAGTAATCCAAGAGTATTTTTCTGACCAAACAATATTCATAAATGTATTCAGTAAATACTCGCAAATATGATTCCAAAACCAAGGTTTCGAACTAGAGTCTACCCAATCTGAGAGACCTTTGTTTAAAGAATCTATACTTTTTTTTAAGGCGATAAACGGTATGGAAGATTTGGTAATGAAGAAAGGCTGATCAATTTGGGATTAATTATAGAAGTGGCCCTATCGTAAAAAGTGAAAATATTAATATATCATCTAATTGAATAGGAACTACCCAAATTTAATTAATTAAAAATTCTTAAATACTAGAGATAATCTTAAATAAATCTTAAATACTCACAATTATCTTTACTGTACCCCTTGCAACAATCTGTCTCTCTTTATTCTCTCATCAGGCAGGCAGCAAATTAGAATTTTGACATCTAATTGTAGTAGAGCTGTCAATCAAGCTCTGACTAAATGTGTTTGCAGGTTTGCAGGTTTGAAAAACATTTATTAAACACAAATACCTGGAAAGGAAAAATCAGCCCCAAAGTATTAACACGCAACACCATCAAGCTCTTCTACAGACTTATGCAAACTGTGACTTTTAAGAAATGGTGTCACTTATCCTAGATTACCTTAACTTACATATACAAGATCATTTGTTTTGATATACCCCACAACTTATTATGCAGTTGCAGGGTTTACACACTTGGAACTGTGAGTTTTAAATTATGTGAAAGTTCGAATAAAACACTTTATATACCCTACAAATTGTTATGCAATTGCAGTATTTGCACACTTTGAACTGTGAGTTTTAAACTATGTGAATTCAAAATCAACAACTTTAATTTGCTAAAATATTTAGCATGTTCCAAACCAATTAAGAAATAAGCAATACCAAAATAACATATGTTGTGTGTGTGTTGTTACTTTCACTCTGATTTAACACATAACTTGCGTGATTAAAGTGACTTAGTGCTTATAAAATGACCATTGCATAATTAAAAGAAGAAATTTCAAAAGGGAGAAACCAATTTACCCTGTTAGAGTTATGCTCTGCAACCACCACCTTGACAGAGAAAAGTTGGAATTAGAATTATAGCAGGTGGAGAAATTACCTTTGTATTCACTATCTCAACAATCTAAACCCTGGGAAACTCTGTTTCTGTTTGCCCTGACCTTGTGTCTGGACTTGGACTTATTTTGATTGCTGCCTGCCCAGACTAATTGATTATATTCATAAACATTTGTTGTCAGCTTATTATACAGTGGGGTCCTTGTTTTCAGTTTTTATTATGAAAGCTTCTGTGTAAATATGTTGTTCTTGCCTCAGTATGTTTGCTAGTGAATACACAGCATATAGGCTCCCACCGGCTAGTTCAGCTTTGTACCCCTAACAATTAGCTATTGATTTAAAAATGACAAAATACTTATTTGAGAAGAGGTCAGTTATAATAATGGAAACATGTTTAAAGAGAAATTTTTCATATTGCTGAAAATTAGTTTACAAATTAGAATGTTTTGACCAAATTTCATCAACCTTTCATTTTACCAGGTATATCAAATCGTCATTATCAGAACAGGCAGTTTTGATGAAAACAATGTCTTCATTGAGCGAAGATACTCTGACTTTGAGAAGCTTCACAGAACTTTATTAAAAGAGTTTAAAGAAGAAATGGAAGATGTGGTATTTCCAAAGAAAGTGCTTATTGGAAACTTCACCACCGACATGATAAGCAAGAGAATGCTTTGCTTGAAAAATTACCTTGATGAGTTGTATGCCATAAAATACATTAGGTGGTCCAAAATATACATTGACTTTTTTTTGGATCCTGAACTAGATGAGGGTTACAGCTGTCTCAGAGGAGGGCAGTATAAAAAAGCCACGGAAATTTTCCAACAAATTGTGTGTTTACAGGAAAAGCTAATACAGCACTGCTCCATATTAATTGTGCCACCTCTCTGTGCACTGGTTGTGTGTCATAAAGACTTGGAGGATCTCCAGAAAGCTTATGAAGTAGGTATTCATGCTTTGACACTGGTAGAAAAGCACCCAGGACACAAATATTACATCCCATTATTGGAGACGTTGATTTCATTGGCATACAAACTGGGTAAAGACTTTTTGTCTTTGAGGGAAAAGTTTGATATAGGAAAAAGCAGGATGATGAAAGGCCTTGAAATCGAAATGTTTACGCTGAAGGAGGTTGCAGTCAGGGAACGCCTTCATTAGAAGCAGATATCAATAACAGGAAAAGCATGAGGCAAATCTGTGGGCATGACTTACTTGTAAAATAATATGATCTTTTGAACTGGAAGGGGGTCCGCTGTGCTAGGGGAGAGAATGGTTAAGAGGCTGGAGAAATGTTTAAACTACAGTAGACAAGGGGGGTGGGTGAGCTAGAGTTTTATGGGAAAGCTAGTGTAGACGGGGCAGTGGGACTAGCAAAGGGTTGTGGGGGAGGAGTGAGGGGGGCATATAGTTTATCAGATAAGGAGCTTCCGTTGTTACAAGGGAAACAGACTAATTTTCACCTTAGCTCTAACTCTCTGTTAGCTAATGTAAACATCAGAGGGAGAAGTAGTAATCTCTGCTGCATGCTGGCTAATGCGCAAAGCTTGTCTGGTAAATTAGGGCAGTTGCAGGCTATTGCATGTATTGAAAATTATGATTTAATTGGTATCACTGAGACCTGGTGGGATGAAAAATGTGACTGGGCCGTGAATTTAAATGGTTATACAATTTTTAGGAGGGACAGAGAGATTAAAAATGGTGGAGGGGTTTGTCTTTATGTAAAGTCAGATTTAAAGCCATGTAATAAAGACATTACCAATGAAAGCGTCAAATCTCTTTGGGTAGAAATTTCAGTAGGGCTGAAGGTCACAAAGAAAATGATCATTGGTGTAAACCAGTGTTTTTCAACCTTTTTTGGGCAAAGGCACACTTGTTTCATGAAAAAAATCATGAGGCACACCACCATTAGAAAATGTTAAAAAATTTAACTCTGTGCCCAGCAGCAGTGCCCCCCTAGTACACTGGTGACCAGCAGCAGTGCCCCCCTAGTACATTGGTGCCAAGAGCAGTGCCCCCCTAGTACATTGGTGCCAGCAGCAGTGCCCCCCTAGTACATTGGTGCCAAGAGCAGTGCCCCCCTAGTACACTGGTGCCCAGCAGCAGTGCCCCCCCCTAGTATATTGGTGCCAAAAGCAGTGCCCCCCTAGTACATTGGTGCCAAGAGCAGTGCCCCCCTAGTACACTGGTGCCCAGCAGCAGTGCCCCCCTAGTACATTGGTGCCAAGAGCAGTGCCCCCCTAGTACATTGGTGCCCAGCAGCAGTGCCCACCTAGTACATTGGTGCCAAGAGCAGTGCCCCCCTAGTACATTAGTGCCCAGCAGCAGTGCCCCCATAAGTCAGTGTGCCCCGTGGCCCCCCCTAATACATTGGTGCCCAGCAGCATTTTACTCTTCGGCGGCTTCAGCATCTTCCCCTCACGCGCGCCGCCTCTGCACTTCTGCCTACACGCGACCGCACACAGGCCCTTTTATAACGTTGCGCCCCGTGCGTACAGACGTCACCCGTACACACGGGGCGCAACCAATGACAGGGCCCGAATTTTTTTTTTAAAGTAAAAATTGCGGCCCTGCCTACGGCACACCAGGCAACATCTGCGGAACAGCGGTTGAAAAACGCTGGTGTAAACCACCCAGTATAGATGAGGGGGATGAGACCCAGCTACTGTTGCAAATGGAGGAGGCTTCACAACTGGGTCAAGTTGTTATGGGGGACTTTAATTATCCGGACATTGACTGGAGTAATGGGGTGGCTAAGTCAGAAAAAGCTAGTAGGTTTGTAAATATGATAAATGACAACTTTTTATTTCACAAAATGATTTTTTAGTGTGAGTGAGATGTATAGCCCACTCCAGATACTGTACCTTGTGCTTCGGTTTAAACAAAAAATACTTAGCTCTGGAGCTCCCTCCTCTGTCCAGACTTTCCAGATGAGGTCTTATGGGATAAAAAAAAAAAAAAAATATATATATATATAGCGTAATACAATTATATGATATTGATAATCACCCCTCTAAACGTGTTTGTATCTAAAACAAATCTTGTGAACACCACTACCAAATTTACTTCACTTTTCTGTGAAAACACATGAATACAATCCACTGCAAATTCTTTAAAGTTTGTGTCTATTTAAATAAGTGAATTTCCGTATTTCACACTCTTCTGTGACTTCCTTTTATCCTTAACCAATTGTGCATATACTTACAGACCAACACTATGGTCTTGGAGCTTGTAACAAATTCCCTCTTGGTAGAACTATAACTCCCAGCTTCTCTTTTTCCACTTTCTCCTGCTGCTGGACAAATATACAACGGACATGTGTAAAATCCTAAAGCTTTATTCTAAAACATATTAAAAGTTTAAACTCACATACGCCATAAAAAGTGCGCCCATCGGTAGTCCTTTTATAAACAGCGTCGGATCCATGCTTGCTTATCAGTCTCTTTATGCGATCTGCAGTGTTCGCTTCAATCCCGGCTTGCAAGTCTCTCCGTTCACATTCTCCCTTTGGCGTCTCTCTTCACCGATGACGCGTTTTGCCAACTGGCTTCCTCTGAGCGATGATGTCATGTCCCTTGGTCCATGTGTTTAAGGAGTCCCACAGTTCAAAGTGTTTTTAACTTTATTAGTCCAAATGTCTCTTGATTGCACCCTCCAGCTGAGTCCCATTTAGTATCAGATAGTAATGCTACAAACCATGATTGAATAACATATGTAATATAAGAGAGGAAACTAACATAAATAAATAAATTGTAAAAACATTATAAAAAAGCTCTAAGATTGTAATCTATATTAAGACCAAAAGGGGTTAGGGTTTTCAATTTATAAATCCACCAGCTCTCTCTGCGTAACGTGGTTCTTACCATGGGCGTCCGCAGAAAATTTTCCAAGGGGGGGCAAGTAAGCTAGCATCATCCTGCAACAGACAAATATATATATATATATATATATATATATATATATATATATATATATATATATATATATATAAATATATATTTTTTTTTGTAGGATGATACTAGGGGAGGCTAAAGATGGCCCATACACAGACTGACCTACAGCTAATGTGACACTTAGTGGATTCGCTGCTGGCGTAAAAAGTTAACCTCCCAACTACCTCTTGCCGTTCCCACTGACTCCCAGGGATACTGTACAAAAGTGCGGGTGGGGGTGCTTTTTTTTTTTTACCCTAAAATGTTTAGGATGTAAAAGTATTCATACGCGCACTTCTGTTAGGGGATCTGCAAACATTTGTGTTTGTGATCAGTTAGCTTAAAGGGCTAGTTCGCATTCGAATTCACTTTTATTTTTAATGGTTTTTCAGTTATTTAGCTTTTTGTTCAGCAGCTCTCCATTTGGTATTTCAGCAGCTATCTGGTTGCTAGGGTCTTATTTACCCTAGCAACCAGGTAGTGGTTTAAACAAGAGATGGGAATATGAATAGTTAAGGGGCCTACTTAGAAAAATAAGTAATACAAAATTATAATAATAATAAAATTGTAGCCTCACAGAGCAATATTTTTTGGCCCCCATTTGAAATCTGTATAGAGGCAGAAGAGAAAGGCAAATTATTCAAAACAATTAATTAGAAAGACCAATTGCAAAGTTGCTAGGAATAGGCCATTTTATAACATACTAAAGGTTAACTTAAAAGTGAACCACCCCTTTAGATGTGTTTATGTTAGTGGGTATAGTACCTGTGTATAGTGCCTGTGTATATAGTACCTGTGTATAGTGCCTGGGTATTGTACCTGTGTATAGTGCCTGTGTATAGTACCTGTGTATAGTACCTGTGGGATGAAAACTGCAGCAAAAGTTGAGAGTTGGTTCTTAGGTAAAGTTACAGCTGCAGATTGTTCTTTTCAGTCTTCATTTCTGTTTCCAGTTTGCAAAATCTCCCGATCCCTGTGTGCATCTGTGCTCTGATTGGTCAATTTGTCAAGGAAGCTGTGCTCTGATTGGAGAATCCACAAGAAGAAAGATCCAATCGGAGCACAGCAAAAACGGGCTTGAGGGGAAAGTGCAGAAACGGAGTAAGGTTTTTGTTTTTTTGCTACTTTTCCAGGGGGGGGCAAGTGCCCCCTCTTGCCCCCTTCTGTGGACGCCCATGGTTCTTACTATATCTCCTCCTCTCCAGTCCAAGTTAACCTTTTCTATGCCAAAACATTTTAATCCACTAGGGTTGCTATTGTGAACTGACTTGAAATGCTTGGAGACACTATGTGACTCCAAGCCTTTTTTAATGTTGTTCACATGTTCTCCCAATCTTTCCCTTATTACTATAAGCCACATGGGCATTCCAGTATATAGATCACATTATTTGTTGTGCATTTTATTAATGTTTCTATTTCAACTCCATATTTGCAGGATTTGCACAAGGAGCACGGATAGTATCCCACTAGATCCCCACAAAGTTTATTCTTTTTTTTGGGGGGGGGGGGTATACAGCTACTGTATGTGTAATTCTTTGTTTTACATTTTTTTCCCTTTTAAATATCACTCCTGGTTCTTTTAGTAATTGGAAAAAAATTCCTTATCTAGCTGTAAAATTTATTTGTTTATCTAGCTGTAAAACTCCCCAATGTTTCTTTATTATTTTCTTTATTTCCTTTGATTGGGGGATTATATTGTTTAATAAAACCTATCCTATCTGTTGTTATATTCTCCTTTCCTTTGTTCCTATACTCTAATAGATCTCCTCTATCAATCTTTGTCACTTCCCCCCTTGCTCTCACAATATCTTTATGTTTGTATCCTCTTTGTTTGAATCTATCACTTAATATCTTTGTTTGATCTTTAAAATCAGATTCTTCGCTGCAATTTTTCTTAATTCTACGAAACTGGCCATAAGGTATATTTTTCAGCCATAAGGGATCATGATTGCTAGAGGCCATCACATAGTTGTTAACATCAACTGGTGTGAAAAAAGTTTTGGAGCAAATTTTCGATTCTTTTATAAAAGTCTAAATAGCTAACTCTTTCTGAACTATAAGTTAAATCAAATATTAGGTTCATATCATTATCATTAAGGTGGGAGACAAACTTTTTGAGCTCATCTTCTGTTCCCTTCCAAATTATAATAATATCATCTATGTAGCGCCGCCACAGGGAGAGGTTCGCCTCCCAGCCTTTCAGGGAGTTCTCTTCCCACATCCCCATGAATAAGTTCGCATAGCTGGGGGTGACTCATGTCCCCATGGCGGTGCCACACATCTGTAGGTAAAATTCATTATTAAACCAGAAATAATTATGACCCAATATTAATCGGGATCCAGGACAAGTTTTTTTTTTTTTTCCTTTTCCTTTTTTAAATCTTTTATTGACAACTTCACAGTTATACAGAGAAGTAAGTTTGTTAAGAAGATTGTTTTACAGCAAAGTTTTGTAAAATAAACCGGTGATTGATAACCCATTTTGTATCCTGAGTCTCTTTATTAATAAAGTACTTGTGGGTAGGCTGGATTTTTTCCTTTTTGAATTCCACACCTATTACTTTTTATTATGGATAGCAGATGATATTGAGTTCGATAACGTTCGTAACCTTTGGTTGTTCCGTTGTGTAGCTTGCCATAATAAAGATCCTCCCAGACGTTGATGTACAATTCTTCTGGGGGTGAAATTGCTCTGAAAGAAGTCATATCTTATAGCACATAACAAATTTATATCAACAAAAAAGGGATAAGTATTCTTTATTAACTTTTATCAAAATCATTGTGTTTTTTAACTGTTGGGTTTAATTTTTTTTCAAAAGTAACTGTTGTTTTTGGGGCTAATTCACAAAGTTTGGTTGAACTATAAGGCTTACACATATAGGTAGGCGTCCTGCCGTAGCTTCCAGTGTATTCAGTAAGTACTCATCAACAGGTAGCAGTCCCCGTGCTGGCTGTATATCTTACAAATACGATTCCAAGAACCCGGAGAGTACACTTATTTGTAGTGAAGCAGTGTAAATTTTATTGAGACATCTTTGAGCACTACATGTTTCGGCTAAACAGCCTTCCTCAGGTGCATACAGAAGTGGAAATAGCAAAAGGAATAAATACCCTACACCCACCAACAAGTTTCACCAGCTCCACAGTGTGGCCAGGTGTATAGGTTTTTAGGGAAAGAAATTGTACTGCCATCTAGTGGCCTACTGACAATGAACACCTTAGAAGTAGTATACAATTCTTGAATCAATTTATGGTACAGCAACAATGTATTCAATATTTAGTAACAGTGTCTGCAAACGGCAATGTATTCTGTGTTTGCAACAATTATATAAGGAATAAAAAGCTTCTCCTACCAGACACCAATTAGGTAGAGAAATGGTTCTTTTCTGAAAGGAGTCCCTCATGCAAAAGTTCATTGCTGTAAGGATAAAAGGCATATTATTATAGGAAACATTTAAAGCTTAAAGCCTCATTCATGCCCAGTGGCTCCAATGTATCCAATGTATGTATCTATTTTGCCTCATGTTGTAAAAGCAGGCGTGTTCTATCTCCTCCCCTCCTTGGGACAATTACATCCTCTAGGACCAGCCAGCGTAATCATGCTGGTGTATGTTTATGTAAATAGAAATGCTTGCCCACGGGTGTTTGTGTTTTCTTTTTTTCGGGGTCATAAGTGGTTATAGAATATTTGTGTTCACGTATCCGTGTTTTAACAGGTCTAGCAGTCTGACCTATGTACATCTGAGGAGCCAGATAATGAAGGCTTCCCTTTTAATATACCCAGTGCTAGTAATTTAGCTACTGACGCGTGGGTCACTCAGGAGGAAATTCAAAAGAGACTTGAACATGTAAAGGTAAACAAAGGTCCAGGACCAGATGGGATTCATCCCAGGGTATTAAATGAGCTGAGCGCTGTGATTGCCAAGCCTCTTCACATAATTTTTCAGGATTCGTTGAGGTTTGGCATGGTGCCGAGAGACTGGCGGATTGCTAATGTGGTGCCGTTATTTAAAAAGGGATCTCATTCTCAGCCTGAAAACTATAGGCCTGTTAGTCTGACATCAATAGTAGGAAAGCTTCTGGAAGGGGTAATAAGGGATAGGATAGTTGAATACATTGCAGTTCACAATACTATTAGTTTGTGCCAGCATGGTTTTATGCGTAACAGATCTTGCCAGACTAATTTAGTTGCCTTTTATGAGGAGGTGAGCAGGAACCTTGATGCTGGAATGGCAGTTGATGTCATCTACTTAGATTTTGCTAAAGCGTTTGATACAGTACCTCACAGAAGGTTAATGATCAAATTGAGGAATATTGGCCTAGAACATAATATTTGTAATTGGATAGAAAACTGGCTGAAGGATAGAGTACAAAGAGTGGTGGTAAATGGAACATTTTCTAATTGGGCCAGTGTGGTTAGTGGAGTACCGCAGGGGTCAGTCCTTGGTCCTTTGCTTTTTGTTTATTAATGACCTAGAGGTGGGCATAGAGAGTACTGTTTCTATTTTTGCTGATGACACAAAATTGTGCAAAACTATAAGTTCCATGCAGGATGCTGCCGCTTTGCAGAGCGATTTGACAAAATTGGAAAACTGGGCAGCAAACTGGAAAATGAGGTTCAATGTTGACAAGTGCAAAGTTATGCACTTTGGTAGGAATAATATAAACGCGAACTATCTACTGAATGGTAGTGTGTTGGGGGCATCCTTAATGGAGAAGGATCTAGGGGTTTTTGTAGATCACAAGTTGTCTAATTCCAGGCAGTCTCATTCTGTGGCTACTACAGCAAATAAAGTGTTGTCTTGTATAAAAAAAGGGCATTGACTCAAGGGATGAGGACATATTTTTGCCGCTTTATAGGTCCCTGGTAAGGCCTCACCTTGAGTATGCGGTGCAGTTTTGGGCTCCAGTCCTTAAGAAGGATATTAATGAGCTGGAGAGAGTGCAGAGACGTGCAACTAAACTGGTAAAGGGGATGGAAGATTTAAGCTATGAGGTTAGACTGTCGAGGTTGGGGTTGTTTTCTCTGGAAAATTAGCGCTTGCGAGGGGACATGATTACTCTGTACAAGTACATTAGAGGGGATTATAGGCAGTTGGGGGATGTTCTCTTTTCCCATAAAAACAATCAGCGCACCAGAGGTCACCCCTATAGATTAGAGGAACGGAGCTTCCATTTGAAGCAGCGTAGGTGGTTTTTCACGGTGAGGGCAGTGAGGCTGTGGAATGCCCTTCCTAGTGATGTGGTAATGGCAGACTCTGTTAATGCCTTTAAGAGGGGCCTGGATGAGTTTTTGAACAAGCAGAATATCCAAGGCTATTGTGATACTAATATCTACAGTTAGTATTACTGGTTGTATATATATATAGTTTATGTATGTGAGTGTATAGATTGGTTAGTATAGGTTGTGTGCTGGGTTTACTCGGATGGGTTGAACTTGATGGACAATGGTCTTTTTTCAACCCTATGTAACTATGTAACTATGTAACTATATATCTTTCCACATGGGCATTTTAGGGTGTATACCACCGATTCAGAGTTACAGGTATGATATCCTTTAATGGGGATCTTATGTCCCTTGTATGGATGTGTTACAGAGTCCCCTTTAATGATTGAGTTGCAGTTACCACACCCCAGGCAGGGAAAGGTACCATGTTTTGGGGGGCCAAAGAAGCAAGTTCGTGTCTCTATGCCCTGAAGGTCTGATTTTACCAGTTTGTCCGCTAAATTACTCCCTCTTTTGTAGGAGAATAGGGGTACAAAAAATTGACAGAAGTAGTCTACTTAAAAAGAAAATAGACAATACCCCATCACAATTACAAATACCATTCGTTAGTCAATATGGCCCTTTAAGTAAACAGCTGGAGAAGCTGGTCCTACACCATTGGTCTATTGTACAAAAAGACACAACATTGGGCAGGCTCTGTAGGACACCACCCCTATTCTCCTACAAAAGAGGGAGTAATTTAGCGGACAAACTGGTAAAATCAGACCTTCAGGGCATAGAGACACGAACTCGCTTCTTTGGCCCCCCAAAACATGGTACCTTTCCCTGCCTGGGGTGTGGTAACTGTAACTCAATCATTAAAGGGGACTCTGTAACACATCCATACAAGGGACATAAGATCCCCATTAAAGGATATCATACCTGTAACTCTGAATCGGTGGTATACGCCCTAAAATGCCCATGTGGAAAGATGTACATAGGTCAGACTGCTAGACCTGTTAAAACACGGATACGTGAACACAAATATTCTATAACCACTTATGACCCCGAAAAAAAGAAAACACAAACACCCGTGGGCAAGCATTTCTATTTACATAAACATACATCAGCATCATTACGCTGGCTGGTCCTAGAGGATGTAATTGTCCCAAGGAGGGGAGGAGATAGAACACGCCTGCTTTTACAACATGAGGCAAAATGGATACATACATTGGATACATTGGAGCCACTGGGCATGAATGAGGCTTTAAGCTTTAAATGTTTCCTATAATAATATGCCTTTTATCCTTACAGCAATGAACTTTTGCATGAGGGACTCCTTTCAGAAAAGAACCATTTCTCTACCTAATTGGTGTCTGGTAGGAGAAGCTTTTCTTTCCTTATATAATTGTTGCAAACACAGAATACATTGCCGTTTGCAGACACTGTTACTAAATATTGAATACATTGTTGCTGTACCATAAATTGATTCAAGAATTGTATACTACTTCTAAGGTGTTACATTGTCAGTAGGCCACTAGATGGCAGTACAATTTCTTTCCCTAAAAACCTATACACCTGGCCACACTGTGGAGCTGGTGAAACTTGTTGGTGGGTGTAGGGTATTTATTCCTTTTGCTATTTCCACTTCTGTATGCACCTGAGGAAGGCTGTTTAGCCGAAACATGTAGTGCTCAAAGATGTCTCAATAAAATTTACACTGCTTCACTACAAATAAGTGTACTCTCCGGGTTCTTGGAATCGTATTTATAAGGCTTACACCAGGTTTGCCAGAAGTTACATTCCTTTGTAATTACCCTCAGTTTGAGGTGGGTGGGGTTTGATTAGTTGACCTTTACAGACTGTATAAATAGAACCACTGGCACTCCAGTGGAGCTTGCTCTGGTGGTAGGTGCTCTGTAAGTGTTTGCTCTTTAAGTGGGTGCTCTGTAAGAGGAGTTATAAACTCAGGAGTTAAACACTAAGGGAGTTAAAAACAAGGTTCTAAGTTTGTATTTACTTCAAGTCCTTTCACCTTTTTTTGTTTAACTGTTCCTGTAACTGGGAGAATGAGTGGCAGCAACATTGAAGGTCTGACACAGTGCACAGCCTGCCACATGTATGCAGTTGTGGAACAACAGTTCCTAAGTGCATACCTCTGTTGTGGATGTGAGCGAATTGCCACTTTAGAGGCTCGCGTTAGAGCACTAGAGGAACAAGTTGCAACACTGCGTTCAATCGACAATCTTGAGAGAAGTCTCTTGCTTACTGAACAAGAGCTAGCGGGGTCAGATAGTATGGGGGGAGGGGAGCAGCGAAAGGATGATAGGGCAAGTAAGCTGGGTGACAGTTAGAAAATCTAGTGTGGGGAAAAGGAAAAGGGAGGCTGCTCCAGGGTTTGTGCATCCCAACAGATTTGCCAGATTGTGTGAAGAAGATGGAAGTGTGAACTCTGGACTGGCGGTTCTAGATGAGGCTGATCTGACCAGTTTCTCTAGTAGTGGTGGGGAGGAGAGCAGAGCTAGTCCTAAACAGATGGTGGTTATATAGGGGATTCAATCATTAGGAAAGTGGACAGGGTAATCTGTCGAGCGGACCGCTTCACCCGAACAGTTTGCTGTCTTCCTGGTGCCAGGGTTCGGCATGTGGTTGATCGGGTTGACACATTATTGGGAGGGGCTGGGCATGACCCGGCTGTCTTGGTACATATCGGCACTAACGACAAAATGAACGGTAGGTGGGGGACCTTAAGGAGTGAGTTCAGGGATCCAGGCTCTAAGATTAAGCAAAGTTCCTCCAATGTCATTTTTTCGGAAATTTTGCCGGTGCCACGTGCAAGTTTAGGGAGACAGCGGGAGCTTAGGGAGCTAAATGCGTGGCTAAAGTCTTGGTGTAGGAAGGAAGGGTTTGGGTTCCTAGAGCACTGGGCTGACTTTTCCTTGGGGTATAATCTATACAGCCGTGACGGATTGCACCTCAATGGAAGGGGGTCTGCTGTGCTAGGGGAGAGAATGGTTAAGAGGTTGGAGGAGTGTTTAAACTAGACAAGGGGGGGTGGGTGACCTAGAGTTCTATAGGAAAGTTAGTGTAGACGGGGCAGGGGGACTAGCAAAGGGTTGTGGGGGAGGAGTGAGGGGGGCATATAGTTCAGATAAGTTCAGATATCAGATAAGGAGCTTCCGTTACAAGGAAAACAGTCTAATATTTGCCTTAGCTCTAACTCTCCGTTAGCTAATGTAAACATCAGAGGGAGAAGTAGTAATCTCCACTGCATGCTGGCTAATGCGCAAAGCTTGTCGGGTAAATTAGGGGAGCTGCAAGCTATTGCATGTATCAAAAATTATGATTTAATTGGTATCACTGAGACCTGGTGGGATGAGAAATGCGACTGGGCTGTGAACTTAAATGGTTATACACTTTTTAGGAGGGACAGAGAGATTAAAAGGGTGGAAGGGTTTGTCTTTATGTAAAGTCAGATTTAAAGCCATGTAATAAAGACATTACCAATGAAAACGTTGAATCTCTTTGGGTAGAAATTTCAGTAGGGCTGAAGGTCACAAAGAAAATGATCATTGGTGTATGCTATAAACCACCCTGTATAGATGAGGGGGATGAGACCCAGCTATTGTTGCAAATGGAGGAGGCTTCAAAACTGGGTCAAGTTGTTATTATGGGGGACTTTAATTATCCGGACATTGACTGGAGTAATGGGGTGGCTAAGTCAGAAAAAGCTAGTAGGTTTGTAAATATGCTAAATGACAACTTTTTATTTCAGGCGGTTCAAGAACCTACTAGGAATGACTCTATTTTGGACCTGGTGATATCTAATAATAATGAACTCATCTCTAACATTTGTGTGGGTGAGCATTTGGGGAACAGTGACTACAACATGGTCTCCTTTGAGATAATGCTGCAGAGACAGCTCTATAAGGGAGTAACTAAAACGCTCAATTTTAGACGTGCAGACTTTGCCAGTATAAGGGCATCTCTGCAATGTGTCAACTGGGAAAGGCTTTTCATAGGGTTAGACACAGAAGGAAAATGGAACATCTTTAAAACATTGCTTTGCAGGTATACACAACAGTATATTCCCCATGTAAGCAAGGAGAGGCATCGCAAAGCAAAACCTTTATGGCTGAATAAAAGTGTTAGTGTCGAGGTTGGTAAGAAAAAACGTGCTTTTAAAGCATTCAGGTTAGCTGGGACAGCAGAAACTTTCATCAGGTACAAGGAAGCAAATAAAGCATGCAAAAAAGCTATCAGGCAAGCTAAAATAGAAATGGAAAGGGGTATTGCAGCTAGGAGTAAAAATAATCCAAAATTATTTTTTAATTATGTGAATAGTAAAAAAATGAAGAAAGAAGGGGTGGGAACCTTATTATCACGGGGGGAGTAAGTTGGTTGATAAGAATGGGGAAAAAGCAGAAATTTTGAACTCTTATTTTTCATCTGTCTATACATCTGAGGAGCCAGCTAATGAAGGCTTCCCTTTTAATATGCCCAGTTCTAGTAATTTAGCTACTGACATATGGGTCACTCAGGAGGTAATTCAAAAGAGACTTGAACATGTAAAGGTAAACAAAGGTCCAGGACCGGATGGGATTCATCCCAGAGTATTAAATGAGCTGAGCGCTGTGATTGCCAAACCTCTTCACTTAATTTTTCAGGACTCGTTGAGGTCTGGCATGGTGCCAAGAGACTGGCGGATTGCTAATGTGGTGCCGTTATTTATTCCCGTTCTCAGCCTGAAAACTATAGGCCTGTTAGTCTAACATCAGTAGTAGGAAAATTTTTGGAAGGGGTAATAAGGGATAGGGTACTTGAATACATTGCAGTTCACAATACTATTAGTTTGTGCGAGCATGGTTTTATGCGTAACAGACTAATTTAGTCGCCTTTTATGAGGAGGTTAGTAGGAACCTCAATGCTGGAATGGCAGTTGATGTCATCTACTTGGACTTTGCTAAAGCGTTTGATACAGTACCTCACAGAAGGTTAATAATCAAATTAAGGAATATTGGCCTAGAACATAATATTTGTAATTGGATAGAGAACTGGCTGAAGGATAGATTACAAAGAGTGGTGGTAAATGGAACATTTTCTAATTGGACCAGTGTGGTTAGTGGAGTACCGCAGGGGTCAGTCCTTGGTCCTTTGCTTTTTAACTTGTTTATTAATGACCTGGAGGTGGGCATAGACAGTACTGTTTCTATTTTTGCTGATGACACAAAATTGTGCAAAACTATAAGTTCCATGCATGATGCTGTCACTTTGCAGAGCGATTTGACAAAATTGGGAAACTGGGCAGCAAACTGGAAAATGAGGTTCAATGTTGATAAGTGCAAAGTTATGCATTTTGGTAGAAATAATATAAACGCGAACTATCTACTGAATGGTAGTGTGTTGGGGATTTCCTTAATGGAGAAGGATCTAGGGGTTTTTGTAGATAACAAGTTGTCTAATTCCAGGCAGTGTCATTCTGTGGCTACTAAAGCAAATAAAGTGCTGTCTTGTATAAAAAAGGGCATTGACTCAAGGGATGAGAACATAATTTTGCCCCTTTATAGGTCCCTGGTAAGGCCTCACCTTGAGTATGCAGTGCAGTTTTGGGCTCCAGTCCTTAAGAAGGATATTAATGAGCTGGAGAGAGTGCAGAGACGTGCAACTAAACTGGTTAAGGGGATGGAAGATTTAAATTATGAGGTTAGACTGTCGAGGTTGGGGTTGTTTTCTCTGGAAAAGAGGCGCTTGCGAGGGGACATGATTACTCTGTACAAGTACATTAGAGGGGATTATAGGCAGATGGGGGATGTTCTTTTTTCCCATAAAAACAATCAACCTCTGGGTCAATGCTTTAGATTAGAGGAACGGAGCTTCCATTTGAAGCAGCGTAGGTGGTTTTTCATGGTGAGGCTAGTGAGGTTGTGGAATGCCCTTCCTAGAGATGTGGTAATGGCAGATTCTGTTAATGCCTTTAAGAGGGGCCTGGATGAGTTCTTGAACAATCAGAATATCCAAGGCTATTGTGATACTAATATCTACAGTTAGTATTAGTGGTTGTATGTATAGTTTATGTATGTGAGTGTATAGATTGGTAGGTGTGGGTTGTGTGTGCTGGGTTTACTTGGATGGGTTGAACTTGATGGACTCTGGTCTTTTTTCAACCCTATGTAACTATGTAACTATAGCCTTAACCAATTCAACAACATTAACCAGATTAACAAGATTAACAAGTGGTGCCTCCTTTTCACTCTCCTCCCTAATTTCCTGGTAATATAAGTAGTTCCTGTCAGGATGATTTATATTCCCACATAGTCATAGATGTGAGGGCTGGCCGTAGGTTGACAGATAGCAAAGTTAATGCAGTTTATTCCAGGGTAGCAAGAAATAAGTCTTCCCGTTTGTTTTTACCTTGTCTTCATTTATATAATGCAGTTGGAGAGGAGGGCATGGTTCTCTCTGGTTGGTGCAATGTAATATAACCATGGTTCCCAGATTTTTTGAAATTGTGTTTGCTTATCATTTAGGATGCTTGTTATGCCTCCAGCATTGTTTTATTGTTTTATTGCACCACCTTTGCCGCCCCGCCGCAAAAAAAAAATTAAATTTGGCTCCCATACGGAGCAGTCGGGACCTCTCCCCACTGCTCCGTATGGCAGTTTAAAAGAGCGCATGCGCACTGGTGGGGCCGCTTTCGCGCATGCGCACGGGTGGGGAGGGGGCGACCGACAGGGGCGGCCTCGGGGCGCCCAAAACAGAAATCCGGCCCTGACCATGTGACCATGGGTAATACAGGAAAAGGTTTAGTATAGCTGCCATCTTAGCAGCATTAACAGTGTAATAGCAATCCTGCATAATCCTACCCAATCCAGCCCCGTGGAAGCATCGTTGGTAGGTATCATCCATCCCCAACCCCTAGGTTAATAATACAAACATATATCTTCCATGTTTATACCTTAATGTGGGTTCATAATTGTTTATGTGCAGTTATATCATGGCACATCTGTTCTTGCCCAGGCATCTAGGCCTTACCCCCCACTCAGATGCCTCTCATCTTTTATGTGTTTGTACATATATAAACCATAATGTTTTGTTTACTGTATTTGTCTACTGTATAGTAAATGCTGCATATTTCTCTTTCCCCAGTTTCACACCTTCCCCTTATTAATAAACTGAAGCCTACCAACCTGTCTCAGTGAGTTGATGAAGGGAGGAGTTTATCTGTATGTCGAACTACACACTGCCCCAGGGTAATACGTAGGGAGGACAGAACAGTGAAACAACGGCTGCACAGCAGGCAGGACAAGTTAGGAGCTACACTGCAAGTGCAGGCAACATTTAAATTCAGCTACTGCTACTAAGTCACGGTAGTCCAGAGAAGCCACAACAGCTACAGCAGGCTGAAGACTTCTCCATTATTGTATAATGTCACAGAAACGGGCACCTTCACTAACAACAAGGTCCCAAGTCTCGGGTTCCTCCCAGCGCTCATCTGTCATCAATGCGGCCGCAATTGCCCGCGCAAAGGCAGAAGCAGCCAAGGCCCGAGTCTCCTTTGCAGAAAGGGAGATGGAGGCAAAAATAGAGAAATCACGCTTAGATGCAGAAAAAGCACGCCTAGAAGCAGAGAATGCACGCTTAGAAGCATCTTTAGGAAAGCTGGCCATAGAGAGGGAAGCTGCAGCAGCCATAGCTGAAGCAGAAGCTCTAGAGGCAATCGTATACCCTGACAGCGAAAGACACAGCAGGGCACCAGATCTAGAGATTGAAGGTCAAGACCCACTGCAGCGCACCTCTGAGTATGTCCAGCAGCACTCCAAACAAAACACAGATTCTCTTTCAGCACAAGAACCAGGTCAACACGCTACCCGAGAGCCAGACCAACAACGCTATATGACTCAAGAAGTCAGCAGCAAGTCACAAGTGCACCAGAGAGGTAACGCAGAGCAAAATGATCCTGCTTATGGCACCCACATCAGCTGGGTACCCAAGCCTACGGGTAACCCTACAACTACTTCCTCTGATATGTTAAGGCGGTATGTCACAAGTCAGCCTAAAGAAGAACCTCCAGACAGGTATGATTACACAACACCTTCTCACTATAACACTCATCCACCTACCTACCATGGTGCCAACCAGGCCACAATGGACTTTGCCAAGTTCTTTGCCCGACGTGAGTTAATCACCAAAGGACTTGTAAAGTTTAATGACCGCCCAGAAGGCTTCAGAGCCTGGCGATCCTCTTTCCAAAACACTATCAGAGACTTAGACCTATCATACAGTGAGGAGATAGACCTCCTCATCAAATACTTAGGCACTGAGTCTGCAGAGCATGCCAAAAGGATCAGGGTGATCAACATAAACCACCCAGAGACTGGTCTCAAAATGATCTGGCACAGACTTAATGAGTGTTATGGCTCAGCAGAGGTAGTAGAGAATGCACTCTTCAAAAGAATTGATGATTTCCCTAAAATATCCAATAAAGGTTACCAAAAACTTAGGGAACTAAGTGACCTGTTAATGGAACTTCAGGTTGCTAAAGCCGAAGGAGACTTACCAGGACTTGCATTCCTGGACACAGCCAGAGGTGTTAACCCCATAGTGCAAAAGCTACCCTACAACTTGCAAGAACGGTGGATGGCACATGGGTCTAAATTCAAACAAACATACAATGTCACATTTCCCCCCTTCACTGTGATTGTGAACTTTGTATACCAGCAAGCCAAGATGAGGAATGACCCCAGTTTTGATCTCACTCTGCCACATGCCACCCCTTCAGTACCTAATACTCGCAAAGCAGTAACAGTTCACAAAACTAATGTTTCCTCTTCAGGTTCTTTCCACAGGTCTGCTGACAGCTCTCAGGAGGAGACAAACAACAAAGACCCTGGTAAGCAGTGTCCCCTACACCAAAGGCCTCACCCTCTTCTGAAATGCAGAGCCTTCAGAGGAAAGTCCATAGATGACCGCAAAGCCTTCCTAAAGGAAAACCACATCTGCTACAAGTGCTGCTCATCAACATCTCACCTTGCCAAGGACTGTAAGGTCAGTGTAAAATGCACAGAATGTGACAGCACACACCACAATACAGCTTTACACCCTGGGCCAGCCCCATGGACATCACCTCACAACAAGGGTACTAGCGAGCATGGCGGGGAGGAAGGTGACACTGCTACAACTACACCACAGGTCACTTCACAATGTACAGAAGTCTGCAAAGGAGCCATAGGTGGCAGATCCTGCTCCAAAATCTGCTTAGTCAAAGTATACCCGAAAGGCCAAAGGGATAAAGCTATTAGACTTTATGCAATCATGGACGATCAGAGTAATGGATCTCTAGCCTGTCCAGCCTTCTTTGATTTATTCAATATCAAAGGCCCAAGCATTCCTTACTCCTTAAAGACTTGTGCAGGAGTCATTGAGACAGCAGGGAGGAAGGCATCTGGCTACCAAGTAGAGTCCATAGATGGACAAATATGCTTGCCTTTGCCACCTATAACTGAGTGCAGTCGGATACCAGATAATAGGACTGAGATCCCTACACCAGATGCAGCACTGCACCATGCACACTTGAAATGTATAACGCACTTAATCCCTGAACTTGACCCTAAGGCCCAGATAATGCTTCTTCTTGGAAGAGATATCCTACGGGTCCACAAAGCAAGGGACCAGATAAATGGTCCTCACAATGCACCTTATGCTCAGAAGCTAGACCTTGGATGGGTCATCATAGGTGATGTATGCCTGGGAGATGTACACAGGCCAACCAACATCAACACTCTGTATACTAACACATTAGAGAATGGCCGCCCTTCTCTTTTTCAACCATGTCCAAATCGCTTTCTGATTAAAGAGATTCAGAATAACACTTATCTAACCAACCTCTTAGGAGAGAGCTATCCCTGCGCTAAGGATGATGATCATTTGGGTTGCAACGTGTTCCAGAGATCCAAAAATGACAATCAGCTTTCCCTTTCCATAGAGGACAAAATCTTCCTGGAGATCATGGATCAAGGTATGTGTAAAGACAATGCTAACAGCTGGGTAGCCCCACTTCCTTTCAAACCACATAGACATTCCCTTCCTAATAACAGAGAAGAGGCATTCAAACGTTTCACTTCCCTCACTCGCACATTCCAAAGGAAACCAGAGATGAGAGAACATTTCTTTACATTCATGGGAAAAATATTTGAGAATGGTCATGCAGAAACTGCTCCTAGTATTACAAGGAAAGAAGAATGCTGGTACTTGCCAATCTTTGGAGTATACCACCCAAAGAAGCCAGGTCAGATCAGAGTTGTGTTTGATTCCAGTTCCAAATATGACGGTGTTTCCCTAAATGATGTACTTTTAACAGGTCCAGACCTCAACAACAAACTCTTGGGGGTACTCATACGTTTCCGCAAAGATCCTATTGCCTTTATAGCAGACATCCAGCAAATGTTCCACAGCTTTCTTGTGAGAGAAGATCATAGGAACTTCTTGAGATTCTTCTGGTTCAGAGACAATGATCCAGCAAAAGATGTCCTAGAGTTCCGCATGAAAGTTCATGTGTTTGGAAACAGCCCTTCCCCTGCAGTGGCCATATATGGGCTCAGGCGGTCTGCCCAGGAAGGAGAAGTTGACTATGGCAGAGATGTCACACAATTTGTTGAAAGAGACTTTTATGTAGATGATGGTCTGAAGTCATCACCCTCTGAGGAGACAGCAATCAGTCTGCTTAAGAGAACACAAGACATGCTAGCCTGTTCCAACCTCAGACTGCACAAAATAGCCTCCAACAGCATAGAAGTAATGAAAGCATTCCCTTCCCAAGACCATGCTAATGATTTAAGAGACCTAGATTTGGGTACAGACACTTTACCTGTACAACGCAGCCTTGGCCTAAACTGGGACTTGAAATCTGACACATTTACATTTCAAGTGAACAAGGATGAGAAACCCTTCACTCGCAGAGGAGTCTTATCTACAGTAAATAGTTTGTATGACCCTCTAGGATTTGCAGCTCCAGTAACTGTTCAAGGCAAAGCTCTACTACGAGAACTAACAGTGGAATCTTGTGACTGGGATTCCCCTCTCCCAGCAGCAAAGGAACAAGTCTGGATAGAATGGAGAGACTCTTTAGGAGCATTGTCTAGCATTCAAATTCCAAGGCAATACACTTGTACTCCTGCTGCAGGAATAAAAGAAAGGAAGCTTTGTATATTTTCTGATGCTTCAATCAAAGCGATAGCTGCCGTTGCTTACCTTAAGACTGTAGATTGCAAAGGACAGTGCCACATTGGATTCGTTATGGGTAAAGCAAAACTAACTCCACTACCTGAGCACACTATACCCAGATTGGAGCTGTGTGCAGCTGTGCTAGCAGTGGAAATGGCTGAACTCATCACTTCAGAAATTGATCTTCAACTAAGTGAGGCTGAATTCTACACAGATAGCAAGGTAGTGTTGGGCTACATCTGCAATGAGACCAGACGATTCTATGTCTATGTAAGTAACAGAATTCTGCGCATACGGAGATCAACACACCCAAAACAATGGCACTATGTACCTTCAGAGAAAAATCCAGCAGATCATGCAACAAGAGCTGTACCCGCAGCTTGTTTAAAACAAACCTCCTGGTTTACAGGGCCTTCTTTCCTGTATTCATCTGAACAGAATGACCCTGCTGATGGGTATGAACTAATTGATACAACATCTGATCCAGAGATTCGTCCACAAGTATCTACACTCTGCACTGATACTTCAAGTATGCACCTTGGGTCTCATCGCTTCAAGAGGTTCTCCACTTGGAAGTCTCTAGTCAGATCTATTACCTGTCTGTTTCATATAGTGAAGTTCTTCAAGAAGGGTTTCCCTTCAACATCCAACTGCAAAGGCTGGCACTACTGTCAAAGGGCACATACCGTTGATGAACTTGAGCAAGCCAAAAACATCATTCTTCCTGTACAGCAGGAAACATATGCTAAAAAGTTTGAGTACATCAAAGGCAGAAAGGCTATTTCCAAAGACAGTGTGTTAAAGAAGCTTGACCCATTTATTGATGAAAATGGCTTATTGAGAGTTGGTGGTCGCATCATGAAAGCTACACTTGAACAAAAGGAGAAGAACCCACTGATAATTCCCAGCAATCATCACATTGCATCTTTACTTGTTCTACATTATCACCAACAGACAAGGCACCAAGGACGTCTGTTTACAGAATGTGCCCTGCGTGCAGCAGGATTCTGGATAGTTGGAGCAAAGAAACTTGTAAGTAGTGCTATCTTTAAATGTGTCACTTGCAGAAAACTTCGTGGCATGTTTCAGACTCAGAAAATGGCTAATCTGCCAGCAGACAGACTTAGTACTGAACCTCCATTTACAAATGTTGGCCTTGATGTATTTGGCCCCTGGTCTGTGACTTCACGCCATACTAGAGGGGGTCACGCTAATAGCAAACGCTGGGCAGTAATGTTTACTTGTTTGAGTATCCGGGCAGTACACATAGAGGTTATTGAATCCATGGATACTTCCAGTTTTGTCAATGCTCTCAGGAGATTCATATCAATTCGAGGGCCAGTGAAAAACATTTACTCTGATAGAGGGACTAATTTTGTGGGAGCCTGTAAAGAGCTAAACATTCCCTCAAACATTGACAAAAATCTTGTTGAAAGATACTTGTCTGACCAAGGTTGTGCATGGACATTCAACCCTCCTCATTCTTCCCACATGGGAGGTGCTTGGGAAAGGATGATAGGAATAGCTCGCAGAATTCTTGATTCCATGTTCTTACAGGAAGGGTCAACAAGGCTTACTCATGAGACTCTCACTACTTTCATGGCAGAAGTAGCAGCCATTATGAATGCCAGACCTTTGACCTCTGTATCCAATGACCCTGAGGATCCCTTCATACTTACTCCATCCACCTTGCTTACTCAAAAGGTCAGTACCATCAAAGCTCCTCCTGGTGAGTTTGATACCAAAGACTTATATAAGCGCCAGTGGAGACAAGTTCAAAGTCTTGCTAATACCTTTTGGGACAAATGGAAGAAGCAGTACATCTTCACCTTACAGTCTAGGAATAAGTGGCAGTCTGACAAACAGAACATTGAACCTGGCAACATTGTTCTCATGAAAGACTCTCAGATCAAGAGAAATAAGTGGCCTCTAGGACTTATCACCAGAGTTTTCCCAAGTGAGGATGGGAAAGTCCGAAAAATTGGAGGTCAAGGTTGTAAGGCAGAATGAGACTAAACTTTTCCTTAGACCTATATCTGAACTAATCCTATTGCTTTCTTCCACAGAACTTTCAAATGGGTGATATCTTACAATATCAGACGGGGAGTGTTATGCCTCCAGCATTGTTTTATTGTTTTATTGCACCACCTTGTGGTTTCTTGAGGTATATGTTTTGATTGTTTAAAGAAATGTCCTTTTCAGCCTACCGTACTTTACCATGTGACCATGGGTAATACAGGAAAAGGTTTAGTATAGCTGCCATCTTAGCAGCATTAACAGTGTAATAGCAATCCTGCATAATCCTACCCAATCCAGCCCCGTGGAAGCATCGTTGGTAGGTATCATCCATCCCCAACCCCTAGGTTAATAATACAAACATATATCTTCCATGTTTATACCTTAATGTGGGTTCATAATTGTTTATGTGCAGTTATATCATGGCACATCTGTTCTTGCCCAGGCATCTAGGCCTTACCCCCCACTCAGATGCCTCTCATCTTTTATGTGTTTGTACATATATAAACCATAATGTTTTGTTTACTGTATTTGTCTACTGTATAGTAAATGCTGCATATTTCTCTTTCCCCAGTTTCACACCTTCCCCTTATTAATAAACTGAAGCCTACCAACCTGTCTCAGTGAGTTGATGAAGGGAGGAGTTTATCTGTATGTCGAACTACACACTGCCCCAGGGTAATACGTAGGGAGGACAGAACAATGCTTGTAAGTTTCTCGTTTACTAAAATCCAGTTTATTTTATGTTTGAGTTGTTGTATTGGTAAAAGTGAAGATTTCCATGATTTAGCTATAGTCAGTTTTAGCTGCTTTAAAAATTTGGGTAATCAAAGTTCACGAGTGTTTATTTATATTCGGGATTTTAGTTCCTATCAAGGCTTGTTCCGGTGATTTGCGTAAGTTTATCTCAGTTACAGAAAAAATTAGTTCGTAGACTCTGTTCCAGAAGCGCTGGACTCTGGGACATTGCCACCAGATATGATATGCCGTGCCCTCCTCTCCGCATCCTCTAAAGCACTGGGAACTATATGCATTGTTTATCTTATGTAAACTTGCAGGGACCAATAACCATCTTAGCAGGACCTTATATCCTGCTTCCAGCAGAGATGTATTGATCGAGCTGTGGGCCGTTGAGTCCCATACCTTTATCCATGTATCCTCATTTAATGGATACCCCAGGTCCCCCTCCCAGGCCTTCATATAGGGTAAATTGGGTGGGGAGTACGCCTCTAATAATATTTGGTAGAGCTTTGAAAGCACTCCTCTGGAATAGGGGTAACTAATACAAATAGTTTCCAGGTATGAAGATGGGGGTGTGTTAGGTTCATTATATTTTGATTTCAAATAATGTAGTACTTGCAAGTACCGAAATATTTCGGCCTGAGGGGCCTCATGTTGTTGCTGAAATCTCTCCCATTTTAGTGGTCCTGAGAGACCGTATACCTGTTTTATAAATTTAACACCTCTGTTTTCCCACCATTGGAATGGTTTTTCCTCTAAACCAGGGGGGAAATCCGGATTGCCCAGTAAGGGAGATGCTGGGAAATGCTGAGATAGCAATTTGGTTTTGTATTTTACTCTGTCCCAGATATTCAGAGCTTGTTCCAGCATTGGGTCTTAAAACGTATGGGATCCATACGGTTGCTGTTAATTTAATAGGTAGGGTCTCCGCCTCTTCCATCATTACCCACTTTGGAGGTGGGTTTGCAAATAGTAATGGGATGCTGGATAGCTGGGCAACATGATAATATTTTCCAAAGTCTGGAACCCCTAAACCTCCTTTTAATCTGGATGAGTGCTAGTGAGTGCTAGGAAGGGAAGGCAGGCTATAGTTGTAGGGGATTCAATTATTAGAAAGGTGGATAGGGTAATTTGTCGCAAAGACCCTACATGCCGAACTGTGTTTTGCTTGCCTGGTGCTAGGGTTCGGCATGTGGTGGAACGAGTGGACAGATTGTTGGGAGGGGCTGGGGAAGACCCGGCGGTCTTGGTACACATAGGTACCAATGACAAAGTTAGAGGAGGGGGGGAAGTCCTCAAGAACGATTTTAAAAAGCTAGGTGCGAAGTTGAGGGCGAGGACTTCCAAGGTAATTTTCTCAGAGATATTACCTGTGCCACGAGCAACATTAAGAAGGCAACGGGAGCTTAGGGAGATTAATGCGTGACTGAGAGATTGGTGCAGGGAGGAGGGCTTTGGGTTTCTCCAGAACTGGGCTGATTTCTCAATCGGCTACAAGCTCTTTGCCAGGGATGGGCTGCACCTCAATGATGATGGGGCAGCTGCTTTGGGGGAAAAGATGGCTAGCGGGTTGGAGGAGATTTTAAACTAGGAGTGGGGGGGGGAGGGTGCAGTGGGAAATTCTGTGGTAGACAGGATTGATGAGGTAGTGGGCATAGTAAGGGAAAATGGGGGAGGAGACTTGCTTCGGGATACTGATAATGGCAGGGAGGCCCATAAGTTGTTTACACGTCATTCTCACGCCGGAACCAGTATTAAATGTATGTTTACCAATGCAAGGAGTCTGACTGGTAAAATGGGAGAGCTGGAGGTACTGGTGTTGGAGCGGAAATATGATGTGATTGGAGTTGCTGAAACTTGGTTGAATGAGTCTCATGACTGGGCAGTTAATATTGGGGGTTATACATTGTTTCGGAGGGACAGGGGCAATAGAAAAGGAGGAGGAGTGTGTCTGTTCATTAAGCAGGAATTAAAAGCAAATATTAAGGAGGAAGTGATGGGGGTAACAGAAGGAGCTGAATCCTTATGGGTTGAGCTTCTCACAGATAGTAAAGAATCTACCAAACTAATTGTAGGGGTATGCTATAGACCCCCTAATGTAAGCGAAGAGGAGGAGGCCCAGCTCCTGTTGCAAATAGAAAAGGCTGCTAGTTTGGGGCAAGTGATAATAATGGGGGATTATAATTACCCTGATATTGACTGGGGCAATAGTACTGCCAGGACAGTAAATGGGAACAAGTTTATAAACTTGCTGCATGACAACTTTATGTCACAGGTTGTTGAGGAGCCAACCAGGAACCATGCTATACTAGATCTAGTGATCTCTAATGACCCAGAACGTATAGCAAATGTGCAAGTGGTTGAACCCCTGGGTAATAGTGACCATAATGTTATTTCATTTGATGTTTGGTGCAGGAAACAAATTTACACGGGGGCAACAAAGACACTGAATTTTAGGAAGGCAAATTTTAGCTCCTTAAGGGCAGCGCTTCAGGGCATAGACTGGGGCATTATGTTTTCTGATAAAAACACAGAGCAGAAATGGTTGTCATTTAAAATGATCTTAAATCATTACTGTTCTCAATTCATTCCATTAATAAGAAAAAGTAGAAGTGTTAAGAATCACCCTATGTGGCTTAACTCTGAGGTAAAGAAGTTAATAGGGAAAAAAAGGAAAGCTTTTAAGAAATATAAGGCAGAGGGGACAGTAGATGCGTTTAATGATTATAAACACTATAACAAGTGTTGTAAAACAGCAATCCGGAAGGCAAAGATAGAAAATGAGGAGCGCATCGCGGCCGAGGCCAAGACTAACCCCAAAAAGTTTTTTAAGTATATTAATAGTAAAAAGATGCAGGTTGAGGGTGTGGCCCCATTGAGTTATAATAACAATATGGTTACAGCGGATACAGAAAAGGCAGATGTGCTTAACCAGTTCTTTTCTTCTGTGTATACAGTAGAGGAGCCAGAATGCCAAGTCCCACCCAATAGCTGCACTGTTGCCTCAGCTCCATCTACACAGTGGTTGGCACAGGATATGGTGCTTAAAGGGTTAAACACGATAAATGTAAACAAGGCACCTGGGCCAGATGGAATACACCCTCGGGTACTGAGAGAGCTAGGGGCAGAATTACAGTGGCCCTTGTTTCTGATATTCTCAGACTCTCTTTCATCAGGTATGGTACCTAGGGATTGGAAGAAGGCGAATGTCATTCCCATATTTAAAAAGGGAGTAAGATCTCAGCCTGGCAATTATAGGCCTGTAAGTTTGACATCCGTGGTGGGCAAGTTATTTGAAGGCTTGTTAAGGGATCACATTCAAAATTATGTAGTGGAGAATGGCATTATGAGCAGTAATCAGCATGGCTTTATGAAGGACAGGTCATGTCAGACCAATTTAATTGCTTTTTATGATGTGGTAAGTAAGAAGCTGGACAGTGGGGATGCAGTAGATATAATCTATTTGGATTTTGCCAAAGCATTTGATACCGTTCCCCACAAACGACTGCTTTCTAAGCTAAGGTATATTGGTCTTAGTGAAGTCGTTTGCATATGGATAGAAAACTGGCTACAGGATCGGGTACAGAGGGTGGTTGTTAATGGCACATTCTCTACTTGGAGTAAGGTTCTCAGTGGGGTCCCTCAGGGTTCTGTACTGGGTCCACTTTTGTTTAATTTGTTCATAAATGACTTAGGGGAGGGTATTATGAGTAATGTATCAGTGTTTGCAGATGACACAAAACTCTGCAGACCAGTCAATTCTATCCAGGATGTGACATCCCTGCAGCAGGATCTTGACCAACTGGCAACCTGGGCAGCTAAGTGGCAGATGAGATTTAATGTGGATAAATGTAAGGTCATGCACCTGGGATGTAAAAATATGCAAGCCCCGTATACCCTAAATGGGACTGCACTAGGCAAATCCATAATGGAGAAGGACCTTGGAGTCCTTGTAGATAATAAACTTGGCTGTATCAAGCAATGCCAGGCAGCAGCTGCAAGGGCAAACAAGGTTTTGAGCTGTATTAAAAGGGGTATAGATTCACGGGAGAAGGGGGTTATTCTTCCCCTTTACAGAGCGCTGGTAAGGCCCCATCTAGAATATGCTGTTCAGTTTTGGTCTCCAGTGCCCAAACGGGACATTATTGAGTTAGAGAGGGTCCAGAGAAGGGCAACTAAGCTGGTAAAGGGAATGGAAAGTCTCAGTTATGAAGAAAGACTGGCCAAGTTGGGTCTGTTTACACTGGAGAAGAGGCGCTTAAGAGGTGACATGATAACTATGTATAAATATATAAAGGGATCATATAATAACCTTTCTAATGTTTTATTTACCAGTAGGTCCTTCCAACGGACACGAGGGCACCCACTTCGCTTAGAAGAAGGGAGGTTCCATTTAAACATTCGGAAAGGATTTTTTACAGTGAGAGCTGTGAAGTTCTGGAATTCCCTCCCCGAATCAGTCATGCTGGCTGATACATTATATAACTTTAAGAAGGGGCTGGATGGATTCTTAGCAAGTGAGGGAATACAGGGTTATGGAAGATAGCTCTTAGTACAAGTTGATCCAGGGACTGGTCCGATTGCCATCTTGGAGTCAGGAATTTTTTCCCCTCTGCGGCGAATTAGAGAGGCTTCAGATGGGGTTTTTTGCCTTCCTCTGGATCAACTAGTAGTTAGGCAGGTTATATATAGGCATTATGGTTGAACGTGATGGACGTATGTCTTTTTTCAACCCAACTTACAATGTTACTATGTAAATCCTGCAAATATGGTGTTAAGGTCAAAACATTTGAATCGAGACTGACGGAGGAGAAGTTTGAAATAGAAACATTAATAAAATGCACAACAAATAATGTTGTCTATATACTGGAATGCCCATGTGGCTTGCAGTATGTAGGCAAAACTAATCGTACTATAAGGGAAAGATTGGGAGAACATGTGAACAACATTAAAAAAGGCTTGGAGTCACATAGTGTCTCCAAGCATTTCAAGTCAGTTCATAATAGCAACCCTAGTGGATTAAAATGTTTTGGCATAGAAAAGGTTAACTTGGACTGGAGAGGAGGAGATATAGTAAGAACCACATTACGCAGAGAGAGCTGGTGGATTTATAAATTGAAAACCCTAACCCCTTTTGGTCTTAATATAGATTACAATCTTAGAGCTTTTTTATAATGTTTTTACAATATATTTATTTATGTTAGTTTCCTCTCTTATATTACATATGTTATTCAATCATGGTTTGTAGCATTACTATCTAATACTAAATGGGACTCAGCTGGAGGGTGCAATCAAGAGACATTTGGACTAATAAAGTTAAAAACACTTTGAACTGTGGGACTCCTTAAATACACGGACCAAGGGACATGACATCATCTCTAAGAGGAAGCCAGTCGGCGAAACGCGTCAGCGGTGGAGAGAGACGCCAAAGGGTGAACGGAGAGACTTGCAAGCCGGGATCGAAGCAACCACTGCAGATCGCATAAAGAGACTGATAAGCAAGCATGGATCCAACGCTGTTTATAAAAGGACTCCCGATGGGCGCAATTTTTATGGCGTTTGTGAGTTTAAACTTTTAATATGTCTTAGAATAAAGTTTTAGGATTTTACACATGTCCGTTGTATATTTGTCCAGCAGCAGGAGAAAGTGGAAAAAGAGAAGCTGGGAGTTACAGTTCTACCAAGAGGGAATTTGTTACAAACTTCAAGACCATAGTGTTGGTCTGTAAGTATATGCACAATTGGTTAAGGATAAAAGAAAGTCACGGAAGAGTGTGAAATACGGAAATTCACTTACTTAAATAGACACGATCTTTAAACAATTTGCGGTGGATTGTATTCATTTGTTTTCACAGAAAAGGGAAGTAAATTTGGAAGTAGTGTTCACAAGATTTGTTTTAGATACAAACACGTTTAGAGGGTGATTATCAATATCATATTACTGTATTACGCTATATATATATATATATTTTTTTTTTTTTATTTTATCCCATAAGACCTCATCTGGGAAGTCTGGCCAGAGGAGGGTGCTCCAGAGTTAAGTATTTTAAGTATTTTTTAACTTTTTATTTCAGGCGGTTCAAGAACCTACTAGGAATGACTCTATTTTGGACCTGGTAATATCTAATAAAACTGAACTCATCTCTTAACATCTGTGTGGGTGAGCATTTGGGGAACTGTAATCGCAACATAGTCTCCTTTGAGATAATGCTGCAGAGACAGCTCTATAAGGGATTAACTAAAATGCTTGATTTTAGACGTGCAGACTTTGCCAGTATAAGGGCATCTCTGCAATATGTCAACTGGGAAAGGCTTTTCATAGGGTTAGACACAGAAGGAAAATGGAACATCTTTAAAACATTGCTTTGCAGGTATACACAACAGTATATTCCCCATGTAAGCAAGGAGAGGCATCGCAAAGCAAAACCTTTATGGCTGAATAAAAGTGTTAGTGTCGAGGTTGGTAAGAAAAAAATGTGTTTTCAAAGCATTCAAGTTAGCTGGGACAGCAAAAACTTTCATCAGGTACAAGGAAGCAAATAAAGCATGCAAAAAAGCAAGCTGGCAAGCTATAAAATTGAGATGGAAAGGGATATTGCAGCTAGGAGTAAAAAGAATCCAAGATTATTTTTTAATTATGTGAATAGTAAAAAAATGAAGAAAGAAGGGGTGGGAACCTTATTTTCACGGGGGGTATGTTGGTTGATGAGAAGGGGGAAAAAGCAGAAATTTTCTTATTTTTCATCTGTCTATACATCTGAGGAGCCAGCTACTGAAGGCTTCCCTTTTAATATGCCCAGTACTAGTAATTTAGCTACTGACGCATCGGGAGGAAATTCAAAAGAAGCACATGTAAAGGTAAACAAAGGTCCAGGACCGGATGGGATTCATCCCAGGGTATTAAATAAGTTGAGCGCTGTGATTGCCAAGCCTCTTCACATAATTTTTCAGGATTCGTTGAGGTCTGGCATGGTGCTGAGAGACTGGCGAATTGCTAATGTGGTGCCGTTATTTAAAAAGGGATCTCGTTCTCAGCCTGAAAACTATAGGCCTGTTAGTCTGATATCAGTAGTAGGAAAGCTTTTGGAAGGGGTAATAAGGGATAGGGTACTTGAATACATTGCAGTTCACAATACTACAAGTTTGTGCCAGCAAGGTTTTATGCGTAACAGATCTTGGCAGACTAATTTAGTCGCCTTTTATGAGGAGGTGAGCAGGAACCTTGATGGTGGAATGGCAGTTGATGTCATCTACTTGGACTTTGCTAAAGCATTTGATACAGTACCTCATAGAAGGTTAATGATCAAATTGAGGAATATTGGCCAAGAACATAATATTTGTAATTGGATAGAGAGCTGGCTGAAGGATAGATTACAAAAAGTGGTGGTAAATGGAACATTTTCTTATTGGACCAGTGTGGTTGTTGGAGTACCGCAGGGGTCAGTCCTTGGTCCTTTGCTTTTTAACTTGTTTATTAATGACCTGGAGGTGGGCATAGAGAGTACTGTTTTTATTTTTGCTGATGACACTAAATTTAAATTAATAAACTATAAGTTCCATGCAGGATGCTGCTACTTTGCAGAGCGATTTGACAAAATTGGAAAACTGGGCAGCAAACTGGAAAATGAGGTTCAATGTTGACAAGTGCAAAGTTATGCACTTTTGTAGAAATAATATAAACGCGAACTATTTACTGAATGGTAGTTTGTTGGTGGTATCATTAATGGAGAAGGATCTAGCGTTTTTTGTAGATAACAAGTTGTCTAATTCCAGGCAGTGTCATTCTGTGGCTACTAATGCAAATAAAGTGCTGTCTTGTATAAAAAATGGCATTGACTCAAGGGATGAAAACATAATTTTGCCTCTTTATAGGTCCCTGGTCCCTGATTTGGGCTCCAGTCTTTAAGAAGGATATTAATGAGCTGGAGAGAGTGCAGAGACGTGCAACTAAACTGGTAAAGGGGATGGAAGATTTAAGCTATGAGGTTAGACTGTCGAGGTTGGGGTGGTTTACTCTGGAAAAGAGACGCTTGCAAGGGGACATGATTACTCTGTACAGGTACATTAGAGGGGAATATAGGCAGTAAGGGGATGTTCTTTTTTCCCATAATCAAAGCACCAGAGGTCACCCCTTTAAATTAGAGGAACGGAGCTTCCAATTGAAGCAGCGTAGGTGGTTTTTCACGGTGAGGGCAGTGAGGTTGTGGAATGCCCTTCCTAGAGATGTGGTAATGGCAGATTCTGTTAATGCCTTTAAGAGGGGTCTGGATACGTTTTTAAACAAGCAGAATATCCAGGGCTATTGTGATACTAATATCTACAGTTAGTATGAGTGGTTGTATTTATAGTTTATGTATGTGAGTGTATAGATTGGTAAGTATAGGTTGTGTGTACTGGGTTTACTTGGATGGGTTGAACTTGATTTTTTCAACCCTATGTAACTATGTAACTGTAATTGCATCACTTAAGAGATTTTAGTTGTGTTGTTTTGTTATAAGGTGTCAAAGTCTTTTATTTTTTTATTCATTTTTTTGGTATTTTTCTGTTCTGTACATGGAGGTATGTTGGATTTACATGGTGTCCTTATTTACAATACAAAGAGACCGCATTTTTAATTTTAAAGTGTATTGCAAAAAAGGCAGTACAGATAGAATGCCTTCACTTTTGCCAAAGTGGGGTCCTATTGGGGTCAGGGCAGTGGCATATCTGTAGAGGAAGAAAAACTCATGGTCAAGGGGGCCTTGACCTATAGTTATAGAAATCTTTGCTCCCCCGGTAGCTGGGGAGCAGATAAGAGTGACTATGTGCCAGACCTCTCTTCAGAGGGGGGTACTCTTACTCATGAGACCATGGTATTTAATCCTCTCATTATCTCAAATAGAAGGGTCATTAAAAATTAAATGATATCATTTAATTTTTAATGACCCTTCTGTTTGAGATAATGAGAGGATTAAATAACAAGCAGAATCTGAAGCAGAACTAAAATAAACCTTTTTTTTCACTCCCACTCATTCCATGCAAAGGATTTAAAGGAACAGTACAGCACATAAATCTATTTTGAAAAAGCTTATGTAGAATAAAGATTTTTACTAATGTACCTTGCTAATGTACCTTTCCTAATGTAATCCCTAATGACTAAATATCCTGTTCAACAACCTAGAAAGTTACTTCTGTGATCTCAGTGCAGCAGTTGTGCTTTGGGAACCCTAAAGCTATTGCTTGACAGAAATTCCAATTTCTGAAAATCAAATGTTAGAGATTTATTAAACACAAGACACTCAAGTATAAAAATTCCCACCTAAAAGCTGCCACGTTCCTGTAGAAATCAATGTTATATTAACAAAATTCAAGCTATTTTTCAATTCAGTTTCAACTCTTCAGACTTTTTTAAGATTTGGCTCAATAAAAATGATGGGTAGCATGTGATTTTGCTGGGTTCAAGTTATTTTTTTATTTTTACACAATTGAATTTTTGAGTTGGGTGTTTTTTAATAAATAAATAATAAATGTATTTATGTTTTTAAATAATAAATGTTTTTTATAACTAAAACTTGAAAATTGAATTTTCAAGTTTTAGTTATAAAAAAACACAGAAATTAAAAATGAGATTTTTGATAAATATGCAACTTTATGTGTAGCACAACATTCGTGTGAGATTTATAGCTTTTCCTTTAAAGATTGTTGATAACCAAAGGACTATACTAGAAATGAAATTGTAAAGTTTCTACAGCCTCTTTATATTGTTCATCCAATAAAATCTGATTTTACCATACATGTTACAATTCACAGGAAAGATTGCACATACCCTCCACTAACGTTCAGAGCTGAATCATCAGATATGGAGGTAGAAACAATAGGAATTCCACCACTATCTGATGATTCAGCCCTAAATGCTTGTCTTTGCTCGGGCGCCTTCAACAGCACCCGTTCAAAATTTTCTGTTCCACCCGATCGACGAGACAACCAATATCCACCATACATGCAACGAATATCATACAAAACCTTGTTTCGCACGATAAATTGGTGCGTGTATGAACAGTGTTTAAAGATCTCATTCTACTAGCTTCCGAACAATTTCAAAAATGAATTAACTATTTAATTGTTAATTTGAATTATGGTTATTTTCTTTATATCAGGAAGAACTGGGAGCTTACAGGATAATTTAAAACATATACTGTATATTGTGGGGGCGTGGTGCGGACACCAAAGAAGATGACTGCTTAAGCTCACCGCTCCTCTGGTATAGCCCACCACAAGCATACATACACACTCTAAATTGGTCACAGACCCCGACAAAACCACCATCGGATGCCAATGAATACCCCACGGCACTGGTAAAACTATAAGCAAGTCGGCGCCACTGCACAACCCCAAACTGAGGCCTACCTCGCACAAAAAGCAGGCCCACCTCCCGCTCGGAAGCTTGATCCAGGCGCAGTACACGCCTACAGTGGAGAGCCAACCACCCCGCGACTGATCCACAGCCTAAGCAGAGCTCTGCTACCGAGACACTCGCATACGGTGGGTGGGCGATAGAACCAAGCAGAGAGAAAGGGCCCGACCTGAAAGCGTTATGGACTCCAGAGACGCTCAGGGAGTCACTTTGCTTCACAGTAAGGCAGCAGTCCTCAACGGAGAAGCCCTACACCGGGAACCAGGACCCTCTGGAAGCCAGTAGGGCACTAGAGCAAATCACTGCCATGTGCAAGAGCTTACAGTCACACAAGCAATTTAAAGAGATATCAGCATTACAGTTGACAGCACCAGGAACAGAGGGTGGTCAAAACAACAACACACTTATATAACACCTACAACTACTCAAAGCTTATACTAGGCTACCACCAACCTGATCTCTCCATAATGATGGGGGGCAGACAGAAAAATGCAAATAATCCAACAGAGGGCACGGCTGACTTTTTTTAAAAGCAGAGCTGCATCTTCAAAACCCATAAAACAAACCCCTCCAAATGTAGAACAAAATTCAGAGTCTCCATGCACCAAAAAAGACATAAATTAACTAAAAACACTTATCCTCTGTTTTAAAGAGGAGTGCACTAGATCGGAGTGCACTAGATCAGAGAGTTCAACAACTAGAACAGACACAAGACTCAGTCCAAGAGTCATCCTCCAACATGGAAATTCAAATCCAACATCTGCAGACACAACTGAGCTAGCTCCAGGAAGCACACTAGGACCTGGAAAATCGCACGAGACGCAGCAGTCTTCGCCTACGAGACATACCAGAAACAGTGCAACTGGACTAATATCTACCAAAGTTCTTTAGAACTCTACTCCCTACTACCAAGACAAATTCTTCCTCTTGGACAGAGCACATAGGGGTTGATTCACTAAAGTGCGATAAAACGAGCGCTATTTATAGCATGCGTTAAAAATTTTATCGCTTCTTATTTTTTGATTCACTAAAAGCACAGGCGTCATAATTAAGATGTGATGTTCTTTGCGTTATTTAACTCGCGATGAGCTTGTGTTAATTCCCGCCGCGTGTGTTATTTCGTGCTGCGCACAATATATTTTGGCGCTTGCTATATTAGCACATCATTTTATGCACGTAACCATTACTTTCGGAAAACTACAGTTCTGAAAATTACCATTTCCCTGAAAATTGGAGGATGCATCACTCTAGGGCCAACACATACTTGAAAAAAATCCCACTGCAAAGTCCATGTTGTGTTACCAAAAGCTCACGAACCACAATTTTCTTTAATTACCGCTTGTCCCAAGTAGGTGTTAATATTTGCACAGACTAATGCGGTATTTAGCGCATTTAATGATGTGTTTGTGAATCATGCGTTAGTATTATTTCTATGCGAGAATTAACGCAATGCGAGGTAAATAACGATATGCGTATGTGCATGCAAAATTACTTTGATGACTTAATTATGGCATCCTTTTTAATGCAAAAAAGCATGCATTAAGTATTATCGCACTTTAGTGAATCAGCCCCATAGTGTGCTACGAGCCAGGCCAAAACCAAACCAACCACCAAGATATGTAATAGGCAAGGGCTTAACACCGAACACTTTAGGAGGCTCCTTTAGGAGCCTACAAATGGATCAACAATACATATACACTGATATAAACAGGACTGAATGTAGAAACTGATTAGAGACCATAAGCCATATTTGATGGCCATAGCCCAAGCCTACGGTGTTGAAATAGACAGCTGAAGGGCCCACTTCTAAGGGGTAGCACCCCAACATGATCATAGAAGGCTAACTGTAAGAGCTTAAGTTTAAAAACTCTTACAAGACAGCATGTAGTTCTGAGCAAAAGCTAATTTATAACCTGTTATATTGCTCCTTATTGCTCTTACCAGGCCCTTTATGCCAATGCGAAGGCAATCAAGCCTAAGCGCTTACCTATAGAAACTCTGATAAAACAATACAAGGTTATATCCTATGATTAGCTGCAAAGAAGCAAGCAAAAAGATGGTATAATCCCATAGGGCAATATACTGATAAACCCCCCAAACACTTACCATATAGCTTAGTTAAAAACAAACCAGTACTAGCTCCTAAAGAGCACTTACTTTAGACCCAAACATTGCTCAATACATTAAATCTTAGCCTCAACTAATCTAGACCCAAGAGTCGAGAATAGTGAAAAAAATCTTTCATTACCCTTGCACAAGACCACAGGAGACAGATACCCACTCCTAGAGGTAAGTGACAAAAAGGGAGTCTAGAAAAGGAGACAACAGGCAGGCACTCTGATATCCACGGATCATCAAAAAAGTCAGGAAAAGCAGCTTGTAGTCTTCATAAAAAGTTTACATTTTATTTAATCCAAACATAAAACTTACAAACCTAAGCCTTACTCGTTTCGTGCCATTAGGGCACTTAATCATAGGCTGATTTGCACTCTAAGGACACACACTATTTAAAGTCATAATGGCCAATAGAAGTGGGCCAATCACAAAGCACATCTCGTTGACTAAAGTAGTCACTTGTGAACAATCCTAACAGACCAATCACATTGTACAGTTCATTAGCTTAGACAATTGGTTGTGGGGAATCAATGTTTTATGTGGGATTGGAAATATAGTGTTGAATAAGTGGATAAAGAGGTCCTCCATTAGGCATAATTGTTAGAGAGTATTATACATGGTCAAACAAGGAATGTACAGTGGAGGAAATAATTATTTGACCCCTCACTGATTTTGTAAGTTTGTCCAATGACAAAGAAATGAAAAGTCTCAGAACAGTATCATTTCAATGGTAGGTTTATTTTAACAGTGGCAGATAGCACATCAAAAGGAAAATCGAAAAAATAACTTTAAATAAAAGATAGCAACTGATTTGCATTTCATTGAGTAAAACAAGTTTTTGAACCCTCTAACAAAAAAAGACTTAATACTTAGTGGAAAAACCCTTGTTTGCAAGCACAGAGGTCAAACGTTTCTTGTAATTGATGACCAAGTTTGCGCACATTTTAGGAGGAATGTTGGTCCACTCCTCTTTGCAGATCATCTCTAAATCCCTAAGGTTTCGAGGCTGTCTCTGTGCAACTCTGAGCTTGAGCTCCCTCCATAGGTTTTCTATTGGATTAAGGTCCGGAGACTGACTAGGCCACTCCATGACCTTAATGTGCTTCTTCTTGAGCCACTCCTTTGTTGCCTTTGCTGTATGTTTTGGGTCATTGTCGTGCTGGAACACCCATCCACGACCCATTTTCAGTTTCCTGGCAGAGGGAAGGAGGTTGTCGTTCAGGATTTCTCGATACATGGCTCCGTCCATTTTCCCATTAATGCGAATAAGTTGTCCTGTGCCCTTAGCAGAAAAACACCCCCAAAGCAAAATGTTTCCACCCCCATGCTTGACGGTGGGGACGGTGTTTTGGGGGTCATAGGCAGCATTTTTCTTCCTCCAAACACAGCGAGTTGAGTTAATGCCAAAGAGCTCTATTTTGGTCTCATCAGACCACAGCACCTTCTCCCAGTCACTCACAGAATCATTCAGGTGTTCATTGGCAAACTTCAGATGGGCCTGCACATGTGCCTTCTTGAGCAGGGGGACCTTGCGAGCCCTGCAGGATTTTAATCCATTGCGGTGTAATGTGTTTCCAATGGTTTTCTTGGTGACTGTGGTCCCTGCTAATTTGAGGTCATTAACTAACTCCTCCCGTGTAGTTCTAGGATGCTTTTTCACCTTTCTCAGAATCATTGACACCCCACGAGGTGAGATCTTGCGTGGAGCCCCAGAGCGAGGTCGATTGATGGTCATTTTGTGCTCCTTCCATTTTCGAACAATCGCACCAACAGTTGTCACCTTCTCTCCCAGCTTCTTGCTAATGATTTTGTAGCCCATTCCAGCCTTGTGCAGGTCTACAATTTTGTCTCTGACATCCTTGGACAGCTCTTTGGTCTTTCCCATGTTGGAGAGTTTGGAGTCTGCTTGATTGATTGATTCTGTGGACAGGTGTCTTTTATACAGGTGACTAGTTAAGACAGGTGTCCTTAATGAGGTTGACTAATTGAGTAGAAGTGTCTAACCACTCTGTGGGAGCCAGAACTCTTAATGGTTGGTAGGGGTTCAAAAACTTATTTCACTCAATGAAATGCAAATCAGTTGCTATCTTTTATTTAAAGTTATTTTTTCGATTTTCCTTTTGATGTGCTATCTGCCACTGTTAAAATTAACCTACCATTGAAATGATACTGTTCTGAGACTTTTCATTTCTTTGTCATTGGACAAACTTACAAAATCAGTGAGGGGTGAAATAATTATTTCCTCCACTGTATTTTAAACATGATAATTAACATCATATTCCATTAAGCACAGTATGTTAAAAGATATAGTATTATACACAGTCAAATGAAAAGTGTATCTAAACATAGCAGGTGACATCATATTCATAGTTGAGGCCATTGGGTTGTCTAGTTTTTAAATAGAAAATCCATTTTGTCTCCTTTCTAATGAGGGTATGGGTAATGTCACCTCCGCGAAAGTTCGGAGTGACTTTGTCAATTCCTGTGATTGATAGGTATGATAGTGATCTATTGCAACATTCGGAAAAATGTCAGGCCACTGTAGTTTTACAGTTTTCATTTGTGATGTTTAACACGTGCTCGTGGATTCTATCCTTCAGTTTTCTACTGGTTTGTCCTACGTATTGTTTATTACATTTTAAGCAGGTAAGTAGGTATATTACATATTTCGTGTAGCAATTAATATAGTGATTGATTCTGTATGTTTTTGTTGTAATAGAGGAAGTGAAGGATTGAGTTTTTTGTACAAAGTCGCATTTAATGCATTAGCGGGAGCCACACTTGTAAATACCTTTTGTGGACAACCAGGTATTGGTAGGTAGAGTTTGTTGGATAAGACTCGGGGACAATTTATTTTTCAATGTTTCAGTTCTCCTTGTTACAAATCTGCAACCCTTATTTAAGATCTGTCTTAATACAGGGTCAGTTTTAAGAATATTCAGGTTATTGTTGATAATGTGTTTTATTTGATTATATTGTAGACTGTAAGTCAAAATACACGATAGAGATTTTTTGTTACTTTTGTCACTCATTTTCTGCGTTTGTTTAGTTACTTCTAGTTCTGTTTCTTTAGTGGAAGGAAAAGTATCAAGAGAAATAGTTTGATATCTATTAAAGAGATTAGATCTTTCTGTCATGACGGCTCTTTTGAAGGCCTTTTGTAAGATTTTATGTGCATAACCTCTGTTTTCTAATCTTAGAAAGAGATCCTTAGATTTGGATAGAAAATCCGCTTCTTCAGAACAAATGCATCTCAATCTAAGGAATTGGCTATACGGGATGTTGTGTATGAGGTGCTTAGGGTGACAAGATTGTGCATTTAACACTGTATTAGCTGAGCAGTCTTTTCTGAAGATTGTGGTAGTGATACGTCTATCTTCAACAGATAATGTGATGTCAAGAAAATTAATACATTTTGCATTGACCTCTGAAGTAAATTTTAAATTGTAATCATTAGTGTTGATGTAAGTAATAAAATTGGTAAATTGCTCATCATTGCCAGACCAAATTAGAATAATGTCGTCAATAAATTGACCAAAGTATTGAATATGGTGGGAGTGCATATTATCATCATTATATATATGGAATTCTTCCCACCAACCCAAAAATAGGTTGGCCACAACATTGCAAATAATATCTTTTGTTGAAGTAAAAGTAATTATGGGTTAGTAGCAGGGCTGTGGAGTCGGAATCAGAGTTGAGGAGTCGGAGTCGGAGGCAATTTTGGGTACCTGGAGTCGGAGTCGACTCCTACTAAATTCAAATGGGAATAAAAAAAAATAAAGCAAGTTTAAGGGCTCTGGTACACGGGGAGATTAGTCGCCCGCGGCAAAACTCCCTGCTCGCGGGCGACTAATCTCCCCGAGTTGCCTTCCCTCTGCCATCCCACCGGCGAACATGTAAGTCGCCGGCGGGATGGCAGACGCGACGGCGCGATTTCGCGCAAATCGCCGAAAAAGACTCGTGAGGCGACTAATCTCCCCGTGTACCAGAGCCCTAAATGTCCCAATTCACAAACAGTCATAATTAATTACTTCTCTGCTATAAGAATAAAGCCCAATGCAGAGCCAGTAGTTCTGTGATTAAATGACATGTATGTCTCCTTCTTTTCCTTCAATGAATGTATAAAATACATTAGCATATTATAAACAGAGGAGTCGGAGTCGTGGAGTCGGAGCCGGAAGTATCAGAAACTGAGGAGTTGGAGTCGGAGTCAGAGAATTTATCTACCGACTCCACAGCCCTGTTTAGTAGGTATTGGATGGATTGCAGAATGAATACAATAGGGTTTGGTTCATATGTGCTGTAGTGAAGAAGGTGATGTTTAATGGCTTTGAGGACTAAAGAGTGAGGTATGCATGAGTATAGGGAAGTTACGTCAACAGAAGCCCATTTGAAGGATTCTTTTTGCCATCGAAAGTTATCTAATACGTGTAATAGGTGCAGGAGTTGCAGGAGATGGTCTATGTATTCGCAAAGATTCTCTCCAAGTGATCCTATACCAGCAATGATTGGGCGCCCAGGAGGTGGTCGTTCTTTTTTGTGTACTTTCGGTAAATAGTAAAATATAGCAGTATTTGGACGGTCAACTTTAAAGTAAGAGATGAGTTTGTCATCTATGACCTTAAAAGTTTTTGCTTCTTGTAAAAGTGTATCTAATTCAAGTGTGAAAGGTGATTGGGTTCTTGTCCAATATTTTGTAAGTTATAGGATCAGAAAGTTGTTTTTGTGCTTCAATGAAATAATCAGTCTTATCTAAGATAACGATTTGACCCCCTTTGTCCGCTTGCCTTATGACTATAGTCTCGTCTTGTTCTAGATTTTTTAGCGCTTGTTTCTCTTTAAATGTAAGGTTACTTTTTGCAGAGAGAGGCTTACACTCTTTTTTGATGTTCTCATGTAGTAAAGATACTGTAAATTATTTCAGTATTTTTCTGGAACATGTTAATCGTGTGATCCCTTAAGTGTACGGGGTAAAAATTCAAATGAACGGAGCTCTTGGCCCAAATGGAGAAACAGAACAAGTCACCACTCAAGCGAATCAGGAGAGGAGGAAGAAGACATCAGAACATCGAAATACCCCCTACGAGAAAGAAGGAGGAGACGGGTCTGAATCTCTCCAAAAGAACTCTCAGCCCTGAGGAAATCTGCGTCCTGGAGAAAGGTCTAACATTTTGTCCTAGCAAAGACTTTGACTTATTTGATACAATCACAGACATTAATAGATTTGTGCGTAAATTACTTCTAAAAAAACATTTTTTTGATGATATCAGAACTATTGACAAAGAATAAGATGGAGTCAATAAGTTTGACCCCATCTTTTTACAGTATAATATATCTAACTTCCAAGAAATGAAAACACTTTTGCAATTGGAACATTTGCAGAGAGAAGCTAGGAAGAGTTGGAGCTCAACCTATCTCAACACTAGAAAAATTTAAAACTAAATCAAATTTTTACCCCTTACACTTAAGGGATCACACGATTAACATGTTCCAGAAAAATATTGAATATGATTTATCTTTACTACATGAGAACATCAAAAAATAGTGTAAACCTCTCTCTGCAAAAAGTAACCTTACATTTAAAGAGAAACAAGCGCTAAAAAATCTAGAACAAGACGAGACTATAGTCATAAGGCAAGCGGACAAAGGAGGTCAAATCGTTATCTTAGATAAGACTGATTATTTCATTGAAGCACAAAAACAACTTTCTGATCCTATAACTTACAAAATATTAGACAAGAACCCAATCACCTCTTTCACACTTGAATTATGTTTACAGGGTAACCCTTTTGAAATAAAAAATAACAAAAGTGGTATAAAGGTGATACCTTTATTGGCTAACTAAGATAACCATAGCAAGCTTTCAGAACATTTTAGTTCCTTTTTAACCCTTTCACTGCCAGCCATTTTGAACAAAGTGGAACTTCTACTGCCAGATAGTTTTTGAACATTTTGCACTGTTTGACTTTAGGGGCTTTTCCTTGGGGGGAATTTTAGTTTACCCAGGAAAACTATATATCGTTTTTTTCAGGACATCCTAAGCTTTCAAAATATGGTGGAATTTTTGTGTAATTCCAATTCTGTAACAAGATATAGGCTTCTAAATGTTTAAAAAATTTAAAAAAAAAATATTTTCCATAATATAAACACATACACCAGAAACAAAAATTATTTTATGCACTAAAATACACCTGATTTGGAAAGTCCCATGTCTCCTGAACGTGCCAATACCAAATATATATAGTTTTATGGCGATTTCTCACTTGTATAGGTCAAAAACTCCCAGCAGTACACTAACAAATTTCCAAAGCACTGCTCCAGAAAGCTGCATACTTTAGATTTCAAGGACAAAAATTCCACTAACAGAAGGTTTATCCCATAAAATTGTACATTTTTGGAAAGAACAGATTCTGGGGAATCCAGAATAGGCACAACTGTCTGTCTACTTTAAACTATCAAGTCGCAATGCTTTCCTAAAGTTATTGGTTTTTATCAAAACTTGTGATTTTTTTAAAAAATCGCTTCAAAGCTTTCAGTCTATAGTATCTTATCTCCTACAGGTCATAAAGTAACCAAATAAAACACCCTAAATATGAACGCCAGGGGTCCCCTGAACAGTTTGATGCCCAATATGTATACGTTTAGCTAATCCCTCTTGAACAACGCCGCACTTGTCATTAAGCCGGCCGACAAAGGGGGTGGAATTGTATTATTAAACAGATCAGATTACATAGAGGAATCCCTCAGACTTTTACAGGACCCTAAACATTACAATACACTTTCTTCTGATCCCACACTTCCCCTTAATAAGATCCTTAAAGACTTTATTAACCAGGCTTTCTTTCAGAATATCATAACCAAACATGAACGTAATTTCATTATTAATCATCACCCAAACACCCCCTTCTTTTATTATCTGCCAAAAATCCATAAAAATCTCCACAAACCTCCTGGTAGACCTATTATCTCTGGAATAGATTCCATGACAAGTAATCTTTCCAAATTCATAGATCAACATCTTCAGCCACTAGTTCATAACCTACCATCCTTTCTTAAAGATTCTTATCATCTCATACAAATATTATCCTCCATATCTTGGTCCACAGATTACCACTGGCTCACCTGTGACATCACATCCTTATACACAAATATTCCTCATCAATTTGGTTTATCTGCTATTCAATTCTTCCTGGCCACGATCCCCACAATGCTGTCTGTACAACAACGATTCCTATTGCAGTGCACAGAATTTATTCTCCATAATAACATTTTTTCATTTAACAATACATTCTATCACCAAACTAGCGGCACGGCAATGGGAAGTTCCTTTGCACCTTCATATGCCAATCTCACTATGGGCCTCATAGAATCACAACTTCTTTTTCCTAATCATCCATTTTCAGAGAATATTATCCTTTATAAACGCTACATAGACGATCTGTTTTTTATTTGGAAGGGTGACCTTTCCTTAATCCCTGAATTCATTCAATACCTCAATAATAATAAAGCAGGTTTACAGTTCACATCACAACATCATCCCAACTTTATAGATTTCCTTGATCTCACCATCTTTACTGAAAACAATTCTATCAAAACAAAAACCTTTTTTAAATCAGTTGATTCAAACAATTACATTCACTATAATAGTTTCCATCACCGGCCCTGGACCCATAACACACCATACAGCCAATTTAGACGAATTCATAGAAACTGTACAGACAGCCATGAATACTCTAGACCACACATGTCAAACACAAGGCCCCGGGCCAAATCCGGCCCGCCAGGCCTTGCAATGTGGCCCGCACCGCGCTGTCATCACTGCACGCCGCTGATGACAACTTTTCCCAGCATCAGAAAAGTCCGCCTGCCCCTCACTGGATGAGTCCCCGCCCTACTCTATGCCCTTCAAGCCGTACGCCTGGGACGAACTTGCCCGCTCGGAGCTCCGACAGTTGGTGCACAATTACCGGCCCGCAGCATTGGACAGAAGCCCCTCACTATACGGAGAGCGGGAACCCCAAGCCCCGCCCACTTCGCTGTACAGCGCAGAGAGAGGATTACGTGGACTGTACGGAGACTACAGGCAGGCCATAGGGCGCTATGGGGACCCCAGAGCTCAGCCTCCGATGTACGGAGAAAAGGCTCAGAGCATTAAGGTGGAGTCTGACCTGCTCTGCTCCCGGCTGCTGCTCAACAACGGCACATACAAATGCCTTAAATGCAGCAAGGTATGAATGTGTAATAAGTACTGTACACAAAGTATATTCTATCATAAATACTGTGCATAGGAGTTATCAGCATTACTACTGGTATATACATTCCTTGACTCTGTCAATTTACAGCAAGTGACACATAAAGACAGTTTTTTTCTTAATACTAATGAAGTGAGGAATTGGCCTGGGCAGGTGAGATCTGGTGGGTAGAGCAGCCCCATCTTCTGTTTAGTGCACACATGTCAAACACAAGGCCCGCAGGCCAAATCCGGGCCGCCAGGCCTTGCAATGTGGCCCGCACCGCGCTGTCATCACTGCATGCCGCTGATGACAACGGAGGCTTGTGATCTCGCGGGCCGTACTTGCTATCTATTACGCATGCGCATAGATTCTTGCTTGTCTCTGTGTTTTTAGTTTTTTTGCGCCTATTCTACATTGCCTGATGAAGCAGGAAATGCCTGCAAAACGCGTAGCAATATTGTTGTGAATAAATTATTACTGAAAATTACCACTTTTGTTGGTGTCTGTCTGGAGGAGGTAAGTTTACTACCACCTCCTCTGAATTACCCATTGGGTTTTTAAGTGTTTTTAGCTAATTTTATCTTTTTGGTGCCTCTGTTTTGTCTTATTATTAGGTTTAGCTAAGTATGTGGCATGTAGGGGCCCCAATGTGAACATACCCCCATATGATCTATCATTTCTGTCATTTCAGCTCCTGCAAAATCAATACATTTACATCATTATATGTGGGATAAAGCTAGTAAAAAGTACGCTCACCCCAGAAAGCCATATATTTTTGGAAAGTACACATTCCCCCGAATGTAAAATGGGTACCCATGTCTTTCTACTCCAAAGTACCAAGTCGCAAAGCTTTCCTAAAGTTGGCAATTTTGATAAAATTTCCAAAAATCCTCTCAAAGCTTCCAGTTTGCAGCATTTTATCTTCCATGTATCATTAGGTACCAAGATAAAACACCCTGAACTTGAACGCCAGGGGTCCACTGAACAGTATGATGCCCAATATGTTTAGGTTTACCTAAGTATGTGGCATGTAGGGGCCCCAATATGAACCTACCCCCATATGATCCGTCATTTCTGTCATTTCAGCTTCTGCAAAATCAACACATTTACATCATTATATGTGGGATAATGCTACAAAAAAGTACGCTCACCCCAGAAAGCCATATATTTTTGGAAAGTACACATCCCCCCGAATCTATAATGGGTACCCGTGTCTTTCTACTCCAAAGAACCATGCCGCAAAGCATTTCTAAAGTTAGCAATTTTGATGACAATTCCAAAAATCCCCTCAAAGCTTCCATTTTGCAGCATCTTATCTCCTACATAGTGTTAGGTACCAAGGTAAAACACCCTGAACTTGAACGCCAGCGGTCCACTGAACAGTATGATGCCCAATATGTTTAGGTTTACCTAAGTACCTAAGTATGTGGCATGTAGGGGCCCCAATATGAACCTACCCCCATATGATCCGTCATTTCTGTCATTTCAGCTTCTGCAAAATCAACACATTTACATCATTATATGTGGGATAATGCTGCAAAAAAGTACGCTAACCCCAGAAAGTCATATATTTTTGGAAAGTATACATTCCCCGAACTCTAAAATGGGTACCCATGTATTTCTACTCCAAAGTACCAAGCCGCAAAAGTTTCCTAAGTTTGCCAATTTTATGACATTTCCAAAAATCACCTCAAAACTTCCAATATGCAGCATCTTATTTTTTTATAGGTGATCAGGTACCAAGATAAATCACCCTAAATATGAAGCTCAGAGGTCTACTGAACAGTTTGATGCCCATTGTACATAGGTCTATCAAAGCACATGGCACTTAGAGACCCCAAAATATACCTTGTGCACACTAATTTCATGGCTTACCTTTACCTAATTCATAAACACATGGCAGTTTTATTTGGGATAGAAACTGCAGAAATGTAGGGTAACCCCTGAAAACCATATATTTTTGGAAAGTACACGTTCAGACAAATCCAACATGGGTAAAGAGTCCTTTCTACACAAAAGTATCAATCTGCAAAGCTTTCCTAAAGCTAGTGGTTTCTATGACATTTCAGAAAATTGCCTAAAAATGTTGCAATTTGCTGCATTTATCTCACACAATTTCTTGCCTACAAAAAGGAAAATCACCCCAACTAGTAACACCTAAGGTCTACTGAACAGTTTGATGCCCTATATGCATAGATTTACTAAACTATGCGGAGTACAGGGGCCCCCAAATAAGAATAGTGCATATTCATTTTCATGAATGACGCTCCGACTCGTGCAGTTTTTGCACCCGGTATGTGTATTATGTGCCATAAGAACCCCTAACAGTACAGAAACCCTAGAAAACCATACATTTTCTGAAAGTACACATTCTGACAAAACAAAAATGGGTAAATACATCTTTCTACTGCAAACTACCAAACTACAAAGCTATGCTAAACAGAATGGTTTTTATGACATTTCTGAAAATCGTCACAAAGCTTGCATTTTACCTCATTATGTACCCCCACAATTTGTAACGTATAAACATAAAACACTCTAAATATGAATACCAGGGGTCTACTGAACAGTTTGATGCCCTATATGCATAGATTTACTAAACTATGCGGAGTACAGGGGCACCCAAATGAAAATAGTGCATATGAGTTTTCACGAATGACGCTCCGGCTTGTGCAGTTTTTGCAACCGGTATGTGTATTATGTGCCATAAGAACCCCTAACAGTACAGAAACCCTAGAAAACCATACATTTTCTGAAAGTACACATTCTGGCAAAACAAAAATGGGTAAATACATCTTTCTACTGCAAACTACCAAACTACAAAGCTATGCTAAACAGAACGGTTTTTATAACATTTCTGAAAATCGTCACAAAGCTTGCATTTTGCCCCATTATGTACCCCACATTTCATAACGTACCAACCTAAAACACCCTAAATTTGACCGCCAGGGGTCTACTGAACAATTTTATGCCCAATATGCATAGATTTACTAAACTATGTGGGGCACAGAGGAAGCCAAATTGAAATACAGCAGACAAAATGTCCATGTGCTAGACAAGTAACAAAAAACTAAAATCAATGTTTTTTTTTTTTCCTAGTGATATCTGCAATAGAATCACAGTTTGAGTATTCTGGCTTGGGCAAATTAGGTTTACAGACAAAGTAAAGCAAACAACAACTGTGCATAACTGAAAATGCAATAAAATGACACCAAAATCACAGAAAATGTAATAAAAACACCAAAATAATACACAAAAGGTATTGCGCAGTGCGGTTAGTGAATACACTATCCGCAATGGCAATAAAACATTTTTTTTAGGCAAGAATAAAAACGATGCGATAAAAAAAAAAAAAAATTACAAAAGTGAGTGAGTGAGTGAGTGTGTACACATGGCAAAATGTGTTTTGTGTGCATGTGTGTGTGTGTGTGCAAGTAACTGTGAGTGTAATAAGTGCTATGAATGTGTGAAAATGTATGTGTGTGTGTGTGTAAGTGTGAGTATAAGTGTGTATTAGTGTAATATATGTGTTTGTGTGTGTAAGTAGCACATACCTGGGGTCCATGGAGCTGCAGATCACTGGAATCGCTGGAGATCAGACGCAGGCAGAAGATGCAGGCACAGCAGCAGGAACGGTGAGTAACAGGAAGCAGGGGGGCGGAGGGGGGCGCACAGGAAGGAAGGGAGAGAGGAGAAAAAGTCTGGCACGTAGAATATACGTGCCCGACTTTTTCTAAGAGGCCCCTGGGCGATCGCGCCCCAGGGGCCTCTAGTAACCCCCCTCTGCGCGTTGTCTAGGGGGTTCCTTACCTTCCGCTTGTTCTCTGCGCTCGGACTAAGCAGCGAGCACAGAGAACAAGCGAAAGGTAAATAAAACGTAGCTCCTATGTGCTGGGCATTCAACGCCTTTTTATAGCAGCACGTAGGAGCTACGTGCGTGGCAGCCAAAGGGTTAAAGCTGATTACAATGAAGCTGTGGTGCTCCCTGATATATATACAACATTCAGCGCTGCAAGGGACAAACAGATACAAACAGATAAGGTACAGGATAATGTGGATCAAAGTGACTTGATATAAATTAGGGTAAGTTACTGAAGTGTGAAGTGAATGGAATTCCATGTGATTAACTGGCCCAGTGTCTCTACAGATGTTTGTATTTCTGGCTGGGTGCAGGCAGTTCTTAATCTATATAATTTGCCATAAATCCAAGGCCCAGGTTCAGTCCCTTCTCCAGAGAGTTGAAAGTTTTCATTAATTTATACTCACAAACCTTCCTTTCATTGTTTGTTTTAAAGTTTCCCTTAAGGACCAAGATTCTTAAATCGTTTATGGAGTGGTGAGGGCTGTTAAAATGGTTCCCTACTGGTGTGTCCAGTTTTTTATTTGTTATGGTAAAGCGGTGGTGTGTATTCCTCTTTCTCAGGCTTTGGCCAGTCTCTCCTATATACAGTCCTCCTGTTGGGCATCTAGTGCACTGTATTAAGTACACCACGTTGGAGGAAGAACAGCTGTACTGGCCATGGATGCTGTATTCCTCTAATGTGTCCGGAATCTGTATTTTGTCTGAATTACAGACGTGTGGGCAGGTTTTGCATTGTTTTTTGCCACAGGGATAGGTTCCATTTTTGTTGGGTTGTTATTAGTTCTTTTAGGTTTGGGGGCTGCCTGAATGCCAGAAGTGGTGGGTCTGGGAATATGTTTTGGAGCCTCTCATCCTTATGGAGTGTGCACTGTAGATCTTTAGCTATTTTTCTGAGGGTCTTTAGTTGGAGATTATATGTGACTACTAGAGGAACTCTATTTGTTTCTGTTTTTTGTTTATATTGCAGAAGTTGACTTCTGGGAATTCTGGTGGCTGTATAGATGTTTTGATCCACAATCCTTGGGTTGTAGCCCCTGTTAATGAAGTCTGCTTTAAGCGCCTACCATCTCATGCAGTTACACAACTGATTGAGTTCACCTTGACACACAATCACTTCCTATTCGGGCAGGAAATATATCTACAGAAGATGGGAACCAGTATGGGTACACGCTTTGCACCCCAATATGCCAATCTTTTTATGGCAAAACTAGAAGAGGACTTTCTCTCTTCCTGTAACACCAAGCCTCTGACGTACCTCCGCTATATAGATGACATATTCATAATCTGGACTAATACTGAACAAGAACTCATTCAATTTCACAAACAATTTCATGACTTTCACCCAACTATCAATTTAAAGCTGAACTACTCCCATACTCACATTCACTTTTTAGATACAACCATTCTTATCAGGGAGAATAGTTTACAAACCACCATATATCGAAATAATATCGAGATAAACCATCTTATCTAATGCATGATAGCTTTCACCCTGACCACACCAAACACTCCATCATCTACAGCCAGGCTCTACGATATAATCGGGTATGTTCTGACACTACTGAAAGGGACCACCACCTAAAAACACTTAAAGTAGACTTCATTAACAGGGGCTACAACCCAAGGATTGTGGATCAAAACATCTATACAGCCACCAGAATTCCCAGAAGTCAACTTCTGCAATATAAACAAAATACAGAAACAAATAGAGTTCCTCTAGTAGTCACATACAATCCCCAACTAAAGACCCTCAGAAAAATAGCTAAAGATCTACAGTGCACACTCCATAAGGATGAGAGGCTCCAAAACATATTCCCAGACCCACCACTTCTGGCATTCAGGCAGCCCCCAAACCTAAAAGAACTAATAACAAGAAGTGCCTTAATACAACCCAACAAAAATGGAACCTATCCCTGTGGCAAAAAACAATGCAAAACCTGCCCACACGTCTGTAATTCAGACAAAATACAGATTCCGGACACATTAGAGTAATACAGCATCCATGGCCAGTACAACTGTTCTTCCTCCAACGTGGTGTACTTAATACAGTGCACTAGATGCCAACAGGAGGACTGTATATAGGAGAGACTGGCCAAAGCCTGAGAGAGGAATACACACCACCGCTTTACCATAACAAATAAAAAACTGGACACACCAGTAGGGAACCATTTTAACAGCCCTCACCACTCCATAAACGATTTAAGAATCTTGGTCCTTATAGGAAACTTTAAAACAGACAATGAAAGGAAGGTTTGGGAGTATAAATTAATGAAAACTTTCAACTCTCTGGAGAAGGGACTGAACCTGGGCCTTGGATTTATGGCAAATTATATAGATTAAGAACTGCCTGCACCCATCCAGAAATACAAACATCTGTAGAGACACTGGGCCAATTAATCACATGGAATTCCATTCAATTCACACCTCAGTAACTTACCCTAATTTATATCAAGTCACTTTGATCCACATTATCCTGTACCTCATCTGTTTGTATCTGTTTGTCCCTTGCAGCGCCCCCCCCCCTCCCCCCGTTTATATGACGTTGTTAACACCTTCCACACAGATATTCTTTTTTTTCTGGTTTTTTGATCTATGAGCTGAATGTTGTATATATATCAGAGAGCAGCACAGCTTCATTGTAATCAGCTTGAAAAAGGAACTAAAATGTTCTGAAAGCTTGCTTTGGTTATCTTAGTTAGCCAATAAAGGTATCACCTTTATACCACTTTTGTTATTTTTTATTTCAAAAGGGTTACCCTGTAAACATTTTTGACTGGCTAACACGGTACATCACCTTTTCCTGCATCTACACTTGAATTAGATACACTTTTACAAGAAGCAAAAACTTTTAAGGTCATAGATGCCAAACTCATCTCTTACTTAAAGTTGACCATCCAAAAACTGCTATATTTCACTATTTACCGAAAGTACACAAAGAATGACCACCTCCTGGGCGCCCAATCATTGCTGGTATAGGATCACTTGGAGAGAATCTTTGCAAATACATAGACCATCTCCTGCAACCCCTTGTTTTACGGCTCCCTAGTTACCTGAGTTATAGTGGGCACCTATTACACGTATTACATGGCAAAAAGAAACCTTCAAATGGGCTTCTGTTGACGTAACTTCCCTATACTCATGCATACCTCACTCTTTAGGCCTCAAAGCCATTAAACATCTCCGTGTTGTGGCACGGCCATGGGTGCAAAATTTGCCCCATCTTACGCCAACCTATTTTTGGGTTGGTGGGAAGGATTCCATATATATAATGATGATAATATGCACTCCCACCATATTCAATACTTTGGTCGATTTATCGACGACATTATTCTAATTTGGTATGGCACTGATGAGCAATTCACCAATTTTATTACTTACATCAACACTAATGATTACAATTTAAAATTTACTTCAGAGATCAATGCAAAATGTATTAATTTTCTTGACATCATATTGTCTGTTGAAGATAGACGTATCACTACCACAATCTTCAGAAAAGACTGCTCAGTTAATAGTGTTAAATGCACAATCTTGTCACCCTAAGCACCTCATACACAACATCCCGTATAGCCAATTCCTTAGATTGAGACACATTTGTTCTGAAGAAGCGGATTTTCTATCCAAATCTAAGGATCTCTTTCTAAGATTAGAAAACAGAGGTTATGCACATAAAATCTTATAAAAGGCCTTCAAAAGAGCCGCCATGACAGAAAAATCTAATCTCTTTAATAGATACTTTTCCTTCCACTAAAGAAACAGAACTAGAAGTAACTAAACAAAAAATCAAATAAAACACATTATCAATAGTGATGGGCGAAATGTTTCGCCAGGCATGGATTCGCAGCGAATTTCCGCATTTCGCCATTGGCGGATTGTTTTGCGAAACAGATGAAAAAATTCGCCGGGGAAAAATTCGCTGCACGTCCAAAAATTGTCGTCGGTGTCAAAAAAGAATAGTCGCGGGCGTCAAAACAATAGCTGCGCGACAAAATAATAGCCGCGGGTGACAAAATAATAGCCGCGGAAGAAGAAACAATAGCCGCGTGACAAAATAATAGCCGCGGGCAACAATTTTTTTTGTCGCACAACATTTTCGCCGTTTCGCAAATTTTTTGCCGTTTCGCGGATCTTTTGAAAAAATTTTCAGCAAAGCGAAACGGAACAGATTCGCTCATCACTAATTATCAACAATAACCTGAATATTCTTAAAACTGACCCTGTATTAAGACAGATCCTAAATAAGGGTTGCAGATTTGTAACAAGGAGAACTGAAACATTGAAAAATAAATTGTCCCCGAGTCTTATCCAACAAACTCTACCTACCAATACCTGGTTGTCCACAAAAGGTATGTACATGCAACTTTGTACAAAAAACTCAATCCTTCACTTCCTCTATTACAACACCAAACTCAGGCTGCAGGACTGCAGCCTGAGTTTGGTGGAAATATAGTTGTAGAATAATGTCCCTGGAGAGGTGGGGTCATCTGGCCGTCTAGGGCATAAGGCACAATGTGCTCTGTCCATTTCCAATCTAGCTGCTGGGATATCCGGAACAAGAGAGTGCATCTTATCTTTTTATCTTTCATCTCTTTAAAAGCATATTGTGCATATACAAAAAGAACCACACGCTTGACGCGTTTCGTGGTATCACACCACTTTCTCAAAAGCTGTATGGTAAATCTTTCCAGAAAATGCCTTTTATCCACACCTGTTACTCCTCCCATATTAGGTTTACCCCTTCACATACACATATCAAAGTAAAATAAAAACAATACCCAAAACAAAAATACATTAAAAAATCAATGAACAGAAATAATAATCAAGGAAATGGCGTTAACCAATGTCAACATCTATCAGCTATTAGTTGGATAAAGGATCTAAGTAGGAATATATATGACAAAATATACGATTATTTATCAATAGAAGCAAGTTAATTCCTACTTTCTATTCATACCTCCCAGTGTCTCTATAGTGCCCAATCGATTAATCCAAAGTGCTTCCCTATGTAAAAGTCTATCCTCAAACTTACCTTTCCCTATAGCTGATAGATGTTCTAAAATATGTTCACTCACTTTCCGGACCGTTTTTCCTATATACTGGGCTCCACATTCACATGTAATCAAATATATCACTCTCTGTGAAACACAATTAAAATGTTGTTTAATAGCATAAGTTTTCCCAGTATGAGCACTATGAAATTCTTTTGATACTTTTAGATATTGACATGCTTTACATCTTGTCCTACCACAATGATAATTCCCCTTGTATCTGAGCCAGTATGAATTACTATTCAATTGTTTGGAAACATATATAAACTCCGGGAGAGTTGAGATGCGATATCCCTATCTTTTTTATAAACAAAGGAGGGTCTCTTGTCCAGAACACCCGCCAAAATGGGGTCCTCCAAAAGGATACCCCAATACTTCATAACACTCCGACGCAATTGCCCAACAGGGACACCCCTCTTACAATTAACTGAATGAGAACTTTCATAGTGTAACAACATATTACAAGTGATAGGTTTCCTATAAAGATCCATGTGCACTTCAGTATTACTGAACGTTAGTAAAAAAAAAAAAAAGAATTAAAAAAAAAGTAAAAAAAAAAAAAGAATTCGTGTAAGGAGGTGACTCACTAGTGTTACAATAATTCACAAACTCCTTAAGTGAAACATCATCCCCATCCCAAATACAATCGTCCATGCCTCTCTAATTTGCCGCAGAGGGGAAAAAATTCCTTCCTGACTCCAAGATGGCAATCGGACCAGTTCCTGGATCAACTTGTACTAAGAGCTATCCCCCATACCCCTGTATTCCCTCACTTGTACTGAGAGCTATCTCCCATAACCCTGTATTCCCTCACTTGCTAAGAATCCATCCAGCCCCTTCTTAAAGCTATATAATGTATCAGCCAGTACAACTGATTCGGGGAGGGAATTCCACAACTTCACAGCTCTCACAGTAAAAAATCCTTTCCGAATATTTAAACGGAACCTCCCTTCTTCTAAACGGAGTGGGTGCCCTCATGTCCATTGGAAGGACCTACTGGTAAATAAAACATTAGAAAGGTTATTATATGATCCCCTTATATATTTATACATAGTTATCATGTCACCTCTTAAGCACCTCTTCTCCAGTGTAAACAGACCCAACTTGGCCAGTCTTTCTTCATAACTGAGACTATCCATACCCTTTACCAACTTAGTTGCCCTTCTCTGGACCCTCTCTAACTCAATCATGTCCCGTTTGAGCACTGGAGACCAGAACTGGACAGCATATTCTAGATGGGGCCTTACCAGCGCTCTGTAAAGGGGAATAAACTCTTTCTGTGCAGATGGAAATAAGTTCTCTCTGTCCAGCCAAAAATGTATTGCCTGTAGGCCGTATTCATGTTCAATGGATGAGTATAATGACACCACGTCCATTGTAAACCAAAGTTCCTCACTTGATTTATACACATAGTTGTGTCTTTCAGGTAGCTAGGTAGGGATTCAACTATAGGGCATTGCAATTTGTCAACATAGCCCGATAACTTCTGGCCTAAAGATCCTATACAAGCTACTATCGGTCGCCCTTTAAAGGAGAAGGAAAGGCTAACTATGAGTTAATCTCAGAATGCAGGCTTACCTTCAGTTGTATCACTCGTGCCCTTGAGTCTTCCCATATTGCGATCCTTCAGAAGTTCTGCAGCTGAACAGGAAAAAAAAGCGCTGACCTGTGTAAATAAAGTTCCCATAATCCATCGCTCCTGCAGGGACCATAGGACTGTATTGTCAAACATTTTATTACTGTTGCAACCCAAACTGAAGAAAAAATCTATGTTGATGCAAGTACCACATCCATGGATATGCTGATTGGTATTCATAAAGCCAGTGGTTCTGATAATCCACATTCACAGCTCGATATAGGAGTACAGACAGGAGATGATTCAATGGCAGCTGAACCTTGGAGAATCCAAAAGGATCATGGCTATCTCATTGCATTTTCCACACCAATAAAATGTATGTTGGATATACAGTAGATAAACCTAATACAAATTTACCTGGTAAAGACATGCAAACAGTGCAAGAATCTAATTTGGAGGGAGAAGAGGAATTGTTTGAACTTACTGACAGTCAGCTAAGTAGTATCCAGGCAATGGAGCCCAGTATAGAGGAAGAAAAGGACACATCTATTTATAAACCAGAGGAAAGAGTTAGTTTTACAGAAGATGATTCAACGTTTACTGGAAAAAAAGAGGAAATTCTTCAGCAAAGTATTTGAGTATAGTATTTGAAGAACTACTGGACCAACTTTATTATCTAATAAAATGTCAACATAGTGCTAACTCACCATGCCATGCACCAATAGTTGAAATTGAATGGAACTATGGTAGAAGTCAAGTTAACATGTCTTTCTGGACATTGCTCTTTGATATGGAACTCTCAACCAATAGCAGGACAGATATCTATTGGAAATGTATCAGTAGCATGTGCCATTTTACTGAGTGGATCATCCTTTACAAAAGTGAAAGAAATGTTTCAGCTAATGACAATACCATTCTTTTCTCATACCACATATTACACCTATCAGAAATGATATATATTCCCCGCAATTGATTTGGCATGGATCAAGGAACAAGAATTATTGAAAGAGGATATTGCTGATAAAGCTGTTGTTTTGGCTGGTGACGGACAATTTGATAGTACAGGCCATAGTGCAAAATACTGTATGTATACCATGATGGACATTATGACCAAAAAAATTGTGGATTTCACTATAGAGCAAGTTTCTCCTTGAAAAACTTCAGGCCAAATGGAAACAATTGCTTTTAAAAAATGTCTATCAAGCTTGGAAAAAAAAGGAATAGACATTAGTGTTGGCAACTGATAGACATAGTAGTATTAGACATTTCATGAAAACTAAATCTGAGACCATCAACCACCAATTTGATGTATGGCACATTTGTAAAAGTCTGGTAAAGAAGCTTACAGCTGCAAGTAAACAAAGAAAATGCAAGGATATAGCCCACTGGATAGGGCCAATCACCAACCACTTGTGGTGCTGTTCCCAAACATGTGACCAGAATGTAGAAAATCTTTTAGATAAATGGCGATCACTGCTCTTTCATATCACCAACAAACACACATTTCGAAATCTTAAAACATATAAAAAATGCCAACACAAAAAAATTAGAGATGAGGAAATGAAAGTAAAATAATGGATAACTCCATCTCATCCGGCTTATAGCACTTTAGTTGCTATTCAAACCAACAAACTACTGATTAAGGACATTAGGCAAATTGAAAAATTCTGCCATACAGGGGATCTGGAGAACTTCCCCAGTAAAGTGTTGAAATACCAGCCTAAGAGAATTGCTTTTAAATTAGATTCCATGTACGCTCGGACAATGCTGGCAGTCCTATCGCATAACAAAAATGTGAATCGTCTGCAGGCTACTGTTCATTGTAGCAAAAAATCTGAAGTTCCTGTTGTAGAAAAAAGATTTAAAATAGTCTTTCCTAAACAGAAAAAAGAATGGATAGCCAAACCGATTTTTGAAGAAATTAGTGATTTGCATCTGTTTGACATTATTTCTGATGCAGGCAAAATATTGAAAGGTGAGATTGTTCACCGTTGGGAATCTCATACCAAGGGATTACCTAAAAATATTGTATCCAAAAAAAGGCCTGAAAAATCTGTTGTTGTAGAACAACACTTCTCAAGGTTTGGAAGATGATAACCTTATGTACACTCAATATTTTGACTATTTTTTGGGGTACTACATAGCAAGATGATATGTAGCCAAACAAATGTTAGAATGTAAAACTTGTTGGTATATAATTTGGTTGTATAGAATGTTAATTTTGTTATGTAATGAACGTCACTTAAAAAAATCGAACTTAAAAATAATTTTTACATTTATTATTTCGGTCATTGACTATATGCCTTCCAAAAATTGTTTTGTCATGTGTAGAACGTGTTATTATACAAGAATCACCAACAAAAATTATTATTTGTAAACACAAATTTTTTATTTAAATAAAATATCTTCAATAAAAAAATTTTGTTTTAATTATTTTAAATAAATATAACATATATATGTAAATAATTAAATTATAATTTATGAAAAAACAAATAAAAATGTCTTTTAATAACCTCATATATGCAACTTTATTGGGTTTCTTTTTCTTTTTAGTGTTTGTCAATTTAAATGCACAATCCGCTCTTTCAGGATCAATGATATCTGTCTTAAATCGATCCCACTCAACAATACATGAAGTGTCGGCGGGAATCAGGGCTTTAATCAACAGCTCCTCATGGCAACAGACGCACTCCATCACTGTTGGCATTGGAGAACAATTCAAACATAGACACCAGTCATTCTTGCCAAGCCTTTTCTTTTCTTTGCTCTCTATCTCTTCCTCCTCACTGGTGTCCATGCTTTCTTTTTCTGTGTCCTTCTTCAATTTCTCTTCACTCTCAGTGATGGTGATTTTTCATGGATGCGTCCAATCACTGGAAAAGCAATCGCGCCTCTTTCTTAAATCGGGGCGCTGCCGCATTCTTTGTAGTAATTCTTCATACTAAAAAAATTCAATAATAGAAAATGATGATAATTTTAATTTAGATAAGATTTTTACAGCTATGTACAATGCAGGCGATTAGAGGCGTGCAAAATATGCAAGATTTAATGTTAACATAATGCATGAGCTTACAAGTTTGAAGAATATGTGAACAGGTGTTGAAAAATATTAAATACCTTTTCAGCATGAGAAGCAGAGGTTGTTGGAATCTGTGATTCCAACAAGGCAGGGACATCAATCAACTTGTCTTTCAATATTAACTGAATGCAAATGAATCTTAAAATTGAATTTACTTGCCCTTTAAAAAGTGTAAAAAATTGCATTTACTCCCCTTTAAAAAGTGTAAAAAGTTGCATTTACTTGCCCTTTAAAAAGTGTAAAAAAAATTGCATTTACTCCCCTTTAAAAAGTGTAAAAGTTGCATTTACTTGCCCTTTAAAAAATGCATTTACTCCCCTTTAAAAAGTGTAAAAATGCATTTACTCCCCTTTAAAAAGTGAAAAATAATGCATTTACTTGCCCTTTAAACGGTGTAAAAAATTGCATTTACTCCCCTTTAAAAAGTGTAAAAGTTGCATTTACTTGCCCTTTAAAAAATGCATTTACTCCCCTTTAAAAAGTGTAAAAATGCATTTACTCCCCTTTAAAAAGTGAAAAATAATGCATTTACTTGCCCTTTAAACGGTGTAAAAAATTGCATTTACTCCCCTTTAAAAAGTGTAAAAAATGGCATTTACTCCCCTTTAAAAAGTGTAAAAAGTTGCATTTACTTGCCCTTTTAAAAGTGAAAAATCGCATTTACTTGCCCTTTAAACAGTGTAAAAAGTTGCATTTACTCCCCTTTAAAAAGTGTAAAAAGTTGCATTTACTTGCCCTTTAAAAAGTGTGAAAAATCGCATTTACTTAGCAAGTTCCACTCCCTCCACCATTTAGAGTTAGAAAACACACCATGGAGAGCGAGGAATGAAAGGAAGAAGGTGGAATAAGTTACAAACATAGTAAAGCACAAGGTATATTTAACCTATCAAATAGAGCCGCCCTATCAGAAGCAGAGATTACCCTATTGGAGAAGGGACTTAATTATGCCTCAGGAAAACCACTGAATAAATTTGATACATTTATTGGCATTCAGAAGTTTGTAAGTTTGAGTTTAAAGAAATATTTTCTTAATCAAACTAAAAGTAAAAATTATGGTACAATAAAAAAAGTAAAAGAAAGTATCCACAATGTAAAATGGATGGAAAAAGAAAAAGAGACACTTATGATTCTTGATGATCTTTTTTTGGAATCTAAAGGGAGTTTAGAGATAGAGGAGAGGGGGAGTAAACCATCGGGATTGGAATTAAAATCAGATTTCAATCCTACTTTTTGCAAAGGGAGAACACTTAACCTTTTCAGTGACAGTATATATAAAGGGTATTTCTAACAAAGTTATGCAGGAAAAGGTGATGTACCATGTTAGCCAGTCAAAAATGTTTACAGGGTAACCCTTTTGAAATAAAAAATAACAAAAGTGGTCAGGGGCGTTTGGGCCCCTCTTGCCGCCTGAGGCGGCTCCTGGATGCCGCCCCCCCCCCCGCTCCCCAGCGCTTACCTCTCCAGCGCAGGGCGGTCTGATCGCTAGTGCAGAGAGCGCAATTGCGCTCTCTGCACTAGAAGAGCCGAATTTCCGGTTTAAAAAACGGTTTCCGGTTTAAAAACCGGAAATTCGGCTCTTAAAGTTACCAGGAGCGGCTTTTTGCCGCCCCTTGTAACTGGGGCGCTTCTGCCGCCTGAGGCGAGTTTCTCAACTCGCCTCATGGCAGAAGCACCCCTGAAAGTGGTTGTAAGGCGCTCTTCCGGGCCGGCGCGTTCTCCTACCTTAGTTCGTGACGACCGACAGACGCGCTCTGGTATGGGCCCACACTTCCGGGTTCAGAGGGGACGACGCGGCGGTACTGCGCATGCGCGATGATGCGCGGACATGCGCAGTTGCGCGCCTTGAAGCCTTGGGCGCCATCTTTATACAGGTTTTTAGTTCTTCCGGTTTCCTTCAGTGTTTCATTGCCCAAGCTGGCTTCTGTTTTATTGTCAGTACCTGCTTAAGCATTTTGATTGTTGTTTCCGATTTTGACCTTTGCCTGTACCCTGACCACGATTTCTGCTACCTGCCTCGACCTTTTGCCTGTGCCCGACTACGATTCTTGCTACCTGCCTCGACCTTTGCCTGTACCCCGACTACGATTCTGCCTTGCCTTGCCGGTACCCCGTTTTTGTCTGAACTCTGAAAGTTTGCAGGACCCCAGCTTGGACCGCAGCAGAAAGTTCAGGGGCCCCAAAAGGGCGTCGGTGAAGACCGGGAAGGGCTGGGAGTTCCTGTTATACCGTAAGAGCCAGACTTTGCATCCAGCGGTCGCACACTGGTTCCTACCTAACTTGAACGTTACAGTGGTATAAAGGTAATACCTTTATTGGCTAACTAAGATAACCATAGCAAGCTTTCAGAACATTTTAGAATCAGCTTGAAAAAGGAACTAAAATGTTCTGAAAGCTTGCTATGGTTATCTTAGGTACATCACAAACATCAATAGGCAGGCACTCCGGGATATCAATAGAAAGAATGGCAGAAGTTCACAAAAAGTGAAGTAAAATCACAGTATATTTATTAAACTAACACATGATACAGCAAGCCTTACGCGTTTCGTACCTCGCGGTACTTAATCATAGGCTGAATGAACAGTTGCTTACAGAGGGTACTTAAAGCATGAGGGGCCAATGATCACTTAGATGTAATTAGCCAATCACAAAACTGAGTTAATTAAGTAAAAACACATATAGTTCCAAAAGGACAAAAAACACATGTGTTAGTAACAGTATATATCCTATATATATATATATATATATATATATATATCAGGAAAAAGGTTTCTCAAATATGAATGTATTATTAATACAGTAACATAAAGAGACAGAATTTGTATTTTTATTTTATTTAGTGTCTATTAGGCAAAAGGGAATTCTTAAATGAGTTTTTACTCTTTAGGAATGTTTATTTAACCAATATAGGAAAAACACACAATACTGTTTATTGAGTTTCCTATATTTGTTTTTTTTGTGTTATCCCATATGTGTCACGAGATAGAGTGGTAGACATAAATGTAGACTTATTTCAAACATAACAAGATACATCATAGTCAAAATTTAAGCCTAAAGGCTGTCTAGTATTGAGAAAGAAAATCCACTTTGTTTCTTTTCTTATAAGGGTGTTAACAATGTTACCCCCTCTAGGGTTAGGAAAAACCCTATCAATGCCTATAACGGAGAGATATTGTAAAGATCTATTCGAACACTCGTAAAAATGTCTTGCTACTGGTGTGTGAGATTTAATGTCAGTGATGTTCAAGACATGTTCGCGGATTCTTTCTTTTAATCTGCTACTCGTCTGTCCAATGTATTGTTTTCCACATTTTTTACATGTGAGAAGATAAATTACATATCTTGTATTGCAATTTATGAAATGTTTGATTACATAAGTCTTTTGTGTAACTGTTGAGGTAAATGTATCTGTTTTAGTCACAAAATTACAAGTGATACATCTTTTGGCCCCACAGATGAAACATCCTTTTGTGGATAGCCACGTTTTTTCTGGTACATTGGCTTGAATCATGCTAGGTGACAATCTGTTCCCTATTGTTTCAGTTCTCCTAGATATAAATTTAAGGCCATTGTTTAGTAAAGACCTAAGAGTCGGGTCTGTCCACAATATTTTTGATCATGTTATATTGAGATCCAATGAAAAACTTTTCCTTCTTATGAGCATATGTACCTCTTTATTTTGTGCTATATGGTTATCTTAGTTATGAAATCAGGGGGGATGTTAACAATTATATTTGAGTGGCAAACTACATATCCCTATGGGTTAAATGAAGCTTTAGAATTGGCTCCTTTTTTTAAATGCATATAAAGGGTTAATGATATAGGATAAGGTGCACCACCTCTCATGATGGGTTGAGCCAATAAGAGAATAGAGGGGAGGATATATAGGTTGTGTTGAAAGAGAGACTGTAAAGTAAATTGATTGTAAAAACCTGAGGAAGCTCATAACTGAGTGAAACATAGCAAAATTCTAATTAATTTAACCACATTATAGTTATTTATTGCTTGAGAAGGAGAAAATGCTATTGCGTTCCACTGCGGAACACACGTGATACTAACAAGGTGCACCATCGTGGATGAAAGAGAGAGGAGGTGAAGTGTTGCAGGTGGGAGCGAGTAACATCACTACTGGTGGGAGAAAGTGAACAGGTGGAGTCATTAATGCGAGTGAAAGCAGGCGGTGAAGTTTAAGCGAGTGCTGCAAAGAACGTGCTAAAGCTGGGTGAGATTGTTCTGTTTTTTCATCCTTTATAAAATTTATACTACACGGATAATGACTGGGGGACGCCCCATAATAGTCGTTGATGTATGCTGGAAGTAAAATTACCATGTGGTGGTAATAATCATATAAGTAACATCAATTAATTCACTAACTTGTGCAACTATATTGGCCACTAAAGACTGTGGTAATATTTCGCTATATACAGCAGCACAGACACTTGGGGGCACATTTACTAATCCACGAACGTCCGAAAAGCGACCGAATGCATTTTTTTCGTAATGAATGGTATTTTGCGTTTTTTTCGTAAATTGTCACGACTTTTTCGTAGCCATTACGACTTGCTCGTAAATTGTCGCAACTTTTTCGTAGCCATTACGACTTGCTCGTAAATTGTAGCGACTTTTTCATAGCCGTCGTGCCGAGTACGAAAGTTTCGGATTCATTCAAGCTTCAGTATCGTGACTTTCCTTGGGCCAGGTTGGAGCTGCAGGGTGCCATTGAGTCCTATGGGAGGCTTCCAAAATCATGCGAAGTCGCAAAGGTTTGCCCGCCGTTTACGAGCGCTCAATACGAAAAAGTCGCGATAATTTACGAGCTAGTCGTAATGGCTACGAAAAAGTCACGACAATTTACGAGCAAGTCGTGATGGCTACGAAAAAGTCGCGAGAATTTGCGAAATATGGTAAAATGTTCGTTTCCAATCCGATTTTTTCCCATTCGGGATTCGGATTTGTGGATTAGTAAATCAGCCCCCATGTCTATATTTAAATTTTAATTTTGCCTCTTTCTATAGAAAGTGGTAGAGGAGGGAGGGGTATTGATATTGAGACAACACTCTGTTGAAAGAAAAAGTGTCCCAATCTCCCTGAGGAGACGCCATGGAGTACCAGAAAGTTGGGAGCCTGAAGACTGGGTAACCCGGAGTGTAACCATATACCACAGAACTGATGTCAGAGGCCATGATGATCAGTGGAAGGAACTTTAATAAACGTAGTGAAGTCAGTAACAGTGCACAATATGGAAATACACTTGAATAGGGAGAGACAAAATCCAAATCAGGCCAAAGGTCAGAGCTAGCAGCAATAAACAAAGTCGAGGACAGGCCAAGGGTCAGAACCGGGGAATCAGAACATGACAAGGAAGGGCACCAGAGAACAGTAATAGGGCAGAGAGCAGGAACAGGACACGGAACTGGAGCTTGGAACCAGAAGGGAGTCACGAGAAAGATAGCATGGAACACAGGAATAGTGGCAGGGTCACAGGAACAGCTTAATGACCAAGCAAGGGGCCATGGTCAGGGACAGGCTTATAAAGGGTCAAGATTAGAAGATGGGAAACACATGAGGATAATGAGGTGGGCGGAGGCAAGGGAGCAGACGGAAAAGTAGAAGACAGACAAGAGGTCAGGATCAGCCCAAAATGCCTCTGGTGGCTCAAGAGGTAAATGCGTGTTGCCAGAAACACAATAAGCAGTGATTGAATCCTGACTGATCCTGACAAAACGTTTTGGATTTATATGCTGAGGACCCATACCAGTCAGTTAAACTGAAGAAGCTGCTTGGATGAGTAGTGAAACGTCTTTAATGATTACTTAGATTTACTTATACTAGATATACCATGACCTAGATGAATTAGAACACTTTACATTTGTTCATAACTGTTTCACTTCACTTTCCACTCCCTCCACTATTTAGTCCATTCACCTTCAGCACATACTTAGTTACCATAAACATTTGAATATCAACCAAATATATTCTTAAAGGGGACCAGTCACCCTAAGAAATAATTCTAAATTCTTTTCTATTGTGTGTGTCAAGTAAAATGAACCTCAGTTACACTATATAAATTATTTAAAGGAGAAGGAAAGGCTAAGTCACTTGGGGGTGCCAAAATGTTAGCCACCCCCAAGTGACTTTAATCGCTTACCTTGTACTTCGGGCTGGTGCCCCTGTTAGGAGAAAACAGCACCAGCCCGGGGTACCTGTAGCGAGCGCTTCCTCCTTCTTGCTTCGTTTTGCCGGCAAATTCCTGGGACTGGCGCATGCGCATTAGAGTGAAAAGGCGACTTCTCTGTTAAAGCTCGGCTTTTCACTCTACTGCGCATGCGCGCGAAGCAGGAAGCGCTGCAGCTACCCCGGGCTGGTGCTGTTCTCTCAGAACAGGGGCACCAGCCCGGGGTAAGAGGTAGGCGATTTAAGTCACTTAGGGGTGCCTAACATTTTGGCACCCCCAAGTGACTTTGCCTTTCCTTCTCCTTTAAGTCTTGCTGCCTTCAATCTTGGAATTCACAATCACAGCAAGCAGGCAGGTGCCTTTTTGTGGGCACTATTATTAAGACAAACTTTGTATCACCCCAAAATCTTGTCTATGTGCCACAATGGGGGACCTGATGGACATGCTCATGCAGTAGCTACACAGTTAAATGCTGAGGAGGGAGGAGGAAACTGAGGGCTGCAGTGACGTCTTGGAAAGTGCTGAATGGAAAGTTAAATTAAATGTCTGCCGTGTATGACAGAGCTAGGATTTTTAAATAGCTTTATAATGGGTGTGGATGTTTTAATTAAAAAATGAATTTGGGTTTTATACTTAAATTTAAAAGGACATTCATTATACAGCTTATACATTATTCATCTGGTTGACAGGTCTCCTTTAAACTGAACATCCTCTTCTAAGTGTCCTGCTGGTTTACTGGGCTACAATGGCCTGCTACTTATCAACAGTGGTGACTCACTAGGCCTAGTGGGTTTTAGGTGCCACTCCTCTTCAGTCTGTCCCTGGGGCACGGCCTTTCACCACTGGTGAAGACATCCTTTTTTTTTCCTGGGGAGGTGACAGTCTGGATGGTGTTGCTTGCCACCAGGGATGCCTTGCTATCAATCGGGCTTTGTGCTTTCTCAGCCCTGGGGTCCCCTATTATAGGAGGGAGCAGGGAGGGCATCCCCCCTGCGATCGCATGGGGTTAGTGCGAGCAGGGGGGCGCCTGCTAATTGGTGGGGCAAGGTCGCGCCACCAGTAGGGGGAGCACGGGCATTGGAGGGTGCGGGGGAGCGAGGGGTTAAATAGGGGCACGCATGCGCGGGCTTTCCTCTTCACAAGACGAGCTGAGCTGGAACGGCAGGCTGCGTTTGTAGGGGAGAGCAGGACGTCACAACATGGCTGGGCGGAGACTTTCCTTCCAGGAGATCCGGGACTGGCTGCAGAAGGAGGCTGGACAAGAGGAGTTGAGAGAGCTGTCTGATTTGGTGGCTCCAGCTTCTGACACGCCTTCAGAGGAGGCGGCTGTCCCTTCAACTGGCAGGGGAAGGGGAAAGAGAAGAGCAGCTGTTACCAGGTCTGTCAGTGCAATTAAAGCTACAGCAGCTGTTAAAAAGGCAAAGAAAAGGAGGGTGGCTTCTGCAAGTGGTGCAACAGGTAATACTTGCCAATGGCCAGCAATGTCTCCTCCTGCCTCAGTTGGTGCTTCCCATGCGGATTCGGCGGAAGCAGGTTCTAGCACTTCAACAGCTGGGGAAACAGGTCACAAAAGGGATAGTAATGTATTAACTACTGTACCAAGTTATGTGCAGAACTTGGTACAGGCTATGTTAACCCCTTCAGCTGATACCTCTAGGTCACAGTTGGGGACAGGCGTTCCAGAATCATGTCATAGGGATATCATTACATGTAAAGGCACTTTGTTGGGTTTACACTTGCCTTTAGCGGTGAGGGAAAAAATTTATAGGGGTGAATATATTGATATTTTATCCTTGTTGCCAGCTGCAAAAGAGTTCATTAAAAAGAAGGGTGACTCCGAAGAGGAAAGGAGAAGGCCATTAGCCAGGACTTTTTCAAACTGGCTCCAGGCTTTTTGCATTTTTGCAAACTTACTATCTTCTAAACAGCCCCACTTAGCGCCTCAATTATTCAAGCACATAGACATAGTGCTTGAGGCTTATAAAAGTTTTGGTGGAATTGGGTGGTTTATTTATGAGGAAAGGTTCAGACAAAAGATGGCAGTGCATGGTGATTTGGAATGGGGGTCTAAGGACATTGATTTATGGTTAGGAATGATGGCCTATAGAGTCCAGAACCACAGCCCAGTTACTACGCAAAAGCAACCGGGTGCTAAGCCTAATGCATGCTGGGCATTTAATGAATCGGTCTTTAAATGACAAGCCAATTGCCATTATAAGCATGAGTGTTCTGGTTGCGGAGGCAACCACCCTGCTTTTCGTTGCCTTAAAAAGTTCATGTCTAACACTTCAGTCAGAGGAGCAGGTAAAGAGCAAGTGGCAAAGGGCGAACACCCCAGTGAAGGTGGCAAGCATGGAGCCCTATTTAAAACTTTACCCAAATCAGGAGAAAGCGTCGCTAATTAGGTTTAGGCATTTAGGCATTTGATACCGTTCCCCACAATGCATTTGATACCGTTCCCCACAAACGACTGCTTTTTAAGCTAAGGTCTATTGGTCTTAGTGAAGTCGTTTGCACATGGATAGAAAACTGGCTACAGGATCGGGTACAGAGGGTGGTTGTTAATGGTACATTCTCTACTTGGAATAAGGTCCTCAGTGGGGTCCCTCAGGGTTCTGTACTGGGTCCACTTTTGTTTAATTTGTTCATAAATGACTTAGGGGAGGGTATTATGAGTAATGTATCAGTGTTTGCAGATGACACAAAACTCTGCAGACCAGTAAATTCTATCCAGGATGTGACATCCCTGCAGCAGGATCTTGACCAACTGGCAATCTGAGCAGCTAAGTGGCAGATGAGATTTAATGTGGATAAATGTAAGGTCATGCACCTGGGGTGTAAAAATATGCAAGGCCCGTATACCCTTAATGGGACTGCACTAGGCAAATCCATAATGGAGAAGGACCTTGGAGTCCTTGTAGATAATAAACTTGGCTGTAGCAAGCAATGCCAGGCAGCAGCTGCAAGGGCAAACAAGGTTTTGAGCTGTATTAAAAGGGGTATAGATTCATGGGAGGAGGGGGTTATTCTTCCCCTTTACAGAGCGCTGGTAAGGCCCCATCTAGAATATGCTGTTCAGTTTTGGTCTCCAGTGCTCAAACGGGACATTATTGAGTTAGAGAGGGTCCAGAGAAGGGCAACTAAGCTGGTAAAGGGTATGGAAAGTCTCAGTTATGAAGAAAGACTGGCCAAGTTGGGTCTGTTTACACTGGAGAAGAGGCGCTTAAGAGGTGACATGATAACTATGTATAAATATATAAAGGGATCATATAATAACCTTTCTAATGTTTTATTTACCAGTAGGTCTTTCCAACGGACACGAGGGCACCCACTCCGTTTAGAAGAAGGGAGGTTCCATTTAAACATTCGGAAAGGATTTTTTACAGTGAGAGCTGTGAAGTTCTGGAATTCCCTCCCCGAATCAGTCATGCTGGCTGATACATTATATAACTTTAAGAAGGGGCTGGATGGATTCTTAGCAAGTGAGGGAATACAGGGTTATGGGAGATAGCTCTTAGTACTAGTTGATCCAGGGACTGGTCCGATTGCCATCTTGGAGTCAGAAAGGAATTTTTTCCCCTCTGCGGCAAATTAGAGAGGCTTCAGATGGGGTTTTTTGCCTTCCTCTGGATCAAGTAGTAGTTAGGCAGGTTATATATAGGCATTATGGTTGAACTTGATGGACGTGTGTCTTTTTTCAACCCAACTTACTATGTTACTATGTTTGGTTTTAGCGAAGGCTTTTGGATTCCCCATTTTGATAGCCCTGAGTCTCAACCAGTTTTTGCCAATTTGAAGTCTGTTATGGCAGCCCCTGATACAGTAAGGAACTTTTATTAGGGAGGGTTGAAGGCCCATTTCAAAACATCCCCTTGGAAGGTTTTAGGATTTCCCCATTAGGCTTAGTCCCTAAAAAAGGGTTAGGTCAATTCAGACTGATTCATCACCTTTCATATCCGCAGGGTGAGTCCATAAATGATGGGATTGACCCTGAGATTTGTTCTGTGAAGTACGCGTCTTTTGACCGTGCTTTATCGATGTTGAATCAGTGTGGTAGAGGTGCTTGGTTAGCAAAAAGTGACATTCAGTCAGCTTTTAGATTATTACCCATACATCCGGGTTGTTTTAAATTATTTGGTTTTCATTTTAACGGGCAATATTATTTTGACAAATGTCTCCCAATGGGCTGTTCCCTTTCTTGTTTTTATTTTGAGCTTTTTTCTACATTTCTTGAATGGGTAGTTACAATGGAATCCGGTTCTAAATTGGTATTGCATTATTTGGATGATTTTTTATTTCTAGGTCCATCTAATTCTAAATTATGTGCATCCAATCTTGAGCATTTCATTTGGGTTTGCAGCAAGTTTGGTATCCCATTAGCAAAGGAGAAGACAGTTTCCCCTTGTAGGGTTATTCAATTTTTGGGTATTGAAATAGATACAATAAAAATGGAATTTAGGCTTCCCCAAGAAAAATTGCATAAACTTAAAGAGCTTGTGCGGTCTGGCTTGCAGTGCAACAAAATTAAACTGAAGCAGCTCCAATCTTTACTTGGCCATTTGAATTTTGCAACTAAAATAATCCCAGCTGGGAGGATTTTTAGTAGAAGACTGTCAGCTTTAACTGCAGGGGTTAAAAATTCCAATTGGCACATTAGAATACCAAAGGCATTGAAAGAGGATTTGGCCATTTGGAATGAATTCTTATGTTCATACAATGGGAAATCAGTATGGCAATCCTAATTTTCGGATAATGATTCCCTTAATCTTTTTACTGATGCAGCAGCTTCTTGCGGTTATGGGGCATTTTTACAAGGCCATTGGAGTGCTGACAAGTGGCCTGAGCAGTGGATTGATTTTGGTTTGTTAAAAAATTTGGTATTTTTGGAGATGTTTCCCATAATAGTGGCATTAGAGCTATGGGGAAATAGTTTAGCAAATAAAAGGATTATCCTTAATTGTGATAATGAAGGGGTAGTTCATGTAATTAATAATCTTACTACCAGTTCCCCACCTGTTTGGAAGCTATTGCGTTATTTTATTTTAAAAACACTCAAATTAAACATTTGGTTTAAAGCTAAACACCTCCCCGGCTATGCTAACCGAACTGCGGATGCTCTTTCACGATTCCAGATAGATGTGTTCCGGGAACTGCAGGATCAAGCAGACCCCATGAATACTCCTTGCCCACAGCACATATGGGACATCGTCTGGATGGAGTGATGGAATTAGTTTGTGACTCGGTCTCTAAAAAAACATGGGCAGCTTATTGCGCCGCATGGAGGGATTGGGTGCAATTCATGGCAGCTCACCCCATAGATAGTGAGCAGGTGGAAACTTTGGCACAATTTGTTTTGGAAGCGCATAAAGAAAAGCATTCAGTAGCCAACATTAGAAAAAAGCTAATGGGTATTGCATTTTTTCTTAAATAAAATCGTCAACAGGATATTACTAAGGCCCACTTGATTAGGCAAATGTTAAAGGGAATGGCCAAAAAGAAACCGGTATTGGATTTAAGAAAACCTATAACTCTTAGCCTGCTTGAAAAGTTAATGCATTGCTTGGAGTCAGTTTGTTTTGACATATATGAAACAAAGTTATTCCGTTCATTATTTTCCATTACATATTTTGGGGCCTTTAGGATTGGTGAAGTGGTAGCTTCTACCAAAACAGCAGTTAATGGGCTGCATGTGCATGACGTCTCTTTATGCCAGCACAGGCTAAAAATTATTTTGAAAAAATCCAAGACCGACCAGCTAGGCCTTGGGAAGTGCATTTGGTTGGGTCCTATTCAAAACAATGTATTATGTCCAGTCGCTAATTTTCTAAGCTTTACAGGGGTTCGGCCCAATTTAAACTCCCAATTCTTTATTCATAGGGATGGTACCCCTGTTTCTAAGTTTCAGTTTAACAAAGTGTTTTCAAAATGTTGCGAAGCAATTGGTATACAGGATTCCAATTTCACCTCTCATTCTTTTAGGATAGGTGCTGCCACCCAGGCTTCTTTACTGGGATTCAGTGAGGAGCGTATAAAGAAACTGGGTCGTTGGCAGTCCCACAGGTTTCGCTCTTATATTAGGCCTTCATTTGTCAATTCTTGCCCTAATTAATTTATTTTTGCACAGATCCAGTGCTGAGGACCGTATGAATCATAGGAGACTCATATATCGCTTGGTCACAGAAGAGCGCCAGGGAGAGACCATATGGGCTCAATTTAGAATTCAATAGAAATTCAGTCAAAGTTATCTGGAAAGGAGTTCGTGGCATGGTTTGGTGTCAGGTGATGGAAGTTTTAGCACAAATGCAGTGGGAATGGGGTATGCCTAATATTGTACTGTTGCATGTTGGGGGAAACGACATTGGGAGAGGCAGTTCGATTAATATCATTAGGATGATTAGGAGAGATTTATCTTACTTGCATGTAATGTGGCCCAAAGTCGTGTTTATCTGGTCAGAAGTTGTATCCAGATGGATATGGACTGCTAATTGGGGCCTGAGATACTTAGAGAAATGTAAGAAAAAAGTTAGTTTCTCTGTGGCAAAATTTACAAAAACGTTAAATATGTTGAGTTATAGACACGTAGATCTTGAAGGAGGTGGTGTTGGCCTTTATCGTGCAGATGGAGTACATTTATCAGAAATTGGCCTGGATATATTTAATATAGGCCTACAAGCAGCAGTTGACAGAGCTTTATTGAGATGGGAGGTGGCCAAGCCCCACTAAAAGTTTATTTCTGTTTTTAGGGGGCTTGGTGTGGAGGAAATATGTTTAAAAGGTTATACAAACATGCTGGCCAGGTTTATGGCAGTGTTATATATTTCATAATTTTGGCAAGACGGCCTGCTGAGGTTAGCAGAGGCTGGTCAGTCATATAAAAAGTGTACAAGTTATTATTTAATGAACTTTAAGTTGTACTTTGATTTGATAAATCAAGCTGCGGCCTTACACCACCTCACTCATTGTCTCTGTCTAGTTATTGTGTATCTACGTTAGTCTGGTTAATGCGAGCTACTAGCCCCATGCCATGGTCTCGCCCTCTTCCTCCTCAGCAACTCCCCCCACTCACAGGGCCCAGCCAGGCCCTCTCCGCCTCTGGGCCCTGCCCTGCTGCTGCTTCCACTCCCTCCACGCCGGCCCTTTCTTTCACAAAGTTGGTCACTGGGTGACTGCAGTTCAAAAATAGGGAAAGTGGGTTGGGCCACTAATAGCCAATTAGATTTCATCCATTGAATTTTATTGGTTTAAAGCTGTCATTCTGTCATTCTCACACTATTTATGCCAGGGCGCCCTCTGTTTGTCACTGAGTGACTTTGAATCAAGGTTAGCAAAAGTGGGCACTCCCACCAACCACCAATCACAATTTACCTATTTACTTTTATTGGTTTTAATTTAAACTGCTGCCATTTTTTAACTATTAATCCTAGGGTCCCTAAACTTTGCAGAGTTAGTCACTGGGTAACTGCCGTTCCATGTGGTTCCCTGCCTGAATAGGATGGGGAATAGAATTGACCAATAGATTAAATAACATAGTAACATAGTAATTTGGGTTGAAAAAAGACATACATCCATCACGTTCAACCATAATGACTATATATAACCTGCCTAACTGCTAGTTGATCCAGAGGAAGGCAAAAAACCCCATCTGAAGCCTCTCTAATTTGCAGCAGAGGGGAAAAAATTCCTTCCTGACTCAAAGATGGCAATCGGACCAGTCCCTGGATCAAGTTGTACTAAGAGCTATCTCCCATTACCCTGTATTCCCTTACTTGCTAAGAATCCATCCAGCTCCTTCTTAAAGTTATATAATGTATCAGCCAGCACGACTGATTCGGGGAGGGAATTCCACAACTTCACAGCTCTCACAGTAAAAAATCCTTTCCGAATATTTAAATGGAACCTCCCTTTTTCTAAATAAGTATGTCAATATAATGGATGGCATAATAAATTAAACCACAAGTTCCATCCAAATAATAAATGAGGAAATGGCACAAGTCAGAAAGCAACATTACAGAATAGAATGGCCCTAGATTACCAACTAGCAGATAAAGGTGGGGATTGTGCAATCATAGGTAAGGCGTGTTGTACCTGGATTGAAGATTCGCGTGACCCAATTGAGGCCCACATGCACAAGGTAAAGGAATTACAGCAGAAAGCTAGAGATACAGTGGTGTGAAAAACTATTTGCCCCCTTCCTGATTTCTTATTCTTTTGCATGTTTGTCACACTTAAATATTTCTGCTCATCAAAAACCGTTAACTATTAGTCAAAGATAACATAATTGAACACAAAATGCAGTTTTAAAATGAAGGTTTACGTTATTAAGGGAGAAAAAAAACTCCAAATCTACATGGCCCTGTGTGAAAAAGTGATTGCCCCCCTTGTTAAAAAATAACTTAACTGTGGTTTATCAATTTCAATTTTCAATTTCAATATCAATTTCTGTAGTCACCCCCAGGCCTGATTACTGCCACACCTGTTTCAATCAAGAAATCACTTAAATAGGAGCTACCTGACACAGAGAAGTAGACCAAAAGCACCTCAAAAGCTAGACATCATGCCAAGATCCAAAGAAATTGAGGAACAAATGAGAACAAAAGTAATTGAGATCTATCAGTCTGGTAAAGGTTATAAAGCCATTTCTAAAGCTTTGGGACTCCAGCGAACCACAGTGAGAGCCATTATCCACAAATGGCAAAAACATGGAACAGTGGTGAACCTTCCCAGGAGTGGCCGGCCAACCAAAATTACCCCAAGAGCGCAGAGACAACTCATCCGAGAGGCCACAAAAGACCCCAGGACAACATCTAAAGAACTGCAAGCCTCACTTGCCTCAATTAAGGTCAGTGTTCACGACTCCACCATAAGAAAGAGACTGGGCAAAAATGGCCTGCATGGCAGATTTCCAAGGCGCAAACCACTTTTAAGCAAAAAGAACATTATGGCTCATCTCAATTTTGCTAAAAAACATCTCAATGATTGCCAAGACTTTTGGGAAAATATCTTGTGGACCAACGAGACAAAAGTTGAACTTTTTGGAAGGTGCGTGTCCCGTTACATCTGGCGTAAAAGTAACACAGCATTTCAGAAAAAGAACATCATACCAACAGTAAAATATGGTGGCGGTAGTGTGATGGTCTGGGGTTGTTTTGCTGCTTCAGGACCTGGAAGGCTTGCTGTGATAGATGGAACCATGAATTCTACTGTCTACCAAAAAATCCTGAAGGAGAATGTCCGGCCATCTGTTCGTCAACTCAAGCTGAAGCGATCTTGGGTGCTGCAGCAGGACAATGACCCAAAACAAACCAGCAAATCCACCTCTGAATGGCTGAAGAAAAACAAAATGAAGACTTTGGAGTGGCCTAGTCAAAGTCCTGACCTAAATCCTATTGAGATGTTGTGGCATGACCTTAAAAAGGCGGTTCATGCTAGAAAACCCTCAAATAAAGCTGAATTTCAACAATTCTGCAAAGATGAGTGGGCCAAAATTCCTCCAGAGCGCTGTAAAAGACTCGTTGCAAGTTATCGCAAACGCTTGATTGCAGTTATTGCTGCTAAGGGTGGCCCAACCAGTTATTAGGTTCAGGGGGCAATTACTTTTTCACACAGGGCCATGTAGGTTTGGATTTTTTTTCTCCCTAAATAATAAAAACCCTCATTTAAAATCTGCATTTTGTGTTTACTTGTGTTATCTTTGACTAATAGTTAAATGTGTTTGATGATCAGAAACATTTTGTGTGACAAACATGCAAAAGAATAAGAAATCAGGAAGGGGGCAAATAGTTTTTCACACCACTGTATATCCAAGGAAAGATGGAATCCTTTCTCTTGGATGGGAGGTGTAGGAACTTGGCTATTTAGTTTTTTTAAAAAAACTTTTATGGTAGTTTGTGTGATTATAAAATGTTTGATATTGTATGTAGTAGTAAGGTTGATTTTGTGTTGCTGCAAATACAGTATTTCATCCAGAGGTTACATGGAGGGGCAGCTGAAGGGAGGGCACTCATCCATTTAGCTCCTGGATCAATTATACAACAGCCCTCTTCTGATCAGCAACCTTCTGTATCTCATGGTTTGGTCGTGTAAACATTATTAAGATGTTAATTTTACCCAAAATTCTATATATTTTCCAAAACATCCCAATATATATATACCCAAGATTTTTTTTGATAAGATGAAAAAACAAAACTATCCAAATTCATCTGGAAAAATTCAAAGCCAAGAATAGCATATGAGATACTAACCAGAGTTAAAGAAACAGGAGGTTTAGGACTCCCATGCTTATATACATATGATAAAGCAATACAAGGATAATTTCATGGCACAATGAGAAGAATATGTTTTCATGCACGAATGCAGAAAAAGGTGATTATGTAAAATCACTGTCAACCTCTTAACTAATATGGGTTAAGAAAATACAAACTACTAAAATCTCAAAATTAGAAACAACAATATATCCAACAACGAAATGGTGGTTTAGGATGAACAAAGAAAATGATTTATCCCCATATCCATCTCCCCTAATTCCTTTGATCGATAATCTAGAATTTAAACAAGGAATAGGAAATAATTCACTTTATAACAATAGAGAAAGTTCTTGGGCCTCTGGGGCCAGTTGTCGGGCCTCTGGGGGCGCAGGTCAGGCCTCGGGGGCCGGTAGTCGGGCTTCTGGGGCCGCAGGTTGGGCCTCGGGGGCCGGTAGTCAGGCCGCGGGGGCCGGTAGTCGGGCTGCGGGGGCCAGTAGTCGCGCCGCGGGGGCCGGAGGAGGTCGGGCCGCAGGGGCCAGTAGTCGGGCCTCTGGGGCAGCAGGTCGGGCCTCGGGGGCCGGTAGAGCCTGCTGGGCTAAATGAGCCTGGAGGGCCTGGGGAGGAGGCGCCAGCTGAAGTTCTGTGAAATAGTATTGCAAGATGTTATTTTGTGTAATATATTATATATATATATACATTCATACACCATCATAAATAACGGGGCCCCTCACAACAACATTTTTTGGGCCCCCAAGGGCCCCTCCCCCTGTAAACCCTCACATCAATACAAAGGACACACAGACATTGTTAGCCAGGGCCCCTAAAACATTCGTGGCCCTTCTCCCAAATGACTCACACTATGGGCCGCTCCCTGCTGCTTCCCCCCTGCTTTAAACTTATTTATGCATATGTATTTGAAAATAGATGTGTGTATATATATATATATATAATATATATATATATATATATATAAAATACGAAGTGCTGGGAAGCTGCACACCATAAGGAACAATAATACTTGGGTGCCTGTGGCAAAACAAAATCTAGACAGGCATGGGGTGACAGCACACACAGGATTTTCACAAGGAGTCACAAAGATGTGAAATAATATTCAGAGGTTTATTGTGACCAACGTTTCAGTTCCTCACTGGCATTATGGTTGAACGTGATGGACGTATGTCTTCTTTCAACCCAACTTACTATGTTACTTTCATCATAGCGTGCATGCGGAAAATACTGCACACGCTATTTATCGCGACAAGAATATCGCAAAAATTAAGACGCGATAAAATTTTTACCGCACGCTATAAATAGCGCACGTTTTATCGCAGTGAATCGGGCCCACAGAGTGCTCTTACAAATATAAATGAAGGGTTGCATCTCTAAACAGAGCTATAGATGAGTAAAAATGAAAGACAATAAATATGTATTATGAACATCTTTATTTAACAATACCAAATGTACTTATGTATGTGATATGAATATGTCTCTGGAGCCTGACTAAAAAACGATGACATAATACAATATTGTATACGTTAAGCAATATAATGCCCTTTTAATTTCTATACTTTTATTATTAATGTGTCCTTTTTATTTAAATATGTTTACCCCCTCTTCCCACCTGGACACAGAGGTGCTGGCGCGTAAGGGTGGGAGGTTGTGGCTGCCTGCCTTCCTTTCTTCTAGTACTTCCTTCTACATCATTGTTTGATGCAGACAGGGCAGGGCCTTCTGATCTGAAGACTGCTGGTGGATCGTCTAGACCAGTCCGGAGAAGTGGATCTTCTTGCTGCTGCTTTGGTGAGCTAACCTAATGTGCTTCAGGAAACTTTGGGGGGGGGGGGTTCAGTATTCCATAATGCCCATGGTCCACGGCCACCTTCTTTACCAGGCAGCCTCTTTAATTTAATTTAATTTTTAAACCCCAAAAGCCTGTTTGCCCCTTTAGTTTGCTGTCCCACATTTTTTTAAAATCTTTATTCCTGAACTGTCCCCTTCTCACTATGCTCTACCCACAGGCATTCTTTTGTAGACTCTGGCTGCAACTTTTTCACCTCCAGTTGCTTCATTTACCATCCTCACCTGTCGCATTCTGCACTAGACTTTACACTTTATATTCTTTATATAGTTTTGAAGGATTTTAACTCTTGGTTTCTGATTGAGCTAAGGGGGTAGTACTCTTAAGGTATCATTGTTGATACAATATTGTTTTTGTTGACTCTCTTCTCCACTTACAGAGCTAGCTACTGTTTTTCTTTGAAATAAATACAACCCGGATTCCAAAAAAGTTGGGACACTAAACAAATTGTGAATAAAAACTGAATGCAATGATGTGGAGGTGCCAACTTCTAATATTTTATTCAGAATAGAACATAAATCACGGAACAAAAGTTTAAACTGAGAAAATGTACCATTTTAAGGGAAAAATATGTTGATTCAGAATTTCATGGTGTCAACAAATCCCAAAAAAGTTGGGACAAGTAGCAATAAGAGGCTGGAAAAAGTAAATTTGAGCATAACGAAGAGCTGGAAGACCAAATAACACTAATTAGGTCAATTGGCAACATGATTGGGTATAAAAAGAGCTTCTCAGAGTGGCAGTGTCTCTCAGAAGCCAAGATGGGTAGAGGATCACCAATTCCGACAATGTTGCGCAGAAAGATAGTGGAGCAATATCAGAAAGGTGTTACCCAGCGAAAAATTGCAAAGATTTTGCATCTATCATCATCAACTGTGCATAACATCATCCGAAGATTCAGAGAATCTGGAACAATCTCTGTGTGTAAGGGTCAAGGCCGTAAAACCATACTGGATGCCCGTGATCTCCGGGCTCTTAAACGACACTGCACCACAAACAGGAATGCTACTGTAAAGGAAATCACAGAATGGGCTCAGGAATACTTCCAGAAACCATTGTCAGTGAACACAATCCACCGTGCCATCTGCCGTTGCCAGCTGAAACTCTACAGTGCAAAGAAGAAGCCATTTCTAAGCAAGATCCACAAGCTCAGGCATTTTCACTGGGCCAGGGATAATTTAAAATGGAGTGTGGCAAAATGGAAGACAGTTCTGTGGTCAGACGAGTCACGATTCGAAGTTCTTTTTGGAAATCTGGGATGCCATGTCATCCGGACCAAAGAGGACAAGGACAACCCAAGTTGTTATCAACGCTCAGTTCAGAAGCCTGCATCTCTGATTGTATATTTTTCCCTTAAAATGGTACATTTTCTCAGTTTAAACTTTTGTTCCGTGATTTATGTTCTATTCTGAATAAAATATTAGAAGTTGGCACCTCCACATCATTGCGTTCAGTTTTTATTCACAATTTGTTTAGTGTCCCAACTTTTTTGGAATCCGGTTTGTATTTAAAAACATGTACCCCACTGATGCCTCAATTTATGTAATTTTTTTTTTAAAAAATTGTTATTTTTTCAGATTTTTAGTACATACTTAAGCATTGTTTGTTACAGGTATGTTGCATCCATAGTTATATAATATAAAATCACATTTTCGTTCGTGTATATCCCATTTTTGCACAACCTTATAGTTTCTGACGGGGCTTCGCCCCTTTAACTTATTTTTCCCAGTTCCCACAATATTATTACATTTGTTAAACATTAGAAACTGTATAAGATTTCTTAGTAGTAGAGTAGAGTTAGTATTCGTAAAACCGTAACTATATAACTAAAACATGGAGATACAGTATACCAAAAAAATTAGTCCTTCTGCCTTTTGTTGTTGCTAGAGCCTTACTCATATTGTGAGGAGGTGGGTGGGTAGTGTATCATGATATCTATATTTTATCCAGGGTTCCCAGAATGTTTTAAATCTATCCATTGTTATGCTTGAGAGTTTTTCGTTAATAAACATCCAGTCAACCTTATTTTTAAATTGAGTGAAGTTTATGGATAGGGATTTCCATGATTTCGCTATTGTTTGTCTTGCAGCAAGAAATATATGGTTCAAAAGTTTTTGCTTATTCTTAGGAACATGATGAGCTGTGCTTGAGATTTTCCCATAGTTGGGACCATTTTGCCTCTGTAAGACTTACTCCTAAGTTGTTACCCCATTGTTTAATATAGGAGGTATCCGTAAGGTTTTTAGGTGATATCAGAGTGAGATAAAGAAGAGATATGGTTTTTGGTGGGGGAGCATTATTACAGCACCATCTCTCAAAAAATCGGTGGGGCCGGGTCTGAGCGGTTCAGTTCCCAGCACTTCTGTGCCCAGTGATGTAGCTGCAGTGCTCTATACTGTTCTGTCTTTGGCAGGTTATAGTTTTCAATTAGGTACGTCATAGGATATGGGCCTCTAACTGAGATAAGGTTATCATCCGCAAATAAGCTAAGTAGGTGGTTTTGTGGGCCTACCGTAAGGCCGTGAATATCTGGGTCCTTCCGAATTGCTGTTGCTAAGGGTTCAATGATTAAGTCAAACAGCAGGGGGGATAGGGGGCAACCCTGTCGAGTACCCCTTTCTATTGGGAAGGTATTTGACGCTTGGGGGCCTATGGTGATTCTACCTATTGGATTGCAGTACAAAGCTTTTATCCATGTGATAAATTTAGGACCAAACCCCCATTCTTGTAGAGTAGGATATAAATAGGGCCATGCTACCGAGTCGAAAGCTTTCTTTATATCCAGCTTAAGGAACACAGATGGTGTTTTTGTCTGTATAGCCCAATTAGATAAGATGCTAAGCCTCCTGATTGTATCGCCTGCCTGCCTTCCGCGAATGAAGCCTACCTGGTCCCTATGAATTATACTTGGAAGAATAGTATTTAGTCGTTCTGCTAGCACTTTAGCTAGAATTTTGATATCTATATTTAACACGGATATTGGGCGAAAATTTTTGCAATCTGTTAGGTCTGAGTTGGTTTTCGGGATAGGGCTTATATTAGCTGTCAAGGTTTGTTGTGGGAATTTATCTCCAGTTAGCAGTTGGTTAAATAGCATTGTAAGGTGCCCAGATAAAATATGGGAGAACTTTTTATAGTATAAGCCCGTTAGTCCATCGGGGCCCAGGGCTTTTGAGAGCTGGAGCTTTTTAATGGCTAGTTTAAAGATCTATGAGCTATAGACAGTTTTGGGATAGCAACATCTTTCAAAAATTCTCTGAGTCTGACCAGGGGGATATTATTCGGGCATGCATATAATTTCTTGTAAAATGTGTGAAATTCCTGAACAATTCTAGGAAGGGCGTTAGTCAGTTGCCCTGTAGATGTCTTAAGGCTAACTATGGGGGTATAGTCAAGTTTGTTACGTAATCTCCTTGCAAACAATCTGGTTGGCTTGTTAGCGTGGGAGTATAACCGCTGTTGTGTCCATTGTACAGCGTTTTTGGCTTTAGTGGTGAGTATCAAGTCTAACTCTGTTCTAGTTTTGTTAATTTGATTAGAAAGATCAATCTTGGGGTTTGCAGCTTGGGACGCCAGCAGTTGGTCTAGTGTTTTTGTTAGTCTTTTGCTTTCAGAGTTTTGTAGTTTTTTCCTATAAGCTCCCTGTTGAATAAGGTAGCCTCTAACCACTGCTTTGTGCGCTTCCCAGATTGTTGCATAGGAGGTTATGGATCCCACATTATTAGCAAAATAGTCCTTAAGTAGCGATTCAATTTGTGTGAAATAGGCTGGTGTTTTAATGAGAATTTAATTCATACGCCATCTAGTGTATGTTTTGGGAACAGTTCACATTATAATTTTATGAGAGATCGGGGAGTGATCCGACCAAGGGGTTACCAGTATTTTAGAAGGTTGAGATTGTGATAACAGCCCTTGAGACACCCAGATATGATCTATTCTAGTATAGAGTTTATAGGGGGCTGAATAATGCGTATATTGCTTTAGTTAGTGCCAGCATGGTTTTATGCGTAACAGATCTTGCCAGACTAATTTAGTTGCCTTTTATGAGGAGGTGAGCAGGAACCTTGATGCTGGAATGGCAGTTGATGTCATCTACTTAGATTTTGCTAAAGCCTTTGATACAGTACTTCACAGAAGGTTAATGATCAAATTGAGGAATATTGGCCTAGAACATAAGGATAGAGTACAAAGAGTGGTGGTAAATGGAACATTTTCTAATTGGGCCAGTGTGGTTAGTGGAGTACCGCAGGGGTCAGTCCTTGGTCCTTTGTTTTTTAACTTGTTTATTAATGACCTGGAGGTGGGCATAGAGAGTACTGTTTCTATTTTTGCTGATGACACTAAATTGTGCAAAACTATAAGTTCCATGCAGGATGCTGCCGCTTTGCAGAGCGATTTGACAAAATTGGAAAACTGGGCAGCAAACTGGAAAATGAGGTTCAATGTTGACAAGTGCAAAGTTATGCACTTTGGTAGAAATAATATAAACGCGAACTATCTACTGAATGGTAGCGTGTTGGGGGCATCCTTAATGGAGAAGGATCTAGGGGTTTTTGTAGATCACAAGTTGTCTAATTCCAGGCAGTGTCATTCTGTGGCTACTACAGCAAATAAAGTGCTGTCTTGTATAAAAAATGGCATTGACTCAAGGGATGAGAACATATTTTTGCCTCTTTATAGGTCCCTGGTAAGGCCTCAACTTGAGTATGCGGTGCAGTTTTGGGCTCCAGTCCTTAAGAAGGATATTAATGAGCTAGAGAGAGTGCAGAGACGTGCAACTAAACTGGTAAAGAGGATGGAAGATTTAAGCTATGAGGTTAGACTGTCGAGGTTGGGGTTGTTTTCTCTGGAAAAGAGGCGCTTGCGAGGGGACATGATTACTCTGTACAAGTACATTAGAGGGGATTATAGGCAGTTGGGGGATGTTCTTTTTTCCCATAAAAACAATCAGCGCACCAGAGGTCATCCCTATAGATTAGAGGAACAGAGCTTCCATTTGAAGCAGCGTAGGTGGTTTTTCACGGTGAGGGCAGTGAGGCTGTGGAATGCCCTTCCTAGTGATGTGGTAATGGCAGACTCTGTTAATGCCTTTAAGAGGGGCCTGGATGAGTTTTTGAACAAGGAGAATATCCAAGGCTATTGTGATACTAATATCTACAGTTAGTATTACTGGTTGTATATATAGTTTGTATGTGAGTGTATAGATTGGTTAGTATAGGTTGTGTGCTGGGTTTACTCGGATGGGTTGAACTTGATGGACAATGGTCTTTTTTCAACCCTATGTAACTATGTAACTATATATCGATCCATCCCATAGACCCACACAGTTTGTTTATTTTACCACCTTCAGTATTGTTTGGGGTCCCTTAGGGAGACTCCAAAGCAACGTTAGATAAATACTGGGATAGGCAAGCAGTAGCTATACTGCTTACACGTTAAGTAAAACATAGAAAACAAAATAGTTAGGAACTGTAACTATTTTGGTAGACATTGACCCGATGACTTACTTCCTTTCTTCAAGGGAAAGTCTGGGTGAATGGCCCAGGGGGTAGTTCGTGAAAAAACCGTTGAGCTTACCCCATCCATATCAAGGCATCAGTGTAATTGTTCGCGTATGTGAGAGATAGTCAGGTCTGAGATGGATACATATGTCTTGTCTTTTTGTAGTGAGACTGTAAGTATTGGACATAATCCGAAATGGTTGCGGTTTATAGGCTCCCTCTGTGAGGGCTATCTTCTAGTAGCATTAAGTGCTTGGCTCTGTGTTCGCTGAATCCAAGGGGAGTTGGATATTCTTTCCCATATTGGGGAGACCCTTCTCCTTGGTGATGTTTGCAAATGCCTGACTGGATCCCCCGGCTGTGCCTCCATTAATCCCAGGTGGGTGAGTAGATCTAGGCCCGTTTGCACTGAGTTTAACTGATGTTGCTGTCCGTTTTAGGAAAATGCCAATTTGACTGGGAAAAGCCATCTGTACCGTATGCGATGGTGTTGTAAAACTTTGGTGATAGGTGCCAAAATCTTGCGTTTCTGTAATGTAATGGGGGCCAGATCCATGTAGATCTGAAATTGGTGTCCATCGTATTCGAGGGCATTCTTCTGTCGGGATGCTTGTAAAATCGCCACCTGAGTTTGGTGGTAGTGCAGTCGCAAAATGATGTCCCTCGGGGGGGTCTCCTTCTCTAAGTGGACGAAGGGCTCGATGGATTCTGTCACATTCTAACCGTTCTTTCGGGAGATTTGGAACCAGAATAGTAAAGATGTTGCTTACCCGCGTTTCTGGGAGCCCCCTGATACGCAGATTGTTGCGGCGGGAACGATTGTCAGAGTCCTCAATTTTATCCAGTCTTGCAGTTGCGTTTGTAGTTCCACTATGTCCTGTTCATGTGCATCGAGGACCGTCGTTATATCGTCGACTTTTTGCTCGAGAACGTCGGTTCTATGGCCTAAGTCCTGTATTTGCCTAGAAATGTCGGCCGTTATAGAGGCCGCTGTGGTTGCGAGTTCTTGTTGGAGCTTGGATTTAAACTTGTCCAAAAGGGCAGATTCTTCACCAGAATTGCGCTGGGAAGGTGTTAGTAAGTTGGGTTGTGACTCCGGGCCCAACCAAGAGTCCTCTAGTGATTCCATCTGAGGCGAAGGGGCCGGAGCAGGAGTCGTTTGCGGCCTGGTGAGATATGACGCAACACTACGTGTAACAGGACGCGGGGCACTTTGCGGGCCTTTCTTTTCCCGTTTGCGACGCTTGTGTGCCATATACCTCTTTCAGGTGTTTATTAGTTGTGACCTTCTTTGTGATGCCGTTTTACAAGCTGTTGCGAGGTGCTTTATGGGGTCTACTGGCTCAACGGTGCGCAGCTCCTTCAAGATGCGGCCATATTAGTTGGCTGCTCACGAGCGCCCCCTCAATTTATGTAATTTTATTGGTATTTATTTGGCAATTTGGCAACTCGCACATTAGCAATCCTTCCAGCATCCATTGCAGTTAGAAAAAGTTTTTACAGCTGAGCTGTGAAACTGTAGATTCTACATTGCTGGAATAGGGGTCAGCAGCCTGCTGGTAACGGAATCTATATTTCTGGGATATATTAAATTCAACAGGAAAAGCTTTTCCCAGCATCACGGTATTGGTTGTTGTTGAAAGGGTTATAACCTGTAAGAATTATGTATGATTTATCAGTGTTATGCCTGCCCAAAATCTAAGTTCACTAATTTCAGGCCCCCATTAGTAGGTTATTTCTTCTTTTACACAGTAGAGATTTTATGTTTTAGTCACGTTAATAGTCTAAAGCATATAATCCTGGCATTATATAAAAAGAAGATTGTTTGTTATAATGTTTTTCTTTATTAGATTAACAATCAAGCTAGAGATTGGTGTTTAAGTCTTCTAAACTAGAAAGAATCCTGTATTTTACATATACTGTGAAAGGAAAACAAATTCAGTTGCTAAGCTGCTTAATGCTTTAGATCTGACTTTTTTGCATAATAATAATGCAAATGGTGATCTACTTTGGTAGAATCCTTATTTGGGGTGCTATACACCTCAATATGCAGGCACGTGCTCAGTGGACAAAGGTGTTCTTTAAAGGTACTAAGGTAGCATTAAATTGATCAGAAATGATAGTCAATACAATAACAATGTCAAAACATTCAGGTAACTGTTGTAGTCATCACATTTTATAATGAAGAAATTTGCAGCAATTCCAGCTACATACCTTTGGCATTATCAGGGCCGTATTTGTTATCAGGGCGCCCCAAGGCTGCCCCCCGCCTTACCACAAATCCGGGCCTGGGCATTATAGCTAACAGTTTTGGAAGATATTATGGGGAGATTTAAACCTACTGTAGCCTTCTGTAGCTTCTTCCCTAAGGTGCCACTGGTTTGTAGCATGTTTTCTAGGACCTTACTGTAAAACTGTTACCACAAGCGCTCAATGGTTGAAGCCTGGTGATTGTGCTGACGAGCCCATGAAAGATAGCACTCTGACATCCTGTTTCTTGCACAAATAGCTTAGAACAGTGCTGTCCAACTGGCAGCCCACGGCCCTCCTCTGTGTGACTTTAAATGGTATCAGTACTGAGATTAACTGCCCCCCTGCATTGTTCATACCTCAGGCTCAGACTGTAAGCCCCCACACTGTTCACATAGTCACACCTCAGACTGTAGGAGCAGTGCCAGCATACTTAGAACAAATTTCCATGGAAAAACAGCTGGCATAACTCAAGATCACCACCATAATAATGTTAAGGATATTAAGTTTATGTTAAAATTATGCCAAAGGTTATTGTTTATACACAAGTAGTGATGAGCGAATCTGTCCCGTTTCGCTTCGCCGGAAAATTCGCAAATCTTTCAAAAGATTCACGAAACGGCGAAAATGTTGCACGTCAAAAAAATTGTCGCCCGTGACTTTTTTTGTCGCACGGCTATTCTTTTGTCATCCGCGGCTATTCTTTTGTCACCCGCGGCTCTTCTTTTGTTCACCCGCGTCAAAAAAAATAGCCGCGGGCGACAAAAGAATAGCCACAGTCGACAAAAGAATAGCCGCGGGCGACAAAAGAATAGCTATGCTCAGCAAATTTTTCCGCGCCAAATTTTTTCATCCATTTCGCGAAACAATCCGTCAATGGCGAAACGTGGAAATTCGCTGCAAATCCATGCCTGGCAAACATTTTGCCCATCACTATACACAAGTATACATAAATAGCCTTACATGTTTCGTGCCTCACAGGGCACTTAATCATAGGCTCATAGGTCTGGGGTTTGATCACGTGGACCCAAAGTATTATAGGGGAAGCCTTTAACTGATGTCATCAAAACTGTTGTTTATAATATTGTGGTTTGAAGTAGGTGCAGTTTAAAAAAGGGGAGTGGTCAAAACTGGCTTCCATTTAAGGGCCTTCACCATGTAGGCCAGGAAAATTCCGGCCTTCGGGAACACAGAAGTTGGACAGCAACATAGGCAGATTTTCAGTAAGGCTAGGGGGGAACTAAGACTCCGAAAACCTGCTTGGCACCTTAAAAAAAAATATAATTTCTGCACTGCTTGGCACATAATAATGTACAGAAGCATTGCAGCCTCAAAATGAAAGACATGAAATGATTAAAGCATATATCTAAGTCATACACAGATGTACCTTAATTCTGTTTTTCTAAAAAAAACTTTAGAAGAAAGGTGAGCACAGCTTGTGTAAGGAAAAGGGATTAACCTTTCTTCCCCTCTGTCAGTCAAACTAATTTCCAGAATTAGTAAAATAACAAGAATAATGGTTAATCCACTGGCTGCCAGAACATTTCAGATTAGGCTCTCGTTTTAAACTCAAATCGTATTAATCATTACAAATCTCCTGGACTGCAGGAATAGATTAAAAGGCTTTTTTTTTTACAAAGTTTTGTCCTATCTCCTTGCAGGACCCAAAAAAGCAGAATTGAATGAGGACAGACGTTTTAAGTCCCCTGCTGGGACAGAAATAGCTTACACAGTAAGCTCACCACTCATCCGAGTGGCTTCTTCAGTTCAAATGACTGGTAGGGAATTCCCCGGTATTTAAACTCTTGATGGTAGTACAGTCACAGACATCCAATCACAATGGTTCCATTGAACTTGTTCAGTTAGGTGTTAGCTGAAACTGACAGGTGTAAGACGGTATGATACAATCACAATGGTACCATGATTCTCATTGATGAAGGTGTTAATCCGTCAAAGTACATGACTGGAAGTGTGAACTGTTGTGAAACCGCCGGGGTAAGGATGTCAAAGCGGCATTGTATGTAGGTGACAAGCGGTGTCTCAGGCCCCCTCCTCTGTTCAGGGATGGTTTTTCCAGGCTGGCATAAATGGCCTCTTTCACACCTCTTTCAAACCATCTGTCCTCTTGGTCCAAGATATGCACATTACTGTCCTAAAAAGAGTGACCTTTTTCTTTGAGGTGTAGATAGACTGCCGAGTCTTGTCCTGAGGAGCTCGCCCGCCTATGTTGGGCCATTCTCTTACAACCTCTCTGTAAGAGAATGGCCCAACATAGGCGGGCGAGCTCCTCAGGACAAGACTCAGTTCAATGGAACCATTGTGATTGGATGTCTGTGACTGTACTACCATCAAGAGTTTAAATACCGGGGAATTCCCTACCAGTCATTTGACCTGAAGAAGCCACTCGGATGAGTGGTGAAACGTTTTCAAGAAAAAACTCAGAAAAGTCCAGTTGTTTTAGACTTAATTCTACTAGATACTGTATATCATGACCTGGATGAATGAGAATCTTCATAGACCAACTAAGAGATCATTAACCAAAACCTATTGGGTGTATTTAATGTTTAAATTATTTTTTAGTAGATTTAAAGTATGGTGATCCAAATTATGGAAAGACTCAGAAAACCCCAGGTATCAAGTATTATGGATAATAGGTCCCAAGGTTTTAATAATACAGAGAACAGCAATTCATTTAAAAGAGAAAAAGCTTTCTGAATAATGCTTTTCCAGATAATGGATCCCATCCCTATTGGATTTCTATAACATCACCACAGACAAGTGCTTTTAGACAAGAAAAAAAACCACAAGGTGAAAATGTGTATAAAATTTGTTCAGAATTCTTTATAAAAGCCATCTTTACTAAAATATTCTGTAGGTCAAACTTATTAAATGTATGCAAATCTGACCATGATTTAATTACAGATATTTTCAAATATTTACTGAATACTTGGTATTTTAATCCATTATAGCTGGCATAATAGTCTGGATTCTGAGTACAAAATTTTAGGTCTCTGATTTTAAAATTGATTTTTTTGGACTTAAATGGTTTGGGTAGTTCCATGAAAAATTACCTTCTTACTAAATGATTCCCAGGATAATTATTATCTATTTATAATGATGCCAGCAGAATGGCTTTACTATGGAAACACTATTATGCCTAAGGTACCTGCAATCACCACAATGAACCCATTCCCAGGTTGGAGCATTAAAACATCCACCACAAAAACATCTTTGTTCAAATCCCAGAAGTCAAGGTGGCATCAGGGACTACAATGTCATCTTAAGGTTACTACTTGACAATGCTATATTTTACACTCAATGTAGTAATGTCATTTAATCCGAATATAGAATCACCCAGAAAGATAGCATGCCTTATATTTGCCTATGAGTTTGGTTAGCCGATATCACAATATGGCTACAGCAATATTCTAGCTGATCTTTTTTTAAAACCATCCTGTAATTGCTATCAAATTAAAACAGTGTAAAAAAAAACCCCATAAAGAATGGCAAAATTCTGGCCCTGCAACAGAGTAATGCTCCGCTGACTTGGGAGCTAGCAATTTTATAGTCTGGATAAATCTCTTCCTGATGTTGATCATTTTAATTTACCAGAACCTTATTATAGAACAAGATCCTGAGACAAGGTTCTTAGCATAACTGATGCTTTATTCATTAATCAAAGACAGAGTCTTGTGGAAACTTTCAGCAACACAGAACAATAGCTGAAATGTGTTACAAACAGTATCAAGCGAGACCCTGAAAGTCTCAGCCTTTTATAAATCATATAGTATTACTTATCTCCAAAGTATATAACACCTCTTTTACAACTTTCTGTGTACTCTGTGGTTATAGCTGTGAAAATAGCAGTGCGTGTTGAGGGCTTAGCTAGTCAGCACTATCATGTCAGGCCCTTGTGTGGAAAGGACCCTCATACATTGGAAGATTCCAACTGTGGGTAAAGTTTCATTTGTGGATCAGATCATTGACCTGTAATACAAAGGAAAGAAGTGATAAAAGATGCCTTAAAGAGATTAATCTTCATTTGTTGGTGGGCCACCTTAATCTTTTCAATGTACAGGTATCGGACCCCTTATCTGGAAACCCATTATCCAGAAAGTTCAGAGTTACGGAAAGGTCATCTCCCATAGACTCCATTTTAGTCAAATAATTCACATTTTTAAATATTATTTCCTTTTTCTATGTAATAATAAAACAGTACCTTGTACTTAATCCCAACTAGGATATAATTAATCCTTATTGGAGCCAAAACAATCATACTAGGTTTAATTAGTGTTTAAATAATTTTTTCATTAGACTAAAGGTAGGGGATCCAAATTACGGAAAGACCCCTTATATGGAAAACCCCAGGTCCCGAGCATTCTGGATAACAGGTCCCATACCTGTACTAGTGGAGGCTTTTAGTGTTTACTTGGCAAACAGCAAAGCCAGAATGCATTTCTGTTTAGGAACCATAAAGATTGTTACATATGGTAAATCAGTAACAGGAACTATTCACTTGAAGGGCTGTTCTTCTAGCGGCTCATTTAGTAAACAGTCATGGTTCTCAGTTAAGAACAATAGTAAATCTTTTAGGATGTCAAAGGGATTAGTAGGTGTCATCATATTAGCACAGCTGTGTATTGCCCTACACATGCAGACACAAAATGTAATGTGTTGCTTTTCAATAGTGCTGGCACATTATGTGGTGTATATGTGAGGTGTATATGGTTACACTAGGGACAGTAACATGAGCATACAATTTCTGTATGGCTGTAGCACAGGCACTTATGTTGTGGAGGGAAAGTTTGCTCAAGGGGTGAAAAAGTAATAGAGAAATGTCCCACTTAACACCCCTCTTGTTGGGTTGCATTGGAAAAGACATATAATTCAATAGATTTATATTTGTTTGTGGAGATGAAGATGTGGAGTGTGCAATATGTCAGACATATAGGAGAGTTAAATTTCTAGTTTCTAGAGTCAGAGGGGGCGACAGGTGTTTTAGCAGAAAGATAAGAAGTCTGTGGTTTCCCTATCAAAGCCAGAAACCAACAGTACAGATAGACTGTTCATGCAGTGCCTAGAGCATCAAGAGGCTCAGCATATGCATCTTTCACAGACTTTACAGCACTTAACCACCCATCTAGATGCATTGCAGCTTTCTTAACAAGGTCCTCAACAGTTGCCTCAAGTGGTCCCTGTTTTGCCGCGCTCTCCACCTATGTCACCTCCAGGATCTGCTCACTAACAGGCTGATGGCTGGTGGAATCAACTTGCTTTTCACTTCAACAAAAAAAGGGATAAGTATTTTTTATTAACTATATTCAAAATCTTTGTGTTTTTTTAACTGTTGGGTTTAATATTTTCAAAAGTATTTGCTGTTTTTGGTGATAATTTACAAAGTTTGGTGAACTATAAGGCTTACAGCAGGTTTGCCAGAAGTTACATTCCTTTGTAATTACCCTCAGTTTGAGGTGGGTGGGGTTTGATTAGTTCACCTGGACAGACTGTATAAATAGACCTACTGGCACTCCAGTGGAGCTTGCTCTGGTGGTTGGTGCTCTGTAAGTGATTGAAGTGGGGGCTCTGTAAGTAGAGTTATAAACACAGGAGTTACAAACTAAGGGAGTTTAATACAAGGTACTAAGTTTGCATTTAGTCCAAGTCTTTTCACCTATTTCTGTTTAACTGTTTCTGTAACTGGGAGAATGAGTGGCAGCAACATTGAAGGTCTGACACAGTGCACAGCCTGCCACATGTATGCAGTTGTGGAACAACAGTTCCAAAGTGCATACCTCTGTTGTGGTTGTAAGCGAATTGCCACTTTAGAGGCTCGCTGTCATGATCAGTATCCCTAAACCGAGAACAAACTCCAAGGGCCCGGTCTCGGCTCACGCTTCTGCCTATAACCGCCGCCTTTCACGTCGGGAGGAGCCCTTCGCTACTCGGATGCCGCCAGGACTTGTTGTGAGAGACCCAAGGAGAGAGTTCTGAGCAGGCACAGGAACCAATCGTATGACAGGAAGGTGGGGAACACTTTAGCGTAGTCAGGACGGGCCGGGGTCAGCAACGATCGGTCAATGCAGTACAGAGTCAGGATCCAATAGAATGGTCGGGTACAGGCTAAGGTCAAACACGGCAGGAACAACAAGAGAAACACACCCAGGAACTTACAGGAAGCAGAACCTACGTTGGGCAAGGATTTCAAGCTAGAAGCGCCTTAAATATTTGAATTTGGCGCCATAGAGACGTCATATGCAAACCGAACGTAGACGCAAGTGCGCATCCGCAGAGCGCCGGATGCGAGTGCGCATGTGCACGAAGGCGCCGGAGTTTAAAGGGCCATGCGACGTGCGCGCGCCTAGGAAAAGCCGGTGGGCGTCCCCGCAACAGAGGAGGCGGCAGGCGTCCCAGCCGCCCCACTAGAGCACAAGGTACCTCTACATTACCCCCCCCCTCCAGAGGGGGCCACCAGACCCCTAGGTTTATCAGGAAACCTAGCATGGAATTGCTGTACCAGACGATCTGCCCGAATATCAGAAGCTGGAACCCAAGACCTCTCTTTGGGTCCATAACCCTTCCAATGCACCAGGTATTGTAGCTTACCCCTAGAGAGGCGAGAGTCTACTAGCCTTTTAATCACATATTCGGATTGTCCTTCAATAGAAACAGGAGGAGGAGGAGATCTCTGCTGAACCACTCTAGCAGGTTTTAACAAAGAAACATGAAAAGAATTATGTCTATGAAGATTTTCATTCATTCAGGTCATGGTATATCTAGTATAAATAAATTTAAAGCAACTGGACTTGTTTAGTAATCATTGAAGACGTTTCACTACTCATCCGAGCAGCTTCTTCAGTTCAACTGACTGGTATGGGAAGTCCTCAGCATATATACTCTTCCACTAATCCAATCACAATGGTACTTTGTAACTCTTCAGAAAGGTGACATCTGAAACTCACAGAGGTGTGAATGCTGTGGAGTTACTTTGAAAGGATTACCAAAGTATCATGCAACTCTTCAAAGCAGGTGTTATTTGTTAGAGTTGCATGAATGGATGTGTGAAGAGTTCTGAAACTGCTGGGGTACAGATGTTAGAACAGCATTGTATGTAGCAGACAGATGGTGTCGAAGTCCCCCACCTCTGTTTAGGGATGGTTTCTCCACTTTGACATGAATGGCCTCTTTTACACCTCTTTCAAACCAGCGGTCTTCTTTGTCCAAAATTTGGATGTTGCTATTTTCAAAGGAGTGTCTTTTGTCTTTTAGGTGTAGAAATACAGCAGAGTCCTGGCCTGTAGTGTTCGCCCTCCTATGCTGAGCCATTCGCTTGGAGAGCAGTTGCTTTGTCTCACCAATGTAAAGGTCTGTGCACTCCTCGCTACACTGGACTGCGTATACAATGTTTCAGATGTCACCTTTCTGAAAAGTTACAAAGTGCCATTGTGATTGGATTAGTGGAAGAGTTTATATGCTGAGGACTTCCCATACCAGTCAGTTGAACTGAAGAAGCTGCTCGGATGAGTAGTGAAACGTCTTCAATGATTACTAAACAAGTCCAGTTGCTTTAAATTTATTTATACTAGATATGAAAAGAATTAGTAATCTTGAGTTCGGGAGGAAGTTCTAGTCGGACCGTGTTAGGGTTTATGACTTCAGAACTCAAATAAGGACCAATAAATTTAGGTGCAAACTTGGAAGAGGGAACCTTCAAAGGAACATTCTTGGAAGAAAGCCAAACCCTTTCACCAACCTGATAAGTGGGTGATGTTTTGTGACGCTTATCAAAGGCTTTCTTCTGAACAGCTACTGCAGCAGATAATGCATTATGAACCTTTTGCCAAATGTTAGAGAAATTATCAACTATAGAATTGACAGCAGGTACCTCAGAAGAAACAGTGGAAAACGAAAAAACTCTGGGATGAAAGCCAAAAACAACAAAAAATGGCGACTCCCCAGTGGATGCATGAGTGGAATTATTGAAAGCAAACTCAGCCCACGGAAGAAAATCAGCCCAAAAGGATTGATTACTGGAAACATAGCATCTAAGGTACTGTTCCAAAGACTGGTTTGTCCTTTCCGTCTGCCCATTGGTCTGAGGATGATAAGCCATCAGTAAACAGAAAGCCCGCCAAAACCTAGAAACAAACTGGACCCCCCTGTCAGAGACTATATTCAACGGAGCCCCATGGAGTCTAAAGATATTCAACATAAAATGTTCCGCTAGGGATTTCGTGGAAGGGAGGGTGGGAAGGGGAATAAAATGGGACATCTTGCTAAAGCGGTCCACAACCACCCATATGACAGTATACCCTTTGGAAGGAGGTAAATCTACAATGAAATCCATGGAAATGTGAGTCCATGGCCTTTCAGGAATCGGAAGCGACTGTAGTAGACCTTGAGGCAAGGACCTGGACGGCTTGGAACGTTGACAAGTTGGACAAGAATCAACATAATTATTAACATCTTGTCTTAAAGTTGTCCACCAAAGGGTACGAGACATAAGAGAACAGGTTTTATTGAAACCAGGGTGCCCAGCCACCTTAGCATCATGAGCCTCTAAGAAAACCGCATCACGGAGGTTTTCTGGGACAAACAATTTCCCTGGGGGCACATTGGGAGGAGAGTCAACCTGGGCTTCCGTCAAGGAAGTAAGCAAATCTGGACTCAGAGCTGCTATAATCAACTCCTTAGGGACAATAGGGTCAGGTGGAGATCTCTCCAGCGGATTGGGGTCAAAACTCCTAGACAGGGCATCTGCTTTGACGTTCTTTTCGCCAGGTCTATAAGTTATAATGAAATTAAAACGGGAAAAGAATAATGCCCACCTGGCCTGTCTAGGATTCAAACGCTTAGCAGATTCAATGTACAAGAGGTTTTTATGATCTGTTACTACATGTTTGGCACCTTCCAAGAGGTGTCTCCATTCAGTAAACGCCAATTTTATGGCCAGTAACTCCCTATTACCAATATCATAATTCATCTCCGTAGGAGAACACTTCTTAGAAAAAAACCCACACGGGTGAATCTTATTCGTTACAGGATGCCGTTGAGATAGGACTGCTCCTGCACCAGTTTCAGAAGCATCTACCTCCACTAGGAAAGGGAGAGCTGAGTCAGGGTGCAGGAGTACATGAGCAGAAATAAAAGCTTCCTTTAACAGTTTAAAGGCTGTTAAGACCTCTACTGGCCAAATGCTTGGGTCAGCACCCTTCTTAGTGAGAGTGGTAATTGGAGCCACTAGTGTAGAATAGTTCTTAATAAATTGTCTGTAATAGTTGGCAAAACCCAGAAATCTCTGTATGGCCCGTAGAGACAAAGGTTGTACCCAATTTAAGATAGCCAGAACCTTGACTGGATCCATTTCTAGACCTTTATTGGAAATAATATACCCAAGGAAGTGAACCGAAGAAACTTCGAAGATACACTTCTCAATTTTTGCATACAAATGATTTTGCCTTAATCTAAGTAAAACCTCCTGAACGTGGGCACGATGATCAGAGAGACTATTAGAATAAACCAAAATATCATCTAGGTACACCACTACAGACCGACCTAGAAGATCACGGAATATGTCATTTACCAATTCTTGAAAGACCGCAGGAGTGTTACATAACCCAAAGGGAATTATCAGATATTCATAATGCCCATCGCAGGTATTAAAGGCTGTTTTCCATTCATCCCCCTCCCGAATTCGTATTAGATTATAAGCACCTCTAAGATCGAGCTTAGAGAAAATAGTGGCTCCCTTGACTCTATCAAAGAGTTCAGAAATCAAGGGAAGTGGATATTTTGGATTTTGTTTAAACCTCTGTAATCAATACATGGTCTGAGACCCCCATCTTTTTTCTCTACAAAGAAGAACCCTGCTCCTGCTGGAGAGGAAGAGGGCCTTATAAAGCCTCTCTCCAGATTCTGTTTTATATACTCTTCCATAGCCTGGGTCTCGGGTAGAGATAAGGGGTAAATTCTACCCTTAGGAGGAGAGGAACCAGGGATTAAATCAATGGCACAGTCATAAGGCCTATGTGGGGGAAGAATTTCGGCAGCCTTTTTAGAAAAGACGTCCGCAAATGGGGAGTAAGGAGCAGGTAGCCCCTGTAAAGAGGTTGCGGCCAGAGCCTGGACGGGTTTCATGCATAAGGTCTGACAATCTGTCCCCCATTGGAGTATACTGCTAGTTATCCAATCAATTTGGGGACTGTGCTTACACAGCCAAGGGAGACCTAAGATCACCGGGGTATGCGGGCAATCTATGATGAGAAAGGAGATTTGTTCCACATGGTGTGACTTTATGGACATGGAACAACTTACGGACTTGGAGAAAATAAGGCCACGACCCAGAGACGTACCATCAATAGCCACTAGCTTGATAGAAGGGAATAAAGGAAGTGTGGGTATTCCGCAAGATTAGAATCTAAAAAATTCCCTTCTGCCCCAGAAGCAATGAAAGCCAAGCTTTCCACACTTACTCGTATCCCATCCCAAAAGGACCGGAACCATGACTTCGGATAAACTTGGTTGGGGAGTAGAAATGACATTGCCCAAGCAGAACTCTCCAGATCTGCTTAGGCTCTGTCGTTTCCCGGCCTTTTGGGACAAGTACTACGAAAATGACCTCTATCCCCACAGTACAAACACAACCCGTTAGCCTGTCTGCGATCCTTTTCCTCAGAGGATAAACGGGTAGAACCAAGCTGCATAGGTTCTTCTGAGGGCCTAGAGAAAGCAACCTCAGGTCTAGGTAGATACTCTGTATGAGAGGTTTGTGGAGAGGCTGCAGGTACTCTCTCCTGACGTCTCTCCCTATGCCTCCTATCAATCTGAATGCAAAGATACATTAGGGAGTCTAGGGAGGATGAGGCGGGAAAATTAATCAGGCTGTCTTTCACAGCGTCAGATAGCCCCACTCTAAACTGACTTCGTAAGGCAGTGTCATTCCAACCCGTTTCTACTGTCCAACGGCAGAATTCAGTACAGTAATCCACGACCTGTCGTTTACCTTGCCTGAGGTTACGAATAGCGGAGTCAGCAGAGGCAGAACGATCAGGATCGTCATAGATTATTGCCATGGCCTTAAAAAAGGAATCGAGGGATGTACGGGCTGGATCAGAGGGTGGTAAGGTAAACGCCCATAACTGAGGATCCCCAAGCAGTAGGGTCATAACAAAATTAACCTTCAGTTCCTCCGTGGGAAAAGAACGAGGGAGGAAGCTAAAGTACAATTTACATGCTTCCTGGAAAGTAAAAAATTTACTATGCTCCCCAGAAAACTTTTCAGGGAACGGGACCTTAGGCTCCACTACATACATTGCCGAAAGCTGTGTGTGGTGAACCACCTCCTGGGAGAGAAGCGGAAGTAGGAGCGGCAGGCTGTTGTTGGAGCGCATCCAACCTTACGGATAGTCTCTGGAGCCACTGGATAATCTGGTCCTGCTGGGCTTCTTTTTCCCGAAGACGCTGGAGGAGATTTGCTCGAATCACTTCAGGGGATGGAGGTGACGCAGCAGCCCCTTCAGGGTCCATGTCTTTGGCCCAACGTAATGTCACGATCAGTATCCCTAAACTCAGCCTATAACCGCCGCCTTTCACGTCGGGAGGAGCCCTTCGCTACTCGGATGCCGCCAGGACTTGTTGTGAGAGACCCAAGGAGAGAGTTCTGAGCAGGCACAGGAACCAATCGTATGACACTTTAGCGTAGTCCGGACGGGCCGGGGTCAGCAACGATCAGGCAATGCAGTACAGAGTCAGGATCCAATAGAATAGTTGGTCAGGCAATGGTCGGTCCAGGCAGCAGGCAAGAATAGTCAGGAACAGGCAAGGTCAATACAGGCAGCAAACAAGAGAAGGTCGGGTACAGGCTAAGGTCAAACACGGCAGGAACAACAAGAGAAACACACCCAGGAACTTACAGGAAGCAAAACCTACGTTGGGCAAGGATTTCAAGCTAGAAGCCCCTTAAATATTTGAATTTGGCGCCATAGTGACGTCATATGTGACGCGAGTGCGCATGCACAGAGCGCCGGACGTGAGCATGCATGCGCACAAAGGCGCCGGAGTTTAAAGGGCCATGCGACGTGTGCGCGCGCCTAGGAAAAGCCGGCGGGCGTCCCCGCCACCCCACTAGACCACCAGGTACCTTTACACTCGCGTTAGAGCCCTAGAGGAACAACTTGCTACACTGCATTCGATTGACAATCTTGAGAGAAGTCTTTTGCTTACTGAGCAAGATCTAGCGGGGTCAGATAGTTTGGGGGGGGGGGGGAGCAGCGAAAGGATGATAAGGCAGTAAGCTGGGTGACAGTTAGACAATCTAGTGTGGGGAAAAGGAAGAGGGAGGCTGCACCAGGGTTTGCGCATCCCAGCAGATTTGTCAGATTGTGTGAAGAAGATGGGAGTGTGAACTCTGGTCTGGCGGTTCTAGATGAGGCTGATCTCTCTAACAGCCGGGAAACCAGTTTCTCTAGTAGTGGTGGGGAGGAGAGCAGAGCTAGGCCTAAACAGATGGTGGTTATAGGGGATTCGATCATTAGGAAAGTGGACAGGGTAATCTGTCAAGCGGATCGCTTCAACCGTACAGTTTGCGGTCTTCCTGGTGCCAGGGTTCGGCATGTGGTGGATCGGGTTGACAAATTATTGAGAGGGGCTGGGCATGACCCAGCTGTCTTGGTACATATCGGTACTAACAACAAAATGAACGGTAGGTGGAGGACCTTAAAGAGTGAGTTCTAAGGCTCTAAGATTAAGGAAAGGTCCTCCAATGGCGTTTTTTCAGAGATTTTGCCGGTGCCACGTGCAAGTTTAGGGAGACAGCGGGAGCTTAGGGAGCTAAATGCGTGGCTAAATTCTTGGTGTAGGAAGGAAGGGTTTGGGTTCCTAGAGCACTGGGCTGACTTTTCTTTGGGGTACAATCTATACAGCCGTGACGGATTGCACCTCAATGTAAGGGGGTCTACTGTGATAGGGGAGAGAATGGTTAAGAGGCTGGAGGAGTGTTTAAACTAGATAAGGGGGGGGTGTGGGTGAGCTATTATGGGAAAGCTATGTGTAGACGGGGCAGTGGGACTAGTAAAGGGTTGTGGGGGAGGAGTGAGGGGGGCATATAGTTTATCAGATAAGGAGTTTCTGTTACAAGGAAAACAGTCTAATATTTGCCTTAGCTCTAACTCTCCGTTAGCTAATGTAAACATCAAAGGCAGAAGTAATAATCTCTGCTGCATGCTGGCTAATGCACGAAGCTTGTCGGGTAAATTAGGGGAGCTGCAGGCGATTGCATGTATTGAAAATTATGATTTAATTGGTATCACTGAGACCTGGTGGGATGAAAAATGCGACTGGGCTGTGAATTTAAATCGTTATACACTTTTTAGGAGGGACAGAGAGATTAAAAAGGGAGGAGGGGTTTGTCTTTATGTAAACTCAGATTTAAAGCCATGTAATAAAGACATTACCAATGAAAACGTCAAATCTCTTTGGGTAGAAATTTCAGTAGAGCAGAAGGTCACAAAGAAAATGATCATTGGTGTATGCTATAAACCACCCTGTATAGATGAGGAGAATGAGACCCAGCTACTGTTGCAAATGGAAGAGGCTTCACAACTGGGTCAGGTTGTTATTACATTGCTGTGCAGGTATACACAACAGTATATTCCCCTTGTAAGCAAGGTGAGGCATCGCAAAGCAAAACCTTTATGGCTGAATAAAAATGTTAGTGTCGAGGTTGGTAGGAAAAAAAATGTGCTTTTAAAGCATTCAGGTTAGCTGGGACAGCAGAAACTTTCATCAGGTACAAGGAAGCAAATAAAGCATGCAAAAAAGCTATCAGGCAAGCTAAAATAGAGATGGAAAGGGATATTGCAGCTAGGAGTAAAAAGAATCCAAAATTATTTTTTAATTATGTGAATAGTAAAAAAATGAAGCAAGAAGGGGTGGGAACCTTATTATCACGAGGGGGGGGGGGTAAATTGGTTGATGAGAACGGGGAAAAAGCTGAAATTTTGAACTCTTATTTTTCATCTGTCTATACATCTGAGGAGCCAGCTAATGAAGGCTTCCCTTTTAATATGCCCAGTTCCAGTAATTTAGCTACTGACGCATGGGTCACTCAGGAGGAAATTCAAAAGAGACTTCAACATGTAAAGGTAAACAAAGGTCCAGGACCGGATGGGATTCATCCCAGGGTTTGAAAAAGATTACTATTAATATTTGTGATGGTCATTATGAGTATTTAGTCATGCCATTTGGCCTATGCATCCTGCTGTCTTTTTTTTTATAATCTCTTTATTTATCAATTTTCCAAAAAAAAAACAATTTTACATTAATAGGTAACAATATCAGTGACATGGGTTATCGTACGTTTCATTAAGAAGGTGTCGGTTAGTGTCCGTATTCGTGGGTAATCTCTTTTATTCTGTGGACTGTCTTATTGAGAGTGTCTTGAAAGTTGTCCAGGGTTCCCAGAGTTCATGATGTTGTTCCAGCGAGTCCGATAAAGTAGCTGTAAGGTAATGCATAGTTTGTATATATTCTATACGAGATTTTAATTGGGAGATGGATAAGTGTGGGGCTAGCCAGTTTAAAGCAATAACCCAGCGTGCTGCCGCTATAAATTGTATGGTCAGTTTGTTCTGGGTTTTTGTTAGGTTTGTGGTGGGTAGTGAAAATAGTGCTAGTTCTTGGTCTATAGTTACTTCTGTTTGCAATACTTGAGAGATAAGTTGAAATGTTTGGGACCAGAATTTTTCTACTATTGGGCAAAGCCACCATGAGTGGTAATAATTTCCTTGTGCTTTACAGCCTCGGAAACATAGTGATGAGGACTCAGGATTAAACTTGTTTTTTAGGGCTGGAGTAACATACCACCTAGCGAGAAGTTTATATGTAGTTTCTTTAACGCTTATATTTGGCGAAATTTTCTTTGCAGATTGCCAAATTTGAGCCCATTTCTGGGGGGAGAGTGGAGTTGGTAAATCTGCATTCCATTCTCTCATATATTTGCACATGTTATTTGGAGGTTCCGTCCTTAAGTGACGGTATATTTGAGTTATTAACCCTGATAGGTGTGTGGGGGTCTTGCACCGAAGTTCAAAACCAGACATTTCCATGGTTGGGCGTATAGATTTTTGTGAGAGGTAAAAGTGGTGAATTTGTGCATATCTATAATGTTCTGAGGGAGGAATGTTGTTGTTCTCTTTCAGATAATCTAGTGTTTTCAGCCCCCTGGGGGTGATGAGGTCTGCTAGTTTATGAAAATTGTTTTGTGTCCACCATAAGAAGTCTTTTGCGTTCAGTCCTGGTATAAAGTCTGGGTTACCCACCAGTGGTTGTAGGTTACTATTTCTTTGGTGTGTTAAGATTTTAGGTTTCAGTAGGGTCCAGATTTTCAGGTGGTGTGTAACTATGGGATTTGATATGTGGTGGTGCTGGGTGTTCCGTGTTGTTGCCCAAAGTAGGGCTGATGTTTGTAAAGGGGAAATAGAAGTATTTTCAAAATCAACCCAAGGGATTGTATTAGGTGCTGCATGCCATTGGGCAAGTTGGGTAAGTCTTGCCGCTCTATAGTATGTGAGAAAGTGGGGGACATTTTGTCCTCCTTGAGTATAGGCTCTGAAAAGAGTGTCTTTGTTTATTCTATGTCTTTTGCTATTCCAAATAAAGTTCATAACCTCCCTTTGGAATGAATGAATCTCTTTGGCATAAATTGGGGTGGGGAGGGCTCTAAATAAATATAGAAGTTTAGGTAGGATTATCATATGGATTGTTGCTATACGCCCAAACAGTGAAATCTGTAGCTTAGTCCAATCGGCCAGTCTCCCACGTAATTTTTTGAGAATGGAAGGGTAGTTTGCTGCATATAACGATTCATATGTCTTGGTTATATTGACCCCCAGATATGCTATTGTTTTTTGTTTCCACTGGAAGGGGAAGTTAAGTTCCAGTAGTTTCTTTTGTGAAGTGGGGATGTTGATTGGCAATGCTTCTGTTTTAGATATATTGACCTTCAGGCCTGAGATGCGGTGAAATCGGTCTAGGGTTTGAAACAGATTAGGGAGACCTGTCAGGGGTTTAGTTAGTGTCATACATATATCATCAGCATATAAGCTGATCTTATATTCTTTGGAGCCCTTTGTGTAGCCCGAGATATCTGTGTTTGTTCGTATAAGTTGTGCCAAAGGCTCCATAGCCAGTGCGAAAAGTAATGGTGATAATGGACACCCCTGGCGGGTCCCCCTTTTAATCTGTATAGGAGGAGATGGTTTATGAAATAATCTAATGTTAGCTGTTGGGTTATTGTATATTACTCTAAGTCCTTCTAAGAAGGCTCCTGATATATTGAAGCGGGGTAAAACATTAAATAAGTAGGGCCAAGTTACTGAGTCAAAAGCTTTATATACATCTAGCATCAATACAAGAATGGGAGACTTGGAGGTATTAGTGTCTGCTATTATATTGAGGAGTCGTCTGATTGCATCAGTTGTTTGACGTCCCAAGATGAAGCCTGACTGATCTGGGTGTATCAGTTTAGGCATTAATTTGTTAAGTCTAGAGCCCAGTATTTTGGAAAACAGCTTAATATCTACATTTAGTACCGAAATAGGCCGGTAATTTTGTATGTTTGTTGTATCTTTATTTGGCTTCGGAAGGAGGGACAAATTTGCTTGGAGCATGTCAGTTGGGAGGGAATGGCCTTGCATCATATCATTAAAGAGGGTGGTTAAGTGAGGGGTTAAAAATTCTTTAAATTTTTTATAATAGCTTGCTGGAAGGCCATCTGGACCTGGGCTAGAACTAGATTTTAAGGTTTTAATGGCTGTAATGACTTCCTCTTCTGTAATTGGGTTATTAAGTAGAGATCTTTCATTTTGAGTCAATTTGGGCAGGGGAATGGTTTCTAGGAAAGCATCTCTTTTTTCCCGAGATGTTAGGGATGGAGAGTCATATAGTGAGGAGTAGAAATTGTGGAATTCTTGTATTATGTCCTCTGGGTTAACTAGTTTTACTCCTTTAGAGTTATTTATATGAGAAATTTGTTTAAAGCCCTGGGCTTTTCTTAGTTTTTGAGATAGTAGTTGGTTGGGTTTGTCTTTAAGGCGGAATAATTTGTGCTTGGACCACCTTATTGCTTTTTCCGCTTTGTTAACTAAAAGTTTTTGTAGTTCTGACCTAGTTTCGGTCAGTTTCTGGGAAATATTGGGCTCTGTAGATATTTTATGTTTTGCCTCCAAGTCTCTCAATTCTTTTTCAAGTTTAACAATTGTTTCAGTTCTTTGTTTCTTTTTGTGGGACGCCAACCTGATAAATGACCCCCTTATGACCGTTTTGTGTGCTGCCCAAATCGTGCCCATAGACAATTCCTCATCTAGATTTATAAGCCAGTATTCCTGTAGATCGTCAGTAATGGATGTAGTTATAGTAGGATCCGATAGCAATGATTCATTCAGGCGCCAGGAATACATAGGCTGTGGTGTATGTGTTAATTGTAGGGTTAAGGTAGTTGGTGCGTGGTCAGACCAAGTTATGTTAAGAATGGAAGCATCCTTAACATTGGGGAGCTGCCACTGTGAGATCAAAATTAGATCTATTCTTGAGTATGAGTTATGCACTGGAGAGTAGAATGTATAATCTATATCACCTGGATGTAGGATTCTCCAAATATCTATTAGGGATGTTTCTTGAAGGAGTTGTTTTAGAAATTTCGGAGGAATCGATATTGGGTTAGTTGTGTGTTGTGAACGGTCAAGGCGTGGGTCGAGTACCAGGTTGAAGTCCCCCATAACAACAATAGTACCTTGAGCATGTAACGTCAACAATTCAAACACTTTAGTAAAAAATTGTTTAGCCCCTGTAGGTGGTGCATATAGATTAAGGAATGTTACCGGATTGCCCATTATTGTGCCGTTTATCAGTATATATCGGCTTTCAGTATCTATTACAGAATTTGTAAGTATGAATTGAACATGCGGGCGAAAGGCTATAGCTATTCCTCTAGATTTAGTGTGATAGGTCGTAGCATAGATTTGTTGATAGTATCTGTGAATATAGGGGGGTGGACCTTTATCGCACCAGTGAGTTTCTTGCAACGCCACTATATCTGCTTGTATCTTATGGAAGTATTGGCCTGCTATTCTTCGTTTTACCGGGGTGTTTAACCCTTTAGCGTTATGGGATACAAATTTAAGTTTCATAGTTTTTACTTAGGGGTGATTGCTCTATAAAGGGGTAAACTGGGTAGTAATCCCAGTTGAATAATTGGAGTAATTTTGTATATACATTCATGTGGGGTCGATCAGGGCTAGAGTTATATTGTAGCATGTTACCCATGTCTATCAGAAATAAACTTAACTTATATAAACCAACATAAAAATGACCTCTAGAGTTGTTGGAGGTCGTAACCATAAAGAAAAACGAAATTATAACTATAATAAACCAGCAAAATGTATACATTGAGGTATGCATTATTTGTATAGGAAAAATTCCTATCCTGAGGTGTTTTTCCTCAGGAGGATCTGCAGCTTTCTTTCAGAAGAGCGAGGTGCTTGGAGAGGGTGATCCTTGTGGGGGTCGGGTAAGGCGCCTTGTAAGGGAAACGGGTCCGTGGTCTCTCCCGCATCCAACCTCACTGACATATCCAAAGAGTCGGTCCGGTTTCATAACTGGATGGTTGTGGAGAGATGCAAGGCAATGGTGAGGTGAGTCTCGTGTAAAATTTTTGGTAGTGTCATCATCCTGGAGTTTGAGAGCGATGTTTAGGGGACCCCTGTTGTTGTGAGGTTTTGTTGGTTACGGTGCGTTTCGTTGTTACCTTTTCCCATATAGGTTGTAGTGGAGTCGTTGTGGTTTTGGCTAGTTTGGGAGGTGGAGGCGAGTCAGGTAGTCCCATTTTAGCTAAAAAAGCTTCGCCATCTGTGGGATCTGTGAGAGTGTGTATGACCCCGTTTTTGACCACTGTTAGGCGGAATGGGAATCCCCAGCAATATTTGTATCCTGCTTTGGTTAGAGAGCTTGTAATCGGGCGAAGATCTCTACGTTTCTGCAGGGTAATAGGAGATAAATCTTGGTACATTTGGATAGATTCTCCATCGATCTCTACTGCCTCATGGGTTCTAGCGGATCTTAATAAATCCTCTTTAGTTTCAAAATAATGTAGCCGTACCACTACGTCTCTGGGTGGTTCTCCATGTTGCGGTTTCGGCCTTAGCGATCTATGGACTCTATCTATGAGTAGTAATTCTGTGGCATATTCAGGTAGGAGTTTAGTGAATAGTAAGTCTAATAGTTTGCGTAAGTCTGTGTAGGATTCAGGTACATTTCTAATCCTAATGTTATTTCGGCGAGACCGGTTCTCTAGGTCTTCCGTATGTTCAGAAAGAGCATGTACTGACCTTTCTAGCGATGCTACTTGTTGTTGAAGAGAGTTATGTGCCGTAGTGAATTCATCATGTTTAGATTCCAGGAGGTCAGTGCGCGTTCCCAGGGAAGTAATTTCCTTTGTTATATTTGTAATTGCTGACTTCAGTTCAGCTTGGAATGTGTTAGTGATTTTTTGTAAGAGCTTATCCAGGCTGTTGTCTAGGTCAGACTTCGTTAGGTAAGCGCTGTGGTCTTCCCGTGAAGTGTGAGGAGGGGACTCGTCGCCATCTTGGGCTTTCTGCGTGTCCTGTTGTTGCCGCTTGAAAAAGTTCCCTGCTTCACGCTGGGAGCGGGATTTGGATGTTGCCATCTCTGTATATTATGCAGGGGTTGTAGTCTGCCGGCTCTTGTGGAAAAAGCGCTGTTTAAATAGGCAAAATTATCGCTTTAGTGAGGTATGGAACGGGAGCTCAAGGGACCAGCGTCTTCACATACGTGCGGTTAGCTCCGCCCCCCGCATCCTGCTGTCTTTTAAGAGTTCACTATTGATATATTTTGGATATTCTTTTCTCCCATGTAGTGGTGTATCTAGATGACAAACTGGTTTTCTCGTCCTCCGAATCTGAACACATTACTCATGTCAAACAAGAAAGAACAACCTGTATGCCAAAATTGAGAAATGTGACTTTCACAAATCTGAAATTTCTTTTCTTGGATATGTCATTGCCTCTTCAGGCTTTAAGATAAATCATGCTAAAGTTTCTGCTATTCTTGAGTGGCCTACCCCTGTCGGTTTGAAAGCCATTCAGCAGTTTTTAGGTTTTGCTAATTTTTACAGAAGATTTATAAAAGGTTTCTCACAAATTGTTGCACCGATCACTGCTCTCACTAAGAAAGGGGTTAAAGTCTCCTGGCCCTCCGAAGCTCAAATTTCTTTTAAAAAATTCAAAGCTGCATTCTGTCCTGCTCCAGTCCTGATTCATTCAGATCCTACTCATCCTTTCATTTTGGAAGTGGATGCTTCTGATGTTGGTGTTGATGCAGTGTTATCTCAATGTCCCTCCTTTCAAGATTCCTTGCATCCATGTGCCTATTTCTCTCGTCAGTCCTCTACTGCCGAGAGAAACTATGATGTGGGCAATTGTGAGTTATTGGCCATCAAGCTCGCCCTTGAGGAGTGGCATCATCTTCTGGAAGAATCTCACAATTTTGACTGATCACAAGAACTTAGACTACATCTCTACTGCTAAGAGACTCAATTTTCGGCAGGATCGCTGGGCTCTGTTCTTTTCAAGGTTCAGTTTTATTATTTCTTTTCGTCCAGGTTCTAAGAACATTAAGGCTGATGCCCTGTCAAGATCTCTTCAATCCACAGAAACCCCCGATGACCCTCCCACCCCCATAATTCCTCCTGAATGTATTATTGCCCCTGTGACTGTCACTGCTGATCCTTCTCTTGCCAGCCCCCTGGAGAAGAACTTTGTCCCTCCTTCTTCGGTTCCTCAAGTTCTGCAGTGGGCTCATTCTTCCCTGTTGGCTGGACATCCTGGTGTCAAAAAGACTGTGACTCTTGTCTGCAGATATTTTTGGTGGCCTTCTTTAGTGCATGACGTCTCTCAGTTTGTGTCTTCATGCACAGTTTGTGCACAGCAAAAGACTCCTCGTTCTCTACATTGTGGTTTACTGACACCTTTACCTGTGCCTAAACAACCTTGGATTCATATTGCAATGGACTTTATTGATGATTTACCAAGTCATCTGAAATGTCTACTATTCTGGTTGATATAGATTTTCTAAGATGGCTCATTTCATCCCTTTAAAGAAGTTACCGTCTGTCTCAGCTCTGGCCAAGATTTATGTTAAAGAAATCTTTTGTCTTCATGGTTTTCCGTCCAGTATTGTTTCTGATCAATGGGTACAATTTGTTTCCAGATTTTGGCGAGCTTTTTGTAAGTTGCTATGGGTCAAATTAAATTTCTCTTCTGCATAACATACCCAAAGTAAAGCTGGCCATACACGTGGCGATCTGACGATGTTTCGTGCGACCATCAGTCGCACGAAACATCGTCAGATCCGCCACAAACCATTCAGGGCTGAATCGGCAGGTAAGGAAGTAGAAACAATAGGATTTCTACCTCCTTCTGCCGATTCAGCGCTGAAGGGAGATTTTGGTCAAGCGCCTTCTTTGGCGCCCAATCAAAATTTTCAAACTGGTCCGATCAGTAGCTTCCTGCGATATCGGTCGACTCGCCAACATACCATACACGCACCGAATATCGTACGAAACGAGGTTTCGTACGATATTATCGGTGCCTCTATGGCCACCTTAAGGGTCAGATCGAAAGGACTAATCAATCCTTAGAACAGTTTCTTCATTGTTTTATTTCACCTAACCAGGATAATTGGTCTGAATTACTCCCATGGGCTGAATTTGCACACAATAACCTCAGACATGAATTATGGCTTTCAACCGAGGGCCCTTCCATCTGAGTTAATCAAATCTGATGTTCCTGCTGCTGAGGTAATGGTCCGAGACTTTAATAATTTATGGTCACTTGCTCATCACGCTTTTCAAAAGTCTTCCTTCAGAAGATTGTTGCTGATAAGCAACGTCGTCCTTTCCCTTTCTTTCATGTTGGGGACTCCGTTTGGCTCTCTACAAGAAAGATCAAGCTTAATCAACCTTCTCACAAATTGGGTCAACGCTTTATTGGTCCCTTCACTATCAAGGACATTGTAACGTTCAAGTTAGGTAGGAACCAGTGACCAGTGACCGCTGGATGCAAAGTCTGACTCTTACGGTATAACAGGAACTCCTAGCCCTTTCCTGGTCTTCACAGACGCCCTTTTGGGGCCCCAAGCTGGGGTCCTGCAAACTTTCAGAGTTCAGACAAGAACAAGGTACCGGCAAGGCAAAGGCAGAATCATAGTCGGGGTACAGGCAAAGGTCGAGGCAGGTAGCAAGAATCGTAGTCGGGCAAAATGCTTGAGCAGGTACCGATAATAAACCAGAAGCCAGCTTGGGCAATGAAACACTGAAGGAAGGGGTTTAAATAGCAGTTTTTTGGCGCCAAAACAAAAAGGAACCGGAAGAACTAAAAACCTGCACAAAGATGGCGCCCAAAGCTTCAAGGCGCGCAACTGCGCAGTACCGCCACGCCGTCCCCGGAAGTGTGGGCCCATACCAGAGTGCGTCTGCCGGCCGGCGCGATCTAAGGTAGGAGAACGCGCCGGCCCGGCAGAGCGCCTTACAGTACCCCCCCTTTCAGGAGCACCCACCGGGGGCTCCCAAGATTTCTCAGGAAATTTTCTATGAAAGGATCTAATCAATCGAGGAGCATGAGCATCTTTAGCATTGACCCAGAAACTGGATTAATAATGTCCTTGATGGTGAAGGGACCAATAAAACGTGGGCCCAGCTTGTGAGAAGGTTGATGCAGTTTGATATTTCTCTTAGAGAGCCAAACGGAGTCCCCAACATGGAAGGAAGGACCAGGACGACGTCGTTTATCAGCAGCGGTCTTCTGAAGGGAGGAAGACTTTTGAAGCGCTTGATGGGCAAGTAACCATAAATTGTTAAAGTCCCGGACCATTACCTCCGCAGCAGGAACATCGGATTTAATTAGTTCAGATGGAAGGGCCCTCGGTTGGAAGCCATACACACACAAAAAAGGAGAGAATCCTAAGGACTCATGTCTGAGGTTATTGTGAGCAAATTCAGCCCATGGGAGTAATTCAGACCAATTATCCTGGTTGGAGGAAATAAAACAACGAAGAAATTGTTCTAGGGATTGATTAGTCCTTTCAGTCTGTCCGTTACTTTGCGGATGGTATGCAGAGGAGAAATTTAATTTGACCTTCAACAATTTACAAAAGGCTCGCCAAAATCTGGAAACAAATTGTACCCCACGATCAGAAACAATACTGGTCGGAAAACCATGGAGGCGAAAAATTTCTTTGACATAAGTCTTGGCAACTTCTTTAAAGGGATAAAATGAGCCATTTTAGAAAAACGGTCTACCACCACCAGAATAGTAGACATTTCGGATGACTTGGGTAAATCAACAATAAAGTCCATTGCAATATCAGTCCAGGGTTGTTTAGGCACAGGTAAAGGAGTCAGTAAGCCACAAGGTAGTGAACGAGGAGTCTTATGCTGTGCGCAAACTGTGCAAGAAGATACGAACTGAGAGACATCACGCACTAACGAAGGCCACCAAAAATATCTGCGGACAAGATCCAAAGTCTTCTTAGTACCTGGGTGTCCAGCCAACAATGAAGAGTGAGCCCACTGCAGCACTTGGGGAACCATGGACGGAGAGACAAAGTTCTTATCCAGAGGGCAGGCAGAAGCAGAGTCATCAGAGAGCACCACAGGAGCAATAATACGTTCTGGAGCGATTATGGGAGTAGGAGGATTATCAGGGGTTTCAGTGACTAGAAATGACCGAGACAAGGCATCAGCCTTAATGTTTTTAGACCCTGGACGAAAAGAAATCAAAAAATTAAACCTTGAAAGAAAAAGAGCCCATCGTGCCTGACGAGGGTTGAGTCTCTTTGCATCAGAAATATACTCTAGATTCTGGTGATCAGTCATAACTGTAACAGGCTCAGAAGATCGTTCCAGAAGATGTCTCCATTCTTCAAGAGCGAGTTTGATCGCCAATAATTCTCGGTTGCCAACATCATAGTTTCTTTCAGCAGCGGAGAACTTACCGGAGAAATAGGCACAGGGATGCAAGGAATCTTGGAAAGGAGGCCGTTGGGATAAAATTGCTCCAACACCGACATCAGAAGCATCAACTTCTAGAATGAACGGGCGAGTAGGAACCGGGTGAATGAGGACTGGAGCAGAACAAAATGCGGCTTTAAGTTTTTCAAAGGCAGTTTGAGCTTCAGGGGACCAGACATTTTTGACCCCCTTCTTGGTGAGAGCAGTAATGGGTGCGACAATTTGAGAAAAACCTTTGATGAATCTTCTATAAAAATTTGCAAAACCTACAAATCGTTGGATGGCTTTTAAGCCAACAGGAGGCCACTCGAGGACAGCAGAAAGTTTGACAGGATCCATCATAAAACCTGAGGAGGAAATGACATAACCAATGAAGGAAATTTCAGATTTGTGGAAGTCACATTTTTCAATCTTAGCATAAAGGTGATTCACTCTTAAGCGATGCAGTACTTGTTTGACATGAGCAATGTGTTCAGGTAAAGACGAAGAGAAAACCAGTATGTCGTCTAGATATACCACCACATAGGAAAAAAGAATATCTCGAAAAATGTCATTAATAAAGTCCTGAAAGACAGCAGGTGCGTTGCATAAGCCAAAAAGCATGACTAGGTATTCATAATGACCGTCACGAGTGTTGAAAGCTGTCTTCCACTCGTCTCCGTGACGAATGCGGATAAGGTTGTAGTCCCCACGCAGATCTAACTTGGTGAAAATTTTAGCCCCGTTGAGGCGATCAAAAAGCTCAGGAATCAAGGGAAGAGGATATCGATTTTTAATGGCGATCTTATTCAAGCCCCGGTAATCAATGCACGGTCTTAACCCTCCATCCTTAATCCAGCCCCAGTGGGTGAATTGGATTTCCTAATGAACCCTTTAGACAGATTCTCTTAAATATAGTCCTTCATTGCTTGGGTCTCCGGGACAGAGAGAGGATAGGTCCTTCCGGATAGGTACTTCCAACAGGGCAGTCATAAGGACGATGTGGAGGAAGAGTTTCTGCATTTTTCTTCTCAAAAACATCGGCAAAGTCTGAGTAAGATGAGGGCAGATGGTTACATAGTTACATAGTTACATAGTTACATAGGGTTGAAAAAAGACCAGTGTCCATCAAGTTCAACCCATCCGAGTAAACCCAGCACACAACCTATACTAACCAATCTATACACTCACATACATAAACTATATATATACAACCAGTAATACTAACTGTAGATATTAGTATCACAATAGCCTTGGATATTCTGCTTGTTCAAAAACTCATCCAGGCCCCTCTTAAAGGCATTAACAGAGTCTGCCATTACCACATCACTAGGAAGGGCATTCCACAGCCTCACTGCCCTCACCGTGAAAAACCACCTACGCTGCTTCAAATGGAAGCTCCGTTCCTCTAATCTATAGGGGTGACCTCTGGTGCGCTGATTGTTTTTATGGGAAAAGAGAACATCCCCCAACTGCCTATAATCCCCTCTAATGTACTTGTACAGAGTAATCATGTCCCCTCGCAAGCGCCTCTTTTCCAGAGAAAACAACCCCAACCTCGACAGTCTAACCTCATAGCTTAAATCTTCCATCCCCTTTACCAGTTTAGTTGCACGTCTCTGCACTCTCTCCAGCTCATTAATATCCTTAAGGACTGGAGCCCAAAACTGCACCGCATACTCAAGGTGAGGCCTTACCAGGGACCTATAAAGCGGCAAAAATATGTCCTCATCCCTTGAGTCAATGCCCTTTTTTATACAAGACAGCACTTTATTTGCTGTAGTAGCCACAGAATGACACTGCCTGGAATTAGACAACTTGTGATCTACAAAAACCCCTAGATCCTTCTCCATTAAGGATGCCCCCAACACACCACCATTCAGTAGATAGTTCGCGTTTATATTATTCCTACCAAAGTGCATAACTTTGCACTTGTCAACATTGAACCTCATTTTCCAGTTTGCTGCCCAGTTTTCCAATTTTGTCAAATCGCTCTGCAAAGCAGCAGCATCCTGCATGGAACTTATAGTTTTGCACAATTTAGTGTCATCAGCAAAAATAGAAACAGTACTCTCTATGCCCACCTCCAGGTCATTAATAAACAAGTTAAAAAGCAAAGGACCAAGGACTGACCCCTGCGGTACTCCACTAACCACACTGGCCCAATTAGAAAATGTTCCATTTACCACCACTCTTTGTACTCTATCCTTCAGCCAGTTTTCTATCCAATTACAAATATTATGTTCTAGGCCAATATTCCTCAATTTGATCATTAACCTTCTGTGAGGTACTGTACTATCAAATGCTTTAGCAAAATCTAAGTAGATTACATCAACTGCCATTCCAGCATGAAGGTTCCTGCTCACCTCCTCATAAAAGGCAACTAAATTAGTCTGGCAAGATCTGTTACGCATAAAACCATGCTGGCACAAACTAATAGTATTGTGAACTGCAATGTATTCAACTATCCTATCCATTATTACCCCTTCCAGAAGCTTTCCTACTACTGATGTCAGACTAACAGGCCTATAGTTTTCAGGCTGAGAACGAGATCCCTTTTTAAATAACGGCACCACATTAGCAATCCGCCAGTCTCTCGGCACCATGCCAAACCTCAACGAATCCTGAAAAATTATGTGAAGAGGCTTGGCAATCACAGCGCTCAGCTCATTTAATACCCTGGGATGAATCCCATCCGGTCCTGGACCTTTGTTTACCTTTACATGTTCAAGTCTCTTTTGAATATCCTCCTGAGTGACCCACGCGTCAGTAGCTAAATTACTAGCACTAGGTATATTAAAAGGGAAGCCTTCATTATCTGGCTCCTCAGATGTATAGGCAGATGAAAAATAAGAGTTCAAAATTTCAGCTTTTTCCCCGTTCTCATCAACCAACGTACCTCCCCGTGATAATAAAGTTCCCACCCCTTCTTGCTTCATTTTTTTACTATTCACATAATTAAAAAATAATTTTGGATTCTTTTTACTCCTAGCTGCAATATCCCTTTCCATCTCTATTTTAGCTTGCCTGATAGCTTTTTTGCATGCTTTATTTGCTTCCTTGTACCTGATGAAAGTTTCCGCTGTCCCAGCTAACTTGAATGCTTTAAAAGCACGTTTTTTATTACCAACCTCGACCTTAACTCTTTTATTCAGCCATAAAGGTTTTGCTTTGCGATGCCTCTCCTTGCTTACAAGGGGAATATACTGTTGTGTATACTTGCAAAGCAATGTTTTAAAGATGTTCCATTTTCCTTCTGTGTCTAACCCCATGAAAAGCCTTTCCCAGTTGACACATTGCAGAGATGCCCTTATACTGGCAAAGTCTGCACGTCTAAAATTGAGCGTTTTAGTTACTCCCTTATAGAGCTGTCTCTGTAGCATTATCTCAAAGGAGACCATGTTGTGATCACTGTTCCCCAAATGCTCACCCACACAAATGTTAGAGATAAGTTCAGTATTATTAGATATTACCAGGTCCAAAATAGACTCATTCCGAGTAGGTTCTTGAACCACCTGAAATAAAAAGTTGTCATTTAGCATATTTACAAACCTACTAGCTTTTTCTGACTTAGCCACCCCATTACTCCAGTCAATGTCCGGATAATTAAAGTCCCCCATAATAACAACTTGACCCAATTTTGAAGCCTCCTCCATTTGCAAAAGTAGCTGGGACTCATCCCCCTCATCTATACGGGGTGGTTTATAGCATACACCAATGATCATTTTCTTTGTGACCTTCAGCCCTACTGAAATTTCTACCCAAAGAGATTCAACGTTTTCATTGGTAATGTCTTTATTACATGGCTTTAAATCTGACTTTACATAAAGACAAACCCCTCCACCCTTTTTAATCCCTCTGTCCCTCCTAAAAAGCGTATACCCATTTAAATTCACAGCCCAGTCGCATTTTTCATCCCACCAGGTCTCAGCGATACCAAATAAGTCATAATTTTCAATACATGCAATAGCCTGCAGCTCCCCTATTTTTCCCGACAAGCTACGTGCATTAGCCAGCATGCAGCGGAGATTACTACTTCTTCCTCTACAGCTTACATTAGCTAAAGGACAGTTAGAGCTAAGGTGAAAATTAGTCTGTTTCCCTTGTAACAATGGAAGCTCCTTATCTGATAAACTATATGCCCCCCTCACTCCTCCCCCACAACCCTTTACTGGTCCCACTGCCCCATCTACACTAGCTCTCCCATAAGAATCTAGCTTACCAACCCCCCCCTTGTCTAGTTTAAACACTCCTCCAGCCTCTTAACCATTCTCTCCCCTAGCACAGTAGACCCCCTTCCATTGAGGTGCAATCCGTCAGGGCTGTATAGATTGTACCCCAAAGAAAAGTCAGCCCAGTGCTCTAGGAACCCAAACCCTTCCTTCCTACACCAAGACTTTAGCCACGCATTTAGCTCCCTAAGCTCCCGCTGTCTCCCTAAACTAGCACGCGGCACCGGCAAAATTTCCGAAAAAATGACATTGGAGGACCTTTGCTTAATTTTAGAGCCTAGATCCCTGAACTCACTCTTTAAGGTCCCCCACCTACCGTTCATTTTGTCGTTAGTACCGATATGTACCAAGACAGCCGGGTCATGCCCAGCCCCTCCCAATAATGTGTCGACCCGATCAACCACATGCCGAACCCTGGCACCAGGAAGACAGCAAACTGTCCGGTTGAAGCGATCCGCTCGACAGATTACCCTGTCCACTTTCCTAATGATCGAATCCCCTATAACCACCATCTGTTTAGGCCTAGCTCTGCTCTCCTCCCCACCACTACTAGAGAAACTGGTCTCCCGGCTGTAAGAGAGATCAGCCTCATCTAGAACCGCCAGTCCAGAGTTCACACTCCCATCTTCTTCACACAATCTGGCAAATCTGTTGGTTAACAGAAACAGAAACAGTAGAAAGGGACACAGCAAAGTTATCGAGGCAATTTGTACGACAAAATGAACTCCAGACCGTGATATCCCCAATAGACCAGTCAATGATGGGATTGTGCTTCTGTAACCATGGGAGACCTAGAATAATGGGTGTGGCGGGACACTGAATGGCCAAAAAGGTGATTACCTCAGAGTGTAGTGATCCCACTCGCAGGCGGAGAGGAGGAGTGGAAGAGGTCACGAGGCCAGGAGTTATAGGTCTGCCATCGACAGCCTGAGCAGACAGAGGAACCTTTAGGGGCATCAAAGGGATTCGAGAGGACTTGGCAAAAGACAGGTTAATAAAGTTTCCGGCAGCTCCCGAGTCGAGGAAGGCCTGGCAGGAACAGTACTTGGAATTGGACGAAATGGAGACAGGTACCAATACTCGGGTGCGAGAATTATGGGGGGAAAAAACTAGCTTCGCCTAGGGAAGTTTTCCCCAACTGACCTAGGCGCTGGAGTTTCCCTGTTGAGGAAATTGCTTAGGCTTGTTAGGACACATCTTGACAAAATGACCGGTGCTCCCACAATAGATACAAAGACCTGCAGTCCTTAAGAGAGTCATTGAGACCGTGCCAAAAAGCTGCTACCAAAGCCTCATTATTCCAGGAAGTTTCAGCGGCTAGTGTACGGAAGTCGATGGCGTAGTCAGAGGCAGCACGAGAACCTTGGGTAATTCTTATAAGGCGAGCTGAGGCATTAACCTTTCGACCAGGGGCATCAAAAATCTGCTGAAAAGTGGAGAGGAAAGCAGCCGCATTGTTAACGAGAGGATCATCTCGTTCCCAGAGAGGGGAAGCCCAAGCAAGGGCTTTGTCAAAAAGCAGAGCAATAACAAAAGCAACCTTGGATTTTTCATTTGGGTAGCGATGAGGAAACAGTTCAAAGTGAATCTTACATTGGTTCAGAAATCCCCGACAGGTCTCAGGATCACCTCCATAGCGCAAGGGAGAGGGGATCTTGGGTTCGGAGAGAAGAACAGATGCCGAAGCGGACTGAGGAGGAGAGGGTGGCAAATCAGGAAATACTTGAGGTAACTGTTGAGGTACCTGTAATGCATCAAGGCGGGTGGTTATGTGCTGTAAAGTCTGCCCTAGGTGCACCTGCTGAGTCTCCTGCTGCTCCAGACGTTTCATAAAGGCTTCCAAAATGGATTCCAGCGAAGAAGCAGAAGCAGCGGCCTGAGATAGCTCCATGTTGGCCCAAGCTAACTGTAACGTTCAAGTTATGTAGGAATCAGTGTGTGACCGCTGGATGCAAAGTCTGACTCTTACGGTATAACAAGAACCCCCAGCCCTTCCCGGTCTTCACCGACGCCCTTTTGGGGCCCCGGAGCTTTCTGCTGCGGTCCAAGCTGGGGTCCTGCAAACTTTCAGCGTTCAGACAAAAACAAGGTACCGGCAAGGCAAAGGCAGAATCATAGTTGGGGTACAGGCAAAGGTCGAGGCAGGTAGCAAGAATCGTAGTCGGGCACAGGCAAAAGGTCGAGGCAGGTAGCAGAAATCGTGGTCAGGGTACAGGCAAAGGTCAAAACCGGAAACAACAATCAAAATGCTTGAGCAGGTACTGATAATAAACCAGAAGCCAGCTTGGGCAATGAAACACTGAAGGAAGGGGTTTAAATAGCAGTTTTTTGGTGCCAAAACAAAAAGGAACCCGGAAGTGTGTGCCCATACCAGAGCGTGTCTGCCAGCCGGCGCGAACTAAGGTAGGAGATCGCGCCGGCCCGGCAGATCGCCTTACAGACATTATTAATCCAGTTTCTGTCAGATTAGATCTTCCCTACAACTTCACTATTTCTGATTCCTTTTATGTCTCTCTGCTCAAGCCTGTGGTTAACAATGAATTTTCTGCTACCCATTCTTCTCCTTCTCCAGTTCTTCTGGATGGTCAACAGGAATTTGAGGTTCATGATAGTCTAGAGGTAAAGTTCAATATCTTTTGCATTGGAAGGATTTTGGTCCTGAAGAAAGGTCTTGGGTTAATGCTTAGGATACTCATGCTCCTCGGTTGATTAGATCTTTTCATAGGAAATTTCCTGAGAAACTTTGGGAGCCCCCGGTTGCTCCTGAAAGGGGAGGTACTGTAAGGGCACTCTGCCGGTCTGGCGCATTTTCTTACCTTAGGTCGCACCGGCAGACATGCTCCTGTACTAGCCCGTGCTTCCGGGTACGAGCGCACCTGGGGAGATGTTGTGGCATAACTGCACATGTGCGTTGACACTGTGACTTGCGCAGTTGCACGCATTTAGGTTTTAGGCGCCATCTTGGTATGGGTTTTTTTTTGTACTTCCTTTCCCTCACTTCCTTTATTGTTTTGGCTCCAAAACTGCCTATTTAAACCCTTTCTCTCAGTCCCTCTTTGCCCAAGCTGGCTTCTGGTCCTATCAGTTCCTGCTCAAGCCTGTTTTGATTGAGTCCTGGTTTTCGACTTCTGTCTGTTTCCGGATTACGTTTATTGCTGCCCGACTTGACCTTTTGCCTGTTTCCTGACTACGCACCTGCCTTATCCTTGTCTGTACCTCGAATTTGATTATCTGTTCTCTGGGAGTTTGTAGGGCCCCAGCTAGGACCGTAGCAGAAAGTTCCGGGGCCCCAAAAGGGACGTCGGTGAAAACCAGAACTAGCTTGGTGTCTCTGCTTACAGAAGGTCAGATTTTCCCCGGTGGTATCATTCATTGGCTCCTGCCTAACTAGTACACTACACATAGCTGATGAGAGTTTAGACTGATGGAACATTATGTATACTAGACAGTAGTCACAAGTATAAAGTTGTCAGGACTGGCCTCTGACGAGAGACCAGCAGGTAGGAGCCTATATGTAAATAACCCCCCAGAACTCCCTTTAAGGGCCAGACAGCCAAGGTGTGATGAAAAAGGTAGTTTAATGAAAACAAAATAAGAGTAAGTACAAGCCTGTGATGAGGTAAGAAGAGTCCGGCAACAGGCAAATCCATGAAACAGGCAGGGGTCGGTCCAGGCAGAGTTCAAGCAATACTGTTAATCAGGCAGGGGTCAGTCCAGGCAGAGTTCAAGCAATACCGTTTATCAGGCAGGGGTCAGCAAATCCAGGAATCAAGCAGAAGTCAATGAAGGAAACCAAATAGGGACCAGGCAGGGCAAGGACAGGGAACACAAAATCAGAAGTGGCAAGACCAGGCTCAGTAGCAACGATGATCGAGCAACTGGGTTTTGCCCGGAGAGGGTTTATAGGTTGGTGATTACTAAAACATGTGATAAACAGGATTGGTTGAGACTGAAGGAAAATGGGTAGCGATGCCAAAAGCACATAAGGGCAACAGACCCCACGTAGCTCAAAGAGCCTCCTGTGGCTCAATAAGCAAGTGCACCAGCAGTCCAGCACCAAGTCCAGGATTCAATTCCCTGCAGTTCCTGACAAAAGTAGAAAGAAAACGGTTAAGACTGTTGGAAAAATGCCACAAAAGAGTGTATGTGAGACAGACAGATGGAACAACTTAATATCCTTTATAGGTCTGAAGGGCACAGTTATGGGGCAGGTGTTTTCACTTAGGACAGAACAGTCAGGATGGGGTGCGTGAGGAAGTTCTGTTAAGGTCATGGATTAATACAACAATACCAAAACTTGTTCTAAGCCACCCAGGACATCAAGCCTAATTTAAAATTTGAAACAGCCAGTCTCTACTTCTTCATTAAATTATCACGTGACTCACAGTTTTTCATGGACACTCACCCCACTGATCCAGTGGTCCGGGTGCAGTGCCCCAGACCCGTAGCAAAGGGAGACCCAGCAGTCACAAGCACAATTTCTCAATGGGTACGCACTCCAGATACAGGCAAAGGTGGTTAAGAAATAGCTTTATTCACAATTGTCCTGACACGTTTCGTGTCTTTCAATGCGTAGGTCATAGGTATATTGCCAAACACATAATCACACAATTTCAAATACTAAAGATTCTGACATCACAAAGACTGTCACCGCCCTCTTCTTAATTAACTCTTACCGTATTTTCCGGCGTATAAGACGACTTTTTAACCCCGGAAAATCCGTGCCAAAGTCGGGGGTCGTCTTATACGCCGGGTACTTACCTGCACCTTGCTTCCTGGTCTTCCTGGTGCGGCCTGCACGATCGCATTTTCATTGCCACAGCAACGGGAGACGCACTACGCCGGGAGACGCGCTGCGCCGAGAGACGCGCTACGCCGGCAGACGCGCTATGCCGGGAGACGCAGCGGGCTGCGGGGATACAGAATTTGTATTTGTATGGCAGAAGCAGGAGGCCTCTTTACAACAGTCAAAGGTGATTTCAATGAATTGCAGATCTTTAGTGATCAATGTTAGATCCATTCAGGTGCTAATATATCATGCAAGATAACAGCATTCCCTCTGTGTGGGTAACGCAAACAGCAGGGCACGATGGTCAACACTGACAGATTATCTTCTGCAGCTCCAGGTATCTCCGTGCTGCCAGTCCTTCAGGCTTTCTGATTTGAGGGTACCCTCTGAGAACCCCCGCACTTTCTTTCCTGCCTCTGCCTGGGTTTTTGGCCTGATGATGGATCTGCAGCCTGTCTTAGCTTGGAGACGGGCCGTTAGCGCCAAATGGATAAATGGGCTTCCCCTTTGGGATCAGAAAGTATTTTCCGGCGTATAGTCGGGGGTCGTCTTATACGCCGGAAAATACGGTACTTATCTTATTAAAAACCACTGTGAATTTTACTTCATTTCTTTTAGTTAAATAATCAGTTTCAATTTCACTAGTCCAGTTTATAAATTATATTGTTCATTGCTAAATCTCATAAATTTAAACTTGGTAAAACAATAAGTTAACAATTACATATAAATATATTTATTCATTCAATAAATTAAAAAAGACCAATTGAATTTTTTTTCAAAAATAAAACCCATTGAAATTTTTCAAAAATTTAAATATGACAAATTAAAACTTTTCAAAAACCGACTTTTTAAATTAAAATTTATCTGCGCCCATTATAAACCATAGCTGTGCCCTGATTACAGCCTATAGATTAACAATGTTTTTTTTTTTGTTTCTGCCTAACATTTTATTATTACTTCCAGTGTTTTTAATATTGTTTAGTATGATTTTATGAACCTTTGGCTTGAACGCCAACCATACTGAGATACAACATGATTCGAGTTTAAAAATCAGTGTAAGGATACTGATATGATGGTGATTCTCCTGATACGAATTATAAATACATTTTAAAGGTACAAATCAGTCTATACTACATGAATTATCTGGCACCATTGAGATTGACCCGACTCTAGTATCTATTTTATCCATTTCCAAACCCCACTTCATTTATTTATATATTTGCATCAATGAATTATCCTGTATACTAATTGACTCATTTTAAATGCATGCACTTTTGGAGTGATAATTGGTTAATATATAAGATGGTTTTTTTTTCTTTTTTATATACATTGTGTAAAATAGAAATAAAGTTCACCTTTTTTTTTTTTAAAAGAGTTATGGGTCTGCAATTTATTGTGAGCGCCAACTCATTGCGGTTAACATTTTATCTATCAACTTTAATCCTGGACCACAAGTTCATTTATTTATTTTATAGTTAAGTTTAATATTTTTACAATTTCTAAACAAAACAAAACATCCCATTTAACATTTAGCCCATTTGGTTGCCTAGTATCCAGTAGATATATCCACTTAACTTCCATTTTTAATAACATTTCCAACTGATTACCCCCGCAAGCTTTTGCCACATTTTTATTGATGCCTTGAATCTGCAACTTGGAAATATTACCTGCGCTACAAATATTAAAGTGTCTGGACACCATTGTAGTATCACTTTTATTCATTATTTGATTCAAATGTTTGCGCATTCAATGCTTTAGGGGTCACATTGTGCAGCCCACATATTGCACACCACACTGCATACAAGTTAATAGATAAACTACACCTTTTGTGTTACAGTTTATAAACTTTTTCATTTTGTATTCCTTATAGGGGACACTGGGGGATTGTATGTGTCCCTTTATACAGAACTTACCAGTCATAAGTGAGCATCTCAACACTGATCGAGCATGGATGCAGTATTATAACACACTGCATTATTGTTATCTCACGCATCAGGCTAAAAAAAAAAAAAATGAATCTTAGATTGGTTAACACAAACACAGTTAATACAAGTACTCATGTCTTTTGGGGATACACAGCATTTCTTTTTCATTAGTCCAAGGGAAGAAAGGAATAAATCCTTCCTCTGTCTTATCTTCACAGAGGAAGCTGATCCTATTTAAGACTTTTTGGTTGCTAACCTTGCATCAAGAAATCTTGGTAATCCCCTTGCATTGGCAGATCATAAGTACAAGTCAATAAAGTAGCATATGTCTAAACTTAATTTAACTAATGTGACAAGGAAAGCTAAATTCACTGGGGTGCAAAGATCTCATAGTTCATTTAAGAAGAGCAGCGCCCTTTATATCGCACTTGATTAGAAGTCTCAATGAATTTATGATTCAAGTAGGTGGAGAACACAATCAGTATTAAAATAATTCATTTATTTATATACCTTAAAATGAATCAAATATATTTCATTAAATAGAATTCATATTAATGATCAACTTCACATAAAAAAGAAACATTTTAATAGCAGAGGGATTTAGTCAGCGGTTGTTATTTGCCCAGGTATTAGATCTTAAAGTGCACTTGATTGGGTCCCTTGCATCATTAAATCCTGATCTACCGGTAGATTTCAATTTAGTAATACTCTCTGTCTGCAAAATAATTGTCTGCATTTGGTCGATGTATTGTCCAATGCAATTACTTTTTTTTATGCCACTCTCGGTTATATTTTAAGTGATTGGGCTCAAACAATACTCATGCGCAGGTTGTATGTGAGTTATAGTTCACAGTGCGCTGCAAATACAATTTGATTTATGCATCCATTCCAGACACTTGCAGCATATAATTGCACTCTTCAGTGATTGGGCTCAGATATATTTAGCAAACAATAATCCTGCGCAAGCTGTACAAGTGGTTGTGAGTTGTAATTCACCATGCATGCATGAGTTATACTTCGCCGTGCACTGTAAATACAATTTAATTTATGCATCCTGTCATGCCAGGCCATATTGCCCTGGCGTTGTAACAAGGTAAAATGGCAGCATTTGCGTTGTATCCACCAGACACCCCTAATTAACCCAATACACACTATCAACATCTGGTTTCGGGCTCCCGCAGACACCCTTAATTAAATAGGCAACCCAGGACGGCAGGAAGGTGTCAACTTCAATATTTTCATCAGCTCTGTTCACACACACAGCTTGACCTTTAATAAGTGCAGGAAGTTCACCTGACTTCTCACTGAACACACTTTCAAGTGCCTTACTTCCCCAGCACTCCTTATATGCTGCTAGTGACCTTTGTATTGCTGCATATACAGGACAGGTAGCAGTAACATGCCTAGTAACATAACAGTGGGTACATCTTTCCCTTTCAATTAGCTCAGTCAATCTAGCTATAGCAGTTGACAGAGATTGCTCATTAGTACACTCATCCCCTTTAAGACCTTCAGGAGATGAGCTGCAGCCGGGCAACAAAGAGTTACTCTCAACACATGGCTTTAACCCTTTGTTCACTGAAGAACTTGAGCACACTCTGCTCAGCAGTTCCACATGCAGACTCACATTTGCATCAGTTTCAACATCTTTTTGCAACAAAGCTGCACAATCATTACCATTCACACAGGTAACATTTTGTTCTGTTTTAACAGACACAGAGCAGTTTACACTCACTGCATCAGTCACACCTGCTAGGGACACATTTACAGTAGGGGGCACCTTACTACCTACACCCTACTACCTCAGGCACAACATTGGTACATTTCTTACTTAAGAAATCTTCTTGCAGATACTCCTTCTCTGCATTCAGGTGTTTCCCACTGTGAATTACCTCATTCACACTCTCTAGGGGAACATTAATACCAGGGGTCACCCCTAAACTTTGTACCATGGGCATTACCGCACACCCCACAGTCACACTTTTCACATTTGGACATAGGCGGAGGGTGACTTTTTTGTTTGGGGAGGCTAAAGATAGGCCATGCATAGATAGATTTTTTTTTTGTTTTGTCTTTTTTAAGGTGCCAAGCAGGTTTGGGGAGGCTTAGCCTCCACTAGCCTTATTGAAAATCCGCCTATGCATTTGGATGTTTCACAGCAAAATTACCATTAACATTTTGCATAGAACAAACAGTATTAACCCATTGGTTTGATTGCTCCTCAACCAAAACTTTGTCGTTCCCCCATAACTCCCAGAATAGGGGAAAGTCTGTTCCCAGAACCAACTCCTCATTACGGTTACTGGAAACCACAAGGGTGTGACCAACTGTCCCTTGTGTGGTTTCAAAAGTCAGATATACAGTTCTCTTCTTGGAGTCCTCTTGCATCTCGGGGACCTCCTGCGGTGAAAGAACATAAAGCAGTAGTTCTTGCCACACCACAGACACAGTGAAGTTGGCATCCAGTGTAACCCACAATGGAATCCCATTCACTTTAACTTCCACCAATTTTTCAACCATCCCTTTAAGAGTCACAGTGCACTCTGGCCATGCACTTAACTCTTGCTGTACCTCAGCTCCCAGGACCTTGCCTTTAATTAAAGAGTCCCAGTCTTTTACCCCACCAGCATACTGTTCCCTTTCCACCACCCCTTTAAGAACAGTCTTACCATTCCTGTAGGGCTGGAACTCTGGAACTGCTGTGGATAAACTCTGGCCAACCTTTCCAGACCAGACTGTGAAACCAGCACTGCCTCTCTCCTTGGCATGCTGCACTTGCACCACCTGCACAGGCTCCAACCTTGGGGCACCATCTCTTTGGCCTTTTCCAAAACCTCTTTGGAATGCTTTTCCTGGCTTGCCTCCAGATGAAGCGACCACCTTTGCCACTCGCAAAGTCTCCGTCACTTCCTTTGCCGTCTTTTGCAAGTCCACACATCGCTGTTGCAGAAACTTGGCATTAAACCGCTGCTGCCAGTGTCGCAGCTCCTGTAGCACCCTGCTACGCTCACTTTTTGGCTGTGGGTGTCTCAACACACTTCCCCACATACTTTTGCCTTCAGCAAACCAGTCACTCACTGGCGCCATTTTGTCTCAGTCTCTTAGGGAAACGCTCACTAGCCCTTTACTTGTGTATGTCTCTTTAACAGCTCCTTAGTGCCCGCATCAGAACACCATATGTGACATGCTGACTGCCTGTACATGCAATTTTGGGGGAATTAGCAATAGTAGGCAGGCAGGCATGCATAGGATCTGGAGCATAGAGACAGGGACACCAAGTCTTCAGGCAAAACTCAGGTTTATTTAGGGCCAGTTTTTCCCAACAGAAACATAAAGACATAAGTTCATAAACAGTTCAGTGTTATGATATGTCCCTCCTTCAGGGTTCTCACATTCCAGGGTTGGTTCCACACTCTGGAACACTCAGGCTTTACAGTAAGCCTTGCTGAGCCCTCTCAGCACTCATCCGTTTGGTCAGAACTCCCTCTGCTCCCTGGCAGTGGCAGGAGGCACCCCCAGCTCCTCTGGGAGTTCCTAACACAGGCAGCCCTCCTGCTCTGTGCCCTGCTCTGAGAGTGACCTTCACTCAGTCAAGGTTCAATTCCAACTCCAACCCTGTCTCTAAATCCCACAGCCCTTTTATTGGCTGATCACCTGCAGCCTAATCAGGCAGCTCCCTACAGCTGGCCAAATCAAACCTTAAAGGAGATTTACTCCAACACAGCATTACCTGCTGTAAAACCAGGTATTTTACCGGGTGCCATATGTATCCCACCTTAAACACTGTGTTAACCCTTACAGCTGCCTGCCTGGTCATGTGTGTCTGTGGTGGCATTCGTGACACATCCATTTCAGACACTTGCAGCATATAATTGCACTCTTCTGTGATTGGGCTCAGATATATTTAGCAAGCAATACTCCTGCATAAACTGTGCAAATGGTTGCGAGTTGTAGTTCAACATGCACTAATAGTTACAATTGAGAAGGAACCTTAATTGTGATTATATTCCATATACTGTCGCTTATATTATGCATCCATTCCAGACACTTTGCAACATCTTATAATTATGCCGTATCTAAACAGTCACAGCGTCCTGTTCACTGTAGCCACTTTGCCCCTTGGCACATCACTGTCTTCCATTATACTTTACCACCTCTTAGGCACAGAAGTCCAGCGCTTATCCACTCATTTATTCCTCTATCTGAGCCCAAATCAATCACCTTTTCTATTGCAGACACTCCACCAGGCCACGCTGCTTTCCCAGTGTGGGAAAGCATTTCGGAAATTCATTCAAGCTTTGGTATCGTGACTTTCTTTTGGCCAGGTTGGAGCTCCAGAGTGCCATTGAGTCCTATGGAAGGCTTCCAAAATCATGCATTGAAGTTTCAAAGTCAGAAAGGTTTTTGCCCCATTTATGATTGTTCGGATACAAAAATTTAGTGACTTTCGGACAATATTTTTGCACGACCAAGAAAATAATTTTTGCACATCAGACATTACCGTGGTTACTACGAATTTTTTCCAATCGGGCTTTTAATTGGCGAAAATTTGTGGTTTAATGAATGGGCCCCAGAGTATACAAATATAACCCTTGGGTTTGGAAAAATAGAAAGCTCATTTTGAAGCTGTTCTTGGCTGCCTGCTCATAAGAACTTTGTGCATAATCTTCTTTGTAAATATAATAAAAAAAGCACCAGAAAATAAACAGGTGCACAAAGTGATCAATAAATAGTGTATAAGTTATAACCATATCCTCTTGGCTGCTTCCAACACTAAACTGAAACTAAAAGTTACAACAACAGATAACAATATCGCAACAATATTGGCAACCTAACACTTAATTAAGTAACAACTTAGACTAGTGCAGTAGAAGTAATACCAATAGGTACTAAGGTGTCTGTATATACCTTGTTTTAACTTTCCTACTAATTTCTCTTCTTTTCCTTTTGTTTTAAAACTGTTCTTAAGGTTAAAATAAAAGTTTTTTAATGAATTGATCGTAGGAGTACCAATAAACTGTGTCTTTGTCATTGAATCTGTATATAAACTACACATTTTGCACCCATCGAGACACTATAGTGCGGGGTTTTTTCCATTTGAATAAAAAATATGCTTGAAAAACAGTTTGCAATTATTTTTTATATCAGAGAATGTTACATTTGTGGGGAATAAGTCATAGATAACGATCGATAAACGATAGATAACTTAGGGGCTCATTTACTAACCATCGATTTTTAATTTTAAACTTGATTCAATTTTTTTTCAAAAAATTGCACAGAAAAAATGCTGCAACTTTTTTGAGCTTTACTATTAAAATGGCTTAATTTGCAATTTTTTTTAAACTCACCGAGTTCATGTAGAAGTCAATGGCAAAGGTCCCTTCCTTTTCTTTGAAGTTTTTCCTTTTGTTTAGAAACTTTCAAGATTTGGGAAAACTAATTCAGCCAAATATGAATTTGGATTTTTAGCCATTTTGATGCATAGCAAATCTCTTTTTTTCGGCAACTTTTAGGGCTAAAAATCCTAATCGGAAAAAAAAATAAATCCAACATTTAGGAGCAGATTTATCAAAATGTAAGTTTAGAGCTTAAAGGAGAAAGAAAGGTAAAAACTAAGTAAGCTTTATCAGAACTCACTGACTTCTATTTAAGCCTATGGGATTTTTAGAAGTGTATTTATTAGTCGGTGAAAGATAGAACTCACCATTTGATAAATATGCTTCTTCTAAAAATCCCATAGGAATGAATAGAATGTGCGTGAGTTTTTATTTTTTTAAGCTCTAAACTCACATTTTGATAAATCAGCCGCTTAGTAAATGGCCCACTTAATGTAAAGTCATCCACAAGAGCTCTTATTAGGTAACAGGTAGGTTAGGTAACACAATCTAAACAGGCAAGGTGGTCACTTACTAGACTTCAGGCAGTGAATGTTGATTTGTTAGTCATTCCGGTTAAGGTTGGCCCACCAAGCCTCTCCTTCTGCAGAAGAATCTCTTACTAGTCCTACATGGGTACATGCTTGTCTCTAATAACTGCTGTATATTTATCAACTTTGTGTAAGTTCAATGATCAACAGATACCACTCACCAGGGTGATATTTTAAGTATATTTAATGTGTGGAAATAATGTTACAGAAAAATACATACAAATTACAAAATATTTAGCCAGTCAGATATATCATCGACAGCCTACCAAACCCATAAAACACAATAGGGTTGTTAAAACGTGTGCTATTTATAGCGTGCGTTAAAAATTTTATTGCGTCTAAATTTTTGCGACTCAACACACGATTCACTATAAGCATACTTGCGTTAATTTACGCGCGATACTGTATGCGTTATTTTCGTGCGGTATTGGACAGTACATGCGCTAATAAATGCCCACATATAAATAGTCGCCGCATATAAATGGTAGCATATAAATAGTCACCGCATATAAATGGTAGCATATAAATAGTCGCTGCATATAAATGGTAGCATATAAATAGTTCATATAAATAGTCGCTGCATATAAATGGTAGCATATAAATAGTAGCATATAAATAGTGCATATAAATAGTAGCATATAAATGGTAGCATATAAATAGTGCATATAAATAGTAGCATATAAATAGTAGCATATAAATAGTAGCCACTAGTGATGAGTGAATCTGTTCCGCTTTGCTTTGCCGGAAAATTCACGAATCTTTCAAAAGATCCGCGAAAATGTTGTGCGGCAAATTTCTTCATCTGTTTCGCGAAACAATCCGCCAATGGTGAAACATGGAAATTCGCCGCGAATCCATGCCTGGTGAAACATTTTGCCCATCACTAGTAGCCGCATATAAATAGTCGTGCGAATAAACGCACACCATGTTAGCCATACATGCCAATACTTGCGGAAAATTACTGTACTGAAAATAACCATTTCCCTGCAAACTGGAGGCTGCATCACTCTAGGGCTCATTAACTGTACTTTTCTATAATTACCGCCTGCCTCAACTAGGTGTTACTTTTCGCATAGACTAATGTGATATTTAGCGCATCTAAGTGTTTGTGAATCATGCGTAAGTGTTATTTTGGCGGGCGAATTAACGCATGTGTTTGCGCGCAAATTAACGCACACGGTAATACTGTAGTGAATCGCGCCCTAATTGTTTTGTCTATTTTAACGCAAAAAGCATGCGATAATAATTAACGCACTTTAGTGAATCAACCCTAATATATGAATGTATTAATCTGATGTCTAAAAAGTGTATGTGGATGAATGTGTGCAGGGCCGGAACTAGGGGTAGGCAGAAGAGGCAGCTGCCTAGGGCGCAACGATTGGGGGGTGCCAGGCAGCCTCTCCTGCCTACCCCTAGTCCGCGCTCTTTAGTCATTGCCCCTGCCGCTTGGCCTTACGCAGTGGGGGCAATGATAAATTGCAACGCGAACCCCGCCCCCTCGCGTTCAACTGCGCATGCACGCCAAAGGGGGGTGGGGGCGAATGAGGAAGGTGCAAGGGCGAGGTGGTCGTCCAGGTTGCCTAGGGCGCCGGGTCGGCTTGGCCCGCCCCTGAATGTGTGTGTCTTAGCTGTGTGTGTGAGAGAGTGTCTGTGTGTTTCTGTGTCTGTGTGCTTGTGTTCTTGTGTGTCTGCGTCTGTGTTCTTGTGTCCCAGACTCTCCTTTGTTCCTAAATATATACCCCCTCAATGGGATACACTTCCCCAACCCTTATGCATAGGGCAGTCCATATGTTGCTTAGGGATATTGCTGATGTAAGGAACAAAGGACTATAATGGTACAATGTCTTTACATAGTAACTTGGGTTGAAAAAAGACATACGTCCATCACGTTCAACCATAATGCCTATATATAACCTGCCTAACTTCTAGTTGATCCAGAGGAAGGCAAAAAAATCCATCTGAAGCCTCTCTAATTTGCCGCAGAGGGGAAAAATTCCTTCCTGACTCCAAGATGGCAATCGGACCAGTCACTGGATCAACTTGTACTAAGAGCTATCTCCCATAACCCTGTATTCCCTCACTTGCTTTGTTCTATGTATATTGCTGGGTAAACAGTAAACACAAGTATTGTTATGCAGCAAATATCCTTGGAATAAACAAACAGACAGCTAATAGAGATGTAGCGAACTGTTCGCCGACGAACTAATTTGCGCGAACATCGGTTGTTCGCAAGTCCGCAAATTCGCGAACTTTTGGCGATGTTCGCCATTTGGGTTCGCCTTAGCTGGTGCCAAATTTTGACCTCTCACCCCAGAGTCAGCAGATACATGGCAGCCAATCAGGCAGCTCTCCCTCCTGGACCACCCCCCCAACCCTGGACCACTCCCTTCCATATATAAACCGAAGCCCAGCAGCCATTTTACATTCTGCCTGTGTGTGTTTGAAGAGATAGTGTAGGGAGAGAAGCTGTGCAGGGATTTGAGGGAGAGTTTAGGTAGCTTTGCTGAGTCTGACTAGTGAATGTGATCTGCTTTCTACTGCTCTGTATTAGCAGCACATAGGGAGAGATTTGTGCAGGGATTTGAGGGAGAGTTTAGGTAGCTTTGCTGAGTCTGACTAGTGAATGTGATCTGCTTTCTACTGCTCTGTATTAGCAGCACATAGGGAGAGATTTGTGCAGGGATTTGAGGGAGAGTTTAGGTAGCTTTGCTGAGTCTGACTAGTGAATGTGATCTGCTTTCTACTGCTCTGTATTAGCAGCACATAGGGAGAGAGCTGTGTCCAAGTGTGCAGGGATTTGAGGGAGAGTTTAGGTAGCTATTAGTCTAGCTGTGTTGGGGACTGGTGTGCTGCTCCTAGTAGTTCACCACCAGCACCAACCAGAGATCACTTTTGTTTTATTATTATTTTTTTTTCATTTATCTTATTAGATATTATTATTTTTTTTTCATTTATCTTATTAGATATTAGATATATATATATTAGATATATATATATTAGATATAGATATTTAGATATTTATTAAGACATTCTGTCTAAAAATAACAATAGTAATTCCGTGTCCAGAAACATCACGCGAGAGACGTTTTTCCACCGGCAATACTACATCCACTACTGTATACTTTGCCATTGCAGGCCTTGTTGTTGCCATTGTCTTTTTCAACCAATTGCCACCTAGCTGTGTGAGCTTTTGCACATTCTGTCTAAAAATAACAATAGTAATTCCGTGTCCAGAAACATCACGCGAGTGACGTTTTTCCACCGGCAATACTACATCCACTACTGTATACTTTGCCATTGCAGGCCTTGTTGTTGCCACTGTCTTTTTCAACCAAGTGCCACCTAGCTGTGTGAGCTTTTGCACATTCTGTCTAAAAATAACAATAGTAATTCCGTGTCCAGAAACATCACGCGAGTGACGTTTTTCCACCGGCAATACTACATCCACTACTGTATACTTTGCCATTGCAGGCCTTGTTGTTGCCACTGTCTTTTTCAACCAAGTGCCACCTAGCTGTGTGAGCTTTTGCACATTCTGTCTAAAAATAACAATAGTAATTCCGTGTCCAGAAACATCACGCGAGTGACGTTTTTCCTCCGGCAATACTACATCCACTACTGTATACTTTGCCATTGCAGGCCTTGTTGTTGCCACTGTCTTTTTCAACCAAGTGCCACCTAGCTGTGTGAGCTTTTGCACATTCTGTCTAAAAATAACAATAGTAATTCCGTGTCCAGAAACATCACGCGAGTGACGTTTTTCCTCCGGCAATACTACATCCACTACTGTATACTTTGCCATTGCAGGCCTTGTTGTTGCCACTGTCTTTTTCAACCAAGTGCCACCTAGCTGTGTGAGCTTTTGCACATTCTGTCTAAAAATAACAATAGTAATTCCGTGTCCAGAAACATCACGCGAGTGACGTTTTTCCACCGGCAATACTACATCCACTACTGTATACTTTGCCATTGCAGGCCTTGTTGTTGCCACTGTCTTATTCAACCAAGTGCCACCTAGCTGTGTGAGCTTTTGCACATTCTGTCTAAAAATAACAATAGTAATTCCGTGTCCAGAAACATCACGCGAGTGACGTTTTTCCACCGGCAATACTACATCCACTACTGTATACTTTGCCATTGCAGGCCTTGTTGTTGCCACTGTCTTTTTCAACCAAGTGCCACCTAGCTGTGTGAGCTTTTGCACATTCTGTCTAAAAATAACAATAGTAATTCCGTGTCCAGAAACATCACGCGAGTGACGTTTTTCCTCCGGCAACAAAGAGCCGTCAATGAATACCTATTTGAACTGGGTGGTAGGACTGGATCTGCAGAGCTGGGGATTTTTTTCCCCCATTACTGGGTGCTTATGCGCGACGCCTGCAGGCTGATGCGCCCTTTTGACGAGGTCACAAATATGGTTAGTCGCACTGAAGGCACCATCAGCGACCTAATACCCTTTGCTTTTTTTCTTGAGCGTGCCGTGCGACGAGTGACAGATGACGCTGTAGACCAGCGTGACCAAGAGCATGATTTCTGGGCGGAATCACCAGAACGTTCCCAGGCACCTGCTGCAACGCAGGGAGAGGTGTCAGAAGTGGAGTCAGAGGAGGAAGGTGGCTTTGTGGAGGCGGAAGACCAACAGGAGCAGGCTTCCCGGGGGGCTTGTGGTCACCTTTTGGGGAGCCCTGGTCTTGTACGTGGCTGGGGGGAGGAGACGGTGGTGGATGAGGACGTAGTCCTTGATAACGAGGAAGGGGAGATGGATACCTCTGCATCCAACCTTGTGAGAATGGGGTCTTTCATGCTGTCATGCCGGTTGAAGGACCCCCGTATCAAGAGGCTTAAGGAGAAGGACCTGTACTGGGTGGCAACGCTACTAGACCCTCGTTACAAGCATAAAGTGGCAGAAATGTTACCAACGTACCACAAGTCCGAAAGGATGCTGCATTTCCAAACCAGCCTGCAAAACATGTTGTACGATGCTTTTAAGGGTGATGTCACTCCACATTCCAGGGGCAGAGGTGCCGGTAATCCTCCCACGAGCACACCTGCAAGGACAATGCACTTTGGCCACTCTGTAACGTCAGACATGCAAAGTTTTTTCAGTCCAAGGCAGCGCCAGGACCCTTCTGGATCCACCCTCCGAGAACGCCTCGACCGGCAGGTAGCGGACTACCTGGCATTAACTGCAGATATTGACACTCTGAGGAGCGATGAACCCCTGGACTACTGGGTGCGCAGGCTTGATCTGTGGCCAGAGCTGTCACAATTTGCCATAAATCTCTTGTCTTGCCCTGCCTCAAGTGTCCTCTCAGAAAGGACCTTCAGTGCAGCAGGAGGGATTGTAACTGAGAAGAGAACTCGCCTAGGTCACAAAAGTGTTGATTACCTGACCTTTATTAAAATGAATGAGGCATGGATCTCGGAGGGTTACTGCACGCCGGAAGACTTGTTCTGACTGCCCATGCAGCTGTCCTTCTCTGCACGCCGCTTGGCACCACACACAGCTGTCCTTTAGCGTCCTCCTCCACCACCGTACAAACTAGGGTGCAAATCCTACTGGCTTAATTTTAAGCCAAACTTTTTGGACAGGTAAATCCTGAATTTTTCTGTCTTCTGTGCTTGGCACCCTATCTTAGTTCTTTGAAAGGGTTTGCCTGGGGCATGGTTGTGATACCATTTATCTAACATATTTTCTCTGTCTTCTGTGCTTGGCACGCTATCTTCATTTTTTTAAAGGGTTTGCCTGGGGATTGGTTATGATACCATCTATCTTTGATGTTTTTTCTGTCTTCTGTGCTTGGCACGCTATCTTCATTTTTTTAAAGGGTTTGCCTGGGGATTGGTTATGATACCATCTATCTTTGATGTTTTTTCTGTCTTCTGTGCTTGGCACGCTATCTTCATTTTTTTAAAGGGTTTGCCTGGGGATTGGTTATGATACCATCTATCTTTGATGTTTTTTCTGTCTTCTGTGCTTGGCACGCTATCTTCATTTTTTTAAAGGGTTTGCCTGGGGATTGGTTATTATACCATCTATCTTTGATGTTTTTTCTGTCTTCTGTGCTTGGCACCCTATCTTAGTTCTTTTAAAGGGTTTGCCTGGGGCATGGTTATGATACCATCTATCTAACATATTTTTTCTGTCCTCTGTGCTTCAGTGGCTGCAACAAAAAAACCATAATTTTTCAGGAATGTACACATTCCTGATTTTTCAGGGTTCTGCAACAGCAGCAAAATCATATCTTTTATGGTCACCACAGGTGATCAAAAAGGTAGGACAAAACTGGGCCCACACTGCAGAATCAGTGTTTTTTGGTTCACGTCACTGTACATTGAATTACCTCTGCCTGACCGTGGACGTGCGCACAAGCACGGTGACTGCTAAACACACCACTACAGAAATATTCCCACTGACAGGACGAACGTCCTGGAGGTGACAAGCAACTAGTAAAAACTATTATTCGCTCACTTGACGGCATCATTAAAGCTTTTTGCGTTTTTTTTCGTTGCAGTAAACGCGGTGTTTTGTCTTTGCGTGTGAACCGGCCGTAACCTTTACACGACTTGATTGGCATGTAGACGCCGGACTTTTTAAAGCAGTTTATTACATAAGTTTAGGAATGTAGTGTGATTTCTGCCCTTTACAGCACAAAACGCAACGCTGTGTCAACAACGTAATTTTCAGAGAAATTTTTGCCCTTGATCCCCCTCCTGCATGCCACTGTCCAGGTCGTGGCACCCTTTAAACAACTTTAAAATCAGTTTTCTGGCCAGAAATGGCTTTTCTAGGTTTTAAAGTTCGCCTTCCCATTGAAGTCTATGGGGTTCGCAAAGTTCGCGAACGTTCGCACTTTTTGCCGAAAGTTCGCGAACGGGTTCGCGAACTTTTTTGGCGAGGTTCCCTACATCTCTAACAGCTAACAGACAATACACACTATGTACAACTTATTTGAGCAACAAATAAGGCCCTTCTACAAAGTCTAGTTAATAGGTTTTGTTCATGACAAACGTTTGTACACAATATTGCACAAGTCAGCACTTGGTGTTGGGGGTTTGCTAAGAACTCTGGTATAAAAGGGAGCCTCCACCATGTGTCAGTAGCTTCGCCTAGGACTCCTGAACGAGTGCCGGGACATTTGGATCATTGCTTGGTTATCGGGAACCTGAAGGTCTTGCACCAAAGGTTGTGGGGCTCCCCGATTGTGCTGAATTGATGCAGAACTGGCTATGTTTGTAACTATAATCATAAAAAGATAAGTAAATCTATTTGATTCTATAAATTACTTGTGTGTGTGTAAGTTATTGCTCACTAACAGTTTATCAGAAAGTTTAATCATTGATCCTGCATATTTATTAATATTTGTCATTAATGTCAAGTAATACAAATTATTAATATTAATAAAGGTCACCCCCTTTATTAAAATGCTATTAAAGACATTATTGTAATAAGGCAGATAGAAAGTAAATTACAAGAAGAAAAAATGGGCAGGCACTCTGGTTTTCTGCAGAACGTCAAAAAGTCAAAAAGCAGTTTATAGTGAAAGAAAAGTTTTATGGTTTATTTAATCCATACATAAAACAACAAAAAAAAAAAGCCTTATGCGTTTTGTACCTCAGGGGTACTTAAGGTACGAAACATGTAAGGCTTCTTTTTGTTGTTTTATGTATGGATTAAATAAACCGTAAAACTTTTTATTAACTATAAGCTGCTTTTTGACTTTTTGACGTTCTGTGGAAACCAGAGTGCCTGCCCGTTTTTTCTTCTTGTGATTTCCTAAATGGCTCCCTAAGCTGAAGGTCTGGGGCATGAGCACCTGGACCCACCTTTACCAGGGGTAAGATTATACAACTTTGCTATAACTGTGATAACCCTGTATGGTAAGATTAGATAGGAAGAAAGTGAACACATGAAAATAGGGGTTTCCATTCAAGCAGAATGTTAGTTATAACATTGTAAAAATTAAAGCAAATCAAATGGTGCTGATACTTGCAAAGGAGTCCAGCATGGAATGAATTTTTAATTATGTAGCTGTATCTGTGATGAAACTGGATTAGAGAGGCAAAAGAACTGAATTATTATTATATAACCAAAGAGTTCCTGAAATACTTTGCAAAAAAGAATCTGCTGATACCTACATTTCTCAAATGATTATGTTGAGGGCAATAAGCCACTACAGAGTTCAGACCTACACAGCCACCCTAGAGATTACAAAACACACTAATAATTTATCCACTTAAATTCACGTAAATTGGCCCCTATATGAAATGTTTATTTGGTGAGGTTGGCAGCTTGTATCTTCCTATGTATGGCCACCATAAATCTCATGCCACATGGATGTAGTTGAGGTATTTACCCATGGGGTAACAAGGATGGAAGAAAGATGGAGGACTTAAGTTAAAAGTATGCCTGTAGGTGTGCATCCAGAGGGTGTGGGGGGCCTGGGTGCAAAGCCTACAAAAAATGTTATGTTGGTTATCTAAATATGTCCTTCAACTTTCTTGAAAAGCTGAATAAGCTTTCATTAGGCAGTGTATACTATATGCTATCCTGCTTACAACACAAACCTTTTTTAATTCTAATTCACTTTGTGTACAGCTACTCCTAAGGGCGAAGACACATGGAATGATTAGTCACAGCAACTTTTTTAAAAGATGGTCGCGGCGACTAATCGTGGTGACTTTCCCGCCATAGGCTACTATACAAGTCACTGTGACTATTCGAGCTGCATGGATTAGTTGCTGCGACTTTTTCTAATGTGGCAGCTACTAATCGCCACATGTGTCTTCGCCCTAAAGCAACTGATCACTGAAGGGGGTCTGTATTTGTCCTTCTGGCCTCCCAAAAATTACATGACTAAGAAAAGGTGAAATTTATTTGAAGAATGATTTAGCTTATGTTCATTAATTTTTGTCACTCCATACCTTTCTATTTAAAGCTTGAAAACTGACACAACCTACATATAGAACATTGCCTCTCTGTCTGTGGCATACATTTAAAAAAATAATTAAAACTACTGACTTCTGCATATGAAATAAAACAGGCTGGTGGCTGGTTGAAACAACTTGGCTTTTCACTTCAACAAAAAAGGGATAAGTATATTTTATTAACTTTATTAAAAATCATTGTGTTTGTTAACTGTTGGGTTTAATTTAGTTTTTTAAAAAGTATTTGTTGTTTTTGGTGCTAATTTACATAAAAACAAAACCCTCCACTCTTTTTAATCTTTCTGTCCCTCCTAAAAAGTGTGTAACCATTTAAATGGTACCAATTAAATCATAATTTTAAATACATGCAATAGCCTGCAGCTCCCCTAATTTACCCAACAAGCTTCGTGCATTAGCCAGCATGCAGCGGAAATTACTACTTCTCCCTCTGATGTTTACATTAGCTAACGGAGAGTTAGAGCTAAGGGGAATATTAGTCTTTTTCCCTTGTAACAACGGAAGCTCCTTATCTGATAAACTATATACCCCCCTCACTCCTCCCCCACAACCCTTTGCTAATCTTACTGCCCTGTCTACACTAGCTTTCCCATAAAACTCTAGCTCACCCCCCCTTGTCTAGTTTAAACACTCCTCCAGCCTCTAAACCATTCTGTCCCCTAGCACAGCAGACCCCCTTCCATTGAGGTGCAATCCGTCACGGCTGTATAGATTGTACCCCAAAGAAATGTCATCCCAGTGCTCTAGGAACCCAAACCCTTCCTTCCTACACCAAGACTTTAGCCACGCATTTAGCTCCCTAAGCTCCCACTGTCTCCGTAAACTTGCATGTGGCACCGGCAAAACTTCAGAAAAAATGACATTGGAGGACCTTTTTCTTAATCAAAACACCAAAAAATGAAAATATATCAAAGAAATTAAACTATAGTGTACTTTTGCCCTGCACTGGTAAAAGTTTATAGAAATATATAGAAATACCCTGGTGTGTAGCCATGGGGGCGGCCATTCAAAAGGAGAAAAGGCACAGGTTGTATAGCAGATAACAGATAAACTCTGAAGAATACAATGGTGTCTTATCTGTTATCTGCTATGTAACCTGTGCCTTTTCTTCTTTTTCCAGCTTGAATGGCTGTCCCCGTGGCTACACAGCAGCTTATTTATATAAACTGTAGTAATGTTCCTGGAGCAAACACCCCAGGAATTACCAGTGCAGGGCATTTTCATTTTGTGGTGTTACTGTTCCTTTAAGGTCCTCCACCTACCGTTCATTTTGTCATTAGTACCGATATGTACCAAGACATACAGTTAAAAAACACAATGATTTTAAATAAAGTAAATAAAAAATACTTATCCCTTTTTTGTTGAAGTGAAAAGCAAGCTGTTTCAACCAGCCACCAGCCTGTTAGTAAGAGATAATGAAATGGAACCTAGAGAAGAATAATGCCCATCTAGCTTGTCATGAGTTCAGTCTGTTAGTGGAAGAAATATATTCCAGGCTGTCATGTTGTAGCAGTAATGCTCAAAATGTAAAGGGTTAAAATTTTTAATTTAGAAAGTCTGCATGGAATCCACATTGGAAGGAAACCCCTCACAGTAGGGGGTAATTCACAAATACCCCCTAAATGACACTGAAGTCGGGCTGGCTGGCGAGGTGTGAAGAGCCAGAATTAATCAACAAGGGTAACCAAATTATCATACCTGTGCTACAGTGGGGGTCTGTCTCTTCTTAGCAGATTCTTAGCTAATATTTCTCTGGGCCCATAAAATAAATACCTTTTACTAAAGATAAAAATCATGGCACCCAGTCATTAGCTTGTAGCTAGGGCTCCCCACAGACTGCAAACACTCCCGTGTTATGATGATCCATTGTGGGATTATCTCATATTCTGATAAAACCAGAATAATATGGGTTAGGCCTGATGCGTTTGGTGTCTATGAAAAGAGAATTCCATTTCCCACATAATGCACATGGTTCTATAATTCTGGTGAATACCCGTAAATATTTAAGGATAGCTGGAAAATAAAAATGTCAGCAGGACAGCCAGTTACCAAATCTTGACCCGCCCTCACCTTTCTCATTGGATGGGGGCGTGAACTTTGTAAACTGGGGGTGTGAACCTTGTGAACTGTATATCAATGGCCCAGTGTGAGGCGCTCTGCCGGACCGGCGCGTTCTCCTACCTTAGGTCGCGCCGGCCGGCAGACGCGCTCTATTAGGGGCCCGCACTTCCGGGTTCGGCAGGGACGGCACGGCGTTACTGCGCATGCGCGATGACGCGCGGACATGCGCAGTCGTGCGCCTTGAAGCATTAGGCACCATCTTTGTGTAGGTTTTCTAGGTTTCCGGTTCCTTTGGTTTTTGGCGCCAAATTCGGCTATTTAAACCCCTTCCTTCACTGTTTTCATTGCCCAAGCTGGCTTCTGTTATCTACAGTACCTGCTCTTGCATTTTGTTTGTTGTTTCCGGATTTGACCTTTGCCTGTACCCTGACCACGATACTTGCCACCTGCCTTGACCTTTTGCCTGTACCCCGATTACGAATATTGCTGCCAGCCCCGACTTGTGCCTGTACCCCGACTACGTTCTGTCTTTGCCTTGCCTGTACCTCGTATCTCGTCTGAACTCTGAAGGTTTGCAGGACCCCAGCTTGGACCGCAGCAGAAAGTCCGGGGCCCCAAAAGGGCGTCGGTGAACACCGGAAAGAGTTGGGAGTTCCTGTTATACTGTAGGAGTCCGATTTTGCATACAGCGGTCGCACACTGGTTCCATTCTAACTTGAACGTTACAGTTAGCTTGGGCCTGACATGGAGCCATCTCAGGCCGCTGCATCTGCTTCCTCTCTGGAATCCATTTTGGAGGCCTTTATGAAACATCTGGAGCAGCAGGAGACTCAGCAGGTGCACCTCGCGCAGACTTTACAGCACATTACCACCCGCCTAGATGCATTACAGGTACCACAACAACTGCCTTAAGTGTTTCCTGATTTGCCGCCCTCTCCACCTCTGGCCCCTTCGGCATCTGTTCTTCTCTCTGAACCCAAGATTCCTTCCCCCTTGCGCTATGGAGGTGATCCTGAGACCTGTCGGGGATTTCTGAACCAATGTAAGATTCATTTTGAACTGTTTCCTCATCGTTACCCAAATGAAAAATCCAAGGTTGCCTTTATTATTGCTCTACTTTTTGGTAAGGCCCTTGCTTGGGCTTCTCCTCTTTGGGAACGGGATGACCCTCTCGTCAACAATGCTGCTACCTTCCTTCCACTTTTCAACGAATTTTTGATGCCCCTGGTCGAAAGGTAAATGCCTCAGCTCACCTTATGAGAATCACCCAAGGTTCTCGTGCTGCCTCTGACTATGCCATAGACTTCCGTACACTGGCCGCTGAAACTTCCTGGAAAAATGAGGCTTTGATAGCAGCTTTTTGGCACGGTCTCAATGATTCTCTTAAAGACGAACTAGCCGCTCGTGACTTACCATCCCTCTTCGAAGACTTGGTGTCTCTCGTCATCAATATTGATACCCGCTTGAGGGAAAGACAGCTTCAAAGGAACCGTCCGCGGAGATTTACTCCAGAATTCTCCACTTCAGCGCCCTCTACAGCCTCCATACCAGCTTCTGTACCAGCCTCCGTGGACGAACCAATGCAACTTGGAGCTACCAGGCTTTCCGTTGAGGAACGTAGTCGTAGAAGGTCTGCTGGTCTTTGTATGTATTGTGGGAGCACCGGTCATTTTGTCAAGATGTGTCCCAACAAGCCTAAGCAATTTCCTCAACAGGGAAACTCCAGCGCCTAGGTCTGTTGGGGAAAACTTCCGTAGGCGAAGCTAATTTTTTCCCCCATAATTTTCGCACCCGAGTGTTAGTACCTGCCTCCATTTCATCCAATTCCAAGTATTTTTCCTGCCAGGCCTTCCTCGACTCAGGAGCTGCCGGAAACTTTATTGACCTGTCTTTTGCCAAGTCCTTTCGAATTCCTTTGATGCCTCTCAAGGTTCCGCTCTCTGCTCAGGCTGTCGATGGTAGACCTATAACTCCTGGCCTCGTGACCTGTTCCACTCCTCCTCTCCACTTAAGAGTGGGACCACTACACTCTGAGGTAATCACCTTTTTGGCCATTCAGTGTCCTGCCACACCTGTTATCCTAGGTCTCCCGTGGTTACAGAAACACAATCCCATCATTGACTGGTCTAGGGGAGATATCACAGTTTGGAGTTCATTTTGTCGTACAAATTGCCTCGATAACTTTGCTGTGTCCCTCTCTACTGTCTCTGTTTCTGTAAAACATCTACCCTCATGTTATTCAGACTTTGCCGATGTTTTTGAAAAGAAAAATGCAGAGACCCTTCCCCCCCATCGTCCTTATGATTGCCCTGTGGACCTGATCCCTGGTTCTGTTCCCCCCAGAGGAAGGACCTACCCTCTCTCGATCCCTGAGACTCAAGCAATGAAAGACTATATTCAAGAGAATTTGTCTAAGGGGTTCATTAGAAAATCCAATTCACCCGCTGGGGCTGGATTTTTTTTTGTCCAGAAGAAGGATGGAGGGTTAAGACCATGCATTGATTACCGGGGTCTGAATAAGATTACCATTAAAAACCGATATCCCCTTCCTTTGATACCTGAGCTTTTTGATCGCCTCAACGGGGCTAAGATTTTCACTAAATTAGACCTGCGGGGGGCCTACAACCTTATCCGTATTCGTCACGGAGACGAGTGGAAGATGGCTTTCAACACTCGTGACGGTCATTATGAATATCTAGTTATGCCTTTTGGCTTATGCAACGCACCTGCTGTCTTTCAAGACTTTATTAATGACATTTTTCGAGATATTCTTTTTTCCTATGTGGTGGTATATTTAGACGACATACTGTTTTTTTCCTCATCTTTACCTGAACACATTGATCATGTCAAACAAGTACTGCATCGCTTGAGAGTAAACCACCTTTATGCTAAGATTGAAAAATGTGACTTTCACAAGTCTGAAGTTTCCTTCCTTGGTTATGTCATTTCCTCCTCAGGCTTTAGGATGGATCCTGTCAAAGTTTCTGCTGTCCTTGAGTGGCCTCCTCCTGCTGGCTTAAAAGCCATCCAACGATTTTTGGGTTTTGCAAATTTTTATAGAAGATTCATCAAAGGTTTTTCTCAAATTGTCGCACCCATTACTGCCCTCACCAAAAAGGGGGTCAAAAATGTCTGGTCTTCTGAAGCCCAAGCTGCCTTTGAAAAACTTAAAGCCGCGTTTTGTTCTGCTCCAGTCCTCATTCACTCGGTTCCTACTCGTCCTTTCAAGTAGATGCTTCTGATGTCGGTGTTGGAGCAATTTTATCCCAGCGGCCTTCTTTCCAAGATTCCTTGCATCCATGTGCCTATTTCTCCCGTAAGTTCTCCGCTGCTGAAAGAAATTATGATGTTGGCAACCGAGAATTATTGGCGATCAAACTCGCTCTTGAGGAATGGAGACATCTTCTGGAGGGATCTTCCGAGCCCGTTACAATTTTGACTGATCACAAGAATCTAGAGTACATTTCTGATGCAAAGAGACTCAATCCTCGTCAGGCACGATGGGCTCTTTTTTTTTCAAGGTTTAATTTTTTAATTTCTTTTCGTCCAGGGTCTAAAAACATTAAGGCTGATGCATTGTCTCGGTCATTTCTAGTAACTGAAAGCCCTGATAATCCTCCTACTCCCATAATCGCTCCAGAACGTATTATTGCTCCTGTGATGCTTTCTGATGACTCTGCCTCTGCCTGCCCTTTGGATAAGAACTTTGTCTCTCCGTCCATGGTTCCCCAAGTACTGCAGTGGGCCCATTCTTCGTTGTTGGCTGGACACCCTGGTACTAAGAAGACTCTGGATCTTGTCCGTAGATATTTTTGGTGGCCTTCATTAGTGCATGATGTCTCGCAGTTTGTGTCTTCTTGTACAGTTTGCGCACAGCAGAAGACTCCTCGTTCATTACCTTGTGGCCTACTGACACCTTTACCTGTGCCTAATCAACCCTGGACTGATATTGCAATGGACTTTATTGTCGAGTTACCCAAGTCATCCGAAATGTCTACTATTCTGGTGGTGGTAGACCGTTTTTCTAAAATGGCTCATTTTATCACTTTAAAGAAGTTGCCATCTGCCTCTGCTCTAGCCAAGATTTATGTCAAAGAAGTTTTTCGTCTCCATGGTTTTCCGTCCAGTATTGTCTCTGATCGTGGGGTACAATTTGTTTCCAGATTTTGGCGAGCCTTTTGTAAGTTGTTAAAGGTCAAATTAAATTTTTCCTCAGCTTACCATCCGCAAAGTAATGGACAGACTGAAAGGACTAATCAATCCCTTGAACAATTTCTTCGTTGTTTTATTTCATCTAACCAGTATAATTGGTCTGAATTACCATGGGCTGAATTTGCTCACAATAACCTCAGACATGAGTCCTTAGGATTCTCTCCTTTTTTCTGTGTTTATGGTTTCCAACCGAGGGCCCTTCCATCTGAGCTAATTAAATCCGATGTTCCTGCTGCGGAGGTAATGGTCCGGGACTTTAACAATGTATGGCTACTTGCCCATCAAGCGCTGCAAAAGTCTTCCTCCCTTCGGAAGACTGCTGCTGATAAGCGATGCCGTCCTGGTCCCTCCTTCCATGTTGGGGATTCCGTCTGGCTCTCTACAAGAAATATCAAACTGCATCAACCTTCTCACAAGTTGGGTCCACGTTTTATTGGTCCCTTCACTATCAAGGACATTATTAATCCAGTTTCTGTCAGATTAGATCTTCCCCCCAGTATGACTATTTCCCTACTCAAGCCTGTGGTTTACAATGAATTTTTTGCTGCTCATTCTTCTCCTTCACCAGTGCTTCTAGATGATCAACAGGAATTTGAGGTACAAGAGATTATTGATTCATGAAAATCTAGAGGTAAGGTTCAATATCTTTTACATTGGAAGGGTTTTGGTCCTGAAGAAAGGTCTTGGGTCAATGCTAAGGATGTTCATGCTCCCCGATTGATTACATCTTTTCATAGAAAATTTCCTGAGAAGTCTTGGGAGCCCCCGGTGGGTGCTCCTGAAAGGGGGGGTACTGTGAGGCGCTCTGCCGGACCGGCGCGTTCTCCTACCTTAGGTCGCGCCGGCCGGCAGACGCGCTCTATTAGGGGCCCGCACTTCCGGATTCGGCAGGGACAGCGCGGCGTTACTGCGCATGCGCGATGACGCGCGGACATGCGCAGTCACGCGCCTTGAAGCATTAGGCGCCATCTTTGTGTAGGTAAATGTGTTTTAACCCCTTGCTAGTTATAAGGAAAATGTGTCTGCGTAACCACGGGCAACGATAATTTGCAAAAGATTTCATCGTATCATTATCGTACAATACGTACGATCGTACATCTACGTACGATCCAATGTCGTGGCGGAAGCGGTATTTATTTATTAATGTTTGTTGACTTCCGCTGCTGGCAATCATGACATGCGCAGAGAACAATCGTTCGAAGACAAATGTCTGACACTTACACCAACTCGCAGATTTTATCGTTAAACGACTACAATTTTTAAACCTGGGCAATCGATTTTGGGGACGATATGGGGTCGATTAGTGGGCCGACGATCGTTCACACACCATCAACTATACGATAACTTAACGATAGTATTGAATCGTTCGGGAATCGGTCGTTTGACAATAAAAAATCGGCCGTGTACGGGGGCCTTTACTTGCATTGTCTGCGAGAGTGCTTAGCTAGGAAGTCTGGAGCGATTTGCCTCTGTGAAGTGTCAGTGTGCAACCTTTAGACTTGGGTGCTTGCGGCCTTTAAACGTGGTGGTGGCAGTTTGTTTAGTTTAGGTGGGTTGGGGCTGTTTGGGGTTTGATTGCATGAGTTAGCGAAAAACTGTGTAGTTGATGTGTTAACCCTTACAGCTGCCCGCCTGGTCACGTACGTCTGTGGTGGCATTCGTGACACAGGCTCTTATGGTTCTTAAGCACCTTCTAGGAGATGACGCCATTACTCCAAGTCCAAAATAATGGCCAATAGCTCTCGATTGCCAATATCATAATTTCTTTTGGCAGATAACTCCAGGGAGAAAAAAAAGCACAGGTGAAGAGGGTCTTGGAAATCAATTCACTGGGATAAAATAGCACCTACTCCAGTATCAGAGGCATCAACCTCCAACGTAAATGGACAAGAAGTATCAGGATGAATCAGGACTGGAGCAGAGGCAAAAGCTGACTTCAGAGATTCAAAGGCCTTTTGGGCCACAGGAGACAAGAGTGACTTAGGGTCCTTACGAGTGAGGGCTGTGATGGGAGCCACGATCTGGGAAAAACATTTAATAAATCTTCTGTAGAAGTTGGCAAAGCCAAGAAACAGTGTATGGGCTTCAGACCTACAGGAGTACGCCACTCAATAACTGCAGAAACATTGGCAGGATCCGCCTCAAAGCCGGAAGAAGAGACAATATACCCAAGGAAGGCGATCTTAGACTTATGGAACTCCCACTTTTCTAGTTTAGCGTAGAGATTATTCTCTCTGAGGCATTGTAACACAGACTTTACTTGAGGAATATGTTCTGACAAGAAAGAGGGGAAATAATAAATCCGCAATAGGTACAGTGGCTTGCAAAAGTATTCGGCCCCCATGAACTTTTCCACATTTTGTCACATTACAGCCACAAACATGAATCAATTTTATTGGAATTCCACGTGAAAGACCAATACAAAGTGGTGTACACGTGAGAAGTGGAACGAAAATCATACATGATTCCAAACATTTTTTACAAATAAATAACTGCAAAGTGGGGTGTGCGTAATTATTCAGCCCCCTGAGTCAATACTTTGTAGAACCACCTTTTGCTGCAATTACAGCTGCCAGTCTTTTAGGGTATGTCTCTACCAGCTTTGCACATCTAGAGACTGAAATCCTTGCCCATTCTTCTTTGCAAAACAGCTCCAGCTCAGTCAGATTAGATGGACAGCGTTTGTGAACAGCAGTTTTCAGATCTTGCCACAGATTCTCGATTGGATTTAGATCTGGACTTTGACTGGGCCATTCTAACACATGGATATGTTTTGTTTTAAACCATTCCATTGTTGCCCTGGCTTTATGTTTAAGGTCGATGTCCTGCTGGAAGGTGAACCTCCGCCCCAGTCTCAAGTCTTTTGCAGACTCCAAGAGGTTTTCTTCCAAGATTGCCCTGTATTTGGCTCCATCCATCTTCCCATCAACTCTGACCAGCTTCCCTTTCCCTGCTGAAGAGAAGCACCCCCAGAGCATGATGCTGCCACCACCATATTTGACAGTGGGGATGGTGTGTTCAGAGTGATGTGCAGTGTTGGTTTTCCGCCACACATAGCGTTTTGCATTTTGGCCAAAAAGTTCCATTTTGGTCTCATCTGACCAGAGCACCTTGTTCCACATGTTTACTGTGTCCCTCACATGGCTTGTGGCAAACTGCAAACGGGACTCCTTATGGTTTTCTGTTAACAATGGCTTTCTTCTTGCCACTCTTCTATAAAGGCCAACTTTGTGCAGTGCACGACTAATAGTTGTCCTATGGACAGATTCCCCCACCTGAGCTGTAGATCTCTGCAGCTCATCCAGAGTCACCATGGGCCTCTTGGCTGCATTTCTGATCAGCGCTCTCCTTGTTCGGCCTGTGAGTTTAGGCGGATGGCCAGGGGCATCAAAGATCTCACAGAAGGTGGAAGGGTTGTGAACTAAGGGATCATCTTGCTCCCAGAGTGGTGACGCCCAGGCCCAAGCCTTACCAAGGAGCAATGCCATAATGTATGCCACCTTAGACTTCTCGGAGGGGAACTTGAGAGGAAACAGTGCGGGATCCCCCGCGTAGCGCATAGGGGCAGGAATCTTTGGCTTGGAATGCTGTACCACAGCAGGAGGAGAATCTGGGACAGAGAACCTGAGGAGATGGAGCAGAAACACCTTGTGCCCCTTGGAGAGAATCCAGATAGGTGGCGAAGAGCTGAAGGGACTGGGAGAGATGAGCCTGTTGAGCCTCTTGAAACTCCAGGCGATTGAGGAGCGCTTCCAGGACATTCTGCAAGGAACCAGTAGCGGCAGTGTGAGAGGGCTCCATGTTGGCTCAAGCTAACTGTTACGGACTGTTCATATAGAAGCCAGAAACTGCCAGGGAATAACCTCTTAGGTGAGGCAGGTATGACAGGGATCCTACTCACGGCCAAGGTTATTTTCCAGAAATGCAGTACAGAGGGATCAGAGTCAAAGCCAGGCAAAGGTCAGTGGCAGGCAGCAAAGAATCATAGTCAAAAGGTCAGACAGGGAGTCAAAACCAGGTAATCAATCAATACAGAGCTAAGCAAGGAACTTAGGAACACAGAAGCAGCTGGGCGATTCAAAACAAATAAGGAACCAGTTATGAAATAAAATTTGGTGCCAAAAGTAACATCAGTGCGTCCGCCGATGTCACGATGCAGCACCACACGTTACTGCACATGCGCGCGCCCAGGGACAGTATGCGCTGGTGCACGTTGAAGAAGGACTTACCGGGGAGCATGCCTACATGGAGAAGCCCAGGGACCTGCACACATGGAGGTAAGAACGTGTGCGGGACGCTTTGGAACTTTACATACTTTAAATACCCAATTCCCATATGTAATATAAGGTTATATATTATAACTTAGTAGTTTGCCTCTGTGCAGTAATCCATGGTGACCAAAAAGATATTTGCTTTTATAAAGGTGACCAGTCAAATGCTACCTGTTGGTTACAATAGGTTACTAGAAATGTAGCAACCTATGTACATTTTATTACATAACCCCATTTGTATACTTTAAAGGAGAAGGAAAGACTAATAAAGAGTTAATCTCAAGCTGCAGGCATACCTTCAGTTGTCTCAATAGTGGCCTTAAGTCTCCCCATATTTCACCTGTTCAGATGATCAGAAGCCAAACAGGAAGAAAAAATGCTGAGCTGTGTAAAGAATAATAATAATGCCTCACTCCTGCACCAAGACCAAGTGTACATGCTCAGTGTGTAAGACTATGCGTCAGCTTCCTGCTGATTGGCTCAGATCCACATTCCTAAGGGGGGGAAGGGAGTTCTTAGCATTCTTGAGGGAAGGGGGAGCAGGAGAGAGCAGAGAGCTGAGTGTCTCTGGCACATGAATTACAGACACAACAAATCTTTGAACAGAGTGCAGCATTTCTGTGAGTTCTTATGGCTGTATTTACATAGACCTTTCTGATAAAGCTTACATAGGGGCACATTTACTAACCCACGAACGGGCCGAATGCGTCCGATTGCGTTTTTCTCGTAATGATCGGTATTTTGCGATTTTTTCGGAAAAATGTCGCGACTTTTTCATTACTAATACGATTTGTGCGAAAAAACGCGAGTTTTTCATAGCCATTCCGAAAGTTGCGCAAAATCTGGCGATTTTTCGTAGCGTTAAAACTTGCGCAAAAAGTTGCGCTTTTTTCGTAGCGTTAAAACTTGCGCAAAACATCGCACCTTTTAAGTTTTAATGCTAAGAAAAATAAAACCAAAATCCCCTGCTATTCACAGCATACACCAGCTCTTCTGGGAAACAACATTTAGCATTTACAATGACCCCAGCAATTTCAGAGCCCAGACTTTTATAGGAGTCAGAGCTCCCACAATGCACTGCAATATTCCCTTTAAATTCCAGGAAGTGCTGCAGGCCTGCCTCTTAGAGGTGCAAGCCACCACACCCAGCTGGATCATAGGTATGGTAATACTTTTAAGTTTAAATCTGCACTTATAATGAAGTATTTTAAATGCCTTGATAGCAATATATCTAACAAATGCATTACTTTTCCAATACATGTAAATTGTTCAGTATTTGTCTTGCACATACTTGCACACAAACTACATGTCAGGTTTTTAACACAAACTAGCTAGTTAAGGCTGATGCCACATGCGGCGTAGGGCTGATTTTTCGGCAATCGTTTTTCCACTTGCCGAAAATTTCAGCCCTACGCCTCGTGTGGCATCAGCCTAAATGGTTCACAGGTGCTGACAGATTCAGAGTAAAGACAGAAAAGTGCATTAGGTGGCCAGCCTAATGGAAAGAAGGAAAAATAGAAGATCGGAAATTTACCATTCACCCAAAAGAGATCTCTCAGTACATGTGAACACTTGAATTAAAACCAATGTAGCAGACTTTGGCACACATTAGACAGATTATAGTTTTACAATTCACATCTTCACATGTAGGTATGTATTGCACCAGATAATGGTTCCTGCTTGTGGTATGCGTATGTATACATGCGGATATAGTAAGCATGATTGAATTAAAAAAAATAAAAACCTTTCTGGCTCTGGCAAGTCAACTGATTGCCAGTCACTGCTCAGCTGGAGGCAATTACCTGGCTTCCTGAAGAGCCTGCTCCACACTGGGCCTCACTGCTGTTATCTTCAAAGCCTCAAGTAAGGCTAATGTCAGATGAGGCATCTGGCGTATATTTTCGGCAAGCAGAAAAGTGCTTGCCGAAAATATCGCCATCTGCCTCCTACCTGTGCCTGCACTGGAATGAATGAGATACACTCCGGTGCAGGCACTTGTAGCCCAAATACGTATAAAAACGCAAGACTTCGCAAAAAAAGTAATTTGTATTAACTACTAACATTTCAAATCCTTACGCTTCCCCCTTCTGAGAACTAGACATATCCTTGTGTCTGCCAATTACCACCACTCAAAAACCATACTTGCCATGCAGCACCACTTTTTTTTTCTGCAACATCTGTACCACCTTTCTCATTTCACATATTCCCCAACCATTTAACTTCTTCTCTTTGCAAATGCATAAAGAACCGGGTGGCAGATCTGTGGCTACTGCAATTTCCCTACATAGTTCCCTCCATGTGTGCCACAATCTCCTCCAGTGTACCTCTTTCGGCTGCCGGTAGCTGTAGCACTGCCTTACGTGCATCACCCTCTAGTGACCCAAGTGCTAGATCAGCCCCATGTTCAGCAGGCACCTTGTACAATCCCTCAACTGTTCAGCCCTGTCCGCCACCGTCACATTGGTTCCATCAAACTTGGGTATACTGGCCAAGGCTGCACTTACTGGTAATAAGAGTGCTGTTGCTGCTGAAACCACATCTCCAGAGCCTTCCATCCTGCCGACTACACCAAATGTTACCTTGAGACACAAGTGATGGAAGACTCTCCTGTAAACTAGTTCAACTGTTTGGGCCAAAACCGAACAGGTGGCAACCCTAATAGAGCTTTTCCAGCAGAATCCTGAATTGAAATCCGTTTTTTTCAAAATGTAAACAGATTTTGTTATATTTCATTTAGAAATTTCACATGGGGCAAGCCATATTCTTCATTTCCCAGGGTGCTACAGCTATGTGACCTGTGCTCTGATAAACGTCAGTCACACTTGAGCTGCAAGTTGGAGAGATATCACCCAGCAGCCAATCAGCAGAACAATTGGAAGGTAGCAAAATAGCAGCTACCAGTAGATATCAGAACAGCACTCAATAGTGAGAAATCCTAGTCTGTTTTAGGACTCCTCCAGTTACATGGGGGTAGGAAAAACAATAGATAATCTGAAAGCAGTTCCAATGTAGTAGGACTTGTTCCTTATAAAAGCTCAGACACTGGCACAATGTACTGAGATGGCTGCCTACACACAGGGTGCTGTTACATGAAGTGAGTTGAGAAACTCTCCTCACCTGGCGTTTAAAATGGAAATTTGTCTCTGCAATTGTGCCAAAAATGCACCTGTTTACACATCAATATTACAACTAAAAAAAATACATTTGTTGGTTCAAGAATAAAATTTTAAATTGTAGAGTGAATTATTTGCTATGTAACCAGTGTAATTTAGAAATAAAAAGTCCACCAGAATCCTTTTAGGATAGTAAAAAAAAGCCTGAAAAGCCTATTTTGCGGAAAATGGTTCTGTTGTAATTAGCTTTGCTCTGATTGGATCCAGGGCCGGATTTCTGTTTTGGGCGCCCCGAGGCCGCCCCTGTCGGTCGCCCCCTCCCCACCCGTGCGCATGCGCGAAAGCGGCCCCACCAGTGCGCATGCGCTCTTTTAAACTGCCATACGGAGCAGTGGGGAGAGGTCCCGACTGCTCCGTATGGGAGCCAAATTTAATTTTTTTTTTGCGGCGGGGCGGCATGCCGCCCCTAAACTTCTGCCGCCCTAGGCCCGGGCCTTTGTGGCCTCTCCACAAATCCGGGCCTGATTGGATCTTTTTTCTTATGGCTTCTCCACTCAGAGCACAGCTCTCTTGACTAAACCAATCAAGGCACAGATTTAGGCAGGGCTGGGGAGGTATTACAAACTGAAGGCACTGCAGGAATGAGGATAAGAAGGATCTTTTGCTGCAGATTGCATCCCACTCCCATAGGAGTATAGTGTATATGTTCTAAAGGCTGAATCACTAGCTGAAATTGAATAGTTTTTTGTCACCTGGCACCTGGCTATAATATCCATATCACCCTTGCACCAGTCCTAAATTAACTCTTTCCTACTGAAAAACTGTATTTTTTCCCTTTGTGGAGCCCTAATGAGACTGCATAGCTGGGAAACAAACCAATGTTGTGTTTTAGTGCCGGTGTTATAGTGCAAGGGTATGCCTGAATATCTGGCATCAGTACCTGCTGCATCTCACTGCATATAACGTGCCAGTATCCACTGCATCTTACTGCATATAATGTGCTGGTTTTGTAAATATAGACTGCATTCCACTATATATAATGTGCCTGGAATGTCGGTATCCACTGCCTTTCTCTATAAAACTAAAACACATTTAAGCTGTTTACAAATACAAATACATGGAGAACCCCTCACAGAAATGCAGCGCCGGATTTGTGATCCGGGCGCCCCGAGGCCGCCCCCCCCCACCTCCCCCTGTGCGCATGCGTGAATCGCCAACCCCCCCCCCTGCGCGGCAGCGAGCGTAAGTGCGCATACATTTCATCTCCCATACGGAGCAGTGGGGAGAGGTCCCCATTGCTCCGTATAGGAGCAAAATTTAAAAAAAAATTTGCGTCGGGGCCGCATGCCGCCCCTAAACTTCTGCCGCCCTAGACCCAGGCCTTTGTGGCCTCTCCACAAATCCGGTCCTGCAGAAGTGCATGTATGAATATTTTTACATCCTAACCATTTTAGGGTAAAAAATAAAAAGCACTCCCATCTGCACTTTTGCACAGTATACCAGGAATTCAGAGGGAACAGCAAGAGGTTATTAGGGGGTTCATTTTAACGCCAGCAGCGAATCCACAAAGTCTCACATTAGTAGGTTTATGTATGGTCCATCTTTTAGCCTCCTCACACAGAAAAATTCACCTATGCACTGGATTGGACTTTTCCTAATTGTAGTCTTTTGATTTCACTAAAAATGTATACAACATGTAATCACCAAATACAGCGCTGTACAGAATTAGGCATCGGCACTAAAAAAAAACCCATTTGTAGGATGACGATTCAAATCCCGCCCCAGATGTCACGTGATGCCGGCAGCGGACGGAGAAGACTAATTAGGTTAGGCGAAAGGGATCTGGAAGAGGAGGTTGGAGGTCCAGAGACGGTTCTCCGGGCTGTGGCGGAAGAATAAATCAGACAGAATGAGCATTTGGGAAGCAAATCGGTACTGAACTGACATAAATTGTAAGGTAAGCACGACCCCAGCAAGACTGGCGTGTAGTGGAGAAGAGTCAAGATGCTGGAACTGGGCTAGGAGCATAGACAGGAACCCGAGCAGCTCATAATCTGTAGTAAGGGAAACAGTAGTCTATGTGAACACGGAATTTACTCTTGATACTGCATTGGCATCTTACTTTAAAGGTCATCATCCCAGTCTTGTAAATTGTTGCCCTTCTGTGGCCAGCACTAGGCAGTGAGCAGCAGGTAACTTTGTGGCACTCCCCCGGGTAGGGCAGTTAGAGAACTGCCCTGTTAATTATTGTTACCTTTTGTTTAACAGTTTGTGGGTTGTTGGTGGCTTTGCAGGAAACAGCTGGTGGAGGAACAAAGCCGCCAGGGCAAGGTGAGAGGCAGAAGGGGGAGGGAATAAGGATCTAGTACTTGTTTATTCCAAAGCAAAGTCTCAGCTCTGTTGTTCTCCCTTCCACAGTACATATTGCCCAACCCTGAAGTAATATAGCACAGATCTGCTTCTTTTCACAGCAGACAAACTGCAGGACATAATACTGTATGTTGCAATCCTAAAAATATTTATCATTTTATATGACCACAGTTTTGTCTGTGATTGTGATCTCAGTGCATTTTATGTCAAAGGGAAAAGGCATAGATTCATAAGAATCTTCTCTCTGTAACATGGCAGGTTATAGTTTATGACCTTGGCTGTTTTATTAAGGATGTCCAAACTGGATTTGAAAAAAACTAAAAAGCTAGGCAACTTTTCAACATATAACAGTTAAAAGAGAAGGAAACATTGAAATCACTGGGGGCTGCCAAGTTTTTAGGCGCCCCAGTCAATATAGCAATTTACCTGTTACCCCTTTAACCATCTATTTACCCCTCGTAACCATACATTTACTGCTTGTAGAGCGCCTTGGAACCTTCTTTCAAGTGTCCTCTTCAGGATAGTTTTGTATACCCTAACTAAGGATAGGAGAACAGAGAGAAGGTTGCCGAATGGTGCTTAGCCCAGGCTGGTGCAGCTCTAAAAAAAGCAACAGCCTGGGGTACCGCTTATTAAGCACCATGCTGGTGGTGCTAGTAATAGCTGCAACAGTGAAATTACTGGGGGGGAGTGCCTAAAATTTGATTTTACCTTTCCTTGTCCTTTAAAACTTTTCAGAGGTTTTAAAGTTATTTGTAAACATAAATGCTGTTGAAATAAGTATTCACATGTTTGCTGCACTTGTTCCTGGGTCTTGTTCTTAAAAAATGTAGCTGTAGTCACTTCTACTTTTTAACCAGCTTCTACATTGTTTCAGAAGTCAGTACAAGCTGTGTAGAGAAACTTAAAAGCCAGACAGGTTGTGGTTTCAAAAGAAGTTACATTTGGGGTAAAGACAAATGGAGCTATTTGTAAAAAATAGACAATGCTGATAATTTACAGATAATTGTCTCTACATGTTTTAGTAGAGACAGTTCTTAATGATGTCTGTGGTAGGGTATTTTCCTGCATTTGTAGCCATGGCAAGTAGCTGCAAACTTCCACGGCTTCGGCAAATCGTGGCGCTGCGTATGCCATCCCACCAGCGATTTACATTCTAGCCTGTGGGATGGCATTTCGGGGAGATTAGTCCCTTTGTGTCACAGCCCTAAGAATTTAAAGTTAACTAGCTATTTAGATAAACAGTGTTTAATTCTGCATTGTCTTGTGGGACAGTGTCTCTAATCCTGGGAGTATAGCTGGGTACACATGCGAGGTCACCAGGTTATTGGACTATAAGAGGCCTATTCAGGCTTATCAGGAAAAGACTACATCAACAGCCTAGCCATTTCTCACCCAGTGGAATTTTTTATTTTTTTTTTATAAATATTTGGCTGATCATAGGCAGATATGGACTGCACAGGCTGGCAGTTTGGCCCCATACAAGGGACAATATTGACTTGATCTGGACAGGAACACTCTACATCTAATATCTATGGATGGGCAACGTAAGGGGGCAGTATATAAACCATTTTGATTCTGCATTATCTTGTGGGAAAGTGGCTGTGACCTTGGGATTATCTGGGCCGGAACTAGGGGTAGGCAGAAGAGGGAGCTGTCTAGGGTGCAACAATTGGGGGGTGCCAGACAGAAACCTCTCCTGCCTACCCCGCTCTCTTAGTCATTGCCCTCCCCCACTTGGCAATATTGCATCGCGAACAACGAGTGAGGTGGCTGACCAGGTTGCCTAGGGCGCCTGTTTGGCTTGGCCCGCCCCTTGGGGATTATACCTGGGCATACACGTAAAGATGCAGCTTGTTTGCTGAGGTCACCAAACCCAAGACAAATATTTGGCCTGTTTGGTCACTTTTTTTTTTCTTTTAGTCGGACATACCTGATTCCACAGATTAAAAAAAACCCATAGTATTTTCACACACCCCTTAGACTCACAGTGAAATGCAGCTTCCCCTACCTTGCTTTAGTGTGAAGAAATTAATTCTACATAGTTACATAGTTACATAGGGTTGAAAAAAGACCAGTGTCCATCAAGTTCAACCCATCCAAGTAAAACCAGCACACCTAACCCACACCTACCAATCTATACACTCACATACATAAACTATAAATACAACCACTAGTACTAACTGTAGATATTAGTATCACAATAGCCTTGGATATTCTGATTGATCAAGAACTCATCCAGGCCCCTCTTAAAGGCATTAACAGAACCTGCCATTACCACATCACTAGGAAGGGCATTCCACAACCTCACTGCCCTCACCGTGAAAAACCACCTACGCTGCTTCAAATGGAAGCTCCTTTCCTCTAATCTAAAGGGGTGACCTCTGGTGCGTTGATTGTTTTTATGGGAAAAAAGAACATCCCCTATCTGCCTATAATCCCCTCTAATGTACTTGCACAGAGTAATCATGTCCCCTCGCAAGCGCCTCTTTTCCAGAGAAAACAACCCCAACCTCGACAGTCTCACCTCATAGTTTAAATCTTCCATCCCCTTAACCAGTTTAGTTGCACGTCTCTGCACTCTCTCCAGCTCATTAATATCCTTCTTAAGGACTGGAACCCAAAACTGCACTGCATACTCAAGGTGGGGCCTTACCAGGGACCTATAAAGGGGCAAAATTATGTTCTCATCCCTTGAGTCAATGCCCTTTTTTATACAAGACAGCACTTTATTTGCTTTAGTAGCCACAGAATGACACTGCCTGGCATTAGACAACTTGTTATCAACAAAAACCCCTAGATCCTTCTCCATTAAGGATACCCCCAACACACTACCATTCAGTAGATAGTTTGCGTTTATATTATTTCTACCAAAGTGCATAACTTTGCACTTATCAACATTGAACCTCATTTTCCAGTTTGCTGCCCAGTTATCTAATTTTGTCAAATCGCTCTGCAAAGCGGCAGCATCCTGCATGGAACTTATAGCTTTGCACAATTTAGTGTCATCAGCAAAAATAGAAAAAGTACTGTCTATGCCCACCTCCAGGTCATTAATAAACAAGTTAAAAAGCAAAGGCCCAAGGACTGACCCCTGCGGTACTCCACTAACCACACTGGCCCAATTAGAAAATGTTCCATTTACCCACCACTCTTTGTACTCTATCCTTCAGCCAGTTCTCAATCCAATTACAAATATTATGTTCTAGGCCAATATTCCTTAATTTGATCATTAACCTTCTGTGAGGAACTGTATCAAACGCTTTAGCAAAGTCCAAGTAGATGACATCAACTGCCATTCCAGCATCAAGGTTCCTGCTCACCTCCTCATAAAAGGCAACTAAATTAGTCTGGCAAGATCTGTTACGCATAAAACCATGCTGGCACAAACTAATAGTATTGTGAACTGCAATGTATTCAAGTACCCTATCCCTTATTACCCCTTCCAAAAGTTTTCCTACTACTGATGTCAGACTAACAGGCCTATAGTTTTCAGGCTGAGAATGGGATCCCTTTTTAAATAACGGCACCACATTAGCAATCTGCCAGTCTCTTGGCACCATGCCAGATCTCAATGAATCCTGAAAAATTAAGTGAAGAGGTTTGGCAATCACAGCGCTCAGCTCATTTAATACCCTGGGATGAATCCCATCCGGCCCTGGACCTTTGTTTACCTTTACATGTTCAAGTCTCTTTTGAATTTCCTCCCGAGTGACCCACGCGCCAGTAGCTAAATTACTAGAACTGGGCATATTACAAGGGAAGCCTTCATTATCTGGCTCCTCAGATGTATAGACAGATGAAAAATAAGAGTTCAAAATTTCAGCTTTTTCCCCGTTCTCATCAACCAACTTACCCCCCCGTGATAATAAAGTTCCCACCCCTTCTTGCTTCATTTTTTTACTATTCACATAATTAAAAAATAATTTAGGATTCTTTTTACTCCTAGCAGCAATATCCCTTTCCATTTCTATTTTAGCTTGCTTGATAGCTTTTTTGCATGCTTTATTTGCTTCCTTATACCTGATGAAAGTTTCCGCTGTCCCAGCTAACTTGAATGCTTTAAAAGCACGTTTTTTCTTACCAACCTCGACAATAACACTTTTATTCAGCCATAAAGGTTTTGCTTTGCGATGCCTCTCCTTGCTTACAAGGGGGATATACTGTTGTGTATACCTACAAAGCAATGTTTTAAAGATGTTCCATTTTCCTTCTGTGTCTAACCCCATGAAAAGCCTTTCCCAGTTGACACATTGCAGAGATGCCCTTATACTGGCAAAGTCTGCACGTCTAAAATTGAGCGTTTTAGTTACTCCCTTATAGAGCTGTCTCTGCAGCATTATCTCAAAGGAGACCATGTTGTGATCACTGTTCCCCAAATGCTCACCCACACAAATGTTAGAGATAAGTTCATTATTATTAGAAATCACCAGGTCCAAAATAGCGTCATTCCTAGTGGGTTCTTGAACTGCCTGAAATAAAAAGTTGTCATTTAGCATATTTACAAACCTGCTAGCTTTCTACTTGGAAGTTCTATTGGAAAACAGAGTCCCTGAATTTACAACTTTACAATAAAAAAACATGATCGAGGAGTTTGAGCCCACACCTGTCCGCTTCTCTCTGACATCATTAAAGGGGAGGGGCATGCACACATTCATAAATAAGTGATGACTGTCAGATGGAGGGAGCTGGGTCGTTACAGGTGGGGTGAAGCCCAAGACAAAGTTTGGTCCACCTCTCACTGTAAGAATCCTGCACTGGCCACTGGCAGACCTGCAGGTTTCATGTTGGCCCACACAACACTAATGGCTTCCTTTCAGTCTGTGGAATTGGGTATGTCTGTGTATATATAGTATATAGGTTTTTTTTGTAAAGTGTTCATGTACCTTTTCTAGGCCAACTGTCAAAAAGGAGGGTATATTTTTCCTTTTAAGAAAGCACTATGAATAAGCCTTAGTAGTTGATTGTGTAGGAACATTTCCTACCACAATAATTGCTCTGGGCTTCATTTGTAATAGGTTTGATTCATATTTCAGTTGCCCACAAAAGTTCCCCCATAATACATGATTTTTCAATGTAACATCCCTGTAGACAACATGCTGGGAGACATTATGAATTGCCTCTGTTGAATTTTGTATTAATTGCTTAAGGTATAGCATGCAGGAGTATTTACTGTTTCAATTTTATTTTTAGATCTGTCCTTTTGGAATTAGTGTCCAAAATTAGTAGATCATTAGTAATCAATTGGGTCTTTTTCCTGATGCCTTATAATCCATTCACCAAATAGCTATTTGCATTAGCTTATTTTTAACTGAATGGATTTAAATGTCTAAACTCCTGGATACTGATTCCATCCAAAAGGCAACCATGTCATCAGAAGCTTTAATAAGGCTATACAAACATGTTATACTGCTTGTGTTTTTGTTCCAGTTTCATAAGTTTTGTCTTTTGGAATGAAACATATCTAATTGCATTATTTATACTGTATTATTTTAGGTTCGGAGTACAACTTTGAAGTCTCAGCATGAAGGAGACTGAGAACCAGACTGTTCCTCTCAATTCTACAAGCCCTGGAGATACCTCTCATACTTCTACTTCGGACTCTAAAGACCCCCAGGACACCATGCAACTTAAAAAGGAAATTTCATTGCTTAATGGGGTCAGCCTCATTGTGGGCAATATGATTGGCTCAGGAATTTTTGTGTCACCCAAGGGTGTGCTTATTTACTCTGCTTCTTATGGCCTGTCTCTAATACTTTGGTCTTTGGGGGGCATCTTCTCAGTTATCGGGGCCCTTTGCTACGCAGAGCTGGGTACTACCATCAAAAAATCTGGAGCAAGCTATGCTTACATACTTGAAGCCTTTGGTGACTTTGTTGCCTTTATCAGACTGTGGACCTCTCTACTCATCATCGAACCCACAAGCCAAGCTGTCATCGCTATTACCTTCGCAAATTACCTGGTGCAGCCCGTCTTTCCATCTTGTTACCCGCCTTATATGGCATCCAGGTTGATTGCTGCTGCTTGCGTGTGTCAGTATTATGGTTACAATATGTAGTATTGCTTATGACAATTGCTGTTATTTAGATTTGTGAACATCTTTTATACTGATGTGCACTGCAGGTTGGTCCATGAAATAAGGTAATAGGGTTAAAGGCAGAGGCTGTCTGGCAGACTAGAATATTTAATACTGGTAGGAGGGCACACTATAATCATCGTACAGGAACAGAACTTTCCTTACCATAAAGGGTTAAACATGCACAACCATGGGTTATTGACTGACTAGGCTAGACCTGGAAGCTGCATATTTACAACCTAGCTCTTTCTATATTTGTTAATATGACCAATAACAGAGCTACCAACTTGAAGCTTGTTTGAGCCACATGGACCTCCAAAGCTTTTACTTATTTTTTGGATATGATCCAGTTTGTCGTCTTTGTAGGATATTGTGTATTTAGCTTATTAATCTGATTGGAAGTCATAACATGCAGAGGAGAGTTTTCCACATGGACTGAAGGTGTGCCATGAATTATTTTTTTATTTATAAAACAATGTATGTTGTTTTCAGGCAAAAACTAACACTATTTTTTGTGCCACAATTGTGGACGTTTAAATGAAAAAATTGCTCCCCATTTGACATAAGCTTATTCAGTTGGGCTTATATAAAAAAGGTGCATAAACACTATCTGAAGTACCAAAAGGAAGATATGGGACAGCATAAGCTTGTCCCTTCCTCACAATATTGCCTGTCTTGCAGAGAACTCACTCTGTCTCAGTGATATAATAAACACATATTTACTAAAAAAGTTAAAGAAACAACTTTTCAGAAACAGAATTTTCTTAAATACAAAAAGCAATAGGGGCTCCACTGAGGCAGGGATTGATGTAAAGGACCTATAATCACATTATAATCACAGCGCTTTAAAATCGCTTTAAAATATAAAACCGGAAAATGTTGAGTAGGTGATACCTTACATTGGCTAAGTCAATAATAAAATGCAAACTTTCAGGACTACTTTTACTTGGCACCATTTTAAGGATATATGTTAAAGTTAATTCATAGATTTTTTTTGTAGTATATATAAACATGCAAATATAAACATGTAAGCTATACTTTTATACTTTTTTTTTTGACCCTAGGTCTCATCACATTTATAAACTGTGCGTATGTAAAATGGGGGACAAGGGTGCAGGATCTTTTCACCTATGCAAAGGTCATTGCATTAATTGCTATTATCATAACTGGCATTGTCAAGCTCTCTCAAGGTGAGAAAAATGTACAGAATCTCTTTCCTCAAAAGCTAATTACAATTAAAAATTATTTATTTCCATTTTATTATGCTGAATGTAGAATGGTACTTACATATATAACTGCCAAAGGTCTGGTAAAAATTATGCTTGGTGCCATTTTTATTAGTAGGGGAAAAGTTAAATCAGAGGGAAAATGATGCAACCCAACTTCCTAACCATATCTCTTTCCCTAGGACAAACAGAGAACTTTGAGGATTCATTTGCAGGGTCATCATGGGACGCCGGTGAGATCTCTTTAGGACTGTACTCTGCTCTTTTCTCTTATTCGGGTTGGGACACGTTGAATTTTGTAACAGAAGAAATTAAGAACCCAGAAAGGTAAATCATGATACTGTAATACAGTGCTGTCCAACTGGCGGCCTACGACCCCCTCCTGTCTGCCTGCTTTGATGGCTTATCTTTGTCTAAGATTTAAATGGTATCAGTACAGATATTAACTGGCCCCCCTGCATGGTTCACACCTCAGATTCAGGCTGTAATCGCCCTGTATTTTTTAAACATGTAATCCTGCGTACTGTTCACACTTTTTAATCTCTGCATTGTTCACCCCCTGCATTGTTCACACCTCAGGCTCAGACTATAAGCACCCACATTGTTCACATATTCCCCCCCCTTAGACTGTAGGAGCAGTGCCAGCATTGTGTCACTGTATGTACTCCTTAAAAAAGGGGAGTGGTCAAAACTGTCTTCCGTTTTCAGCCCTCCACTGTGTATGCTAAAGAAATTCCGGCCCTCGGCACCACAGAAGTTGGACAGCGCTGCTGTAATATGTTAATATAAAGGACCTATAAAGAGTTTATTGTCAGTTTAATTCAATTGACGACCCAGGGTTCTTCTGTTTATGCAGGCTACTGGTACATGTGGACCTAAAGTACCATTTTTTTGTCACAGAATCACAAATTAACAACATATGTTTTAGACAAACACCTCTTACCTTCAGGAACTCTTCTTAGAAAAGACGAGGGGAATAAAAGTTGTTTGGCCTGATTTAACTCTTTAAGTGCCAGCAGAATTTCGGTAGGCAAACTATATATTGTCTTTTTCAGGAGAACCTGAGCTTTCCACTTCTGGAACAAGATTTAGAGCTCGAAATACAAAAAAAAAAAGAAAAATTTATATTTTTCCTGATATAGGGATTTATACCAGAAACATGTTTCATTTTATGGACAAAAATTCAACTGATTCGAAAAGCCTTTTGTCTCCCGAACGTGCCAATACCTGATATGTATAGCTTTATGGAGATTTCTCACTTCTATAGATCAAAAACTCCCAGCAGTATATTACCAAATTTTCAAAGCATTACAGCAGAATACAGCATACTTTAGATTCCAAAGCCAAAAATCCTGGAACATTAGGTTAACCCCAGGAAATATATATATATTTTTGAAAAGAACACATTCTGCCGAATCCGAAATGGGTAACCATGTCTTTCAACTCTTTAAAAAAAGCAATGCTTTCCTGAATTTCGCAGTTTCTATAAAAAATTATGAAAATTCAAAAAAATCACCTCAAAGCTTCCACTTTCAAGCACCTTATCTCCCACATAGCATTAGGTACCACAATAACACATCCTAAATATGAAAGCCAAGGGTCCATTGAACAGATTGATGCCCATTGTGCATAACTAAAATCTGGAATTTAGAGACCCCAAAAGGAAGTTAGTACATACAAATTGCCCCGGAGATCTCTTTATCTACTGAAAATTCAACATGTTTACTGCATTTTCTGTGGGGTAAAAAGACAAAAAAATACATTCACCCCCCCAAAACCATATATTGTCGGAAAGTGCACATTCTGGTGAATTCAAAATGGGCACCAATGTCTTTCTACTCCAAACTACAGAGTTGCAATGCTTTCCCAAAATTGTCGGTTTTGATGAAATCTCCCACATAGCATTAGGTACCAAGAAAACGCATCCTAAATAAGAAAGCTAAGGGTCCACTGAACAGTTTGATGCCCATTGTGCATAGGATCACTGATGTTATCTGGCATGTAGAGACCCCAAAAGGATGTTAGTGCATTCAAAGTGAATACGCTGCAATATAAGCTACTGGCATGTGTATTATGTGCCATATGATCCCCTAACACTGCAGAGACCCTAGAAAACCATATATTTTCCGAAAGTACACATTCTGACATTCTTTGTCACAAAGCTTGCGTTTTACTTCATTATGTACCCCCGCATTTTGTAACATATCAACATAAAACATTCTTAATATGAACGCCAGGGGTTTACTGAGCAGTTTGATGCCCTATATGCATAGATTTACCAAACTATCTGGTGTACAGAGGATGCCAAATTGAAATACAGCAGACAAATCTTTTTCCTAGTGATATCTGCAGTCAGAATCACAGTTTGAGTATTATGGTTTGGGCAAATTAGTTTTACAGACAAAGTCAAGCGAACAACAACTATGCATAACTGAAAATGCAATAAAATGGCTAAAAATGCACCAAAATCACAGAAAATTTAATAAAAACACCAAAATAATAAACAAAAGGTATTGCGCAGTGAACATGCTATCGCAGTGGCAATAAAACATTTTTCAGGCAAGAAAAAAAATGATGCAATAAAAAAACAAAACACAAAATTACATAAGTGTGTGTACACTAGGCAAAATGTGTTTTTTGTGCAAGTAAGTGTGAGTGTTGTAAGTGCTGTGAATGTGTGAAACCCCCCCAAAATGTGTGTGTGTGTGAGTATAAGTGTGTATGTAATTTTTAACACCTACCTGGGACAAGCAATCACACACATCCTCTAGAGGTGGGAGGAAGGGATCCAGAAATCTGATCTGCAGCTTATCCCTGCGATCCATGAGTGTGCAGAGGGAGGGGGAAGCAGGAAATGTCAGACACGTACAAACAGCATGCCTGACTTCTCCTATGGGGCCCCTGGGCACCATCCAGCCCCTTCTTAAAGCTTATATACTGTATCAGCCAGTACGACTAATTTGGGGAGGGAATTCCACAACTTCACAGCTCTTACAGTAAAAAAAACCTTTCTGAATATTTAAATGGAACCTCCCTTCTTCTAAACAGAGTGGGTGTCCTCGTGTCCGTTGGAAGGACCTACTGTTAAATAAAGCATTAGAGAGCTTATTATATGATCCCCTTATATATTTATACATAGTTATCATGTCACCTCTTAAACGCCTCTTCTCCAGTGTAAACAGACCCAACTTGGCCAGTCTTTCATAACTGAGACTTTTCATACCCTTTACCAGTTTAGTTGCCCTTCTCTGGACCTCTCTAATTCAATAATGTCCCGTTTGAGCACTGGAGACCAAAACTGAACAGCATATTCTAGATGGGGCCTTACCAGCGCTCTGTAAAGGGGAAGAATAACACCCTCCTCCCTTGAATCGATACCCTTTTTAATACAGCTCAAAACCTTGTTTGCCCTTGCAGCTGCTGTCTGGCATTGCTTGCTACAGCCAAGTTTATTACCTACAAGGACTCCAAGGTCCTTCTCCATTATGGATTTGCCTAGTGCAGTCCCATTAAGGATATAAGTGGCTTGCATATTTTTATATCCCAGGTGCATGACCTTACATTTATCCACATTAAATCTCATCTGCCACTTAGCTGCCCAGATTGCCAGTTGGTCAAGATCCTGCTGCAAGGATGCCACATCCTTGATAGAATTGACTGGTCTGCAGAGTTTTGTGTAATCTGCAAACACTGATACATTACTCATAATACCCTCCCCTAAGTCATTTATGAACAAGTTAAACAAAAGTGGACCCAGTACAGAACCCTGAGAGACCCCACTGAGAACCTTACTCCAAGTAAAGAATGTACCATTAACAACCACCCTCTGTACCCGATCCTGTAGCCAGTTTTCTATCCATGTGGAAACGACTTCACTAAGACCAATAGACCTTAGTTTAGAAAGCAGTCATTTGTGGGGAACGGTATCAAATGCTTTGGCAAAATACAGATAGATTACATCTACTGCATCCCCACTATCCAGCTTCTTACTTACCTCATTATAAAAAGCAATTAAATTGGTCTGACATGACCTGTCCTTCATAAAGCCATGCTAATTACTGCTCATAATGCCATTCTCCAGTACATAATTTTGTATGTGATCCCTTAACAAGCCCTCAAATAACTTGCCCACCACGTATGTCAAACTTACAGGCCTATAATTGCCAGCCTGAGCTGTCTTTTTAAATATAGGAATGACATTAGCCTTCTTCCAATCCATAGGTACCATACCTGATGAAAGTGAGTCTGAGAATATTCGAAACAAAGGCCAGTGTAAATCTGACCCTAGCTCTCTCAGTACCCGAGGGTGTATTCCATCTGGCCCAGGTGCCTTATTTACATTTATCTTTATATACAGTGGTGTGAAAAACTATTTGCCCCCTTCCTGATTTCTTATTCTTTTGCATGTTTGTCACACAAAATGTTTCTGATCATCAAACACATTTAACTATTAGTCAAAGATAACACAAGTAAACACAAAATGCAGTTTTTAAATGAGGGTTTTTATTATTTAGGGAGAAAAAAAATCCAAACCTACATGGCCCTGTGTGAAAAAGTAATTGCCCCCTGAACCTAATAACTGGTTGGGCCACCCTTAGCAGCAATAACTGCAATCAAGCGTTTGCAACAAGTCTTTTACAGCGCCCTGGAGGAATTTTGGCCCACTCATCTTTGCAGAATTGTTGTAATTCAGCTTTATTTGAGGGTTTTCTAGCATGAACCGCCTTTTTAAGGTCATGCCACATCTCAATAGGATTCAAGTCAGGACTTTGACTAGGCCACTCCAAAGTCTTCATTTTGTTTTTCTTCAGCCATTCAGAGGTGGATTTACTGGTGTGTTTTGGGTCATTGTCCTGCTGCAGCACCCAAGATCGCTTCAGCTTGAGTTGACTAACAGATGGCCGGACATTCTCCTTCAGGATTTTTTGGTAGACAGTAGAATTCATGGTTCCATCTATCACAGCAAGCCTTCCAGGTCCTGAAGCAGCAAAACAACCCTAGACCATCTTACTACCACCACCATATTTTACTGTTAGTATGATGTTGTTTTTCTGAAATGCTGTGTTACTTTTACGCCAGATGTAACGGGACACGCACCTTCCAAAAAGTTCAACTTTTGTCTCGTCGGTCCACAAGGTATTTTCCCAAAAGTCTTGGCAATCATTGAGATGTTTTTTAGCAAAATTGAGACGAGCCATAATATTCTATTTGCTTAAAAGTGGTTTGCGCCTTGGAAATCTGCCATGCAGGCCGTCTTTGCCCAGTCTCTTTCTTATGGTGGAGTCGTGAACACTGACCTTAATTGAGGCAAGTGAGGCCTGCAGTTCTTTAGATGTTGTCCTGGGGTCTTTTGTGGCCTCTCGGATGAGTTGTCTCTGCGCTCTTGGGGTAATTTTGGTCGGCCGGCCACTCCTGGGAAGGTTCACCACTGTTCCATGTTTTTGCCATTTGTGGATAATGGCTCTCACTGTGGTTCGCTGGAGTCCCAAAGCTTTAGAAATGGCTTTATAACCTTTACCAGACTGATAGATCTCAATTACTTTTGTTCTCATTTGTTCCTGAATTTCTTTGGATCTTGGCATGATGTCTAGCTTTTGAGCTTTTGGTCTACTTCTCTGTGTCAGGTAGCTCCTATTTAAGTGATTTCTTGATTGAAACAGGTGTGGCAGTAATCAGGCCTGGGGGTGACTACAGAAATTGAACTCAGGTGTGATAAACCACAGTTAAGTTATTTTTTAACAAGGGGGGCAATCACTTTTTCCACACAGGGCCATGTGGAGTTTGGAGTTTTTTTTCTCCCTTAATAACGTAAACCTTCATTTAAAAACTGCATTTTGTGTTCAATTATGTTATCTTTGACTAATAGTTAACGGTTTTTGATGAGCAGAAACATTTAAGTGTGACAAACATGCAAAAGAATAAGAAATCAGGAAGGGGGCAAATAGTTTTTCACACCACTGTATGTTGGGCACATTAACCCCTCCCAAATGGCAGACTTTACCAGTATAAGGGCATCTCTGCATTGTATTAACTGGGAAAGGCTTATCACAGGCAGGGCCGGATTTCTACTTGGGGCGCCCCAAGGCCGCCCCCATTCTGCGCCCCCCCCCACCCCCGCCGCGTAAACGCGCTTAACTTAGAACTCCCATACGGAGCAGTGGGGAGATGTCCCCATTGCTCCGTATGGGAGCAAAATGTTAACATTTGCTTGTGGCGGGGCGGCATGCCGCCCCTGTGTATTTGCCGCCCTAGGCCCGGGCCTTTGTGGCCTCGCCACAAATCCGGGCCTGATCACAGGGTTAGACATAGAAGGAAAATGGAATATATTTTAAATATTCCCCTTGTAAGCAAGGAAAGACATCGCAAAGTAAAACCTTTATGGTGTTAAGGTTGGCAAGAAAAAACATGCTTTTAAAGCATTCAATTTACCTGGGACAGCAGAAACTTTTATCAGGAAAGCTAAAATAGAGATGAAAAGGGGAATTGCAGCTAGGATTAAAAGAAATCTAAAATTGCTTGCTTACTAACAGGCTGGTGGCTGGTTGAATCAACTTGCTTTTCACTTCAACAAAAAAGGGATAAGTATTTTTTATTAACTTTATTCAAAATCTTTGTGTTTTTTAACTGTTGGGTTTAATTTTTTCAAAAGTATTTGCTGTTTATGGTGATACTTTACAAAGTTTGGTGAACTATGAGGCTTACAGCAGGTTTGCCAGAAGTAACATTCCTTTGTAATTACCCTCGGTTTGAGGTGGGTGGGGTTTGATTAGTTCACCTGGACAGACTGTATAAATAGACCTACTGGCACTCCAGTGGAGATTGCTCTGGTGGTTGGTGCTCTGTAAGTGATTGCTCTTGAAGTGGGGTCTCTGTAAGTGGAGTTCTAAAGACAGGAGTTACAAACTAAGGGAGTTTAAAACAAGGTACTAAGTTTGCATTTATTCAAAGTCTTTTCACCTATTTCTGTTTAACTGTTTCTGTAACTGGGAGAATGAGTGGCAGCAACATTGAAGGTCTGACGCAGTGCACATCCTGCCACATGTATGCAGTTGTGGAACAACAGTTCCAAAGTGCATACCTCTGTTGTGGTTGTGAGCGAATTGCCACTTTAGAGGCTCGCGTTAGAGCCCTAGAGGGACAAGTTGCAACACTGCGTTCGATTGACAATCTTGAGAGAAGTCTCTTGCTTACTGAGCAAGATCTAGCGGGGTCAGATAGTGTGGGGGGGGGCAGCGAAAGGATGATAAGGCAGTAAGCTGGGTGACCGTTAGACAATCTAGTGTGGGGATTTGCGCATCCCAACAGATTTGCCAAATTGTGTGAAGAAGATGGAAGTGTGGACTAGTGGTTCTAGATGAGGCTGATTTCTCTAACAGCCGGGAGACCAGTTTCTCTAGTAGTGATGGGGAGGAGAGCAGAGCTAGGCCTAAACAGATGGTGGTTATAGGGGATTCGATCATTAGGAAAGTGGACAGGGTAATCTATCGCTTCGACCGAACAGTTTGCGGTCTTCCTGGTGCCAGGGTTCGGCATGTAGTTGATCGGGTTGACAAATTATTGGTCTTGGTACATATCGGTACTAATGACAAAATGAACGGTAGGTGGAGAACCTTAAAGAGTGAGTTCAGGGATCTAGGCTCTTAAGATTAAGCAAAGGTCCTCCAAGGAAATTTTGCCGGTGCCACGTGCAAGTTTAGGGAGACAGCGGGAGCTTAGGGACCTAATGCGTGGCTAAAGTCTTGGTGTAGGAAGGGTTTGGGTTCCTAGAGCACTGGGCTGACTTTTCTTTGGGGTACAATCTTTACAGCCGTGACGGATTGCACCTCAACAGAAGGAGGTCTGCTTTGCTAAGGGAGAGAATGGTTAAGAGGCTGGAGGAGTGTTTAAACTAGATAAGGGGGGGGGTGTGGGTGAGCTAGAGTTTTATGGGAAAGCTATGTGTAGACGGGGCAGTGGGACTAGTAAAGGGTTGTGGGGGAGGAGTGAGGGGGGGCATATAGTTTATCAGATAAGGAGCTTCCATTGTTACAAGGGAAACAGACTAATTTTCACCTTAGCTCTAACTCTCCGTTAGCTAATGTAAACATCAGAGGGAGAAGTAATAATCTCCGCTGCATGCTAGCTAATGTTCAAAGCTTGTCGGGTAAATTAGGGGAGGTAGAGGCTATTGTATGTATTTGTATGATTTAATTGGTATCACTGAGACCTGGTGGGATGAAAAATGCGACTGGGCTGTGAATTTAAATGGTTATACACTTTTTAGGAGGGACAGAGAGATTAAAAAGGGTGGAGGTGTTTGTTTTTATGTAAATTCAGATTTAAAGCCATGTAATAAAGACATTACCAATGAAAACGTCAAATCTCTTTGGGTAGAAATTTCAGTAGGGCTGAAGGTCACAAAGAAAATGATCATTTGTGTATGCTATAAACCACCCTGTATAGATGAGGGGGATGAGACCCAGCTACTGTTGCAAATGGAGGAGGCTTCAAAACTGGGTCAAGTTGTTATTATGGGGGACTTTAATTATCCGGACATTGACTGGAGTAATGGGGTGAATAAGGCAGAAAAAGCTAGTAGGTTTGTAAATATGCTAAATGAAAACTTTTTATTTCAGGCGATTCATGAACCTACTAGGAATGACTATTTTGGACCTGGTGATATCTAATAACACTGAACTAATCTCTAACATTTGTGTGGGGTGAGCATTTGGGGAACAGTGATCACAACATGGTCTCCTTTGAGATAATGCTGCAGAGACAGCTCTATAAGGGATTAACTAAAACGCTGGATTTTAGACGTGCAGACTTTGCCGGTATAAGGGCATCTCTGCAATGTGTCAACTGGGAAAGGCTTTTCATAGGGTTAGACACAGAAGGAAAATGGAACATCTTTAAAACATTGCTTTGCAGGTATACACAACAGTATATTCCCCTTTTAAGCAAGGCGAGGCATCGCAAATCAAAACCTTTATGGCTGAATAAAAGTGTTAGTGTCAAGGTTGATTAGTTAGCTGGGACAGCAGAAACTTTCATCAGGTACAAGGAAGCAAATAAAGTATGCAAAACAGCTATCAGGCAAGCTAAAATAGAGATGGAAAGGAATATTGCAGCTAGGAGTAAAAAGAATCCAAAATTATTTTTTAATTATGTGAATAGTAAAAAAAATGAAGGAAGAAGGGGTGGGAACCTTATTATCATGGGGGGGGGGGGGGGGGGGTAAGCTAATGAAGGCTTCCCTTTTAATATGCCCAGTTCTAGTAATTTAGCTACTGATGCATGGGTCACTCAGGAGGAAATTCAAAAGAGACTGAACATGTAAATGTAAACAAAGGTCCAGGACTGGATGGGATTCATCCCGATGGGATTCATCCCAGGGTATTAAATGAGCTGAGCACTGTGATTGCCAAGCGTCTTCACATAATTTTTCAGGATTCGTTGAGGTCTGGCATGGTGCCGAGAGACTGGGGAATTGCTAATGTGGTCCCGTTATTTAAAAAGGGATATCGCTCTCAGCCTGAAAACTATAGGCCTGTTAGTCTGACATCAGTAGTAGGAAAGCTTTTGGAAGGGGTAATAAGGGATAGGGTACTTAAATACATTGCAGTTCACAATATTATAAGTTTGTGCCAGCATGATTTTATGCGTAACAGATCTTGCCAGACTAATTTAGTCGCCTTTTATGAGGGTGAGCAAGAACCTCGATGCTGGAATGGCAGTTTGTCATCTACTTGGACTTTGCTAAAGCGTTTGATACAGTTCCTCACAGAAGGTTAATGATCAAATTGAGGAATATTGGCCTAGAACATATTATTTGTAATTGGATAGAGAACTGGCTGAAGGATAGATTACAAAAAGTGGTGGTAAATGAAACATTTTTTAATTGGGCCAGTGTGGTTAGTGGAGTACCGCAGGGGTCAGTCCTTGGTCCTTTGCTTTTTAACTTGTTTATAAATTACCTGAGAGTGGGCATAGAAAGTACTGTTTCTGTTTTTTCTGACAATACTAAACTGTACAAAGCTATAGGTTTGATCAGGGCCGGTCTTACCAACTGCGGGGCCCAATTGGAACCATTTTTGCGGGGCCCCCTTAGTACATTGTGAATTATTTCTTTGTACAGGGGAATCCCTATGCTGCCATAGTTTTATAGTTTTTCAGGCTGTTCCTGCTGAATTGTGCTTAATACAAGCACACCTCCCAACATTTAAAAAAATTAGTATAGGGACAAAAAGCTCTGCCGGGTGCAGTGCGGCAAACGTTTTTTTTTGCCATGTCCATGGAAAGAATGCAATTTGCCCTGCAGTGTACTCCCATTCCCTGACTCACCCAACACTAGCAGAACAGAGCAGCACTGAGCAGCATTCATGTAGCCATTATATTGAGCATGAATGCTGAATTGTGCTTTGTACAAGGGAATCCCTATGCTGCCATAGTTTTATGGTATCTCTCTGTACTGACTATGAGCAAACTTAAGGGGCTGTTCCTGCTGAATTGTGCTTAGTACAGGGGAATCCCTATGCTGCCATAGTTTTATGGTATCTCTCTGTACAGGCTACAAGCAAACTTAGGGGTCTGTTCCTGCTGAATAGTGCTGCTTTTAATCAAGGAGCATGGGAAATGGCTCATACAAAGCATTATAAGCAGCAATATAGCATAATCAATGTAAAATTCCTACTCCTGCATTTTCCTGCACTTAAGGTGGAAATGGTGCTATGGGTGCCATTGTCCTTACCCACTAATAGAACCAGTCCTCAGATGAGAATGCCAAATAAGGGGCCCCGCGCTGCATTGACAAACAGGAGTTTTTACTCCCCCCTCCCTTCCACCCACAGACATTGAAGCTCATTTCTCCCCCGCTGAGTTATTTAAAAAAAAAAAAAAAAAAAAACCTGTGCACGGACTGCTACTTACATATACAGCTTATCTTTAAGATTTCAGTGAAATCGCGCAAGTTTCCTCTCAAGGCAACTTGCGTGATTTCACTGAAATCGTGCTGCCGCGTATGCCATCCCACCGGTGATTTACATTTTCGCCAGTGGGATGGCAATCTGGGGAGATTAGTTGCCCGCGAACAGGGAGTTTTGTCGCAGGCGACTAATCTCCCCGTGTGCCAGAGCCCTTAGGACGGTGAGCGCAAAGGTTCATTAACTCAAATTTGTCCAATCGCATTGCATGCACAGCGGGGGAGAAATGAGCTTCAATGCAGCGCGGGGCCTGATTGGGCACAATCGGTTCAATCAGGCTAGGACCTGCCCTGGGTTTGATGGAGGATGCTGCCACTTTGCAGAGCGATTTGACAAAATTGGAAAACTGGGCAGTAAAATGGAAAATGAGATTCAATGTTGAAAAATGCTAAGTTATGCACTTTGGAAGAAATAATATAAATGCGAGTTACAACTAAATGGTAGTGTGTTGGGGGTGTGTTAGACAAAAGTTGTCTAATTCCAAGCAGTGTCATTCAGTCGCTACTAAAGCAAATAAAGTGCTGTCTTGCATAAAAAAGGGCATTGACTCAAGAGATGAGAACATAAATTTGCCTCTTTATAGGTCTCTGGTAAGGCCTCACCTTGAGGATGCAGTGCAGTTTTGGGCTCCAATCCTTAAAGGAGAAGGAAAGGTAAAAACTAAGTCAGCTTTATTAGAAAGGTCTATGTAAATACAACCATAAGCACTCACAGAAACGCTGCACTGAGTTCTCTATCAAAAGAAACTGGATTTCTCATCTCCTTCCTTGTCTCTGTAATTCCTGTGCCAGAGTCTGTGCAGCTCTCTACTCTCTCCTGCTCCCTCCTCCCCCCCTCCTTCAAGAATGCTAAGAACTCCCTCCCCCCCCCTTAAAAATGTGTGATCTGAACCATTCAGCAGGAAGCTTTCTCATAGTGTTACAAACTGCGCATTTACAGGGGTCTTGGTGCAGGAGCGTGGCATTATGGGAATTTTCTTTACAGAGCTCAGCGTTTATTTTCCTATGAGGCTTCTGATCATCTGAACAGTAGAAATATGAGGAGACTTTATGGGCACTATCGAGAGAACTGAAGGTATGCCTGCAATTTGAGATTAAATCTTTATTAGCCTTTCATTCTTCTTTAAGAAGGATATTAATGAGCTGGAAAGAGTGCAGAGACATGCATCTAAACTGGTAAAGGGGATGGAAGATTTAAACTATGAGGTCAGACTGTCAAGGTTGGGGTTGTTTTCTCTGGGAAAAAAGGCGCATGCGAGGAGACATGATTACTTTGCAATTTAGAGGGGATTATAGACAGTGAGTGGTTTTTTTCCCCATAAAAACAATCAGCGCACTAGGGGCCACCGCTTTAGATTAGAGGAATGGAACTGTCATTTGAAGCAGCGTAGGTGGCAAGGGTGGGCTAAGCTGACCGGGCGGCCTAGGCAACCCGGTCGGCCACCTTGCCCCTGCACCTTCCACCCCCCCTTTTGCATGTGCTTTGGTGCGCATGCGCATTACTTTAAGAAAATGTATGGTTTTCTAAGGTCTCCGTACTGTTGCGGGGTCTTATGGCACATAATACACATGCCGGTAGCTTATATTGTCGTGTATGCACTTTGCATGCACTAACTTGCCTTCCTCTGGAACAACTAGCAGTTAGGCAGGTTATATAGAGGCATTATGGTTGAACGTGATGGATGTACATCTTTTTTCAACTAACTATGTTACTATGTTATTATGTAATTTCATTTTAAGGTCTCTAAATGCCAGATACATCGGTGATCCTATGCATAATGGGCATCAAACTGTTCAGTGGACCCTTGGCTTTCATATTTAGGATGTTTTTTCTTGGTACCTAATGTTATGTTGGAGATATGATGCTTGAAAGTGGAAGCTTTGAGGTGATTTTTTTAGAATTTTCATAATTTTTTATAGAAACTACTACATTCAGAAAAGCATTGCTGTTTGGTACTTAGGAGTTGGAAGACATGGTTACCCATTTCAGATTTGGCAGGATGTGTTCTTTTCAAAAATATATGGTTTCCTGGTGTTAACCTAATGTTGCAGGATTTAAGCCTTTATAATCTAAAGTATGCCGTATTCTGCTGTAATGCTTTGAAAATTTGGTCATTTACTGCTAGGATCTATAAAAGGCAGAAATCTCCATGAAACTATACATATCAGGTATTGGCACGATCGGAAGGCATGAGGCTTTCCAAATCAGTTGAATTTTTGTCCATAAAATAAAATACTTTTCTGGTATAATCCTATATCATGAAAAATATAAATTCCCCCCCGCCCCAGTAAATGCCCCAAAAATGAGAGAGCACTGAATGTTTACAAAACATCTGGCACTAAGGGAAACTGAAATGTGAAATTCTGCTGGCACTTAAAGGGTTAAAATATAACAACCTGTACATACAGGTGCTCTTAAATAAATAATATTCATTGTCTAAAACAGTATCTTTAGAACATTCTTAACCCACCTACTGCTGTTTTGGTCAGCACTTTGTTTAGTACCAGGTCTGGCACCCATTAGGCTGATGCCACACGCGGCGTAGGGCTGATATTTTCGGCAAGCGGAAAAACGCTTGCCGAAAAATCAGCCCTACGCCTCCTACGTGTGCCTGCACCCGAATGAATGGGATACGCTCGGGTGCAGGCAAATGTAGCCGATATATGCATGAAAACGCGAGAATGCAAAGTCTCGCGTTTTCATGCGTATATCGACTACATGTGCCTGCACCCGAGCGTATCCCATTCATTCGGGTGCAGGCACACGTAGGAGGCGTAGGGCTGATTTTTCGGCAAGCGTTTTTCCGCTTGCCGAAAATATCAGCCCTACGCCGCGTGTGGCATCAGCCTTAGCAATGCAGTGATGGTGAGACAAATTTGGGGGCTGTTTAGAATTGAAAGTGCATCAGTATGATTTAATATACTTTAGAAAACAATATTTGTAAGATTAATTCTTGACATGGTTATATCAGGATCTGTTGCAGAATATAAATGTTAAAAATAGTCCAAGGCATTAGAGTTATAGTTTATAAAGATATACACATATCTACACAACCAACCTTATAGCGCATTTTGTTTTTAATCTCTTTATAACAACTAATTTGCTTGGTTTTAGGAATCTACCGTTGTCCATTGGGATTTCCATGCCACTCGTCACCATTATATATATTTTGACAAATGTAGCTTATTATACTGTTTTAGATTTCAACGCTGTTGTTGCAAGTGAAGCAGTTGCAGTGGTGAGTGGGCTTGTTTTAACTTAATGTCTATATAACCCCAGAATACACCCAGACTTCAAATGCAGAATAGTTTTTTACATCTCAGACTAATCCAGTATCAACTTGATACTGACTGATGAAAATATATTGCTTTTATTCTATACAGTACATATTGACCATGCTTTCTGTTGGAGATATACTTGAGCATAACCAATTTGTTTTTAGCTTTGCAGTTTACTACTTTTTAATTTTTTTATATAGCAAAAATTCGACATGCTCCCTCAAATATTTGCTTAGCTTAATTAACCTAATATAATAAACCTGAAATCACACTTGTTCAGACTGTTGATTTATGTGTGCTGAAATCGGCTCCATAAAAGTGAATCACTTGTTCAAATTAGCAAATCACAATTTGACCATTTAATTCTGTGGTCATTTGGTCTAATGATTGCAACATACTGCCTCCAGCCTGGACCTCATTTATATTCTTATAACATTAGCTTTAGGTGGCTACAGGTCTGATAATTAATCTCTATGCAGAAATGTGTCCTACCATACAATGTGTATTAAAATCCGTTACAAATTAGCCTTGTATTTTTATATACTATAGTGACTATACTGCTTCCTTAAATGCTGGGCTTGTTTTTGGCTGGTAAAAACTCTATTCATGTGTATAAAGTTTTTTTAAGAGAAAGTCAGAGTTAACCCTTTCATAAATATGCCCCTTAAAATCCTATATTGAGTATGCCACTTAGTGTAGCATTGCTAGCCTAATTCTAGTTGAGCTTCTTCTGAATTCTTCCTGACTTTAAAATTGGATCAACATACCTTTGTGTTTTTCCACTTGCTATAAAAGAACCCAATATATTAACTAATACAGTCACCAATTTTTTGGCGAAGCGAAACTGGACAGAATTGCTCATGGCTGTTTAAAAAGTGCTTCAGTAACAAAATGTTACCATTTTCTGGGGACATAATATGACATAGTAATAGAAATCACAACTTTTGCATCAGCTCTAGCTATCCATTCACTGGTTGGCTGTTTTAAAGCAAATAGCTGATTGTTTGCTATGGGTTAACTTACGTGAGCAAAGCTTTGCATTATTTATTATTACCACCTTTATGTAAAATGGTATACTTTTTATGCAATTACAAAGTATTTTTTTTTAATAAACTGGAAGTATATTGCCACACGATATTTTGTAATGTGAGGACTTCCTGAAATGTATTACAGGTATGGGATCCATTATCTAGAAACCTATTATCCAGAAAGTTACAAAGATTTTTTTTCTTAAATATTTGCTTTTTCTCTGTACAAGTAAAACAGTAGCTTGTACTTAAGTATCCAAATAAGATATCATTAATCCTTGTTGTAGGCAAAACAATTGTGTTTATTAAAAGTTTTGTATGACTTTTTTTAGTAGACTGTGGCACATTTACTAAATCTCTAATATTTTATTTTTAAAACTTAAAAAAAACTTATTTCCATGAATGTCTTACATTTACTAAAAAGTCTGAACTAAAGTCAGCGCAAGAAAAGTCACGAAGATTGCAAATTTTTCAACTTATCACATGAAAACCACAGCTTTTTTTGAATTGTTGCACAAAACAGCGTCAAAGATCCAGAACCTCTAAAGTTTTGTAGCAAAAGAAGGATCTTCCAGGAAAGGGAAGGGATATCTGCAAATGATTTTTACATGATCTCGGCAAGTTTTAGCTGGTGAATTGTCTGATTCGGATTTGTAGCCATTTGGATGCATAGTAAATCTCAAAAAAGTCTCAGCTTTTTTCCCCCCGTGACTAAAAATCCAAACTCTAAAAAAAAAATTAGACTGTTAGTAAATGACCCCACTATTGTATGGAGAGATCCCTTTATTTGGAAAAACCCAGGTCCTAAACATTCTGAAAAACAGGTCCCATACCTGTACAGCTATGCTGTCTGTACAGTTGGAGGATGTTTCCAAGATGTATTTACTAAGGACATTCTGCCAGACTTAAGTGTTTGTTTAAAAAAAACCCTGGATGCAATTCCTGGACAGCACTAAGACAAAATTGTGCCCGTTAAGGCTCATCACTTGTATCAGAGGTACAGCGAAGGAAAAATTGATTTTACTACCAATTTCATTGTATTACTTTGTGTAAAAAACACAACTTAAGTAGATGTTACAATCTATAAGTGGCCAGTATGAAACTGTAACAGGCCTTTTGATTTATTTATTGGTTAATGGCAACTCCAGTGTGGGTTTTTAATGTTCTAATCTCTGACTGGCTAATAATAAATATTCTGTAAAGCCAATATGTTGGTTCAGGATGACATACTTATTTTTTTATCCATGTTTCTCTTACTTTGTTTCTCTGTTTCCTCCCTTTTTTTCTTAGTCATTTTAATGTTCTAATTTTCTGCAAGAAAACCCATGTAATCTCACCTCCAAACCCCTTTTCTCCCATTATAATTAGACCTTCGCTGACATGGTATATGGAGTTTTCAGCTGGACAATACCTGTGGCTGTGGCACTTTCCTGTTTTGGTGGACTTAACTCCTCCATTCTAGCTGCCTCCAGGTAAAGCACTTTGCCATTAATAACCGCTACCTCCAACTAACTGCACTGGTGCAATTTAGTATATATGTTGGCAAAGGTATTATATAACTCCAACTTTCACAGTGCTGTACAACATATCAAATATACATCAAGCATATATATATTACATATGAGTGATAACTAGTAAATGAGTTGAAGATGGCCCTGCTTATTAATAGAATATTTTGCCCTTCTCCTTTTATAATTGTTTGGTTTAATTTAGTTACCATTATTATTTTTGATTAAGTTACTGTTCTCAAAAAGAATCAGCATAAAACTTTAACTAATAGTAAATGTATGACCGTGCAGTGTAACCTTGAATTAATTTTCTAAACCCATAACCCTATAAAGTACAAATGAAAACATGCATGAACTTTAGTAGGTTTACAAGAGATATAAATATCAGAAATGTATTGACTGGTTTCTGTGTGTTACAGCTATGAAGCAAAATTACTCAGGTTTAGTATGTCTAAATCCGCGATGCTATGGTAAACAGCCATTAGCCCCAATCCTAAATCATTACCGCTATACAACGATGAAGTCTGATTGATCATATCTTCCACATTGTTTTGAAATAAAAGCCTGATAACAATTGTGGTTTAAGCACAGAGATATTGTCCTGCGGAATACCTCTTAGAGGGATTATGAAATAAATAATGCGCAAAAACTTTGCATCAGGTCTTGTAACCCCTAGCAACAATTAAATTTTTACTTGCAGACTGGTAGTACTTTACTTATTTATTTATTATTTAAATAAATAATTTATTATTTACTTATTTATTTACTTGCAGACTGGTAGTACTGGTAGTATATTGCTAGTACTTGTTTTCCCTTTTATAACTTCCTCCTAAATAAAATATACCAGTAGGTAGTATGTTGACATTGCCAGGTGATGTGGATGTAGGATACCTCCTCTATAATACTTTCAAGAGAATTTAATTGTCCTGTGTTATTTAACAACTAATTATGCATACTGCTAGGCCCTAAATGTGAGGGTGATGGTACATGGGGAGATTTGTCACCTTCTATTAAATCTGTGCTACTGCCTGAATTTGCATCAGGAGGCAACAGATCTCCCCATGTGCCATCACCCAAAGATTGTATCTTCATGAAACAATGCATGTTTCTCTAACATGCAAACATTTCATTCTCAATTATAAAACAAACCAGCTGCACAAAAGTACAGGCATAAAGCAGATTGCATAATTTATCCCTGGCTGTTATACATTGCAGCCTGTTTTCTTTGAAATTGAGTTTAAAAGTTTCACAGCAGGTGCGCTGACAAGTATGATTAATTAGAACAGTCCTCTCAAGAAATGGTTATTTTATTACTTACTCAGCATAACCAACTAAAAATAACACAGCAGTCATTAAATTTAGTCAGTCAGAATAAAACCATACATAGTTACATAGTTACATAGGGTTGAAAAAAGACCAGTGTCCATCAAGTTCAACCCATCCAAGTAAACCCAGCACACCCAACCCACACCTACCAATCTATACACTCACATACATAAACTATAAATACAACCACTAGTACTAACTGTTGTTTTTGGCAGCACAGACAAAACTGTAGCAACTACAGATTAACCCTCTCTAACTAAAGTACCGTATATACTCGAGTATAAGCCGATCCGAATATAAGCCGAGGTACCTAATTTTACCTAAGAAAACTGGAAAAACGTATTGACTCGAGTATAAGCCCCTCAATTTCATCGACCAACCAACGACTATATTGCATGTAGTTTGAGTACACTCTTGATAAATACAGATGAGATGACATATCTGAATGTGCCTAGATACCCTACATGTAGCATTTGTCACTATCTCCATCTTTGCTATTGGAAGTGTGGGACCTAGGTGGAGGCAGGAGTTTAGGGGACCTACATAAATAGCAATTTCAATATATATGTTTATAGGTAAAACAGATCACATTCTGGACTTTCTTTGATGGACTTCAGCTGTGAGGCCCAGGAACATCTTGTTATGGATTCTGCTAATCAGCACCTAATAAACATGTCTCACTTACCACAAACATTTGAGCAAACCCTTAGCACACACGATTCTGCATTAGAATAAAGTACTTACGACAACGAATTTGAGGGCAACGCATCCCTTAACGGCTCGCTGTAACACCAGGGTACATTCCCACAGCTGTAAAGAGCGTGTGCCTGCCAATCCTACACTGCCCCCACAACTATCGTTCCACTTCATGGCAAGCGATTTTCGAGCTACAGGTTTGAAACCAAACTGACTGCTGACTACGTTTGCTATGCGCTTACAGTTCAGCACCATCTAGTGGCCGCAAAGCAATAGCACCAAGACGCCTCTTAGTTGCATCACGCTAAGCCGCGGGCCCTGCTGCTGTGGCAGCAGACTTTTATTCTACACGTCTTTAGCCTAGAGGGCGGAGAAAGGGTGTGCGGCGCAGCGATCAACTCGTCAGTTACGTAAAGGCTATCACAATGGAGTCGGACGGGTGGGTTAGTAGAAATCACGGAAGGAAGCTTTCACATATTGGTTATACCGTATATACCCGAGTATAAGCCGAGGGTCACTTTTTAAGCACATTTTTACGGTATCAAACCTATTTAAAAGAAATAGATGCTTACACATAATACTGTAATGACCACAGACAGTATAACTGAGAAATGTTATGCATGCTGCAACTTGTAGGCATACTTTACAAGTCAAATCAATTTTCCTGTAATAAAATGTTTTTGTGTTGACTTTCCTTGTTAACTGAAGTTAATGGTTTTATGCAGGCTGTTCTTTGTGGGTGCGAGGGAGGGACATCTGCCTGACATGCTGTGTTTGATCCATCAAGAGAGGTTTACTCCTGTGCCTGCACTGCTGTTTAATGTAAGAAAGTTTACACATAATGCTTGTAAATACATTCCACATGGCAGTGGGGAACTAGTCAAACTAAATGCCAGCTCGTGTAAAAATATAGCTATGCATTCTCAACTGGATGTTAACTGGCATTTGCATTGTTAGATATATGCATATAGAAATATGTACAGATCTGTCTTGAGATGAATTCATTGTTTTGGGTAAATTTGCCATTGATTTGTTGGTAGGCAAGCAATGTCTATTGAATAGCAATATTGTAAGCAATAATGGCAGCAAAATGACCAGGTAATTTTCAAGATCTCCAAAAGGCCATGAAAGAAATGGAGACTGGCAAGAGTTATTTTGGGCAAGGGGTCCTGGTTTAGCAACTACCAGAATGCTGCCATGCTGTGAAACCTAAAATCTACAGTTTTAAAAGTAGATATTATCTATTTATTTCTTCTAAGTACAATATTAATCATACTTTAATGCATGCACATAACATTTGTTCTTTGCATATTTTCATTTATCTATATAAACTAAGGATACCAATTAGTTTAGTTTGGCTTAGCTAAGGTATTTTATATAAACAGCATTGGTAGTTTTTTATTGTGGGCTCCTGGTTCATTATATTTATAGTATGCTCTTTACACAGTGTGTTGCTACCCTTATCTATTTGGCTGTGAAAGATGTCTTCCAGCTTATCAACTATTACAGTTTCAGCTATTGGTTCTTTGTTGGACTGTCTATAGCTGGTCAGATTTATCTGCGCATTAAAAAGCCTGAACTACCACGACCAGTCAAGGTGAGTGTTTGTTATTTGCACATTCAAGATTTCAGCTCTGTCTTTGTTCAGAAAATCTGGTCTTATTATAAAGCAAACACACACACAGGGTCATTTAGTAGATTTCCTGTAGTAGACTAATGTATGCCTGTTATTCCCTTTGTTATTGAACCACATATGAAAAACAGACAATGCATGGTTGAGTTGGGCTATCTATTTGGTTTATTTCATACTCCATGGGATTTGTGTCAGGATATAAACCTATTTTAGCAAGATATAAATATTAAGTCTTTGAATTTAAGAATAGAATTGTATTTTATTAAAAAAAAACAACCTTCATTTTACAGAAATTTACTTCTAAACTTATACATTTTAATGCTTTTCATCATTAACCTTTATATGCACAGTAAACCAACCTGTCCTTTATTTTTTACAGCTCAGCTTGTTTTACCCCATCGTATTTTGCCTGTGTACGGTCTTTCTGGTGATTGTTCCACTATACAGTGATACTGTGAATTCTCTTATCGGGATTGGCATAGCCTTGTCTGGGATTCCTGTCTACTTCATGGGAATCTATCTCCCTGAATCTAAAAGGCCTCCTTTCATCAGCAGGGTCTTAGGTAAGTAGAGCATAACACTTTTGCTTTTAAAGCCCAATATACACTGCTCAAAAAAATAAAGGGAACACAAAAATAAGACATCTTAGATCTGAATGAATGAAATATTCTCATTAAATACTTCATTCTTTACATAGTTGAATGTGCTGACAACACAAAAATTATCAATGGAAATCAAATTTATCAACCCATGGAGGTCTGGACTTGGAGTCACACTCAAATTTAAAGTGGGAAAAAAACACTAAAGGCTGATCCAACTTTGATGTTATGTCCTTAAACAAGTCAAAATGAGGCTCAGTAGTTTGTGTGGCCTCCACGTGCCTGTATGACCTCCCTACAACGCCTGGGCATGCTCCTGATGAGGTGGCAGATGGTCTCCTGAGGGATCTCCTCCCAGACCTGGACTAAAGCATCCACCAACTCCTGGACAGTCTGTGATGCAATGTGGTGTTGGTGGATGGAACAAGCATGTTCTCACAAGGGGTCTGAGGATCTCATCTCGTTACCTAATGGCAGTCAGGCTACCTCTGTCGAGCACATGGAGGGATGTGCGGCCCCCCAAAGAAATGCCACCCCACACCATTACTGACCCACTGCCAAACCGGTCATGCTGGAGGATGTTGCAGGCAGCAGAATGTTCTCCACGGCGTCTCCAGACTCGTCTGTCCACGTCTGTCACGTGCTCAGTGTGAACCTGCTCTACACAGATGTGTAGAGCACAGGGCGCCAATGGCGAATTTGACAATCTTAGTGTTCTCTGGCAAATGCCAAATGTCCTGCACGGTGTTGGGCTGTAAGCACAACCCCCACCTGTGGACGTCAGGCCCTCATACCACCCTCATGGAGTCTGTTTCTGACAGTTTGAGCAGACACATGCACATTTGTGGCCCGCTGGAGGTCATTTTGCAGGGCTCTGGCAGTGCTCCTCCTGTTCCTCCTTGCACAAAGGCGGGGGTAGAGGTCCTGCTGCTGGGTTGTTGCCCTCCTACGGCCTCCTCCACGTCTCCTGATGTACTGGCCTGTCTCCTGGTAGTGCCTCCATGCTCTGGACACTACTCTGACAGACACAGCTAACCTTCTTGCCACAGCTCACATTGATGTGCCATCATTGATGAGCCATTTGTGTGGGTGCATGCCCAGGCGTTGTAGGGAAGTCATACAGGCATGTGGCCACACACACTACTGAGCCTCATCAAAATTGGATCAGCCTGTTGTGTTTTTTTCCACTTTAATTTTGAGTGTGACTCCAAATCCAGACCTCCATGGGTTGATAAATTTGATTTCCATTGATAATTTTTGTGTGATTTTGTTGTCAGCACATTGAACTATGTAAAGAACGAAGTATTTAATAAGAATATTTCATTCATTCAGATCTAGGATGTCTTATTTTTGTGTTCCCTTTATTTTTTTGAGCAGTGTATATTGTGACATGCTGACTGCCTGTCTGTACATGTAGTTTTTGGGGGAAATTAGCTATGGTAGGCAGGTAAGCAGAGGATCTGGAGCATAGAGGCAGGGACACCAGTTCTTTAGGAAAAACACAGGTTTATTTAGGGCAAATTCTTCCCAACATAAAGCTCTCAGGGACAGTAACTTCCACTTCGGGTGATTCTCGCACTCGTGAACCCTCAGGCTTCACCTTAAGCCTGGTTGACACACCTGGTCACGGCTCTCTCTGCTCCTTGCAGTGACAAGTGGCACCCCCGGCCCCTCTGGGAGTTTCAAACACAGGCAGATAGCCTTCCTGCCCTGTGCCCTGCTTTGAGAGTGACTCGCTCTGAGTTAAGAACCAACCCCCACAGCTTTTTTTTTTGTTTTGTTTTGTTTTTTTGTTCAGGTAAGTTTTATTGCAAACAAATCACATCAATAAGTACAAACATTATACATTTGATAGTATTCAAAGAGATATTGCAAATTTTTACAGCGTTGTAGTCATATACATATAGTATATAAGAGTAATAAGTCTTGGGCTTGGAAGAGTACCTTAGCTAGGAATAGTTTTTTTATCGGTGCTTAGCTCTAGACCAGAGGTGATACCCAACAGGCATAGTTTGGGAGCGGGGATGATGTTTGTCGGTTACTAAGCCTATTTTATCAAGGATTTTTACCCAATAATTTTTCAGCAGGGGGCACAACCAGAGGACATGGAAATAGAGTGCCAGCATCCGTCTGGCATCTGAGGCATTGGGGAGATGTATCTGGATATATTTTATGTAGTTTCTCCGGGGTGTAGTATGCCCGGTGGATGAGGTATAATTGGAGCATCTCGTGCTTGCAATTAATAGAAATAAGATTAGGGGTTGCTAGCACCTCCTTACTTTGCTTATCTGCCAGGTACCCCAGGTCATCTTCCCATGCATCTCTACATTTCAAAACAGAATAGTCATAGCTAACATTAGTTATATATTTATATAGGTTAGAAATTTTGCACTCTATTAAGTGACAGTAGCAGGTCCTCAGAGGTGGCAAGAAGTGACCAACAGAACATCCGTTTGAGGGTCGTTTGTAGCCTGTGGTATAGTAACCATTGGGAGGTTGGTAGGGAGTAGTGTGTTTTAGGAACGAGAAGGGGTTCATTTCACCCTCCTCCCACACATCTTGGATGGCTATGATACCTGGGTCCAGCCACTGTTTGGAGGGGGCATTTCCGCCAGGTTGCCTAAGGTTTTGTTACACCACAGGGGGGTAGATGGGTCAATGGTACTAGAGCTAAGAAGTTTTCGAGCATCATCGTAGGCTTTCTTTACTGCTGCTATTATGGGGTTGGGAGGAGATTGTGATGGCTGGATCAGTACAACTTTTCATGGGGTAATGTAGGGGGGTATCCGGGTATGCCAAGTATTATATAGGGCGGAGCAGGGACCATCTTGAGTGTGGGAGCACATATGCGACAGTTGGATATCCAGGTACAGGATTTGGAAGTCTGGGAGGGCCATTACCCCTTTAGCTTTAGGCCTTTTTAAATGGGATGGGCTTAGACGAGAGCGGCCCTGCCCCCAGATAAATGCTGTCATGCTGGTGTCCAGTTATTTAAAGAGTGTTTTTGGGGGAACGAGTGGGGTGTGCCACAGATCATACATAATCTTAGGTTGAATTAATATTTTGATGAGTTGAATGCGACCTGATGGGCCTACAGGTATGTTGTTCCAGGCTGCAAATTTTGCACTTATCCAGTTAAGCATTGGGCCTAGGTTCAGGTCATAGTATGTGGGTAAGGGTAGTGATATTTCAACCCCTAAGTAGGTAAATTTACTATGGGGAGTGGACATATTGTGGGGTTGGTTCTAGTCTGTTGTGGGTCTACCAGGAAGAGCAATGATTTGGCTTGACTGACCTTTAGCCCTGATATAGAGCCAAATAATTCAGTGAGCTCTATTAGCTCGGTTAAAGATTGCCCTCTGTCCCTAAGGTAAATAAGGGTTTTGTCTGCGTATAGCTGCAGCTTGTCTATGCGATTTTGGGAAACCCAGCCTTGCATATTGGGATGCTGACGAACAGCTGCGGCAAACAGAGGGCAACCCTGTCGAGTACCTCTACATAGCATAAATGGGGGTGCGTTGTCAGACCCAACTCTAAGAGATGCAGTGGGGGATTTGTAGAGTAGCCTTACCAAGGCAGCGAATTTACTGCCAGACCCAAGCTTGTCTATTACCATACATAAGTAAGGCCAGGCCACTCAACCGTATCAAAGACCTTAGCAATGTCAAGGGCCGCAATGGCTTTCTCCCCTGTCTTTGCATGTGTGATAAATTTAGCAACAATCTCCTAATGTTCATTGCTGTTTTCCCAAGCGTCGGTTGGCCAGAATTTTAATGTCTGCTGTAAGTAGAGATATTGGCCCGTAAGATTCTGGTAAGGTTGGGTCCTTACCCGTTTTTGGAAGCAGAACTATGGCGACTTGGTACATAGAAGGAGGTAAGTGACCCTCTTTTAAAGCTTCATTATAGGTCTTTAAGAGAAGAGGTGCCAGGGTCTTGACGTGTTTTTTCCACAGGGAGGCCGTCTGCTTCTGCCACTTTACCAGCCGGGTAGGACTCAATCGCCTCTTGCACTTCTACTAGGGATATGTCAGTATCCAGAAATTTTCTGTACTCCACGCTAAGTTTCGGTAATGTGAGGGAGTCAAGAAAGATATCTATCGTATTTGTGTTTGAAGCGTCTAGATAGAGTTTAGAATAGAATTTTGTCAGCTCCTGCTGGATTGTGGGTGCGTCAGTCGTGAAGGAACCCTGCTCCGTTTTTAGTAGCGTGATAGCATGGGGGGGGGGGCAGGACTGCATCTTTACCAGATGAACCAACAGCTTTCCTGCCCTTTCACCGTATTTCAAAACGTTAAGTTTCATAAAGTTATATTGGGCTAGCGTTTTGTCCTTAATAAAGTCTCCATTTTTTTTCTGCGCTGTTTTTAGCTGGTTAAATTTATCTATGTGTGGATTTGCTGCTACTTCTGCTTTCAGTTCTAGAATATCAAACTCTAGTTGGTGCTGTACGTTTGTGGATTGCTTTTTAAAAGTAGTTATTTCTGAGTTAAAAAGGCCTCTAGTATATGTCTTTAAGGCGTCCAATAATGTCACTGTATTTGGCTAGGTATTTGGCTACTTGAACTCTGGGAAGTGCTACCTGGTTGACAAATGCCATATCTATTCTTGATAGCACTGTGTGCGACTGGGAGAAACAAGAATATTGCTTTGTAAGTGGGTGTAAGTGCCGCCACACCCTCGGTCAGGCCTGCTGAGCTAGTTAAACTTAGTATGTTGGTGGCTGTATCATGGGTAGTGCTGTTGCCCCTTCTCAGCTGATCTAGGTCAGGTTGCAATCACAGCTGCGTGGGGGTGTTTTGCTACAAAGCTGATGAGATGGATTAGGCAAGTGTCCTGGTAGGGGGGTGGAATATAGATATTTGCAATCACTACCTCCTGTGCTTGCAGGAAACCGTATATGAACACATATCTACCCCTGGGGTCCAGCTCCACCTTCCCCAGCCTAAAGGGGGTAATGAGGGTTGCAACCCCCAAGGAGTGAGTGGAGAATTGTGCATGATAATACCAACCAATCCATGGGCGTTAAGTGCCAGCATTTTTTTCCCCTGGAGGTGATTTTCTTGTAATAAGAATATGTTGGCCCCAGATTTTTTGAGAAAGTCTAGCACAAGCCTGAGCTTGATTTTGGTCATTTAGGCCCCGCACATTCCAGCTTAGTAGTTTAACCGTAGGGGGAACTAGGTGGGTTTAGCAGGATATCTTACGTGTAGATTGAGTATTATGTATTTATGTGGTACCTGGAAATATGGATGTGGGCTGTAGTACCTGAACTTTGCAATGCATATAACAAAAAAACCATAAACAGTTAAACATTCCCCGGGCACCGATCTGCACAGATCCCCAACTCCTGGCAGATATGATCCCTTAAACATATAACAATTTATGCTGAGTTCTTGTGGGTTTGTAAAGAAATGTGTAGTCCCATTCTCGATGACTCATAGACGTGCCGGGTAAAACATGGCATATTGGAGGACCAGATCACGTAGGCACCTTTTGCAATCAAAGAACCAAGACCTTAAATTTTGGAGACTTCTCAGCAGAAATCCAAAAGCAGAGTTTTTTGCATCTTGGAAGGTAAGCTGCTCCTTTCTGCGAGCCTGTGATAGTACCGTATCCCTGTCCCTCGCATTCAACATTCGCGCTATGAGAGGTCTAGCGGGTGCACCAGTGATAGGGGCCTTGGTTGGTATTCGGTAAGCGCGCTCCACCGTGAATGCTGTAGAGAAGGCCTCTCTACCAAACTTTTCTACCAGCCAGGTTTCTATAAATTTTTCCAGGGCACTGCCCTCTGAGCGCTCAGGAAAGCCAAGGAAGTGCAAGTAGCCTGTTTCAAGGTCGTCTGGCAGGGGGTTGCAGATATCCTCCATGGAGCTTACCCGGCGCTCCAGGAGCGATGTTGCTCAGCTTCTGGAAGTCCAGCTTTGGATAGATCGACTTTTATTTTATCTGTCTTGCAGCATATAATGGAGGTGCAGGAGTTCTTAGACGCTCTGATCTCAGTTAGCAGTTCAGTCATTGTAGGTTCTACCAGGGGAGAGTCAGCAGGGGGTTCGGTTTTCCCCGTGCGAAGTACTTGCTTTCCCCTCATGGTAGTGGCAGTGATGGTGGTTGCGTAGTAGCCTCCTCGCCACCATCTTTAATGAGCCGTAACAGGAGTATTTCTCGAGCTGCGATGCAGCTTCCGATGCACTTTTTTGGGCTTTGTTTGCCCAATTAGTACTCTTGGAGGGGCTCCCCCTTGTATTCTCAAGATTCCGTTCTGCACGTTTCTGAAGCGGATATTAACAGGATATTGTGGACCAGGACACTGAGCTTGCTTAAGGTGCGTCTGGTCACATGTAGTGCCAAGCCACAAACCCCACAGCCCTTTTATTTATTGCTTCACCTGCAGGCTTATCAGGCAGCTACCCCAGTTGGGCAGTTGAAAACACTAAATAGAGTACGGAATGGAGGACCTATCCTATTAACCCCCCCGGTTTTGCAGCATCTAATGCTGTTTTTATGTAAGCGGCTTGGGAAAAGCCGGATAGGTGACTATCCGGCTTTTCCCAAGCCGCTTACATAAAAACAGCATTAGATGCTGCAAAACCGGGCATTTTCCCTGGTGCTAACTGTATACCACCTCTAACACTAGTGGAAAACACAGCAAACAATGATCTTAATTATTGCATCTCTCACAATATATACTATATATATTTATATAGTACAGGTATGGGACCTGTTATCCAGAATGCTAGAGACCTGGGGTTTTCCGGATAAGGGATCTTTCCGTAATTTGGATCTCCATAGCTTAAGTCTGCTAACAATCATTCAAATATTGAATAAACCCAATAGGAATGTTTTGCCCCCAAAAGGATATACACAGTACTGTTTTATTATTACAGAGAAAAAGGAAATAATTTTTAAAAATTTGAATTATTTGCTTATAATGGAGTTTATCGGAGATGGCCTTTCCTTAATTCGGAACTTTCTGGGTAATGGGTTTCCGGATAAGGGATCCCATACCTGTAATAAGTATTAATTTTTGTTAGACTGGTTAAAAATCTCATTTATCATTTATAATTATTATATAATGCTTAATGCTGGGTATCCAGTGATTATTTACATTAAAGGAAACTTTCTGCTGAAATGCTTTAAAAATAGCATTGCAGCAATGACTTGGAGCAGATTGCCTCCATAATGACAGGCATAATGGATGGTCCACCAGCAGAAAAAAAAAACCACTCTTGACCATCCCTCCGATACTGACCTTCTTAAAACAGCTTGGCATACCTAAAGAAGCTGCATGGGATGGAAGGAGGCAAACCACCTGTTAATACACAGCTAGGCTGAATTGCAGCCCAGGTGTGGGATATTATTCTTAAACTGCTGGATAGAGAGGCTGAGAGTTGCAGGAAAACCAGTCTAAAACCAGTCTTACTGCTAGAGGAAACTATCTAAAGCCTGTACAATTTGCTTAAGGCGGGGGGGGGGGGAAATTCCTCTCTGATCCCAAGATGGCAATTAGACCAGTCCCTGGATCAACTTAGTACTAACCGCTATTTTATTTAATAACTCTATTTCCTGGCTAAAAAACCATCCAACCCCTTCTTGAAGCTATCTATTGTATCTGCCAGTACAACCATTTTAGGGAAAGAATTCCCTAAGAATACATCTTCACATCTCTCACTGTAAAAACCCATTACAAATATTAAGATGGGACCTCTTCTTCTAATAGTAATGGATAACCTCACATCTGCTGGAAGGACCAAATGGTAAATAAAGCATTAAGAGAGTAATTTATACAGTCCCTTTATATTACAGTTATCATATCTTTCATTAAGAGTCTCTTCTCTAGTCTAAACCTTCCAAAATGGGCAGTCTTTCTTCACGGCTGAGATTTTCCATAGCCTTAACCAGCCTAGTTATTACAAGATTTTTATCTTTTTACCAAATGCATAAGTTATTGTAATTGGTGGTTTGTTTATATAACTTCTGTGGCCATATAAGCAGAACAAATCCATGGCATTATTTTGCTAGGCAAAGATCAACCACATTTGCCATGACTCATAGAGGCAGATTTACTTAACTCAAATTTTTCTCTTTTTTTTAAAAAAAATAAAAACAAAAAAACATTTGATTAAATTCATTTCCACCAATGTCTAACACTGAAAAAGCATGTGCGTAAAAATCATGAAAACCGCATATTTTTCTACTTGTAGCAATTATAAACTCGACTTTTTCGTATTGTTGCACAAAAGCCAGCGTCAAAAATCCAAAAACCTCTAAAGATTCAAAGCAAAGAAGCTTCTACATGCTCTTGACAAGTTTTAGATGGAGTATTTTAGGATTCAGATAAACAGTTTTGTTTATATAGTTTGTATAGTAAATCTCGAAAGTCACTTTTTTCAGTGACTTTTAGCGCCAAATTTTTTTTAATTGGGAAAAAAAATCCAGCCATTATTAAATGGGCCCCCTTAATGTTAAAATCATGAGACTACTGCCTAGGAAAGCCTGTTCTCTTAAAGAAAGAGACTCTCCTTTTAAAAACAGAATTTGGGCAAATTCACACATGGCATTATGAGCGATTTAAATGCCTCAAAACCTTTTATTTTGCATTTCCAGAAAGCAATAAGAGAATGCATATATGTCAGTGGGGGAGGTTTCAGGTGCTTTAGTTCCATGTGTTTATGCTATAAATACACCCAAACATACCACACAGGCCTTAGACCTAAGAGGTCTGTTGTCTGTTTAATGTCTAGACTGAACTTGTGCTTCATGAGACAGGATCATTTCTCAATGTATACATAACCTTTTTTGTATGGCCTTTTATCCCATATTTAGAAGTTTTGTACTCAGGTAAGTTTTAGAATGTATGATCTGTCTGATAATGGATGATGGTAAACAGAAGGACTGAAGGAGAGAGTGACTGTATATAGTTTTTATGTTTGACATAGGACACTGAATTACTTTTTTTTACTTTCATGTCAAAGTAAAAACAGATCTCCACAAAGTGATCTAAATTAAAGGAGAATGCAAGTCAAAATTTAAAAAGCATACTGCCCAATAGTCCTCCTATTGTTTAGTAAAAACGCCACACTTTTGGCTCACCTAATCAAATATTTACTCAGTCACACTTACTTCACATTTTCTAGAACAGGCAGCCATCTCTAAAAAGGTATTCTCCCTTCCTTTCCCTCCTTGCTTCATACTGCACATGTGTTTCATTCCCTCCCCCCTCCCCTCTGCCAGATCCGCTTCTGATTGGCTGGTGGGCATGTGTAGCTCAGAACAGGAGACAGGATCAAGTTACACACATGCTCAGAGAATAGGAAGGCTGCCACTGGCAGCCTACAGGAAGGACAGGGAGATTTCAGTGATGTCACTGTAGTCTTCACACTGCTGTAGGCTGCCAGCACCATATCTCAGAGACGCAAGCAGGGATCTGGGAATTTAGATAAAAAGAGTGCCTTTCTTACTTTTAATTTATATTAACCTTTCATCCTGTCGTCCTTTAATTACGACAAAATGAATAACATAAATATACGCCCCCTTTAATTCAGTATTTTGTAGATCCATATTTTGAAATTATATCCTTGAGTCTATAATGATAGGGGTCTTAGTTTTGCAAATCTAAACAGTGCACAGCTGTGCAATAATCCTTTCTATTTCTTAATTGATTATTGATTGATTTAACTTTACTCAGTGATATTCAGTGACTTGGAAAAAAATAAGTTGGTGCGGTTGCAAGAATATTTTAATCAGCTTTTCACAGTACCATGGGGATAAAAGAACACTTAAAGGAGAACTAAAACCTATTCCCAGCCTGCTCCCCTGCAAGAGCAGAAGTCTTTGTGTGCTAACCTGCTATAAATCTTCAGTGCTGCATGCTGAGTGTAAGGCGCCATCTTCTGCCTGTCTTCTGCTCTTCTTCTCTCAGTGGTCAGTATAGATCTTGCATGAGCATGCACAGTTGAAGTTGATTCAGAATGTGGATTCAACTGCACATACTCCTCCAAGATCCATGCCAGTGGTCTAACAAGAGCATTAGAAGACACCTTTGAAATCCGCTGTGTAATTCTGCAAATTTATGGCAGGTCAGGACACAGAGACTTCTGATAAGATTAGATGCTGTGGGGAGGGAGCATGGATGGGGGTGAAATGGGGGCTAGTGTTTAATTCTCCTTTAAAGCAACACTATGGGGTATATTTTTCATGCTGTGTAAAAAGTGGAGTAAAACATTACCGGTGATGTCGCTCATAGCAGCCAATCAGATGCTTTGCTTTGGTTTTCTAACTGTTGAAATCTAATTGCTGATTGGTTGCCCTGGGCAACATCACTGGTAATGCTTCACTCTACTTTTACACAGCATGGTAACTATACCCTTAAAGGACATGTAAACCCCACACACAAAAATGTAATCAGTGAACAGCCTCTTTGAAATCTTTCCATACCTGCCACACTGGTTGTGCAGAGGTTAATAGTAAGGCTGCAACATCTCCTTAATCACTTATATTTCTGTCTCCTCCTGAAACCCACTCAGCCCCCACCCTCAGGAATTTGCTTTGGCTGTTGGCTTGTGGGCATGCTCAGTTGTTCTAAACTCAGATTACTAAACACGCCCCCAGTCTAGCAGCCAGTGAAGAGATGGCATTGCTGGTTCCCATAGAAACTCAGCTCTAGCTGTCTGCTTCAGTTTTTTTTCTCCTGAGCTCAGCTTTACCATTACAGTGCTCAAACAAAGCAGAACTTTTATCAAAGACAGTTCTGCCTGTGTGAGCCTGTATTCTTGATTAAATGTATGCTGAATAAGGGTCTGTGTGTATGTATGCTGAATAAGGGTCTGTGTGTGTATGCTGCTTGCATATTTAAATGTAACTGATTATTTATCAGAGGAAAAATGGCCACCAGGTGAAAGCTGCTATTTGCTTTAGGAAAATGTGATGGTGCTGGCAAACGGAGGGGATATATGCAGTACAAATGATGCTATTTGGGTGGGGGAGACTTGCCCAACTGATATATATTGTAGGCAAATGTAGGCTTTACATGTCCTTTAAGTGACTCACCACAATTTGGTTCATTACGAATTATACTGCCTCAATATATATTTAACAAAGGAACTGAGTTTTACCTGCAACTTGGTTGCTTTTGAGGTTAAAACCCCAAATGGTTGCCTCTTTATTGGCCCAATTGCCTACCTGACTGTAGCTGGAAAGAGTGGGAGCTACAATATGGAGCTGGCCACTGCTCCTGTATAAACAATGACAAAAAAGGGGAGGTTGTGCTCACCACTAAATTTGAAACCATTAGGCGGGGTGCAATGAGGCAATGTGACCATGAAAATTCTTATAGACAACAAGAGGTCCTCTGCACTCAAACAGGAATTGTCAGTCATTTCCAGTCTGGCCAGTCCTACACTTACTTTTAACTAATTAATTACGAATTCTACTGCTTTGATACACATTTAACAAGGGATCGAGTTTTACCTGCAACTTATATTGATGCAGTAGAATTCATAATGAATCCGTTAAGTGAGTGTAGGACTGGCCAGACGGGGGATGACTATTTAGCAACACTAATCTTCCCTCATACACTAAGGTGACCTGATTTTCATAGTGAAATCCGGGGACAGGGGAAAAATTTTAAAGCCACGCCCAATAAACCACACCCCATTTTACGGATATTTTAAAAGATATTTTGCAAAAACAGTGAAAGCCAATGAAACATAAGGGTTATGATGCATGCAAATTTCATTTATAATGCCCACAAAACTCATAAAAGGATGAATACGGTCGCAATTCCATGTATAATACAGAACTCATAGCAGGATGACTGAGGCAATTCCATGTATAATACCCCAGAACTCATAGCAGTGTGACAGTGCCAATTCCATGTATAATACCTGCTCTCAGAGGCAGCTCTGCCTTTTTCCTCTTTTTTGCTCTACTGGTGCACCCATTTTCCTGAACGGGCAGCACTGCTTCAGTGCTATATATACAGAAGGACCAGTCACACTCTAACTGCTGATACTCTCCTGTTGTTCATTCGGGGCAGGCTCATCAGACTACTGATAAGAGATATTTGGTGTTTGTTCTACATTGCTGAATTCTTGGTGGGCTACATGATTGATGCGAAAGCCTACAGAGTTTGCAAAGAACGAACAACCGGAGAGTGTCAGAAAACTTTTAGACATGTGTCTAAAATGTCCAGTGTTCGGCTTTGCCTGTCAATATTAACAACACTCGAGCGGCCAGCTTTAAAATTGTTCAGGAGGAGGTGGGGGGAGAGCGATCAAATACCTGGGTAGTCAGTACAGGTCTGCAACCTCAGCTAAGGATGACTGCTTCCTCCAGAAAGAACAGGGCAGGTCCTTAAAATAACACACCTCTGGTCAGGCACCATGCTAGCAGCCCTATAGAATGCTTGGTAGTGTAGTTCATTAGACCTGAGGCCGGGTTTGTTGAATTGTTAACCTTGGGGAAATTAGGAAACTTAAGCTGGCAAACGGGGACACTTTTCACGGGGACACTTTCCACGGAACAAGGGTCCTGAAACGGGGCTATATGGTCACCTTATCATACACTCACTAACCATTGGTTTTCACTTCTCACTCCGCACTCAGTGGTATATTTATCATGCTGTGTAAAAAGTGGAGTAAAGTATTACCAGTGATGTTGCCCAGGGTAACCAATCGGCAATTAGATTTCAACAGTTAGAAAACCAAAGCAAAGCATCTGATTGGCTGCTATGATCAACATTTCCGGTAATGTTTTACTACACTTTTTACACAGCATAATAAATACCCCTAACTGTCACTTTACACACCAGCATGAACTCAACGCTATGCTAGTTACCCCAACCACCCCAACCTTATGTGTCAGCTGCCCTTCCTTTTAGAATGTAAGCTTTTTTACGAGCAGGGCCCTCCACTAGTGTCTCCGATCATCATCCAAATCTAATTGTAAACAAATTTTTGTGAATAGTCTATATGTACGTTAACTGTTCTGTTTTTTGTACCTCTTGTACGCTTGACTACACACAGGTATTCTCGGTTTAACTAATTCTATGCCTTTGGGAAAAAATATGGCTATACTAGTGATGACTTAAATGGGGGTGTTTCAGTTATGCCATCAGTTGCTTTGACATAAGTCTGTGTCTGTTGATCAGTATAAAAAAATGAAATTCACAGATTCAATAATCTATAAAAATACAACATGAAAACTTCAGAGAGTGAGAATACAGAAAGAAATAGGCATTGTATATTACACATTATGAATTAAAGGAGCTGCTATAGCTTTATATTCATAACATGGGTTTCTGTTTTTCAGCTTTTCTCACACGGAGGACTCAGATGATTTTCAACTGTGTTCTGACAGAGATGGATCCTATAGATGAAAAGAAACAAAATCAAACTGAAAATAGAAAGGTGCAATGAATAAATGTAGATTCTCTTAAGCAGAATGAAAAGAGCTAGCTGCAAAAATAAGGTTCTTGGCTCTTGTTACGTCTCCCCAGATAAGCTCGGATTGGTACACACTCCTTTTCTCTCAAAATTTCATTACCATTTTGCCGAAAACAGAAAAAAAAAAAATCTTCCATGTGCTTAATCACAAAGCATTCTTCTTTTTTTTTTTTTTTTTTTATAAACCAAAGGCACTACCATTTCTACAAGACTGCAATCTGTTGCAACTCTTACCTATCCAATGAACAGTATTTACACTGGTGTTCTTTCAGTTCAGTTACTTGCCAAATGGTGGAATTCTATTATAACTATATTTGTGTTGCACAGAGTAAAATCTCAGTTTTGCCCTCAGTCACAGGAAAGAGTTCCTGTCAGCATTGTTTTGTGATGTTTTTAGTTTTGAAAAGGTTTTTATTTTAGAAGCTAAAATTCCAGTGAACTATCTATGCAAATTGTTTCAATTTAGAGCATTCTGTTCTAGCATATAATATTCCAACAGTATCTGTTGTTTAGAAGTTTTTTTTTCTGTTTTTTACTTACATTCTATTTGTTTAAAGTTTGTGAACAAATTCTAGGCAATATAGTCTAACTGGTGTTGAGGTACTGGTAAGCTCCAGGGCAAGTTTGCAACACTCCCTCAACTTAAAGAATGTACTGGCAGTTTAGGTTTCACAGCTACTGAAAGGGTGAAGTTTGTTCATACCTATATTATATATAATTTTTTTTTTTGGTGTGAATGTCGGTGCATAGTATCTGTGCTAAAAAAACACATTCTGTTGCCCCTTAGTTATTTGAATAGTTAATTTAGGGGAAGGCGCAACTTGCCTGCAATAAACTATGGATATGTGCCCAACATTCTCTCTACTTCCTTTTAGCCTTGTGTAAAATGTGTGTGTGGGTGGTATGTACATGTCCATGTACATGTCCATTTCATAAGGCATCTTAATGCCCACAACCCAATGAGGCTGGTAGGCACAGTCTCAAGTCCTTGCTTAATAGCAAGGACTTGAGTCTGTGCCTACCAGCCTCATTGGCCTTGAAGTGACCGTGAAATGATTTGGCTTTGTTTCAGTCCTAAATGTGTCCCTCTATATTATTTGCTATCAAACCATGGCAGTGGTTGTACCACTTCTAAATGCTTACATCTGTAATCATGCACAGTTAAATACGTATAACACACTAGGGAAAGACACCAAACTGCTTGTGAAATAACTTCTAATTGAACAGTGAGGGTCGTCTGTGGTGACCTTGCATTGTTGTAGCTGGACTCACTTTTTTTCTTTTTAAATAGTGGGTGGAGTGTTTTTGTCACTCCATAGTATATGATAGTGCAGTTTTGTATGCGCTTTACTACTAGGATTTTGCATTTGTCTGGCTGTTTTTCTTCTTTGAGGAAGTTGGGCATTAGTGATCTGCAGGCCAAGAAAAATTTGTCCCGAACCCGGCTTCTGGCCTGTATTTATAAACTCGCCATCACAAAAGGGGTAGGGTAAGGCGGGGCACATGCACGCCTATAAATTCAGAAGACACAGGTTGCAGTGTTAGGTCACGGGCAGGGAGAGCGAGCGGAAACGCTCAACCCAAACCTGCCCGCAAGTGGTGTACCGAGGTTGTCCCGAACCCACCCGGCCAGCGGGTATCGGGCCAGCCCACACATATCACTATTGGGCATAGCTGCATTCATCGTAAGAGTCCTGCTATATCCATATACTCAATAGCATATCAAATGAATACAGTTAGCTGAAAGCAAAGGGGTCAGAATAAAATAGTTTTCATTATTTTGTCTCTAATTTATGTATACAAAAGAAAAATGAAAATCATACCATACTTAAAGATTTTCGTTTCCTGGACTGTAACATGGCAGTGGGCACCAATGGGTTAATCCCAGTCACATGACTTGACAGGAACTGACAAAGCAATCAATAAATTTGTTTATAGGAAATGAAGTAAATAAAAGAAAAACCAATATAGTGTAATATGTTCTAAACAGTTATATTAAAAAAATAATCTGTACAAAGTGTAAGGTGCCAACCATAAATCCAAACAAGTGGAAAAAAAAGTGTCCACCGCCGGCTCAATTCCGTAAGTATACACACTCACCATAAATGTTGTTATTTTTGTTCTTTCTTGCCTCTTTAACAGTTTGAGAATCTGGCCAGTACTACAATCAAGCCTGATCCTTGTTGGTTTGGCACATTTAAATCTTGGTCTGGCGCGTGTGTATACTTACTAAATTGAGCCAGTGGTGGACACTTACCTTTTTTCACTTGTTTGGAGTATGGTTGGCACCTTGTGCAGGTGTTTTTTTAATATAACTGTTTAGAACATATTACACTATATTGGTTTTTGTTTTGTTTACTTTTATGCACTTCCACTGCATTTCCTATGAACACGTTTGAGGCCCATTCAAAGGGTTTAAGAGGAAGCTGCAAGCAATAATGTTCAGCACTTGACGGCAGGTTCACACGAAACACAAACCACCAATAGCGCGGAGTGTCACATACAATCAATAAATTTGCCTCCCAGTGCCACTAATGCATCCTCATTTTTACTGTTATTAGAGAGCTGTGCCCACTGCCATGTTACAGTCCAGGAAACAAAAATCTCTAAGTATGATATGATTTTTATTTTTCCTGTTCCTTCACATGGCAGTGGGCACCAATGGGATCTACCCAAGCAGTACATATGCTGTAGATCTAGGGAGGGAAACAGAAAAGGTATAACCACAGTACAGACTAGTGCACCTACATCGATTCTGAAGAATAATATCCTTACTCCTGTAACTAAGCAACAACGGACAGTTAAAAATTTCCCTTCGAGTAAATACCTTAAAGTACTTGCAGAAAATATTAATAGAATCTTCCTTACTGAAGAAAGAACACAAATTGGACAAGAAAATGCTATTGATCCAACAGCAATAGACATAATATTTGTAGTGATTAAATGCCCAGCAAAGAATGAATTACTTACAGTTTAGAGGCAGAAACTGGTCAGAACAACTTTAATCTGCTTGCAAGATAAAATACATTTTTAGATAGTACAGAGAAAATTCTCATTCTGAAATAAGTCTAACCAGTCCAGCAGAAAAATATGTGATGCAAAACCAATTAGCAACATAGTAGAAATCGATTAAAGGCAGATTATCGACACCGTTTCATATAAAGATATGTTTATATAATATATGAAAATACCGTATAAATAGGCTTCATTATTCCAAAATATTACCACAGAATTTCAGACAATGCAGCAAAATAATCTTCTGGATTAAGATCCAGCAGTTGCTAGCTTTGTATCACTGTGCTAAGTAGCAGTAACATAACGTTACTATAACGATGCCTGAAATAAACACACCTGTTAAAACAATAAATAGCGCAGGGTAACAAATTAAAAACATGCTACAGTGATACTCCTTGCAGTAGTATCCAGATCAATATATTTTTTGAAAACCATAACACCATAGAGCCCTTATTTGAAATAAACTACAGAAGCAAACCACATCTGAAATAGTAGATATGAATAACATAAAGCGGGCCAACTAGATTAATACAATAAAGAGGCTACAAATAAAACCCTCCCAAAACACAAATATATAGATATCCTGGTGGTAATACCAAACTCAAATGGATATAAAAGTGAAAAGGCTTTAAAAAGTTGCAGCCTGGTACTACTGAAGTACTGCCCCTGCCAGCAGCATAAATACATTAAGTTGCTACAACAGGATAAAATGCATTGTAACATATAGGGGCAGATTCATCAAAGTACGGGTTCGAATCCCAAAATTGGTAAAATTCAGATTAGATATGATATTTCTGATCATCAGTAATTATCACGAAAATGCTTACAAAAAAATCGCAATAGTCACAATAATATCGTATTGGCAATCAGAAAGTCACAAAATTTATGTATCGAACGATCATAAACGGCGGGAAAACCTTTCCAACTTTGATCCTTCTGTGCATGTTTTTGGAAGCCTCCCATAGGCAATGGCACTCAGCAGCTCCAACCTGGCCCAAGGAAAGTCACAATACCGAAGCTTGAATGAATCCGAAATTTTCATACTCATTGCGACAAATACGATTTTCTCACAAAAATTGTTGCGAAAAAGTCGCAAAAAGTACGCAAAGTACGAAAACTTTAGAAAGAAAATACGATTTTTTTTTATTTGGAAACAATTGTTTGATAAATGTGCCCCATAGTGTCTATATTAAATAATAAAACCTACTGTGAAGAATTGCAGATGCAACTTGTATATCACCTGAAAAAGCAGCAGAATATGAAAATTATAGACTACTAAGGAAACACACCCTGCAGAATTGATTAACTGTATCAATGCAGGATATATATAAGTACTGATCTCCTGCAGAATAAATACCCAGAATATTTGCCATAAGAAAAACTGCAGAAAAGCACACATTTAAAGGAGAAGGAAAGGCTAATAAAGAGTTAATCTCAAGCTGCAGGCATACCTTCAGTTCTCTCAATAGTGCCCTTAAGTCTCCCCATATTTCTCCCGTTCAGAAGATCAGAAGCCAAACAGAGAAAAAAAAACGCTGAGCTGGGTAGAGAAGATTCCCATAATGCATCGCTTCCCCCAGGCAAAGCATGCACAGAGGGCAGAAGCGTCCGGTTGCCATGGGGATGAAGCGTCGCCGAGTTCTCTGACAAGCAGGAGGGTGAGGGGGACGGGGGGGGGCGGGCAGGTGCTGCGAGTGTTTGTGGCCGGAGCAAGGGTTTGTGGAGCTTGGGGGGTTTTGTGACAGGAGCGGGGGGGGGGGGGGTTTGTGGAGCTGGCTTGTGCTTTTCAGCCCATAGAGACACGCTGGACAAGATGGCGGCGCCGTTCACTGAAACAAGCATGTAAGTTCTAGTTCTAGTATGTTTGTCTCTGTAATTTCTTTCATTAGGCAAGCCAGGAATATAGCGTTTTTACACAGCAATAGTAGTACTTTTTAATAGTGTGCTTAATAGATTTTGCCTTTCCTTCTCCTTTAATGTCGTGGAATTTCTTATCCTAAAAAGAGTAACAACTGTAAAACACAGAGTAGCTAACCTGACAACGATAACTTTAAGGATGCACACAGAACAATAGCAACTGCAACTGCATTATAATAACTTCAGCGCTGCGGAATATGTTGGCGCTTTATAAATAAATGTTAATAATAACAACTGAGCTACCAACTATGCTTACTGTATTAATATACTGACAAGTTGCATCCTTACAAAACTGATTAATTGTAGATGCAAACAGTATAACCTACTGATTAAATTGCAACATGGGAGAATAAACCTGCAGATAAAAAAAACAAACAGTATTAATACTGTAGAATACAGTATTGACCAGTTGTGATAAGGCCATAATGATGACCGTCGTAAGTACCCTTCAACAATACCGTGAGTAGCTGCTATCTGATAATAATCATAATATATGGAGCAGGTGAAACCTGGTACTGAAATATATTAAGTAGTTGCAATATGATAATAACTCAATACACTGAATAGTAGTAACAAGTTTATGATGATTTATGAATATGCTAAATACTTGAGGACTGCCTAAGCACAATATTAATATACAGTAGTTGCAACATGGTAATCACTCATAACAGTGAGTAATTGCAACAGTAAAGGTAACCCACAATATGCTAAGTAGTTGCAACATAGTAATAACTGCATAAGCATCCAAAGCTATCCAAAAATATATGGCTTTCTGGGGTGAGCATACTTTTTTGTAGCGTTATCCCACATAAAATGATGTAAATGTGTTGATTTTGCTGGAGCTGAAATGGCAGAAATTACAGATCATATGGGGGTATGTTCACATTGGGGCCCCTACATGCCACATACTTAGATAAACCTATAAATAAACATAAATAAAAAAAAGAATAAAAATAAATAAACCTATAAACTTTGCACCCTTTATTACCACATTACATTTCAAGACAGATGGATATTCTTTAAGTTTTCTGTAATTTTTAAATCACTAAACCCTTCTACCAGCATCACTTGTTTCTCCTTTCTGTGGTAACCTGCTACATTGTTTAATCAAGGCACTTGGCAGACAGAGAAGCCTGCGTTGCTAACAGTTTTCTTTATTGCGTTTGTAGAGTTTTATTGCTTTACACTTGTCACAGTCAGGGTGCAGCTGGGCACTCCTCTTTGTCTCAGATGGGCAGCTCCGGCCATGCCTCACCACCAAGTCAATGGCGATCGCTGCACTCGGCACTCGCTGCTCCTTACCTCCCTACCATTGACAGGCCTTAGAGTCTCATGATGCCGAAAGTGGGCGGAGAAAAGTCTGGCTTCCCATCGATCCCATCGGCACTCGCCAGGCTCTTGCTGGGACGCCATTTTCAGTGCCCGAGAGAGGGTGCTAGAGAGCCCCAGAGAAAGAAGAAGCAGGAGGGTTCCTTGCTGATCGCATGTGTCCCATAGTTGTCATCAGAGGTAGCACAGGGGGGGAGGGATGATCGCATGCCAAGTGTTCACGCATGTCTCGTGTCCCGCGAAAAAACGTTAAAGGTAAAGGACTTGTGAAGATGCTAGCAACCAATAAGAATTTGAGCTTCACCTGTCAATCAAAACCCGACCCCAACTTAGCGCTCAGTGAGATAGAGAATGTGTGCAGCCAGTCAGATACAGAAAAGCATACTATAGCAATGAAAGATTCATAACTTTTAATCAATCATATTTACAAAGTTGACTGTTGTAATGAGATCTACCTTATATCAAAAAAAAATTTTCATGATAGTTACAACATGGTAATGATAACTTTTTAATATATAGAGAAGTTGCAACATAATAACTCATAATATGCTAAGTAGTTGCAAAATGGTGCTATGTCGCAGCTTCTTAGTACATTAAAACCAATTTTAATATGGTAACGATCATAGTTACAATGTAGTGGAGTGGAGACTGCATAAACACACAGCTAATGATGTGTGTTTATGCAGTCTCCACTCCACTACATTGTAACTATGATCGTTACCATATTAAAATTGGTTTTAATGTACTAAGAAGCTGCGACATAGAAATGGCTCAAAATGACAATTAGTTGCCATATGGCCTAAAGGCATAGGACCAACAACAAATACAGGTATGGGACCAGTTAGCCGGAGAAAGCTCCGAATTACTGAAAGCCTGTCTCCCATAGACTCCATTTTAATCAAATAATTTAGATTTTTAAAGTTGATTTCCTTTTTCTCTGTAAAAATAAAACAGCAGCTTGTATTTGATCCCAACTAAGATATAATTAATCCTTATTGGATGCAGAACAATCCTATTCGGTTTAATATTTTATTGATTTTTTTTAGTAGACTTAAGGTATGAAGATCCAAATTATGGAAAGACCCCTTATCCGGAATACCCTTGGTCCTGAACATTCTGGATACTGGGTCCCATACCTGTAGTTGCAACCAGTTAATGGTGACTAATATACAGAGTAGTTTCAGCATGTAAAGAAGACTGCATAATCACACACTGTATAGCTGCATACATAGCAATGCTGCAGAAAGCATGTAATGAAGAAATGAAAACTAAAAATCTCACCTTCCACTACTTAGAGCCTTGACATATTGTCATATAAAATGGCATTCACAAAGCCAGTATATTGCATAAAGCGAGTGTGTAACACAAGCCTTACCGGCTTCATATAACTCCAAACAAGCCTCTCCTTGCATTAGGAGCCTCTCTCTGAAAAGGATGACAAAGTTAAATAACTTACCTGATTCTCCGAAGACTTGTGCTTTATAACCACACCCACTCTGAAAATCTCCTGTCACTTACTCACTTCTCCCAGTTACAAGCAGGGGAAAACAAACTGGCAATAGGAATCTGATAGCTGTCACCATTACTGGAAACATGGTCCCAAATCTTCTTAACCAGATGCTAGTAAGCAGAGTGCGCAGTGAGGAGAGCTCCCATACTCCATGCATTTACAAGCACTGCAGTGAATGTAACACTGAGTTGCATGTGCCCAAAAGCTTAACAGTTACCACAATGTAAGGCAACAGAAGGCTATAGTCCCAATTGGACACACATAGCTAATAAAAAAAACCTGCTCCTGGAGCTTCAGCAGGTAGAGGCTAGAGACCCCGCTGGATCTTGGGGTGAGCTTACGCAACAGGAAAAATGAGGATGCTGTAGAGCGGGTTGGGAGCCAAATTTATTGATTGCTTTGTCATTTCCTGTCAAGTCCCATGACTGGGATTAACCAATTGGTGCCCACTGCCATGTGAAGGAACAGGAAAATACATGGTATGGAAGCTATTATCTGGAAACTCGTTATCTAGAAATAATTCTTATTTTTTTTTTTAATGATTTCCTTTTTGTGATAAAACAACAGTATCTTGTAATTGGTAACTAAGCTGCATAAATCCATGTCGATAGCAAAACAGTTCTATTTTTTTTCAGTTCTATGTTTTTTAGAAGCCTTAAGGCAGGGGTGGGCAAACTTTTTGGCTCAGGGGCCACACCTGCCCACCCCTGCCTTAAGGTAATGTGATACAAATTGCATAAAACTTCAGGTCCCAGTATTCAGATAATAGAACCCATACCTGTATTTCTCTTATGTGCCATGATTTGTAATGTAACTGATTAATAAGCAGATTAATAAATATTGTTTGCATTGTAATGGCCCAAGGTAAGGTAAAGCTACACAAATATCAAAAATATGGTAACAATTAGGAAGGAACACCTTCCTAACACTTTAAATTGCCCACCATAATGCAGTGAGATTGTTATAGCACATCTACTTTTCTAGAATACCATTCTGTTAGTACAGAATTACTAAATTACAGTGTACAGTTAAAAATGTATTCTTGAAACAATAAATGTATTTTTGGTAGGAAGCCATCTCAGGTCATTGTGCATCAAACAGCCAGCAATTTACAATGCAACTACTTTCTGATAACCTATTGTTTCTCCTACTAATTGTAACCGGAGAAGTCATGAACTGATTCTGTTTGTTTTACTATTGAGTGTTATTCTCATATTTACCACCAGGTGGGGCATGGGAGCATTTTTAGTAATGCAGGTGTCAGGGAGCTGTTAAGTGTTACCTTCCTATTGTTCTGCTGATCAACTACAGGGGAGAAAAGGGAGAGGGGTTACATCAGTCCAACTTGCAGCGCAGCAGTAAAGAGTGACTGAATTTTATTAGAAGACACATGACTGAGGGCACCTGGGAAACAGGTCAAATTTCAAAATGAAATATAAAATATCTGTTTGCTCTTTTAAAAAATGGATTTCAATGCAGGAACTGCAAGACTGCTGTTAATGAAGGCATTTTGTAAAAAATCAGGTTTTCCCATGACAGAATCCCTTTAATCTCTCTGGCCCATGGGCATAGTGCATATGATGCAGCCAGGACTATCAAAAACAGCCATTAATATGCGTCCTGATGCGTTTGTTTATTAAACAAGGGTTCTATGGTTTTACAGTGTTAAGCCATTACATTTTTTAGTGAATCAAGCATTTGGATATATATATATATATATATAATATATAAGCTAGCTAATGTCATTTTTGGACAATTGTGCAACCCACTGGCAGAAAATACTTTAACCTGTTAACTATCTAAAACTTTTTCTGGAAGCAGACAATGAATAGATTCCCCAGGGATGATGCAAAGTGGATTTTGGGTTATACTGTGACCACTCTGAAAGTAGCCAGCTCATTGCGGTCAATGCATACTTGGATTTTTTTTTCTGTTACAGCTTTACTGGACATTTTATACACTGAAAATATGAAGGATCTTTTGTATGTTTTTTCAATAAAAATGAGTGGTTACATTTGCTATCTATGATTCTTACATCACTGAAATAGTCTGTCACTAAAATATCAATTTCACAATTAATAGCAACCCACACACTAGTTGATACTGGAGACAAAAAAATGGGAAACCTGATCAACCTTGCCATAATTAAGGTTGTTTTGGATGTGTGGTAGCATGGTAAAAATTGCTGTCTCCAGTATCTTACCACTGATTTTATTGTTGGGCAGCATTGTATGTATGTATGTATATCTTTATTTATAAAGCGCTGCGTATGTACGCAGCGCTGTACAGTAGAATACATTAATACAAACAGGGGGTTAAAGGTAATGGATAAATACAAAGTACAACAATAAATACAAATAAATACAAGGTACAGTTGCAATAAGAGTCAGAAACACAAGATGAAGGAGGTCCCTGCCCCGTAGAGCTTACAATCTATATGGGAGGGGTAACTAACAGACACAAATGGGCAAATATAAGTGCTGTAGGTCACAGTGGGTGACACTACAATATAAGTGCCACTTCCCAGATCAGGTGCTGGGTGAGTGCTCCAAAAGGTAGTGCTTTGTGTGAACAACAACATCCAGTATTCCTCATTTATCACAATAAGGAATGCAGCTTGCAGAAAACTCAAATTGTACATGAATGATGCCATTTAACTATATTTATATAATACAGAGGTTAGGTGCATGATAAACAGGGTAATATAATACAACAGTTTTAAATGTGTTTACTTTCACTTGTCTTCCATAGGTTTCCCCATTTTGCTCAGGTTCAATGAGTGCTCAAATGCAACAACCTTGATAGCAGTTAAAGGGGTGGTTCACCTTCACATAAATGAAGCTATTTTAGCAGATTAGGTCATTTTAATAAAATATGTAATGGATCTCTTTAAGAAAATTACCTCTAAAGATGGAATTTCTGTATAGGGCAGGAATCAGTGGAGGCCCCCGGGGACATAAGCCTGTGTCAGTGTGTTGAATCTCTGTGTAAACGCTGAGTATTGGCAGTAGGAGCTTCTAAAGCTACTGCACATGTCTCTTTCTTCCTGCCTCTCCTCTGATTGCCTGCTAAAGCTACAGGCATGTAACATGAAAATTTTATAAAACTTTCACCAAAATTCTTGCATTTTTTTTTTTTTTAGAAAACTACATAGAACATTTCACATAAAAATAACACAAAATTCATAACTTTCATACTATCAACTTACAAATTATTGTGACTACAATAAATAAATAATTGATCAAATGTTTTAAATAAAGAAACTCAGGAGTTTATGTGAGATTCTAAAAACAAACAAAACAGATTTTTAGTAAATCTGCCCCTAATTAGACTAATTTTGGGTTTCGGTGCTTTGAAATACAAAAATCACAGAGAGTAAGATATCAGTGTAGTAACTAGAAAGGGAAGTTTGAGAACAAACTTCATGTTGGGTTGAAAGTCACTGAATGGGCTCTGCCCACTTTCTCTGACCATGGACCACAGTTATACAGTAAAAACCACTGTGCAAAGTTTGGGGCCCCTGGTTTTAATAGTGTCTGCATGGCAGCAACTTAAATTTCCCCACTGAAAGTCAACGACATCTGATTGGCGGTTGGTGGCTCCATCCCCTTTTTCTAACCTGGAACTGCAGTTACCCAGTGACTAACTCTGCGAAGTTTAGGGACCCTAGGATTAATAGTTAAAGAACGGCAGCAATTACACCAATAAAAGTCAATAGGTGAATTGTGTTTGGTGGCTCCGCCCACTTTTTCTAACCTTGAGTCGAAGTCACCCAGTGACAAACAGTGGGCACCCTGGCATAAATAGTTTGAGAATGACAGCATTTTAAATTTAAACCAATAAAATTCAATGGATGAAATCTGATTGGCTGTTAGTGGCCCAACCTACTTTTCCTATTTTTGAACTGCAGTCCCCCAGTGACCAAGTGAGGCTGACAGCATTTTACACTTCACCATTGAAAGTAAAAAGGTGAAATGTTATTGGCTGTTGGTGGCTACGCCCACTTTTTCTAACTTTGAATGGCAAATACCCAGTGACTAACTCTGGAAACTTTAACAACCCTGGAATTAATATTTAAATAATGGCATCAGTTTAAATATAAACAAATGAAATCTAATGGGTGGAAATGGATTGGCTGTTGGTGGCTTCTCGCACTTGTTTGGGAACCCTGACATAAATAGTGTGAGCAAAGCAACATTTTAAATATAAACCAAAAAAATTCAATGAGTCTGATTGGCTGTTGGTGGCTCCACCCACTTTTTAAAACCTAAAAGTGCAGTTCTCTAGTGACCCTGGTGTTAATACTGTGAGAATGGCAGCAGGTAGATTTTACCTATTGATTTTCAATGGGAAATTCAGATTGGCTGTTGTTGGCTCCACCCACTTTTTCTAACTCTGAACTGCAGTTACCAGGTGACTGGCTCTGCAAAGTTTGGAGACCTTAGTATTAATATTTAAAGAATGGCCGAAGTTTAAATTTAAACATATGAAGTCTATAGGTGAAATCTAATTGGTTGTTGTTGGCCCCACCCACTTTTCTAAACTTGGAACATAGTCACCTAGTGACAAACTGTGCAAAGTTTGGGGACCCTGACATTAAACATGTGAGAATGGCAGCAGTTAAAATTTTCCCACTGAAAACAATGAAAGAAATGTGATGGGCTTTTGGTGGCCCCGCCCACTTTTTCTAACCTTGGCCCCACCCACTTTTCTAAACTTGGAACATAGTCACCTAGTGACAAACTGTGCAAAGTTTGCGAACTCTGGCATCAAACCAATAAAATTCAATAGGTGAAATCTTATTGGCTGTTGGTGGCCCCGCCCACTTTTTCAAAACTAAAACTGTAATCCTCTAGTGACCAACTGTGAAAAGTTTGGGGACCCTGGTGTTAATACTGTCAGAATGGCAGCAGGTTGAATTTCCCCATTTAAAGTCAATAGGTAAAATCTGATTGGCTGTTGGTGGCTCCAATCACTTACAAAAATACAAAAAACCTTAAATGCGTAGTCACCCAGTGTCTGACTATGCAAAGTTTGGGAAGCCTGGCAACAAACCAATAAAAATCAATAGGTGAAATCTGATTGGTTGTTGGTGGCTCCGCCCACTTTTCAAAACTAAAATTGCAGTCCCCTAGTGACCAACTGTGAAAAGTTTGGGTACCCTGGTGTTAATTCTGTGAGAATGGCAGCAGATTGAATTTCCCCATTGAAAGTCAATAGTTAAACTCTGATTGGCTGTTGGTGGCTCCGCCCACTTTTTCTTACCTTGAATGCGTAGTCACCCAGTGACTGACTGTGCAAAGTTTGGAAAATATGGCATCAAACCAATAAAAATCAATAGGTGAAATCTAATTGGTTGTTGTTGGCCCCATCCACTTTTCTAAACTTGGAACATAGTCACCCAGTGACAAACTGTGCAAAGTTTGGGGACCCTGACATTAAACATGTGAGAATGGCAGCAGTTAAAATTTTCCCACTGAAAACAATGAAAGAAATGTGATTGGCTTTTGGCAGCCCCGCCCACTTTTTCTAACCTTGAGTACAAAGTCACGCAGTGACTGACTGTGCAAAGTTTGCGAACTCTGGCATCAAACCAATAAAATTCATTAGGTGAAATCTGATTGGCTGTTGGTGGCCCTGCCCACTTTTTTAAAACTAAAACTGCAGTCCTCTAGTGACCAACTGTGAAAAGTTTGGGGACCCGGGTGTTAGTACTGTGAGAATGGCAGCAGGTTGGATTTCCCCATTTAGAGTCAATAGGTAAAATCTGATTGGCTGAAAAAAAAAAAATCTTAAATGCGTAGTCACCCAGTGACTGACTATGCAAAGTTTGGGAAGCCTGGCAACAAATCAATAAAAATCAATAGGTGAAATCTGATTGGTTGTTGGTGGCTCCGCCCACTTTTCAAAACAAAAATTGCAGTCCCCTAGTGACTGTGAAAAGTTTGGGGACCCTGGTGTTAATTCTGTGAGAATGGCAGCAGGTTGGATTTCCCCATTGAAAGTCAAAAGGTAAACTCTGATTGGCTGTTGGTGGCTCCGCCCACTTTTTCTTACCTTGAACCACAGTTACCTGGTGCCTAACTCTGCAAAGTTTGGGGACCCGGGCGTTATTACTGTGAGACTGGCAGCAAGTTGGATTTCTGCTTAGTCAATAGGTAAAAAAAGTCAATGGGTACAATATAATTGGCTGCTGTTGGCCCCTCCCACTTTGTGGGTTTTTAAAAAAAAAAAAAAAAAACCCATCAAACCAATAAAAATCAATAGATAAAATTTGATGTTGGTGGCTCCGCCCACTTTTCAAAACTGAAACTGCAGTCCCCTAGTGACCAAGTGTAAAAAGTTTGGGGACCCCGGCGTTATTACTGTGAGAATGGCAGCAGGTTGGATTTCTGCCAAGTCAATAGGTAAAATCTGATTGGCGGTTCACAGCTCTGCCCACTTTTGGGCATCCAATAATCATCCTATTTTCATTCAGGCTGACCCCATGACTATGTGATTCAAGTTTGGGGAGTGTAGCCTCAAAGCTGTAAGATTGGCAGCAGTTTCAATTTCCCCATTAAAGTCAATGATTAAAATTTGATTGGCTGTTGTTGGCCCCTCCCACTTTGGGGTCATCCAACAAATGTTGCTGCTTCATTCGGGGTGACCCCATGATTATGTTATTCAAGTTTGGGGGGTGTAGCTTCAAAGCTGTAAGTGTGGCAGCAGTTTGAAAATCTTCCCTGTCAAAGTCAATGGGGAAATTGGGGGGTTCGGAGCGGCGCCACAAAAAGACAGGGGGCCGGATCGCTTAGAAAAGCACAAGCAACCTGCTCCGCTATAGGGCAAAGAAGTGTGGAGAGTTTGGGTGTTGTACCCCTAAAACTGTAGGAGGAGTAGCGTTTAGAAAATGGGGGGCGCTAAGAATAATAATAAGAAGAAGCGGAAGAATAAGCTAAAGTCGAAGAACAGTATGTTGGGGTTTTCAACCCAACATAATTATTATTTAGAAAACTGAAAGGCTTGGCCAAGGGACTAAAAAGTTTTGCAAGGCACTGTATACGGTATATCAATGTCAACCACAAAATGGCATAATCTTTTGAGACATATGAAATTGCTGAAAAAGAAATGTTACCAGGTTTCAGTCGAAATCCAGATGTGTACAATGCTTTCCCATATAGATGATAAATGTTTTTGTTTATCATCAGAGAGTGGGACAAAGTTAAATTACACATCAAAACAGAAATTACATTTTTTATTGATATGACTTCACAATAAAATACTCTGCATAAAAAAATCAAAGCTTAACTGGTGGTAGCCAAAGGACTTGCCACCACTTTAAAAAAAAAAAAATCCAAATATTCTCCTTTGGATCTATCCAAATCTATCTTCTTTGAATCTATCCAAATCAGCATCATCATTGTCATCCCCAAACTCCAGAAGTGCATACATTTTGCAAGCTTGTCCCTCTTCTTCATCACCGTTTTCATAATAACCTAAATATGAGAAAGGCAAATTAATTACAAGACTGGATTTTTGTATAAATTAAACGTGATCTTCAGTAGACAGATCATGAGCTAAGGAAAACAAAATTAACTAAAGCATTTGCTAGCAGTATACATAGTATCAGTGCCAATTATTGCAACAAATCCTCACCAGGTTTAGATTCTGTTATCAGTGACTTGACTCACAGAGGCAAAAGGATTGAAATAAACCTGATCTTCAGCAGACAGATCATGAGCTAAGGAAAACAAAATTAACTAAAGCATTTGCTAGCAGTATACATAGTATCAGTGCCAATTATTGCAACAAATCCTCACCAGGTTTAGATTCTGTTATCAGTGACTTGACTCACAGAGGCAAAAGGATTGAAATTAAACCTGATCTTCAGCAGACAGATCATGAGCTAAGGAAAACAAAATTAACTAAAGCATTTGCTAGCAGTATACATAGTATCAGCAAATCCTCACCAGGTTTAGATTCTGTTATCAGTGACTTGACTCACAGAGGCAAAAGGGTTGTTGTGACTGCTACAGTCTTCTCTGGGAAAAAAAAGCACCTTTAATGTTTTATGACCCAAAGGTTGTGTGGGTTTGTGGCATTTTTGTTAACAGAAACCATAACTTCTAAAAAACAGTGGTTTTTAAATATATAAGATATGCATAGGCGGATTTTCAATAAGGCTTGGGGAGGCTAAGCCTCCCCAAACCTGCTTTGGCACCTTCAAACCTGGCTCAGTTTCTGCACTGCCCTGCAAATCTTCTCCGGGTTCTGCAGAAATCAGCTGTGTTCTGATTGGATCTTTCTTCTTGTGGATTCTCCAATCAGAGCACAGCTTTCTTGACAGGCAGTAAAATTGATCAATCAAGGCGCAGATGCAGACAGGGATCGGGAGATTTTGCAAACTGGAGGCAGTGCAGAATTGAAGACTAAAAAAAGAAGAATCTGCAGGCTGTAAACTTTACCCAAGAACCAACTTTGAACTTTTGCTGCAGTTTTCATTCTACAGGCAATATACACAGATACTATACTGTATATGTTCTGACTGACCCACTAGCTGAAATTAAATTGTTTTTTGTCACCTGACATCTATAATATCCCTATCCCCTACCTTAACAGATGGAGGGTAAGTTAACTTTCCCCCCTGACAAAGCTCATTGTGCTTTTATATATTTGTTATGGTTTTTTGCACTTTCTATTTTCTTTTATTTTTGTCATTGTTTTTTTTCATTTCTAGTTAGTTACAGGGGCGTCAATGTTGTGTATCAGTGCCAGTGTTGTAGTGCCAGGGCCTGAATATCTGCCATCAGTACCCACTGCTCCTCATGGCATATAATGTGCTGGTTTTGTATATAAAGACTGCGTCTCACTGTATATAACGTGCCTGGGATGTCTCTCTCTCTATAAAGCTAACTTAAACACATCTAAAGGGGAGGTTCACTTTTAAGTTAACTTGTAGTATGTTATAGAATGGCCTATTCCTAGCAACTTTGCAATTGGTCTTCCTAGTTATTTTTTTTATAGTTTTTGAATAATTTGCCTTTTGCTTCTGCCTCTTTCCAGCTTTCAAATGAGGGTCACTGACCAAAAAGTATTGCTCTGTGAAGCTACAGTTTTATTTTTTCATGCAGGCCCCTTAATTAAAGGAGAAGGAAAGGCTAAGTCACTTGGGGGTGCCAAAATGTTAGGCACCCCCAAGTGACTTTAATCGTTTACCTTGTACCCTAGGCTGGTGCCCCTGTTAGGAGAAAACAGCACCAGCCCAGGGTACCTGTAGGAAGCGCTTCCTCTTTCTTCTCCCGGCGAAATCCGTTGGCCGGCGCATGCGCAGTAGAGTAAAGAGCCGACTTTGTTTAAAAAAAAGTTCGGCTTTTCACTGTACTGCGCATGCGCGCGCAAGCGAATATGAAGTAGGAAGCGCTCGCTGCTACCCCGGGCTGGTGCTGTTCTCTCCTAACAGGGGCACCAGCCCGGGGTAAAAGGTAAGCGATCTAAGTCACTTGGGGGTGCCTAACATTTTGGCACCCCCAAGTGACTTAGCCTTTCCTTCTCCTTTAACTATTCATATTCCCATCTCTTGTTTAAACCACTACCTGGTAAATAAGACCCTAGCAACCAGATAGCTGCTGAAAAACCAAATGGAGAGCTGCTGAACAATAAGCTAAATAACCGAAAAACCATTAAAAATAAAAGAGGGCCGGGGCGGAGCTAACCAAGAAGCAGTATGGACGCTTGATACGAGAGCTCCACAACAAGACGAGCCCAAAAACACATTTAAACCAAAGGAGACTGTAGTGAACTGAGCACAACTACAATATTTGGGAACCCTAACGATCATGGGACCAAAACAACAAGGGAAAAAGGCAGCTACATAGGTTACTGCATACTTTTCCTCTCCCGCGACCCTACAGACAGGTGCGCCCGCCATCTTGGACCAGCAAACAACCCCAGACGGTGCGGACCAAATGCAGGCACCGGACCCAAAGCTTACCTCTGCGGAGGAACTAAAAACTATGCTGGTCGATCTAAAACAGACCCTGCAGGCAGATATAAAGCAACTCTCTACAGACATACATAAAGAACTTCATGAATTAGGCGAACGCACAGCCCACATTGAGACCAAAATGGATGAGTTTGCAGAAGCCCATAACAGCCTAGCCGACACGCAGGGAAAACTAGAAAAAGAAGTAGAAAGACTGGCAAACAAAGTCGCCGATCTAGAAGACAGATCGAGATGCAACAACATTAAAATGAGGGGAATCCCAGAATCAGTTCAAACACAAGAACTAGAAAGCTATCTGACAGAGCTGCTCACAGCAATTATGCCTAATACACCACCAATAGAACAAACTATAGACAGGATCCACAGAGTGCCTAAACCCAGGAATGCACCTGAAACAGCTCCCAGAGACGTACTAGCGAAACTGCATTTTTTCCGTACAAAACAAAAACTACTACAAGCAGCACGTCTCAAAGAAAACTGGCCCCCAAAATACGTGGATCTACAAATATACCCAGACCTTTCACATGCAACGCTAAGCAAAAGGAGATCATCTAAAGTTCTACGAGATAACAAAATACCCTATAGATGGGGGTTTCCAATAAAACTGATTATCTCCAAACAAGGAATCCCAATCGCCTTCACTTCGCCGGAGGAAGTTAAAAAAGCACTGCACAGATGGATCCTGCCGCAAGCAACGGGCTCCCCAGCGAACCCTACACCCCAAAAATCACCAAGAAAACTTACCAAAGACTGGGCAACAGCCAAATAACAAGGCAACTGCAACCGACAACCAGATCCCTTACAGATCTCCCTCATAGGAAAAAAAACCATGGCTCACTCGAAGGAGCAAGAATTATTTCTCCGACACCCTCTATCGCCTCAACCCCCCTTTGCGCTAGACACCGCTAGGACCGATTTCGGTCCCACTGAAGCACCGAGAAGCACCCCCCCCCCCCCCGTATCCAGGCAAGGCAAGCCTGGAAACAAGAACGGCGCAGTTCTACCCTTTTGGTACACACGCCACAAGGTGGCGCTCCTATCGGCACGAACAACTGAAGTATTATTTCCACCTTTGTTGAAATGGTTAATGTTACAGGTTTTAATGTTGCACAAACTAAACTACAGTTAATGTTAATATATACTGGCAATGATCACAAATGTCACAATATGCAAGCACCGGGGCGCGGGCCCCCTGAACCCAAAAATGTTTATGCTGTCTGTTATGACCTTCAAATAACATACAAGTACAGGATAAAGCAAACTGTTGGTGCTCAAAATGGTTAAATTTTACTCACTAAATGTAAGGGGCTTAAACACCCCTCAAAAAAGAAACTTAACCCTTAATGAAGCGTTCAAGGTGAAAGCAGATATACTCTTTTACCAGGAAACGCACTTTAAAAAACCTAACCCCCCATCGTTCCAGAACAGAAAATACCCAATAGCCTATCATGCCCTATCATGTACCAAATCTAAGGGAGTTTCCATCCTAGTAGGCACGGCAATAGCATTCCAGCTGCACCAACAGTTAGCGGACCCCTCAGGTAGATACCTTATGCTGATATGCTCTATAAACAACCAAGTATATACGTTAGTTAACTTATATACACCTAACGAAAACCAAATACAGTTTCTCACGAAAACGTTAACCCATCTTATGCAACATAGACAAGGTAAATGTATTGTGGCGGGAGACTTCAACAATATACTGAATCCCATACTAGATATCAGCAGATTAAACATGAAACAGAATAACAGAGACCAAGTCCCAGCCAGGAAATTTAGGGAACTCTTACACAAATTCGCCCTAACTGATGTATGGAGAGCAAAATACCCTACAGAAAAAGAATACACTTACTACTCCCCCAGGCATGCCACATATTCTAGAATAGATTTAATATTAGCTGACCCTCAAACAACAACACAAACAACAAAGGCCTGGATAGGAATCCAAAGTTGGTCAGATCACGCCCCAATAGGGATAGATATACAACCACTACCCACGCAACATATTATCTCACGATGGAGACTTAATGACTCCCTGATAGCACATCAAGACACACAAACATATATAAAACAAGAAATAGAAAGCTATTTCCAAACTAACACAACGGAAGAAACAAACATCCAACTAACATGGCTCGCACACAAAGCCACCCTACGCGGGACCATAATAGCAAGAGCATCACAGCTACGTAAACAAAGAGACCAAAAGGTAAATGAACTACAAACTAAAATAAAGCTAGCCCAGAATAAACAGCACAAACATCCCTCCAAAACCCGAGAACAACTAATCCAGATACAAAAAACAGAACTACAACAAATACTTTTAGCTAAAACAGAATACCGACTTAAAATGCTCAAACAAAACTACTACACAAAAGGCAACAAAGCAGACAAATTACTAGCAACACAACTTGGAATCAAACAAGCGCAGACTAGGATACAGTACCTCACAAAACAAAACCACAAGATCACAGACCCCCAACAAATTGTGAACCAATTCGCACAGTACTATAATTCCTTATATAACCTAAAAGATAGCAAAACAGAACCCCAGCCCACCACCAAATTAATACACCAATACCTATCAACTTTAAACTTCCCCCAACCATCTCCCACACAAAGAGAATTACTTAGCGCCCCAATAACAATAGAGGAGATAACTCAAGCAATAAAACAATTAAAGTTAGGAAAATCACCAGGGCCAGACAGTTTTACAAATATATACTACAAAACCTACCAGGCAACACTCCTCCCACATCTACAAAAACTATTCCAAAACATAATGGATACAGGAAAAATACACCAAGAATTTTTACAAGCACACATTTCTACAATCCCTAAACCAGGAAAATCACAGGATCAATGCCAAAACTATAGACCAATAGCGCTACTAAACACAGATTTAAAAATCTACTCCAAAATTCTAGCACTTAGGCTCAATACAGTCTTACCCTCCCTAATTAATTATGACCAAGTAGGATTTGTCCCTGGAAGACAGGCCCCAGACAATACGAGAAAACTACATAATCTCCTACACATCATCAAGCAGCAAAAAATACCGGCACTAATACTCTCTCTAGATGCCGAAAAGACGTTTGATAGAATACACTGGGAATACATGAACCACACACTCCAAAAATTTGGATTGGGAACAAACTTCATAAAAGCAATTTCCCCTTTATACTCAACACCATCAGCCAAAGTGTGCACTGGTGGAGTACTATCAAACGCCTTCCATCTTACCAATGGCACAAGACAGGGCTGCCCACTATCCCCACTAATTTTTGCCCTAATGGTTGAACCGCTGGCAATCAACTTACGCCAAAATCCAAACATTAAAGGAATACCCACACGATCAGGACACCACACAATAGGACTATTTGCGGATGACATTATCCTTTTAATAACGGACCCACAAGTAACCCTCCCCAACATAATGACAGAACTAAAAATTTTTACCAAATCTCCTGGTACAAGATAAACTCAAGTAAAACACAGGCATTAGCAATTAATATACCAACGTTAGAAGTAACGAGATATAAACAAATATACCCATTTGACTGGAGGGAAACATACTGTATTTAACCTACTTAGGAATCAAACTAACAAAAGGACCCAGAGCTACTATATAAATACAACTACATCCCACTCCAAAAACAACTACAGGGTGAATACGCGAGATGGAAACCCCTATACATTTCCTGGCTGGGCAGGATCGTAACTATAAAAATGAACATCCTCCCAAAAATTCTATATCTATTCAGAACAATACAGATTGCACTCCCGCCACGATACATAAAACAATTACAATCCCAAATTAGTGATTTTGTATAGGCAGGAAAATGACCTAGAACAGCAGCTAATATATTGCAGCAACCAACAGCAAACGGAGGACTGGGGCTACCTAATTTACAAAACTACTACAAGGCCTCCTTGCTGGACACGGCAATTAAAATGCACAGCCCACAACATTACCGGAAATGTACCCATTTCCGGTAATGTTGTGGGCTGTGCATTTTAACAAACAGAGGAATTACGGGACAAAACAATTCCCCAACTGATATGGCTCCCTCCCCGCAAGAGACCTTATTGTCCAAACCTACTCCCAACCACCAAAATAATATTAGACGTCTGGGATAGACTGTCACAAGCCAACACCTTCATCCATTACCCTTCGCTCAGAATGCCAATTACAAGCCTAAAATACCTTATCCCAGACCTCCATTCGCAAATGTGGGCAAACCAAAGACTACAAACCATCTCAGACTTATATGAGATACGTAGACCCAGAACGTTTGAAGAACTACAACAAAAATTCCACCTCCCTGGGAAAGAAAGGTACACATATCTCAGAATAAAACTATAAAACTAAACCACAACCAACATTTATGGAGTATTTATGCAAGGACGGCTGGAACAGAAGAGGAACACTATCGCAATGCTACCAGAACCTAAACTCAGACCCCCCAGACCTCAAACATCCCTACATGAACAAATGGGATAACGACTTGCAAATCACTACAACAGCTGAACAATGGCGAGAAGCCATAGCAGCACTGTCAGGAGCTACCAGATGCACCAACCACTGGGAATCCTATAAAAAAACTATATACAGATGGCACCTAACGCCAGAAAAGTGCCATAAATTCACAAAAAACTCATCACCTATGTGCTGGAGAGGGTGCAACCAAATTGGAACACTACTCCACAGGTGGTGGGACTGCCCACCAGTTCACCAGATATGGGCACAAGTCCATCAATTAATAAACTCTGGACTGCAAATAAACTTACCCTGTGAGGCACAAACAGCACTTCTATTACACCTCCCGAACAATATTGCTAGAAACAACAAAAAACTCTTATTCCATATCTTAAACGCCACAGCCACAATGAGAGCAAAGCACTGGAAATCAGGAGGACCTTATAACTTACAAAAAATAATACAAGCAATAGACAGCAGAAATAAAATGGAGCAAATGGCAGCCAGAAACGCAAACAAAACGGCAGTCTATGAGCAGGTTTGGACCACATGGACAACTTACAGAGAAAAGAACACCCCCCCCCAGCACAAAGCAGACCAAAAGCAACTACTAAATACAAGAGACAATAATACTACCCCCGACCCCGGTGACACAAACCCAACACCACAACAAGACAACGAATTATGTGATTAATGAATGCCACTATATATGTTATGTTTTTCTTTCTTTACTTGTTTTTCCTTAACTATACTTCCCATACTTTCTCCTTGAGGTTTAAAAAGTTTATCCCCCTATATGCCTTCAGAACGACAACAGGAAACCCTACGACTACTATAGCAACCACTTAAGTAAGCGGTAATCATGCATAGGGTATCTACCAACTTAAAAAAAGAGAGCAAACTTATAAATAACTGAATGCATTTCTCTTTCACTCCTTATTACATGTATGTAACCCTCAATAAACAACAACTGTCATAAAAAAAATAAAATAAAAGAGGGCCAATTGCAAATTGTCTCAGAATATCAATGTCTACCTTATATTAAAAGTTAATTTAAAGGTGAACTACCCCTTGAAGCTAACTGATCACAAACATAAATGTTATAGAGAACCCCTAACAGAAGTGCACGTATGAATGCTTTTACATCCTAAGCATTTTAGGGTTAAAAAAGCACCCCCAGCCGCACTTTTGCACAGTATCCCTGGGAGTCAGTGGGAACAGCAAGAAGTAGTTGGGAAGTTAATTTTTTACACCAGCAGCGAATCCATTCTCACATTAGCTATAGGTCAGACTCTGTATGGCCCATCTTTAGCCTCCCCAAACAAAAAAGTCACCCTCCGCTCATGAAGATATGCCTTGCAGTCCAACATTTGGTATGGTTAGGGTTCAGCAACAAATTATTAAAAGGGAACCCCTATTTAATAAAATTTTGACATGCTTAATTAAAAAAACTTTTTTTTGAACAAAGCAATTTTCTAAATCCAGAATTGATCAATACACTGTTCCTTTAAGAAAACTCAATTCTCCCCACCTTTAAAATGTAAATACATTTCTTGCCCTGGGGGATTATCAGCAAATTACATTTACAAATCTGTACTAAAATGGATACAACAGATTGTTGTGACTAGACAAACAAGCTAGACCAGAATATGGTGCCAAATAAGCAAAATTAAGGATATTTATTTAGGTATTATATAAAGGAAACCAATTTGTTACTAGAAGGGCAATGCAAGTGAGGGCCTAGGGCCAGTAGGCTGCATCCGGCACATAGGTGCTCCTTATGTGGCAAATTAGTTTTGCTAATCAAAGAAGCTGTGCCCCTGCACTGCTGCTTGTTTCACTGTACAGTATATAAGTGGCTTCAGTATGAGTCACATAGCCAGCGATTATATATTGGGAAAAGAGACAAAATAGGGATAAGCAAACTAGAAACAGGAGAGAGGAAACAGGAGAGGGGTGGAGCTTTTTGATTCTTGATATGATTGCTACATTATCAAATGAAAATGATCTTGTAGAGCTTCTTGCAGATATTAAAGGTTTTCAATGCACCAAAACAGAGATTATAAAAACCAAATTATCGGCAATCTCCACGCGCCTACTTGCCACTGAAACGTACCAATCAGCTTTTGAAGTTACCCTAACCCAGCATCCCTCTACACATACCCACCAAATATACCTCCTTCAGAGAGGCTTAGAGGATGCAGAGAACTTAACTAAACACACTAAAATGAAACCAAGGGCCCAACCACCTAAATAATAATATCCCGCATCACACCTTATAAACACACTCTATGAAACCTTAACTCTACAGGATCACACAGCCTAATAAGTATAAGTATACCTCTCCTTAGGTTTGATAAGGTGCCTGGTCCGTGATGTCAGGATTCCCTTTTGATCTGGTATGGTGGTCACTCCTCTCCTGGCCTTGTGTCTACCTGTGCCCTACTGTAGCCAACTTATATACAGGAGAGATGGGTCTTCTAGAACTTTCTAGAAGTCTTTCCTGATTGGTCCATTTGAATGATGCTAGCATATACCAGTTCGTTACAGGAAGTTACCCATCCACCATTAAGGGTATTCCAGTCTCCATGTCTGCGTCTCTACCATGACTGTCCTTCCTGACTAACTGATTTTGCATATTCATAGACTTCTATTCAATGCTGGCCAGTGAGCCAGACCCTTTGTTATTGGTAATTAAGGATGACACCTATTTGGACCAGACAACCAGGTGACAACTAATAAGGCTGCTTTCTCTCTGAGTCAGGTTTACATGTAATTAATAAAATGTAGGAACCCACAATATATCTATATTTTACAATAATAGCCATAGCATACAGTACTAGTTTCATACTTAAAAAAGCTTGGTAAACCTTGCGGAGTGTTTATCTCATCCTATTATGGAGTTATAAGGTTGTGTTCACTTTAGGCTAGGAATAAAGATGAAGATAGAAATGATAGAATGAGGAATGGTTGTAAGAGGAGAAGGGGAAGAAAGAGAGAGTTTACTATTAACCCTTTAACTGCCAGCCGATTTGTCCCAAAATTGAACATCTACTGCCAAGCCATTTTTAGACATTTTGCACTCATTACATTTGCTTCGGTTTCTTGACAAGAAAACCTACATGAAATAAAGCATGTTATATATCGTTTTTTCCGGAACGAATTAGGCTTGAACACTGTAATAAAATTTTGTACTTTTTCTGGAGATTTAACACATTTTTTGAGTGAAATATGTTAAAAAAAAGTTAAATAAAGAAAAAAGTATTTTTATTTTGTGTTTTTTTTCCAAGAACGATTACATTAACTTACAAAAATTTTACTGTTTGTAAAAGCCCCGATTCTGCTGAATCCAAAAATACCAAATATGTATTGGTAACCCACTTTTCTTGTCCAGAAGACACCCCAATAATAAAACAGCATTTTGTGCAATTTTACATCGAAACAAAAGTGAAAAGGCCATCTCTATTTTAACATGGCATATCTTATGACAGAAATGGAATACCGCCATAAGTCACACATTTTTAGAAACTGCACACCTCTATTTTTAGTTGTGGTGTAGTTTTTGCTCTAAATGCAGCTCCTGTCATACAGATACCATAAAAACATATACCATATTTTTAATTTTTTTTTTTTTTCTGAAACACTATCACAGTCACAAAGTCCAAAGTAAATTTGAGAATAAAACAACAACGAAAATTTTCAAATGAAGGCAGGTTATAAAAGAACAAGTTATTCCGAGTAAAACGATACCCCACATGCATGGATGCACGTAAAGACACGGGCCTTCAAACAGCCCAAAACAGGGGCAATGCATAAGGGCAATTTCAGCTGGAAAATTTCTTTTCACTACTGCAAACAAAGACCCTAACTGTGCAAAAATAAAAAAAAATATTCCAGGGAGACCTAATACTGTACACTAGTAAAACCTAAAATGTCACCCAGAAATACATATAGCTTTAGCAACTGCCCTGAAACACTAGTACTGCCCTGTACACTAGTAAAACCTAAAATGTCACCCAGAAATACATATAGCCATAGCAACTGCCATGAAAGGGTAGCTTATGAGGTGTCAGTAAAAAAAAAACCTTGTGGCATCAGCAGGGGAGATGAAATCATCCGCAGGCAAGATGAAACATCATAATCATCACGCGCCACAAATTTTTAGGGACCCAGTTACTTAACACCTAAGTTGGCTATACATAACCTAACATAACATTTTAGGTAAGAAAACACCCTAAACACCCAACGACATAAAATTCTGACCTGAATACATAAACCATAAGGCTCCTTTAATTTTGCACAAAGTGGGATGCCAATAATTATTATAAATTCAATCAGTGCACAATTTATTACCCTTTCAATATTACCCTTTCAATAGTGCAGCGGAGTATGGTATATTTCATAACCCGGGGTTGCGAGGGCACTTAGGGCAGCAGTATCGTGTATCTCGTCTTATACCCCTTTTGCGGCACACAAGCTTTCTAGGCAAACACTTTTCCAGGTGTGGGTGAAAGCATATCAATAAAGTGCTTCCCAATCAATCGGGCCACATTGTCACTAGGGGGCATCTCAGGCACTGTCTCCTCTACGCCACTAAACAACAGGGCAGGGATTATCTGCAACTGTTAACTGGATAATTTGGGGCCTGGTACTGCTGCCTTATATACAACATATGAATTTCGAAGGGCCATTTGAATCAAGAATATACCAACTCTTTAGTACCAGGGCTTAGTTTTTCGAGTGGCGTTGTAATAATGTTGGAGTTGATCGGTTCTGTCAACGCCACCCATGTACCTGCTGTATTCCTTGCTACAGAGAGGTTTTGTTTTAGGGGGCCTACCAACTCTCTGTACCACAGTTACTGACTCATCGTGGATTGTTGTCAGCATGAATACATTTTTTGTGTCATAATAATTTATGGCAAGGAGCTCATCATTTCTTAGGGCATAAACTTCTCCACGATTCAGTTTTTTGCAGACCAGATCCCTGGGCAATCCTTTTCGGGTACGATTTATAGTGCCACAGGCTGGAGTTTCCAAAGAATATAGGGCTCTAAACAGGGGGATACTAAAGTAAAAGTTATCCACATATAAGTGGTAACCTCGGCCCAAAAGTGGAGAGATGAGCTCCCATACAATTTTGCCACTGACAGTCAAATCAAGGGGACAACCAGGGGGGTCTAATTGGGAGTCCTTGCCTTCATAAACCATAAAATAGCTGGTGTACCCCGAAATGCTTTCGCACAGTTTATAAAATTTGACCCCATAGCGGGCAAGCTTGCTTGGGATGTACTGCCGAAATGCAATGCGCCCTTTGAAGAGGACTCATCTATACAAATGTTTTGGGAAGGGGTATGCACTTCTCCACACTGCTCAGACAGGCTATCTATAAGGGGCCTCAATGTATGCAGCCTGTCATGGCCGGGCTCATCAGGGGGTACAGCCGTTGCATTGAAATGCAGAAACCGGAGCAGTAGCTGATACCGGTTTCTCAGCATGGTGGCAGAAAAAACAGGGATAGACAACACAGTAGTGGTATCCCAGTAGGACTCCAAAGAATTTGCTTTTATGAGACCCATAGCTAAAGTGAGTCCCAAGAACTTTTTCATTTCAGCAATGTCAGTGGGATGCCATGCCTGCGCTCGAGCATACCTAGGTAGGGGATTATGGGCAAGGTATTGCTCGGCGTATAAATTTGTATAGAGGACCATATCCTGTAGGATGGCCTCAGTGATATATTATTGAAAAAAATCAATAGGCTCAAAATTCCTGGTGTCCACCTTAACACCAGTGACTGCAGTAAATGGGGGGATCTCAGGGGGAAAATTACAAGGAGGCCTCCACGCAGGCTCTCCTCCAGCTGTAGCATCAGCCCTATCACCCTCTCCCTCATTTTGGACACTCTCCTCTACCTTCACCTCCATGGGCTCCTCAAGAGCACTTACCGTGCTACTACTACACCATGACTCCTCAGTAGAGGAGTCACTGTCTGAACCAGGGGGCACATACTCGGAATCAGAGTCACTGAACTCCTCCGAGCTAGAGGCCATGCACAGTGCAGCAGCCTCTTCAACCGAGAACAACTTTCTGGCCATTGTTCCAACAAAATATTTTCAAAACTAATATAACACCCTAGTCCAAATGCTCCCAATCAGTCACACAAAAAATTGAGTAAATCACAATATGATCAGAAGCCAGAAATCTAACAGCTATGCAAAGACAAACTACAGCAACACAGGCAAGGCAGAGACTAGAAAAAAAAACAGATAAGATAAACAAATCTGGCAAAGAAACCCCCACCCCTCCCTTGAACTCTAGACCTCCCTAAAAAAAATACAACCAAGAACAATCAGGAACAATCCGGAACAAGCAAAAAAAAAAAAAAAAAAAAAAAAAAGCAAAACCCAGTAGACGAACAGCAACACAAATAAAAATGCAATAAAATCACTGAATATACAAAAAAGTGATTATGACCTAATTACTATTGAAATAAAAGTAACACAAGCAAAGTTCTGTAAATACAACCAAGAACAATCAATAAGCAAGAACAGTAAATGAATAGAATGAATAAAAATGCAATGAAACCACTGACAAATGCAATAAAATGCAAGAAAAGAAATGCAAAATCAAGGTAACACAAGTAATATAACTAATCAAAAGTACAACGCAGGATCTACTGCTGCTGTGCCAGATCGTGTGTGTTCTGCAGATCCTGAACTTCTAGACCCCAAGTTGATGTTGAATGTCCAGACTGTAGAATTTTTGCAAGAAGCATATTAAAGATACTTTACTTGGGGGGCGTGGTTTGGTGCTGCATGTGAACAGACGCGCACTGAGATAGCTCCGTGTACTCATAATCCTGCATATATCCGCACTACAACCGAGCAGAACGGATCCCTGGGAGCATAACAGTGTGCCTTTACCACCCAGAGCATTAATGGGTCAGAACAAAGCCCAAAAGAGGGCTTCTGAAGCCACATCGAGACTCGAGAAATTTGCCCGCGAATCGTGGTCCAGCCAAGATGGCGGCGAGGATACCCCGGCACAGTTCTCATCCCAATCACAACCGAGAGGTAAACCCAGTACACCGCAAGGAGACCCACGAGCTTACGCAGTAACCCCACCGGAGGAACCCTACACTCTCCGACCTGCTGACGGAGATCCGAGCTTCAAAAGAATCCTGCACCTCCCTCATATGCTCTAAAACCGACTAAATAAAAGTCGAGCTCTCCATAATAAAGCAGGACTTTCAAAAACTGCAAGAGAGAACCTCGCTACTGGAACGGAGGGTCAGCTCCATCGAGGATATTTGCAACCCTGTGCCCGATCGCATGCAACAGCTGAATCAATCTATCACCACATGCGCAGCCAAGTCCGATGACCTCGAGAATAGACTGCGCCGCAACAACCTACGCTTTCTCGGCTTCCCAGAGTGATCAGAAGGCAACTCTCCTGAGAACTTTATAGAAACCTGGTTGATAGAGCAATTCGGCAGGGACTCCTTCTCTACAGCGTTCGCGGTGGAGCGAGCGCACCGTATACCAACCAAGGCCCCAATACCGGGGGTGCCCGCCAGACCGTTAATAGCAAGAATGCTGAATGCGAGGGACAGAGACACGGTACTGTCACAAGCCTGCAAGAAAGAGCAACTCACCTTCCAGCAGGCCAGAATATCGATATTCGGGGACTTCTCCGCGGAAATCCAAAAGCAGAGGGCCCGTTTCTTCCACTGCAAAAGGCGTCTACGCGACCTAGGCCTCCAGTACGCTATGTTATATCCTGCACGGCTACAGGTCATCGAGAACGGGACTACTCACTTCTTCATAAACCCGCAAGACCTTAGCAACTGGATCGACGCCAAGAGAAATCGCTAAATAACCGCCAACAAAACAAAGCAGATCTGAGCACTGAAGGCCACCTATTACTGGACTACCCACTAAACATGGGCACCCGTTGGTGCCGGTAAAGCTCCCCGTAATAGGACCGGGACTGAGCACGCAAGTTTAACAGGGTTACCCCCCCTACACCCTCCAGATCACCTTTACGGTGACGGTGCTAATTTGAGTTCACGGCCCGATGGCCAAGCGCTACCTCAGCACCCCATTGATGTATGCAATGTTGTTAAAAAATTTTTGGGAACAAATCTGCCAGGAGTTGGGGACATGTGCAGATGGGGAGGGTGTTCGGGAAACAGTTCAATGGTTATGTTTCTTGGTTATCAGCATTCCTAAATTCAGGTATCATACCCTAGATAGGTACACCCAGGTACTACATAAGTATACACTGGCCAAATGGCACATAAGAGGCACCCTGCGAAATCTCTCTACCACCCCGTATGGTTAAAATACTAAGCTGGAACGTGAGGGGCTTCAATGACCAGATCAAACGCAGGCTGGTCCTCGATTTCCTTAAGAAGTCAGGGGCTAATATACTCCTAATGCAAGAAACCCACCTCCAGGGGAGAAGAACCCTGGCTCTAAAACGCCCATGGGTGGGCTGGTACTACCACGCAGAGTTTTCCACTCACTCCTCAGGGGTAGCCATCCTTATCACCCGCAACACCCCATTCAGACTGGAGAGTGTGGAATCGGACCCCAAGGGCAGATTCATCTTTATACATGGCTTTCTGCAAGCCCAAGAGGTAGTGATAGCCAACATATATATTCCACCTACTTACCAAGACACCTGCCTAATCCACCTCCTCAGCTTCATAACAAAATACCCGCATGCAGCTGTAATTGCAATGGGGGACTTTAATGCCACAATGGACCCCGATCTAGACAGGAAGAGAAGGGCAGGCACCACAGCACACGACACTAGCACCAACCTACAAGCACTAACCGACTCAGCGGGGCTGACTGAAGTGTGGAGGCATATGCACCCGGCCACCCGGCAGTATTCATGCTACTCCCATTCACACACTGTGCTATCAAGGATAGATATGGCCTTCGCCAACCAGGCAGCGCTCCCCAGGATACGGGCTGCCAAATACCTGGCTAGGGGCATTTCAGACCATGCCCCCCTAGAAATACAGTTTAGGGAAGCGGACCAATGTAAAAAGCCAAGATGGTCACTAAACCCCGCATGGCTGGGAATACTAGATAACTACCAGCCTACAGAGGCAGCCATCCAAGAGTTTATCTCAACCAATGACCATACGGTGGGGGCACTGACCCTCTGGGATGCCCTGAAGGCATATATTAGGGGTCTCTTCAATGCAGAAATAATAGCCTTTAAAAAACAATCCACAAACACTCAACGCAAACTAAAATTTGACATCCTAGAGCTAGAGGCAGAGGTGGCCGCAAACCCGCAAGGGGAACAGTTTAAACAACTGGAAACAGCGCAAGGAAAGTATGCACAATACATGAAGGAAAAGGCGACAGCGCAATACACCTTAATGAAACTTAACATAATGGAATATGGGGAGCGGGCGGGGAAGCTACTGGCCCACCTGGTACAAATGCAATCCTCCCCCAATGCCATTACGATACTAAAAACAGAACAAGGAACACTAACGACAGACGCCCCGACAATACAACGGGAACTGACTAAATTCTACTCTAAACTGTACACCTCCACCTTAGACGCAACAAACACAAATAAAATAGATGCCTTTCTGGACCCCCTCACACTGCCGCTATTGTGCCAAGAATATAAAGCATTCCTAGACGAGGACATTTCACGGATAGAAGTGCAGGAGGCCATAGAGTCCTTCCCAAACGGTAAAGCGGCAGGTGCAGACGGCCTCCCGGTGGAAACATGCCAAGTCCCTAGCACCAGCACTGTTAAAGACGTATAACGCGGCCTTAAGGGAGGGCCAATTGCCCCCATCCATGTACCAAGCTGCAATTGTGTTACTCCCCAAGTCAGGCAAAGACCCCACACTACCAGAATCCTATAGACCGATATCACTACTCACAGCTGATGTAAAAATCCTGGCTAAAGTGCTAGCAAATAGGCTCAAGAAAGTAATAGGCAGTATCATAGCAGATGACCAACTCGGCTTCATGCCGGGGAAAACAACGGCAATGAACATTAGGAGGTTATTACTGAACCTTACACTTGTGCATGCAAACTCAGGAGAGAGGGCCATTGCAGCATTAGACATAGCAAAGGCTTTCGACAATGTCGAGTGGCCCTACCTATGGAAGGTGCTAGACAAACTTGGGATGGGTAGGAAGTTTGTTGATCTGGTCAAATTACTGTACAAAGTACCCACTGCATTCCTCAGAGTGGGTACGGATGAAGCATCCCCGTTAAGCCTAACCAGGGGCACCCGACAGGGATGCCCCCTGTCCCCACTCTTGGTTGCAATTGCAATAGAGCCATTCGCTGCAGCTGTTAGACAACACCCTGGCATCCACGGCTGGGTATCCCAAAACCGAGTCGACAAACTTCAATTGTATGCTGACGACACAATTATATATCTGGGGACAGGAGGCAATCCCTAAACAAGCTGGTAGCACTCACTGACACATTTGGCGCTGTCTCGGGGCTTAAGGTCAGCCAAACCAAATCCTTGCTCTTCTTAGTTGATCCGCAACTGGGGGGGTCTGTACCTACTCCCAGCCCACTCCCGATAACAAGCCAATTCACCTACTTAGGGGTCGAGATATCGCTTCCTATATCCACATATTACAACCTGAACCTGGGCCCCATGCTAAACTGGGTGAACGCTAAACTACCGGCCTGGACCAACCTACCAATAAGACCTGCCGGCTGCATACAACTTATCAAAATGTTTATCCAACCTAAAATCATGTATGCTATGTGGCACACGCCAGTGTCTCCCCCAAAATTGTTCTTTAATAAACTGGATACCAGTATAAGGGCATTTATTTGGGGTAGGGGCCGCTCCCGGCTAAGCCTACTCCACCTAAAGAGGCCAAAAACCAAAGGAGGATTAGCCCTCCCAGACTTCAAAGTCCTGTACTTGGCAATGCAAATATCACACCAGTGCCCACTTACCCCTGATGGCCCCTGCTCTGCATTATACAGCTCTTGGAGTGAACTGCTACCTCCCTATGTTTCACCAGTGCAAGCCATGCTAGTACAGCCATCTATACCCTCCCCCAACCCAATACTAGCGACAGTACGAAATGCCTTTAACGAGACGTGCAGAATCCTAAGAACCAGCACTACCGATCCAGCTACCCCCCTGTGGCGAAATAAAACCCTGGGGAACCTAGCACATACACTCCCCCCAAAGCAATGGTTAGAGGCAGGCATCACCTCCATACGAGATGTGAGGGATGAGGGTGAAGTAGTGGCATTCCCAACCCTTAAGCGGCACCTTAACCCTACCAGCCTCCCAATGGTTACAGTAAAAAATGCAAGATCTCCATGCTATACAAGTATATTATAGAGAGCAGATGTAAGCTTTCCGCCCTCAAAGGGAGAGATGCATGGGAGGAGGACCTAGGCTATATATCAGACGACCAATGGAAAGAGGTGTTCCCCCAAAGAGGGTGTCCATCAACTGCAGGCATGAGATGCTCCAGCTATACCTTATCCACAGGGCCTACTATACCCCGGAGAGACTACACAGAATCTACCCAGAATCCTCCCCCCTGTGTAACAGGTGCAAGGCAGAAACAGGTACCCTACTACACACTCTGTGGACTTTTCCTCTGCTGGTAACCTACTGGGCCAAAATCCTAAATAAACTAAGTGCAGTGACAGAGGTTGTCCTCACCCCTGCCCCCAAATTATGTATACTTGGTATAACCTCTGGCCTCGACCTGAACAGCAGCCAAAAGGCACTCCTTGCTAAGGCGCTCTTCCAAGCGCGTAGACAAATCACCCTTAACTGGAAAGGGCAAACGGCCCCATCCTACAACCAATGGCTAAAGGCAGTAAATGAGGCATGCATGCAAGAAAGGTACTCGCTGTGCAAGAAAGGGAAGGCCGGCACATTCGCCAGCACCTGGGGGAGCTGGACCGCGCATGCAAACCCCTAGCCCACCCCAAGCGCACACACTAATCAAGGGTCACCACTACCCTGGACCCCTGGTAGTATGCCCCCAAAACATACTCAAGATACCCCACCCACCAGAGGGACAGATCAACCCCTAAGATACAATGTACATGCATAGAGAGGTCTGATGTCATAAATAATGTTGCAGCACGCAGTAATTGCAAAAGCCTGTATAACCATTTGCTTGAATGCCTACGTAACAGTAACTGTGCTTGTACCAATGTTAATGACTTGATTTCAATAAAAACTACCTGAATAAAAAAAAAAAAAAGTACAACGCAAAACTCAGAAAATCACTGAAAAATCCAAGAAAAATGTGATTATGCCGTGTGACTTACATTCAGGCTACCTGATCACTTGTCACACTGCAAAATCAAGGTAACACAAGTAATATAACTAATCAAAAGTACAACGCAGAACTGGAAACTCAGAAAATCACTGAAAAATCCAAGAAAAATGTGATTATGCTGTGTGACTTGCGTTCAGGCTACCTGATTACTTGTCACACTGCAAAATCAAGGTAACAAGCAATATAACAGTAATAAAAGTACAACGCAGAACTTAGAAATCAGAAAATCAATGAAAAATGAGATTATGCCGTGTGACTTGCGTTCAGGCTACCTGATTACTTGTCACACTGCAAAATCAAGGTAACAAGCAATATAACAGTAATAAAAGTATAACGCAGAACTTAGAAATCAGAGTAATAGAGTAAAACAAGTACAACAGAAAATAAAGCACAATGCAGAACTGAAAAAGCAATGAAATACAAAAGCAATGAACAAATGAAATCAATAATAAAATAAAACTGATCAAACAGTGATTAGTGTGTAAAGGCTAAAATTGGAAAATAAAATAAAGGCAAAGTAAAAAATATGTATGTGTGCACACTTGCAAAAGAAGTGTGTGTATGTGAGCCTTAAAGTTTTGCCTTTTTGCTTTATTTGATCTAAACCGTTTTTGGCTGTATTGGGATCTTGGTCTAGAGGACGTTTACACACCCGGGTCTCTATATCGTATTTGGTACGGATACTTTCACTATGCCTTATCCCTTTTCTAAGGCTTCCTAACTTACTTTTATTTACTGCCTTAACCTTTTTTATCTAGCTTCAATTGGTAGTTTGAATTAATAGTTTAAAGTAGCTGTATTTATCACCAATTATGTCCAGCCCACGAGATACGCAGGTGAATGCTGACTTTGACTTAATTGATTACACGCAGTGTGGCAATGAATGCAGGCAGCGCCTTGCTTGAAGCATTCTCCGGGCGTCTCAATGAGTATGAGATGGATCTGCCCTTACATTTAAGGTTTCCTAACTTAGAGAGATCATCCCTAAAATAGATGAATCTATGGTGGGACATTGCGTCCCTTGAGAAATATTTGGAACTTAATATTATTCCCCGTGGTCTTCGTATCTGAAAGGTACCCACATTTGCTATTAATGTTCCTGACTTTATGGAAAAGTGGAATTCAGTTTTGACTAATTGCTCCTTACAGCTAATTGGTCTATTGATGACTACAAACGTGGTGAATTAATACAAAAACACAGAAACATTTAACGAACCTGTATGAAACACTTACTAAATATCAGGGGTCGGACATTTATCAGGATTTGAATTTCAGTTTAAAAACAAAAGTTAAAAATGCGGAGGATCTTGTTTTATTACGCAAAATTAAAAAGCTTAACAGGGATAAACAAGATTATGAGGAGGGTAAGGTTTACCTTTTGACACAAGTGGGATCTAAACGCCGCAACAGTGATAGTTTTCCTAGATTTGATTCATGTAAGCCCATCTTGAAAAAATCACAGCCTCAGAAATTTGTTCTAGCACTGAGGAAGAATCGTATGTAGCAAACGATAGTATTTCTCCTTGCTCCTCCTTTTCCTCTATCTCTTCTCAGTGGGACCGTGAGGCACGAGCTATTGAGATTTTAACGATGTGACTCCGACATTGGGACAATCTACTAGGAATCGTGCACGCAGTATGAGAAGCGCTGCACCTTTAACGGCTGATGGTGAAGACAGGAAATCCTTCAATCGGAGATGACCTGCAGCTATGAGTCGGCAGATTGGCCGTGATAGAGGAAAGGTTGATGTAACGGATGGAACGATGTCTGCTCAAGGGGAGCGCCCAAACTATCATCTCCGGGATCGGAGAGTGAGCAAGAGACCTCTGTATTGAAGTTATCTTCGAAGCTGCTAACTAGCGAGCAGCTTGCATTACTGGCAAAGGGTTTATCCTTTTCCCCTTCAAGGGATTTTAACATACTCGAGACTTTGATCGATGTGAACAGATTTATACGTAAGTTGACTTTAAAGAAATATTTTTTGGATAATAGTAATATTGTGGATGACGCTCAATATGAGAATGTGAGAACTATTGAGATGAATACTGATCAGGAGGCATTGACTGTTTCCCCTATCAGTAAGACTGATTATCACAATACTAAACTTTCGTTTAATGATGAGCGTGGTTTACATGTACTATATACCTTACAAAGTGAATCTAACTTGCAACAATGTCGTGTTGGTGTTGATCTTAGTTTGCTTAGTGGTAAATTGAAATCTTGCTCTGATTTCTATCCAGTCCATTGCAGGGGGAGTGTAATCGATACCTTCCAAGCGTTAGTTGAAAGGGATCTTCTCGATTTGAAAGCTAAGACCATCTCTCGTTCATCACGCTCTAATTTGACTTTGAAGGAACGAACAGCTTGCCTTAAAGTAATTACGAGACGATTCGTCTCTGGTCATAAAGAACGCGGATAAGGAAGGAATGGTAGTTGTCCTTGACAGTGAGGTCTACAAAAATGAGGCGCTACGACAACTTACGGACTCGTCTACTTATAAAATCTTGAAGAGTAACCCTACAGTAGCCTATACTAGGATTCTTACTAATTTAGTAAACAATGCCTTTGAAAGTGGTCTTCTAACAGTTAAAGTAAGGGATTATTTGATACCCTCCACTTCAAGGATACCATTGTTTCATCACTTACCAAAGGTTCATAAGAAGGACCGCCCACCAGTAGGGAGACCCATAGTATCTGGGATAGCTTCTTTGAATGAAAGATTATCTGAATATATTGATTTACTTTTGCAGCCTCTTGTCCAGCGTTTGATTTCTTTTGTTCGGGACACTAAACATGTCCTTCAGTTATTAGGTGGTTTAAGGTGGCGGGTTTCTTATTCTTGGGCTGCGATTGACGTCACGTCCCTTTATTCATGCATCCCTCATGGGAAGGGTTTACAACCGGTTTCATATCACCTTGACAAATATAGTACATATGATGTGATGACAAAAAAAATTATTTTGGATTCTATTTCATATTTGCTTTCTCATAATTTTTTTCAAGTTTGATGGAGTGTTTTACCTCCAGAGATGTGGGACATCAATGGGCGCTAAATTTGCGCCCACCTACGCCAACCTTTACATGGGGTGGTGGGAGGAGTCCCACATCTATGGGGGTACATCTGACTTTATGGATCAAATTGTTTTCTATAAACGTTATGTGGACGATCTTTTGTTTATTTGGCAAGGATCAGAAACTGACTTTTCAAAATTTGTGAATGAGTTAAATATTAATGATTTGAATTTAAAATTTACTAGTGAGTTTGACGGGTTCAGTATTTCTTTTTTGGATTTAAAATTGGATGCTGCGGATTTGAATATTGAAACTACTGTATTGAGGAAAGCCTGCGTGGGTAATTCCCTTTTGAGGGCCAACACCTGTCACATCTTTAGGGGAATTCCCTTTTCCCTTAGGGCAATTTTACAGGCTTCGTAGAAACTGTAGTACAGATGAGGTTTTTCTATAAACAAGCCTGTTTTTTTACGAAACAGGTTTCTGGATCGTGGATATACTATGAGTTCCCTCTTGACAGCTTTTATAAAAGCCCTCAAAGATGGATAGATCTTCCCTACTTAAGGATAGTGTTGGTGACATAGCTGTGAGAAATAGTAACCGTAATATGCAGATATTAATAACTACTTTTAGTGACCAGTTTTATAAGATTAGGAGCTTAATAGACAACCTTATACCTGTTTTATATAATGATCGACAATTGGCACAGATCCTGCGAGAAGGTTGCAAATTTGTTGCACGGAAGGCTTCCACTCTGGGTAATGTCCTTTCTCCTACTTTATGGAGATCACAACCAACCAAACTTTCTTGGCTAAAAACTAAGGGCACATATATCTGTGATGCACGCAGATGTGTTACTTGCACCTACATTAAAAAATCTACTGTTTTTCGAAGTTCGGTGACAGGCAGGTCTTTTGACATGCGCATGTATGCCAATTGCAACACGCAACATGTTGTGTACCTGCTGACTTGCCTGCATTGTAACATCCAATATGTTGGCTGTACTGTTCGGTCTCTAAAATGCAGGATGCGAGAGCATATCAGACACATTGTCTCTAGAAACAGTAACAGCCCCATTGCTATACATTTTATACAATGTTGCCAAGCAGACCCTTCTTTCTTGCAAATTCAGGTCATAGACAGGGTTTTCCCCAATGAAAGGGGATCTGACGTGTATACTAGACTTTTACGCCTTGAAGTAAAATGGATTTTTATCTTAGATACACGACATCCAAAGGGCCTAAACTCTATTTTTGATATTAGTTGCTATGTTTAAAATGTGAATTTTTGCTGACTCTGTATCAATGTGGATTTGTTTAATTATAATTATTTTTACAATTTTTCATATCCATGTATATTGTTTAGAGGTTTATAATGAGTCTCTCAATCTATTTTCCAGGTTTTGCTTTTCCATGTTTTTCTTACTTCACTAATTGTGGGCGTGGCTTTTTCCATGTCTATTATGGGTGTCACTATTTAAAGGTGTTGAATTTAGTGTATGTTCTGCCTATGATTAAGTGCTTAAGTGCACAAAATGCGTCAGGCGCTCTGATTTTAATGGATAAATAAAGATTGAGTTTTAGTGAACCTCCTGGGTCCTGTGCGAGTTTCTTCGTTTGTGCATGAGTGTGTGTATAGGTGTGTATGTGTAAGTGTAAAAAAAAAAAAGTATAAACTGTAAAAAAATTAAAATCAGCAAAAAAAAAATTACAATTAGTGTAAATGGTGTAAGGTGTGTAAATGGTGCAAAAATGGTACCTGGGGCCAGATCTCAAAGCAGGCAGGCAGATCTTGGTACTGGAGGGTCACAGGGGGCTGCAGGCAGGCTCCACGAGGCTGTGAGGGGGCGGCGCCAGGGGCAGTTATTGAGGTGTTACTGTTTGGAATACTAGTGGCACTTTAACCTTTCTGCTGCCAACGACGTCTGACATACGTGATTGTAGAAATATTCGTTATCTGCCAACCACATATGCCATACGTTGTTTGGCAGATCCATATTTCTCTCTGCAGAGGTGGCATGTGGCAACAAGTCAGGGGGGCTGTCATGTCGGTCCTGTGATGTGATCATTGCAGGACTGACCTATAAGCAGCAGATTCTCCTTTGGCTCTCCCTGCTTCCCCCCACCCCTGCTTTCTCCCCCTCCAGCGAGGCCCACTCACTTCCTGCTGCTTGAGCTCTGCACAGAGGACCCTCCAGGAGACAGCAGGACCCCTCCAAGCAATCATATCATCCATCTACCTCCAGGACAGGTAAGTGGCCTTACTGTATACACAAACACTTTTTTTTTTTTTAACTTATTTTACCCCCCTGTCTTTAGTTTTTACCTTAAGACACAGTGTGACTATTGGATCAGATATTCTGACCACCAATTATGTATGTATGTATATCTTTATTTATAAAGCGCTACTTATGTACACAGCGCTGTACAGTAGAATACATTAATACAAACAGGGTGTTAATAAGATAATAATAGATAAATACCAAGTATAACAATAAATACAAGATAAATACAGCTGCAATGTTAAGAGTCGAGGACACAAGAGGAAGGAGGCCCCTGCCCCGTAGAGCTTACAATCTATATGGGAGGGTAACTAACAGACACAAATAGGCAAATATAAGTGCTGTAGGTCACAGTGGGTGACACTACAATATAAGTGCTAGTTCCCCGATCAGGTGCTGGGTGAGTGCTCCAAAAGGTAGTCTTTAACTTTAGTTTTAAAAAGACTGAGGGAGGATTCCCTCCGGAGGAAATCAGGGAGGGCATTCCAAATGTAAGGGGCAGCAAGGCAGAAAGGTTTAAGGCGGGAAACCGCAGTAGTAGTGGGGGGCGCAACCAAACGATTGCTCTGCGAGGAACGAAGGAGTCGGCCAGGAACATATGGTGACACAAGGGAAAAGATGTAGTGAGGAGCAGAGGAATGGAGGGCGTTGAAGGTTAGAAGAAGAAGTTTGTAAGATATTCTGTTTAATAGGAAGCCACGATAAGGACTTCAGCAGGGGAAGGGCCTGAACTCTCCTGGATGAGAGGATGAGAATTCTGGCAGCAGTATTTAATACAGACTGTAGGGGGGAAAGATGGGAGTTAGGGAGGCCGGTTAATAGCAGGTTGCAGTAGTCCAGTCGTGACAGGATGAGAGCATGCATGAGCAGCTTAGCTGTTGCAGTTGAAAGAAAGGGACGAATTTTGGCAATATTGCGTAAGAAAAAGTGACAGGTTTTGACAGTGGTGTTAATGTGGTCAGAAAAGGAGAGACTGGAGTCTAAGATCACCCCCAAACAACGCGCCGAATCGACGGGGTTGATGAGGGTGCCATCAATACAGATAGAAAAGGGGGGGGGGGGTAGGACCAGGCTTAGGCGGAAAGATCATTAGTTCAGTTTTTGGTATGCTGTTGTGTGAATTATTTTGTTGTTTCATTGATTTGCACAATTTTTGTGGTTTCATTGCATTTTTATCCCTGTATTAGTATTTCTGATCTGTTTTTTTTTTAGCATATCTTTGCCATGTGGTACTTTGGTGCAGAAAATAACTTCACTTGTCCTTACTAACAGGCTGGTGGCTGACTGAATCAACTGCTTTTTCAATTCAACAAAAAAAAGGGATAAGTATTTTTTATTAACTTTATTCAGAATCACTGTGTTTTCTAACTGTTGGGTTTAATTTTTTTTCAAAAGTATTTGCTCTTTTTGGTGCCAATTTACAAAGTTTGGTTAACTATAAGGCTTACAGCAGGTTTGCCAGAGTTACATTCCTTTGTAATTACCCTCAGTTTGAGGGGGTGGGGTTTGATTAGTTGACCTTAACAGACTGTATAAATAGAACCACTGGCACTCTGTGAGCTGGCTTACTAACAGGCTGGTGGCTGACTGAATCAACTGCTTTTTCAATTCAACAAAAAAAAAAGGGATAAGTATTTTTTATTAACTTTATTCAGAATCACTGTGTTTTCTAACTGTTGGGTTTAATTTTTATCAAAAGTATTTGCTCTTTTTGGTGCCAATTTACAAAGTTTGGTTAACTATAAGGCTTACAGCAGGTTTGCCAGAGTTACATTCCTTTGTAATTACCCTCAGTTTGAGGGGGTGGGGTTTGATTAGTTCACCTTAACAGACTGTAGAAATAGAACAACTGGCACTCCAGTGGAGCTTGCTCTGGTGGTAGGTGCTCTCTAAGTGATTGCTCTTTAAGTGGGGGCTCTGTAAGTGGAGTTATAATCACAGGAGTTAGAGGGGGCTCTGTAAGTGGAGTTATAATCACAGGAGTTAGTGGGGGCTCTGTAAGTGGAGTTATAATCACAGGAGTTAGTGGGGGCTCTGTAAGTGGAGTTCTAATCACAGGAGTTACAAACTAAAGGAGTTAAAACAAGGTAAAGCCTTTTTCACCAATTTTGTTTAACTGTTTCTGTAACTGGGAGAATGAGTGGCAGCAACATTGAAGGTATGACACAGTGCACAGCCTGCCGCATGTATGCAGTTGTGGAACAACAGTTCCAAAGTGCATACCTCTGTTGTGGATGTGAGCGAGTTGCCACTTTAGAGGCTCGCGTTAGAGCACTAGAGGAACAAGTTGCAACACTGCGTTCTATTGACAATCTTGAAAGAAGTCTCTTGCTAACTGAACAAGAACTAGCGGGGTCAGATAGTATGGGGGGAGGGGAGCAAGGAAAGGATGATAGGGCAGTAAGCTGGGTGACAGTTAGGAAATAGAGTGTGGGGAAAAGAAAAAGGGAGGCTGCTCCAGGGTTTGCGCATCCCAACAGATTTGCCAGATTGTGTGAAGAAGATGGGAGTGTGAACTCTGGACTGGCGGTTCTAGATGAGGCTGATCTCTCTAACAGCCGGGAGACCAGTTTCTCTAGTAGTGGTGGGGAGGAGAGCAGAGCTAGGCCTAAACAGATGGTGGTTATAGGGGATTCGATCATTAGGAAAGTGGACAGGGTAATCTGTCGAGCGGATCGCTTCAACCGGACAGTTTGCTGTCTTCCTGGTGCCAGGGTTCGGCATGTGGTTGATCGGGTCGACACATTATTGGGAGGGGCTGGGCATGACCCGGCTGTCTTGGTACATATCGGTACTAACGACAAAATGAACGGTAGGTGGGGGACCTTAAAGAGTGAGTTCAGGGATCTAGGCTCTAAAATTAAGCAAAGGTCCTCCAATGTCATTTTTTCGGAAATTTTGCCGGTGCCGCGTGCTAGTTTAGGGAGACAGCGGGAGCTTAGGGAGCTAAATGCGTGGCTAAAGTCTTGGTGTAGGAAGGAAGGGTTTGGGTTCCTAGAGCACTGGGCTGACTTTTCTTTGGGGTACAATCTATACAGCCCTGACGGATTGCACCTCAATGGAAGGGGGTCTACTGTGCTAGGGGAGAGAATGGTTAAGAGGCTGGAGGAGTGTTTAAACTAGACAAGGGGGGGGGGGGGGGTTGGTAAGCTAGATTCTTATGGGAGAGCTAGTGTAGATGGGGCAGTGGGACCAGTAAAGGGTTGTGGGGGAGGAGTGAGGGGGGCATATAGTTTATCAGATAAGGAGCTTCCATTGTTACAAGGGAAACAGACTAATTTTCACCTTAGCTCTAACTGTCCTTTGGCTAATGTAAGCATCAGAGGAAGAAGTAGTAATCTCCGCTGCATGCTGGCTAATGCGCGTAGCTTGTCGGGAAAAATAGGGGAGCTGCAGGCTATTGCATGTATTGAAAATTATGACTTAATTGGTATCACTGAGACCTGGTGGGATGAAAAATGCGACTGGGCTGTGAATTTAAATGGGTATACGCTTTTTAGGAGGGACAGAGGGATTAAAAAGGGTGGAGGGGTTTGTCTTTATGTAAAGTCAGATTTAAAGCCATGTAATAAAGACATTACAAATGAAAACGTTGAATCTCTTTGGGTAGAAATTTCAGTAGGGCTGAAGGTCACAAAGAAAATGATCATTGGTGTATGCTATAAACTACCCCGTATAGATGAGGGGGATGAGGCCCAGCTACTTTTGCAAATGGAGGAGGCTTCAAAATTGGGTCAAGTTGTTATTATGGGGGACTTTAATTATCCGGACATTGACTGGAGTAATGGGGTGGCTAAGTCAGAAAAAGCTAGTAGGTTTGTAAATATGCTAAATGACAACTTTTTATTTCAGGTGGTTCAAGAACCTACTGAAATATGAGTCTATTTTGGACCTGGTAATATCTAATAATACTGAACTTATCTCTAACATTTGTGTGGGTGAGCATTTGGGGAACAGTGATCACAACATGGTCTCCTTTGAGATAATGCTACAGAGACAGCTCTATAAGGGAGTAACTAAAACGCTCAATTTTAGACGTGCAGACTTTGCCAGTTTAAGGGCATCTCTGCAATGTGTCAACTGGGTAAGGCTTTTCATGGGGTTAGACACAGAAGGAAAATGGAACATCTTTAAAACATTGCTTTGCAAGTATACACAACAGTATATTCCCCTTGTAAGCAAGGAGAGGCATCGCAAAGCAAAACCTTTATGGCTGAATAAAAGAGTTAAGGTCGAGGTTGGTAATAAAAAACGTGCTTTTAAAGCATTCAAGTTAGCTGGGACAGCGGAAACTTTCATCAGGTACAAGGAAGCAAATAAAGCATGCAAAAAAGCTATCAAGCAAGCTAAAATAGAGATGGAAAGGGATATTGCAGCAAGGAGTAAAAAGAATCCAAAATTATTTTTTAATTATGTGAATAGTAAAAAAATGAAGCAAGAAGGGGTGGGAACTTTATTATCACGGGGGGGTACGTTGGTTGATGAGAACGGGGAAAAAGCAGAAATTTTGAACTCTTATTTTTCATCTGTCTATACATCTGAGGAGCCAGATAATGAAGGCTTCCCTTTTAATATACCTAGTGCTAGTAATTTAGCTACTGACGCGTGGGTCACTCAGGAGGAAATTCAAAAGAGACTTGAACATGTAAAGGTAAACAAAGGTCCAGGACCGGATGGGATTCATCCCAGGGTATTAAATGAGCTGAGCGCTGTGATTGCCAAGCCTCTTCACATAATTTTTCAGGATTCGTTGAGGTTTGGCATGGTGCCGAGAGACTGGCGGATTGCTAATGTGGTGCCATTATTTAAAAAGGGATCTCGTTCTCAGCCTGAAAACTATAGGCCTGTTAGTCTGACATCAGTAGTAGGAAAGCTTCTGGAAGGGGTAATAAGGGATAGGATAGTTGAATACATTGCAGATCACAATATTATTAGTTTGTGCCAGCATGGTTTTATGCGTAACAGATCTTGCCAGACTAATTTAGTTGCCTTTTATGAGGAGGTGAGCAGGAACCTTGATGCTGGAATGGCAGTTGATGTCATCTACTTAGATTTTGCTAAAGCGTTTGATACAGTACCTCACAGAAGGTTAATGATCAAATTGAGGAATATTGGCCTAGAACATAATATTTGTAATTGGATAGAAAACTGGCTGAAGGATAGAGTACAAAGAGTGGTGGTAAATGGAACATTTTCTAATTGGGCCAGTGTGGTTAGTGGAGTACCGCAGGGGTCAGTCCTTGGTCCTTTGCTTTTTAACTTGTTTATTAATGACCTGGAGGTGGGAATAGACAGTACTGTTTCTATTTTTGCTGATGACACTTAATTGTGCAAAGCTATAAGTTCCATGCAGGATGCTGCCGCTTTGCAGAGCGATTTGACAAAATTGGAAAACTGGGCAGCTAACTGGAAAATGAGGTTCAATGTTGACAAGTGCAAAGTTATGCACTTTGGTAGGAATAATATAAACGCAAACTATCTACTGAATGGCAGTGTGTTGGGGGTTTCCTTAATGGAGAAGGATCTAGGGGTTTTTGTAGATCACAAGTTGTCCAATTCCAGGCAGTGTCATTCTGTGGAAAAGAGGCGCTTGTGAGGGGACATGATTACTCTGTACAAGTACATTAGAGGGGATTATAGGCAGTTGGGGGATGTTCTTTTTTCCCATAAAAACAATCAGCGCACCAGAGGTCACCCCTATAGATTAGAGGAACAGAGCTTCCATTTGAAGCAGCGTAGGTGGTTTTTCACGGTGAGGGCAGTGAGGCTGTGGAATGCCCTTCCTAGTGATGTGGTAATAGCAGACTTTGTTAATGCCTTTAAGAGGGGCCTGGATGAGTTTTTGAACAAGCAGAATATCCAGGGCTATTGTGATACTAATATCTACAGTTAGTATTACTGGTTGTATATATATAGTTTATGTATGTGAGTGTATAGGTTGGTTAGTATAGGTTGTGTGCTGGGTTTACTCTGATGGGTTGAATTTGATGGACAATGGTCTTTTTTCAACCCTATGTAACTATGTAACTTATTTTGAATTCATCAGAATGTGTACTTTCCAAAAATATATGGTTTTCTGGGGGTCTCTGTATAACTATACAACTAGGGGTTGTTACGGCACATAATACACTGTCAGGGGGCTCTGTATGCAAAAGCTGAGTTGGAGGCGACAAATCCTCATTTGCTATTTTGGGTTCAGTACACACCAAAGACTTTGATATAGCTATGCATATTGGGCATCAAACTGTTCAGTAGACCTCTGGTGTTCCTATTTGGGGTGATTTGCCTTTGTATGCAAGAAATTATGTGAGATAAAAAGCAGCAAATTGCAACATTTGTAGGTGATTTTCTGATATGTCATAAAAACCACTAACTTTAGGAAAGCTTTGCAGATTGGTACTTTGGTGTAGAAAGGACTCTTTACCCATGTTGGATGTCAGAATGTGTACTTTACAAAAATACAGTTGCAAGAAAAAGTATGTGAACCCTTTGGAATTATATGGATTTCTGCACAAATTGGTCATAAAATGTGATCTGATCTTCATCTAAGTCACAACAATATACAATCACAGTCTGCTTAAACTAATACCACACAAATAATTAAATGTTTCCATGTTTTTATTGAACACACCATGTAAACATTCACAGTGCAGGTGGAAAAAGTATGTGAACCCCTAGACTAATGACATCTCCAAGAGCTAATTGGAGTGAGGTGTCAACTGGAGTCCAATCAACGAGATGAGATTGGAGGTGTTGGTTACAGCTGCCCTGCCCTATAAAAAAAAACACACCAGTTTTGGGTTTGCATTTCCCAAGAAGCATTGCCTGATGTGAATGATGCCTCGCACAAAAGAGCTCTCAGAAGACATACGATTAAGAATTGTTTACTTGCATAAAGCTGGAAAGGGTTATAAAAGTATCTCCAAAAGCCTTGCTGTTCATCAGTCCACGGTAAGACAAATTGCCTATAAATGGAGAAAGTTCAGCACTGCTGCTACTCTCCCTAGGAGTGGCCGTCCTGTAAAGATGACTGCAAAAGCACAGCGCAGAATGCCCAAAGAGGTGAAGAAGAATCCTAGAGTGTCAGCTAAAGACTTACAAAAGTGTCTGGCATCTGCTATCAGGGCCTGGATGGAGTGCTATCATCGAAGGAAAAATAAATTCCCAAGTTTATCAAGACATTTTGCAGGAGAACTTAAGGCCATCTGTCCACCAGCTGAAGCTCAGCAGAAGATGGGTGTTGCAACAGGACAACAACCCAAAGCACAGATGTAAATCAACAACAGAATGGCTTAAACAGAAGAAAATACGCCTTCTTAAGTGGCCCAGTCAGAGTCCTGACCTCAACCCGATTGAGATGCTGTGGCATGACCTCAAGAAAGCAATTTACACCAGACATCCCAAGAATATTGCTGAACTGAAACAGCTCTGTAAAGAGGAATGGTCAAGAATTACTCCTGACCCTTGTGCACGTCTGATCTGCAACTACAGGAAATGTTTGGTTGAAGTTATTGCTGCCAAAGGAGGTTCAACCAGTTATTAAATCCAAGGGTTCACATACTTTTTCCACTTGCACTGTGAATGTTTACATGGTGTGTTCAATAAAAACACGGAAACATTTAACCCTTTCACTGCCAGCCGTTTTGGATAAAGCGGAACTTCTACTGCCAGACAATTTTTGAACATTTCACTTTAGGGGCCTTTCTTCAGGGGGACTTTTAGTTTACCCAGGAAAACAATATATCGTTTTTTTCAGGACAAACTAAGCTTTCAAAATTTGGTAGAATTTTGGTGTAATTCCAATTCTGTAGATATAGGCTTCTAAAGGTCTACAAAATTTAAAAAAAATCATATTTTCCATAAACACACATACCAGAAACCAAAATTATTTTATGCACAAAAATACAGCTGATTTGGAAAGTCCCATGTCTCCTGAACGCGCCAATACCAAATATATATAGTTTTATGGAGATTTCTCACTTGTATAGGTCAAAAACTCAAAGCAGTACACTACCAAATTTCCAAAGCACTGCTTCGGAAAGCTGCATACTTTAGATTTCAAGGCCAAAAATTCCACTAACAGAAGGTTTATCCCATAAAATTACACATTTCTGGATTCCAGATTCTTTGGAATCCAGAGTAGGCACAATTGTCTGTCTACTCCTAACTATTAAGTCACAATGCTTTCCTAAAGTTGTAGGTTATCAAAATTTGTGAAGTTTTAAAAAAATCGCTTCAAAGCTTCCAGTCTATAGTATCTTATCTCCTACAGGTCATGAAGTAACCAAATAAAACACCCTAAATATGAATGCCAGGGGTCCACTGAACAGTTTGATGCCAAATATGTATAGGTTTACCTAAGAATGTGGCATGTAGCGGCCCCAATGTGAACATACCCCCATATGATGTATAATTTCTGCTCCAGCAAAATTAACACATTTATATCATTATATGTGGGATAAAGCTAGTAAAAAGTATGCTCACCCCAGAAAGTCATATATTTTTTTAAAATGGGTAAAATGGGTAAAATGGACACATGTCTTTCTACTCCAAACTACCAAGCTGCAAAGCATTTTTTTAAAGTTAGCAATTTTGATGACATTTTCAAAGCTTCCAGTTTGCAGCACCTTATTTCCCACATAGCATTATGTACCAAGATAAATCACACTGAATTTGAATGCCTGGGGTCCACTGAGCAGTTTGATGCCCAATATGTATAGGTTTGCTTAAGTATGTGGCATGTAGGGGCCCCAATGGGAACATACCCTCATATGAAGTGTCATTTCAGAAAATCAACACATTTACATCCTTTATGTGGGATAATGCTACAAAAAAAGTACGCTCACCCCAGAAAGCCATATATTTTTGGTAAGTACACCTTTGCTTGAATCTATAATGGGTACACATTTCCTTTTACTCCAAAGTACCAAGCTGCAAAGTTTGCTGTTTTTTATGATATTTCAGAAAATCGCATAAAAATGTTGCAGTTTGCCACATTTATCTCGCACAATGTCTTGCGTACAAAGGCAAATCACCCCAGAAGTCTACTGAACAGTTTGATGCCCAATATGCATAGATATACCAAAGTCTGTGGTATGTACTGACCCCAAAATGAAAATAGCGCATATGGATTTCTCGCCTGCCAACTCAGCTTTTGCACAGAGCCCCCTGTCAGCGTATTATGTGCCGTAACACCCCCTATACAGAGACCCCCAGAAAACCATATATTTTTGGAAAGTACACATTCTGACAAATTCAAAATAGGTAAAGTTATTTTTGTACAAGTTACACCTGGCAAAGCTACGCTAAAAACAGATCAGGAACACTTATACAGGGATAAAAATGCAATAAAACCACAAAAATTATGCAAATCAGCAAAAGAACAAAATAAGTCACACAACAGTGTAATTAGTGGTCAGAATATCTGATCCAATAGTGACAAAATAAACAGTTTTTAGGGAAAATAAACTAAAATGGTAAAATGGAAAAAAAAAAAAAAAATACAATACATGTGTACAATACATGTGTACATATGTAAAAGTAGTGTGACAGTATGTAAGTGTGTATATGAATGTATATAAGTGTATTTGAGTGTGCAAAATGAAAAAAAAACAAAACAAAAAAAGTGGTTTTTCAAAAAATTCAAAAATTATCAAAAATTTTGATAAAAACAAATAAATTTAGGAAAGCATTGCAACTTGGTAGTCTGGAGTAGGCAGATAGCTCTACCTATTCTGTATTCCCCAGAATCTGTTCTTTATCTGGGATAAACTTTCTGTTAGTGGAAGTTTTGGCTTTGAAATCTAAATTATGCAGCTTTCTGGAGCAGTGTTTTGGAAATTTGGTAGTGTACTGCTGGGAGTTTTTGACCTATACAATACTATATATATATGTGGTATTGGCATGTTCTGAAGACATGGTACTTTCCAAATCAGTTGTATTTTCATGCATAAAATAATTTTTGTTTCTGGTATATGTGTTTATATTAAGGAAAATATGATTTTTTTAAATTTTTTAGACATTTAGGAGCCTATATCTTGTTACTGAATTGGAATAACACAAAAAAGCTTAGTTGGTTGTCCTGAAAAAAAACGATATAGTGTTTTCCTGGGTAAACTAAAAGTCCCCCCAAGGAAAGGCCCCTAAATTGAAACTGTCTGGCAATACAAGTTCCACTTTGACCAAAACGGCTGGCAGTAAAAGCGTTAAGTAAGGTACCAAATTTTGTGTACCAATGCCAACTGGAATGTCCAGGCAGCATGGGGTGGAATATCAGGGAATGTGGTGCTCAGCCAGCAGGGTCTCGTCATTGTTACTGAGGGAGAGATGATGCTAATGCATCTGCAGCAGTTATTTTAGCAGAGACTGTCTGTTAATCTAATCAGGTTGATGATCTGGACCTCAGAGAGGGCTGTCGTAGAGATCATGATTGACTGGACTCAACCTTTTCCCATTCAGTAGTTATTTTGATTGGAGACTTCTGGTGCTCCAGTCCTGTTTGCGGTATTAGTGGAAGGCCCATGGAAAGCAGAAATTTCTCGGTCTGTTGAGGATCCATAAGTGTGTACTGTTGGCCATTGCTAGTGGCAATTAGTTTGAACCCCCATCATTAACTGATGATGTGGGCTCGCAGATGCTGTGTCACAGCTCAGCTCCCTTCTCTTAGCCAAGGTGATTGGAGAAACATCATTGTGTATCTGTAGCTTGATGCCTTGGAATTCCTCATGTGGGAGCATTCTAGTATGGGTCAAAACTTGTTCTTTTCTTTTAAAGTAACAGCCACATATGACATTTCTAGAATTTTGCTGGTTGGGCTTTTTGGGGCCTAGTGCTCTGTTAGCCCAATCAAACAACCAGGCTTTTGCCGGTAGGTAAGGCAATAGCTTATAGAGAATAATATTCTGAGATATTGTGATCTTTGGGTTGTATGCTTTCAGGGAAACCTCTAATTCTTATATTTTGCCTGTAATTCCTGTTCTCCGGGTCCTCGCAGTGTGCCCTTCAAAGAGGTTAATTCCTCTCTCAGGGTCATTAGACTGTCTTCTAATGTGTTATGGCGTAAAATCTGATTATCTGAGTCTCCAAGTGGTCCACCCGTTGGCCCAAAGAAGAAATATCTGCTTTGATCTCCTGCACCACTGATTTAATTGACTTAGTTATTATGAGCAACCGCTTGGTTGCGCCCCCCACTACTACTGCTGTCTCCCACCTTAAACCTTTGTGCCTTGTTGCCCCTTACATGTGGAATGCCCTCCATGATTTCCTCCGGAGAGAATCCTTCCTCAGTCTTTTTAAAACTAAACTTAAAGGAGACATATTACATCATACTAATTTTTTGGTAATATATTCCCCTTTCTCTAAAATGTATAGTGCTTCTGTAAACGAAGGTTTTAAAAATGTTTTACCTGTTAAAAATGTAATTATACTAAAGCTGCAAAGAGATCCTTTCTCCTCTGTGTCTAAGCTGAAATGAGTGACATTTAGAACTCTAAACTATTAACCTTTTTTCACATAAATAAAAGGAGTTTGTCCCTCTGCCTGCATCCCCCTCAGCTAATTGTGTCCTCCTACCCCTGACAGCCATTTTGTCCTTCTCCCCCAGAGCCTTTCTGTTCTGCTTCCCACAAGAGCCTCCTTCTCCCCTGTGAGAGCCGCTCTGTCCTGCTTCCCCCGAGAGCCGTTCGTAACTTCTGACAGCTGCCCCTGCGCTACTTATAAGGAATGTTCGGCTCTGTGCTCCTTTCTGATAAAGGAGCACACAGCCGAACATTCCTTATAAGAAGCACAGGGACAGCTGTCAGAAGTTACAAACGGCTCTCACAGGGGAGAAGGATGGAAAGGGGTGGGGGAAAGGATGGAATGTCTCTTAGGGGAAGCAGGGTACAACGCAGCGGTGGCAGGTAAGAGGCAATCAGGGCTGGCTAGCTTGCAGGTGGGTGATTGACGGTGGGGATCTATGTGCGAGTAAATGCTGATTGCTCACAGCCAAACTGACGTCACTAGAAACACCTCCCTCCCCTCAAAGCCCAAGCCCTCAGTAACTGGGCCCGCTGTAGCTAATGAAGCTATGAGAGTCGGCGGCTCTGTAGAAAACTGCACAGAATCTTAAACCGGAAGTCCAGGATATGGACGTAACACGAGCAGTTTTTGGCCAGTTTCTTGAAAGTTTGACCTGAAATGTACAAATAAAAGCCAATTCCTTCTATTTTACACTACAAAACATCCATTAATGCACTCTGAAAAATGATGGTATATGTCCCCTTTAAAGACTACCTTTTGGAGCACTCACCAAGCACCTGATCTGGGAACTAGCACTTATATTGTAATGACACCCACTGTGACCTACAGAACTTATTGTTATACTGTGTATTTATCTATTATTATCTTAATAACCCTGTTTGTATTAATGTATTCTACTGTACAGTGCTGCGTACATAAGTTGCGCTTTATAAATAAAGATTTACCAGTCACCGGTGCCATCTTGAATCAGTTAAAGTTTATCTGAGGTTGCAGGTTTCTGTAAAAATGGGGACATAGTGCAGATAACGTCTCTATTTCGTTTCTTCCCCATGGCACTTAGTATCTCCGCTTTCTTATGCAGTCCCCTGTGCTGCTGTAGGTGAATTAGAAGACGGGAATATGGGTTGCATGCGCAACGTGAACATTTAATCTCACATATGGAGCAGTGGGGAGAGGTCCCCATTGCTCCGTATGGGAGCAAAATTCAACATTTTCGGTGCGGTGGCATGCCCCCCTAAATTTGTCCCTTCCTAGGCCTTTGCGTCCTAGGCCTTTGGGGGGGGGGGGGATGTTTTCCCATGACAGTATTCCCATGACAGTATTCCTTTAAGATTATAGACTAGAACTAGTTACCATGTATCTAGCTGTCATACACACTGCATTCTGAAAAATATATTACTTAATGGGACTCCTTCTACTGAATAATGGAAGAGGGAACATTATTTTAGTTTTTTTGGTTTCCTTCCCTCCACCTAAAAGATTTCAGTTTGTTTTTCAATTGAGTGGTACAGTTTATAGGTCACATTAACGGTGGAAAAAGTTCTGAAATTATTTTTCTTTATCTCATTTTTGTACAGCACAGGAACCTGACATTTTACCAGGGGTGTGTAGACTTTTTATAGCCACTGTAGATAGGTAAGTATAGGTTTGTGTGTGCTGGGTTTACTCGGAAGGGTTAACTTGATGAACTATAAATATATTGTCTTCAAATTGAAGGGCGTGGAAGATAAACTATAGGGAGGTGCTATAATGTTCTTTTTTTAACACTCAGTGTCTTTCAGAATTAACATAACTCCATTAAAACTCCATTAAAGCAGTCAAAAATGTTGAGCATGTCTGGTTCTGCTTCTACAAACATGTGCAGATGAATGCTCTAGGACAGTACATATTTTCACAGGGATAGTAGAAAAACACTAAGTGTACAGTCAAGTGACACTGAGATTTTTGGGGCCGATCAAGTTTTGGGGCCGATGCGATCCCTGGCAGAAAAATCAAAAGAGATCTGGCCAATTTCAGGTCAGATATCAGTCGGAGAAGTGTGTCTGTGGTGCTCATACACGGGCAGAATCTGTCTAAAGTGCCATATGTAAAATAAAGGCGGTTTTATGAAAATGAAATTGGGAGTGCTGCAATTCCGATATATTAAAGGACAGATATCGGCAGCTAAATTCAGCCTGTGTATGGCCACCTAGAGGCAGAAGCAAATCTAAATACTATATTCAGGAAAAACATGCCAAACAGGTGGCTCTGCCCTCAAGACCAGGGTAGTAGTAGTAACCAAGTCAGAGGGGCTGTACAGGGCAATCTGAATACACAGAATTTTGTTCTCTCTCTTTTAAAACTTTTTCTATTTTTATATTGCTTGCAGTTTTTTTAACAAATATGTTGGAATTATTTGTTATAATAAGTCTATATTACACTGGTTACTAAATAATTTCTGGGATATCTAGCTGTATTGTGTCAAACAGAGGCACACTATGTCAACATTTAAACTGGGTTGACTATTTCATATCAACTTAACATTTAACCCATCTCAACCTACTTGTTTAGTTTGCGTATTTAACAAACATTATAAGTAGTTTACAAGAAACCCAATTTCTTTCATTGTAGCAATAAGTTTTTAACAGAAAACAGAAAATGCAGATAGACTAGAATTTTATGGAAAGACCACAATTTCAGTAGCACCTGTTTTTAAAAAGCAAGGAATAATGATATACACACATTAAAATCAGAAATCAACGCATTTAGCAAAAGAGTAATTCTTGCAAATGAACCAGTAAAATACATGAGAGAGCACAAATGCAAGTCAGACAGTTAGAGAAGTAGAGAGTAGGTTCTCTAATTCAGAAGTTATCTCCATTTATAATTGAATTTGTCCCAAGCACGACAGAGGACAATTATTCCTATTTAGGGCTATTTCCCTTGGGCATATTGTTTATTTTCCATGAGCAGGCTTAAAGGCTCAAGCAATAATAAATGTACCCCTTTGTAACTTTACTATGTGATGTGATTAATTGTGACATTAGCCTTTTATAGAAAGATTAAATTTTTCTTTAATACCTGGAGATTTGCATAATTCAAAAAGGCCAATACTATCATGTACTGAAATAGATTTTAGCAGTTTTACCTATATATCGCTCCTCCATGTCACTGTCCTCCTCTTCATCAGGATAATCATTTCTCCAGTTGTTCTCTTCATTTTCATCATCTTCATCCTCATATATCTCATCTGGTTCATGCTCTTCGTATACCTATAAGAAGTGGAAAGCAAATAAATAGAGGCAAGTTGTTTGATAAAAACACAGGTAACAGTTTGGTTAGTATCTGACCAAACAGACTAAATGTGATGGAATATCCAAGGTCATTTATGTGAACTTGCAATTGGCTTCATTCTATATATTCAGCACAGTGTTGTAACATATTTTATTGCCACAACAGAGCATATCTGCATGCAGATACTTGTGAGAAGGAGTCTCCGAGCACTAGGACCTTTAGCTTCAAAAACAAGATACGGCGAGGGAACAAATGTCGCTTGATCACACTCAACATTTTCAAGAACAACACTGAAACTACCATTATCTATCAAAATGTTCTTTTTAGGTTGCTTTGCCAAGCTTGGCTGTGCTTAATTGATTATAATTTTTGTTGTACGGTATCCCATATCTTCTTCAACACAACTCTATGGGGCAGATTTACTAAGACACGAACGTTTGGAGTGTTCATTCGAACGCTCCGAGCGTATTTTCGACTAATTTTTCGTCGCCTGCACGACTTTTTCATACGCTTGCGCGGAAAAATCGGAAAGGTTTTCCCGCTGTTTACAATTGTTCGGTACGAAAATTTTGTGACTTTCGTATTGCCAATAAGATATTATCGTGACTATTACGATTTTTTCGGAAGCATTTTCGTGATATTTGCGATCTTCAGAAATTTTCGTATCCAATCCGACTTTATCCCATTCGGGATTCAAACTGGTGATTTCATGAATCTGCCCCTATGTATCAGATTGTAAAGATAGTCAGCAAACACTGGAGTCTGGGGTATCCTACAAGAAGCATATCCTGAGAAAACTGAATTTCAGAATTTTCACCTTGAGAAGAAATCCCACTTTAAAAGATAAAATAGTTAAAGATGTCGTTCACCTTTTGTACAACATTCACAAATCAGTTCACATTAATAGAACAATCTTTGCCATATACATAGTTAACATAGAAGGGGGTCAGTGACCCCTATAAAACACTACAGTTGCTATTTTACTTCCTTATATGATGTCCCACACAGTACTGGCAGCAGACTTAATTCATATTGGCTTTGTCTCCTGTCAGTCTGATTCCTGTGCCTGTGACAGAGTGCTGCAAATCTAAAATAACAGTATGTTAGATTTGTGATATGCTGAGTCTGTTTACCTATGTCATTGCAAGGGAGAAATTAGCCAATGACCTTTCAATGTATGCAACTGGTTAGAGTGCACAAGCCATCAATGAATTGGTCCAATAGGAAAAAAGTAAGGGCAAAGCCTGGATGTGATTATGTAAAAGTTCTCAGTGTGTCAAGCTCCAATCCCTTCAGATAACTGATCAGAGAGACAGAAGAAAGACAGGTATAAAAAGTAACTTTCACAGTGGCCTTTTTACTTGGATTTTCTAACATGCTAAGAGCATTGTTGGTGGTTTAATAAGATTTGGACAACAAGCCCTTTAAAGTGATAATGACACTAAAAAACTACTCCTCAAAATATAAATGTACATGTAAAAGTCCCCTATAGGTCATGTTGATCGTTTTTCACTAATTGGGCTGCATTTGTAAGTAACTTAATTGTTACTTACAAAAGTCCCTAAACCTGACTGTTCTGCCAACCAGACTGTCCCTTCTCAGCCTGTCAGTTATAGTTTATAATGATAATGGATTCCTGCTGTACAACTATGGCAACCCTCTCATAGAGGAACATGGGGGATCAGATAGGTAATATAAAAGCACTGGGAAAATACATTTATAGTTACATAGTTACATAGTTACATAGGGTTGAAAAAAGACCAGTGTCCATCAAGTTCAACCCATCCAAGTAAACCCAGCACACTTAACCCACACCTACCAATCTATACACTCACATACATAAACTATATATACAACCACTAGTACTAACTGTAGATATTAGTATCACAATAGCCTTGGATATTCTGATTGATCAAGAACTCATCCAGGCCCCTCTTAAAGGCATTAACAGAATCTGCCATTACCACATCACTAGGAAGGGCATTCCATAACCTCACTGCCCTCACCGTGAAAAACCACCTACGCTGCTTCAAATGGAAGCTCCTTTCCTCTAATCTAAAGGGGTGACCTCTGGTGCGCTGATTGTTTTTATGGGAAAAAAGAACATCCCCCAACTGCCTATAATGACAAAAATATAAAGAATATGCAAAGACAATGTTATGTAAAAAAGGTTTAATTTCTGGTATCAGTATCTCTTTAAGTTGGGTTGATAAAAGACCAAAGTCCATCAAGTTCAACCCTTCCAAGCAAACCCCAGCACACTCACATAGACCCATACCAACCTATCTATACAATCACATAAGTTGCATATACCAACATTGATACTAATTGTAGATTTTAGTATCACAATAGCCTTGGATATTATGCTTTTTCAAGATATCATGCAGGGCATTCTTATAGGTGTTAACAGAATCTGCCATCACAACAACACTCAGAAGGCCATTCAACAACCTAACTGCTCTCACTGTAAAATACACCTGCGCTGCTAGTTTTTTTAGGAAAAAGAGAACACCCCCTATCTGTCTATAATCCCCTCTTATGTACTTGTACAGAGTAATCATGTCCTCTCTCAAGCGCCCCCCTCTTTAGATTTATTGCACGTCTCTACAGCTCATTAATATCCTTAAAGGAGAAGGAGAGTCATTTTGGCATATTATTACCAATAGATTTGCCACATTAGTGCCACCTAAAACAATATATTTATTCTGCAGAAAGCATTACTATACCTGAGTAAACAGCTTTAGAAGCTTTCTCTGTTTGCTTAAGATAGCAGCTGCCATTTTAAGTAGCTTCCTGCTGCAGATCTAGCCTTTATAGCTCAGATCACACATTCCTATGGGAGGCGGCAGTGAGGAGAGAACTGTGCAGACTCTGGCCACTGGAATAAAGGATGTTTCTGGACACTGGAACATCATGTTTACAAGAAAAGAGACAAGAAATCCTGTGTTTCTTTTGATAGAGGACTCAGTGCAGCATTACTGTAAGTGCTTTTGGCTGTATTGACCTTTTTGATAAAGCTTAGTTTTTACCTTTCCTTTAAGGACTGGAGCCCACAACTGCATACTCAAGAGACCAGAGACCCATAAAGAGGCAAAATTACATTTTCAACAAAGAGTTCTTGCCCTTTTTTAGGAGCCACAGAATGACACTGCTTTGTTAGACAACTTGTTATCTACAAAAATCCCCAGATCCTCAATTAGGGATACCCCCAACACACTACCCATTTATTGTATAACTCATGTTTATATTATTTCTACCAAAGTGCATAGCTTTGCACTTTTCAACACTGAACTTTATTTTCCATTTTGCTGCCCACATTTCCAATTTCCAACAGTACCTTTAATGGCCACAAAAGTTAAAAAGAAAAGACAAAGGACTGACCACTGCAGTACTCCACTAACAACACTGGCACAATTAGAATGTTCTATTTACCACCACTCTTTGTAATCTATCCTTCAGTCAGTTTTCTATCTGTTCCATTACTACTACTCTCTCATATATTCTTTACCAGTTCTCTATCCAAGTACAAATATACTGTTCCAGGCCAATATCCCTGAATTGAATACTGCCATGGGAAAACATGTTTTTTTCAAAACGCATCAGTTAATACAGCTTCTCCAGCAGAATTGTGCATTGATATCGGTTTTACAAAAACACATCCAGTTACATGGGAGTAGGAGAAACAATAAGTAACCTGAAAGCAGTTCTAATGTGCAGTGCTGGCTCTGAGATGGCTGCCTAAACACCAATATTACATTTGTTGGTTTAAGAATTTTTTTTTTAAATTGTAAAGTTAATTAATTGCTCTGTAAATAGTATAATTTAGAGGAGAGCTATTCAACTTCTGCGGTGCTGAGGGCTAGAATTTCTCTAGCATACATGGTGGAGGGCCACTAATGGAAGCCAGTTTTGACCACTACCTCTTTTTAAGCCACACCCACTTCAACCCACACCCATTTTATCACAATGGTGGTAGTGCAGCAAAAACCCAAATGTTTTTTCCTCACTGCAGGGATGTCAACCGTTATTCATATATAAAAGGATTATATTATGTCATATTAAGACACACCCTTAAATCCATATGCCTCCTCCTCACCTGTGGATAGCACAGCAACCCCCAGCACATAATTACACACCTTAGGGACCATTTAATGCCTGCCCTATGCTACCTGTGTCTGCCATACTCTGTCTGCCCTTAGTTGTTGCCTGTGTGTGCCATACTTTTCCTGCCCTGCCATGCCTGTGTGTACCATACTCTCCCTGCCATATGCTGCCTGTGTGTGCCATACTCTGCCTGCCCTATGCTGCCTGTGTGTGCCAAACTCTGCCTGCCCTATGCTGCCTGTGTGTGCCATACTATCCCTGCCCTATGCTGCCTGTGTGTGCCAAACTCTGCCTGCCCTATGCTGCCTATGTGCCATACTCTACCTACCAGGCAGTACATACAATCAGGGCCGTGGAGTCGGAGTCAATTTTGGGTACCTGGAGTCGGAGTCGGCAAAAAATGAACCGACTCCTACTAAATTTAAATGGGAATAAAAAAAAAAATAAAGCAAGTTTAAATGTCCCAATTCACAAACAGTCATAATTAATTACTTTTCTGCTATAAGAATAAAGCCCAATGCACGCAGTGCATAAACAAACACATTGAGTGACCATGAAGCATGCTTTTCATTGACTGTATGCTTCACTAAATGGGACATAACGCACAGTTAAGGTGCGGCAGCTCCACTGCGTTCCTCTGTTACAGGGAACACAATGTATGTCTCCTTCCTTTCCTTCAATAAATGTATAAAATACATTAGCATATTAAAAACAGAGGAGTCGGAAGTATCAGAAACTGAGGAGTCGGAGAATTAATCTACCGACTCCACAGCCCTGCATACAATGTCTGAGGTGTGAACAGGTGAACAATGTGGGTGATTACAGCCTGAGCCTGAGTTGTGAACACTGCAAGGGGTGAACAATGCAGAGATTAAAAGGTGTAAACAACACAGGGGATTACATTTTTAAACAATACAGGGGAATTACAGCCTGAATCTGAGGTGAGAACCATGCAGGGGGCCAATGGTACTGATACCATTTAAATCTTACACAAAGGTAAGCCATCAAAGCAGCCAGGCAGGTGGGGGGGCCACACAGAGGGGGGGCACGGACCGCATGTGGCCCGCGGGCCACCAGTTGGACAGCACTGATTTAGAGAATAAAAAGTATACCATAAAAATCATGACAATATCCCTTTAACCCTCTGTGCGGTACTGTATCAAATGCTTTAGCAAAGATTACATCCACTGCCATCCCAAGTCAAGCTTCCTGCTCATCTCCTCATGAAAAATTAGGTGAAGAGGTTTATCAATTACAGTGCTAAACTTGTTTAGTACCCTGGGATGAATACCATCCGGTCTCAGACCTTTGTTTACCTACATGTTTGAATTCCTACATGTTTGAATTCCTTCCTGAGTGTTTATATTACTACAACTGGGTCTATTAAAAACCTTATTTAGTTGGTTCCTCAGTTGTGTAGACAGATGAAAAATAAAAAATCTGAATTTCTGCCTTTTCGCGGTTCTCATCAACAAACTGAACCCCCGTGATAATAAGGGCCCCACCCCTTATTGCTTCATTTTTTTTTTTACTATATACATATTTAAAAAATCATTTTGGATTCCTTTACACCTTGCTGCATTACCATTTTCCACCTATATTTTAGCTTGCTTGCCTTCGTGCATGCTTTATTGGCTTCCTTATACATGATAAAATTACCAGCTGTCCCAACTAACTTAAATGCTTTAAAAGCACGCTTTTTTCATCCCTACCTTGACGCTAACACTTTTATCAAACTATAAAGGCTTTGCTTTGCCTGTGTATTTGTTAAGCTATATTTTAAAGATACTCCATTTTACTTCTGTGTATAACCCTGTGAAAAGCCTTTCCTGGTTATTCTCTTATTGCCTCCGACTCCTCGACTCCGACTCCACAGCCCTGTGTCTACCTATATTGTATTACTTCTATGTATATATTCAGGGCAGAAGCATATTTCACTGCCACAACAAAGCATATCTGCATGTGGACACTGGTGATAGTCTCTTCCATGGCACACTTTGCAAATAAGTTTCCTGAATCCTTTTTGCAACAGTCTGTAATATTAACACTGTATTAAAATGTCACTGAAGCTACTTATAATCTACATCCCTGAAACTTGCAATTTGCATGGATTTAGTCAGATTTCACTAACACCTATCACTAAATCATTTGCATTCTTTGGAACTTGTGCATGGCCATCATTACAGGCAGAGGCAGTTATTTACAGTAATTTCAAAGGGTTTGATATAGTCAACAATATTTACAGCTTGAAGAGCAGGCCACAAAATGCTCACAATCTC